>NC_134703.1:15180438-15780438 GCF_043290135.1 Rhipicephalus microplus
GCGAGAGAAAATGACTACTTCTTGTCTTTGACAGAAACATGAAATGAGATATTCTAACGCGACCTTCTTGCACATCTAAAATATTATTGAATATTGCAGCACCATGCAAACACTCCGCTGAACCAGTTTGCTTAGAGCCTTTGTAAACGTGCTCGTATGTCTTGAAACCGGATTATCGGCGAGATCTAGGCCACCAACACAAACGAGCCAAAGCTTATGAGGAGGTACGCGTCAAGCGGCTTGCGTTTTAAAAGAATAACGATGCACGAAAACTTTTTGAAAATTCTGTGCAGTTTTGAGACACTTCTGAAATCTTTTCCACGTTTTCAGTGGCACACACGATGAGAGAACAGTGAAGGCATAAAATTTACCTATCGGCCTCGAGGAACTGTTAAACATGGACAGCAGACTTCGGTGAATCGTTTGCCTTTTAAATCATATACACGGCAGGAGCATTTTACGTCTGTCCGATTTATGTGATTGACTTAATTTTTCAAGCGAGGGAGACTTGCACTCACTTGTAGGATTGACCGAGTTTTAAAATGATACGCTTGCGTGGAACATGCAACACAATAAAAGCGTTAAGCTTATGGAGCAACCGTAGAGGGTGTTGTAAATTTTCTCAGGGCGCCTTCTTCAAGTAACCAAGTACCCACTACGCCATAAATCACCATTTCGCGATGTAGCCAAATACCCATGCACTATGTGTTTCTGAAGCTATCTGAAGCTATGTGTAAACCTACGTACCAAACACTTTGTTGATGCCACGGCTAGTGACGTTGGTGATTGTGCTAATTATGGTTGTGGTCTTCCTAATTTGTTTGTTTACGTGGCTATTTCTTTTTAGCAATTTGTCTCACGCGACAAAAGATCGGACGGGCGCATGAGTTACATCTCTGAGTCGGCACAGCTACGCTTACTAATTTTTTTTATGGGCAAATAAATCAATTTTGTTGTAGACTATTATTATTATTAGTAGTAGTAGTAGTAGTAGTAGTAGTAGTAGTAGTAGTAGTAGTAGTAGCAGTAGTAGTAGTAGTAGTAGTAGTAGTAGTAGTAGTAGTAGTAGTAGTAAAAGTAGTAGTACTTTTAACTTCCTGGGGTTTAACGTCCCAAAATATTGGCAGCCTCTGATAGGGAATGCCTTAGTATGATGATCGAGTGGATGTACAGAGGATTCGCGGTTTACCAGATTTAACCTCCGGAGCAAGCTCCATCATCGTCATTCACTTCGTGGGTATTGCGTCATTTTTTCTTGACCATAGCAAGTGATGCCAAGCTGCAGGAAGGGATGCCAAAGTTATGTCAAGTTATGCAAAGTAATGCCAAGTAACTTCAAGTTCCATTCCAGTCCAACACAGTCGCCTATCAGCGTTTCATCCATACAACGTCGTGGAAAAGGGTAGCTACTTAGGCTGGTTGGTATTACAAGGTCATGTACTGCTCTGAACGAGTTCACTCCAGCTGTCTTGCTTGGCAGCGTGCCGTGAATCCCGGCAAGCGGTTTCCTCATCAGCTGTGCAAACATTCTTCGGTCTTCCCATGTCTGCGTCAACGTATGCGGCAACTTATGAAGAAAGCACGCATAGAAGTCCCTGTTTTTATCCCTTGTTGTTGCCCTTTTAATAATTTGCTGCGCCAGGCTAAAAATAAAAAGAAGTGTTCTTGCGACAAAAATGACGCCCTTTGGTGAAGCGTCCAGCGACTTTCCCTGTTCGATGACTTCACATTATTTTTGAGTCCGCACTTCCCTAATCCTGTCTCTTGTTTGTACCTATGATTCCATGAGCCGCGTCTCGTTTTAATAACTGAGAGACACTATCTCTATATTTTAAACTTGAATGTACCATCCACCACTGCTATCTTCAAACTCAAGTGTTCGTCGATATCAGCTGACTTCTCGGTTCTTTTTATTCACTGAAAAGCAACATATGGGCCCATGTTATATTATGTAATTGCAGCTATGCCTACTTGCCCAGTAATACTACATTTATTAATAAATGATTGGAAAAATCTGGCCTTCGTCTATTCAGAAATCTTCAAGGTCTGTTCGTTTTATTGTCAGGACAAAAAAATTAAAATATTAGTAGTAAATATATGTCCGCAAAAATTTAAATTAAACTAACGCACACAATCACTAAAATAAATATGAACTATTGCACATGCCTCTACAGTGAGCAACAAGCCAATACGGTTTCCGAAACGTAATTTTGTACTCAATTTAATTTTTTTGAATTCTCGTCTATATTGTTTTTCTGAAAACAAAAACAAAACTAAAAAGAACAACTCATGAAGGCGAAGCGAAGAAAACTGTTTCTTCTTCCGTTGTGTACAAGAGCTTTTCTGCTCCTTTCTTAAGGTGGACTCACACGAAGGAACGGGGGAGGAATTTTCGCAGTAAACAGTGCATCACGTGACGTGCGCGTCTTTGAAAGTTGCTAACCCCGTTTTATTCGCTTTCCTCCGCTCGCAGCCCGGATGTAAATGCGTCACCGCTATTTCGATCCGTCCGTTTGACGCTTGGCTGTCCTCCATCGAGAGAATTCAGTGTCAAATATGTCAAGATTTGTTGGATTGGCGTGGCTATGAAGCACGCAGTTGGCTCAAAAGCCTTGTGTTTTAGTTTTAAGGGAACGACCGAATGTGTTTCCTGTGACAGTGGCAGAGGCGAGTGCTTTTTAGTGGTGGGTTGGTGGTTTTCATTCACAACGCGTGGCCTGCTTGAGCACACAAGCACGCTGCGTTACCATAGGAATCGAGAGCATGCACGAGGATTCCGCGAGCATAGCTCCGGCTGTGTGCGTGCGACAGCTCCGCTGCTGCGCCAGACTAAACTAATCACGTGACTATTATTCGGTCTGCGGAGAAGCGGGATTTTGCCCTCGCGTGTAAATCTAGGTTTCATAAAATGTGTTTAAAAGAAGATTGGTACCTGGTCACTCTTCTTACTTTTGTGTCATGGAGTTATAAATAAGCATAAACTAATTTAAAATTTGTGCGTGAACATGTCAGCTTACAAAACTGAAGTTCACACGTGACAAACAATATTTTCACGTCAGCAACAATGTTAGCACACAAGAAATACCTCGGCTTTACAAAGCAGTGCATCTTACAGTTCTTTGCAGCATGTGCTCACACAACAAACACTAGACACTTGCCCTCGCTTGAACTTTTATGACACATGCATCGTAAAACCAACAGATGCCCATTCATAATGACTGTGAAAATGCACGTTAAAACATCTTTACTTAATGCTGGATGAGCTTTGATCTTAGGCGTCGTTTCTTGTAGCGAAGACCGTGTAGAAAAATCCCGGGAGGCAGAGGCGCCGTCTCGGCGCATTTAGATGTGAAATTCACCGCGATAGAAGTAGGGATTCAAGCGTGCGGCATATACGATATTACTGGCCTGTTGAAGGTGAAGAGGCGACCAGAGCGATTTCGCAAGTTACAGGAGTAACCACACGAAAGACTTGGTATGGGCCTGTGTATCATGACACGTTCTTCCTATAGCCCAACGTGACGGGTTGGATACATCAGCAGGACGAAGGAACTGGACGAGAAGTGCAAGTCTCGGTGTCTTGTATCGTACAAACGACGTTGGTTCTCTTTAGAGGTCAGAAGACGAGTGCGGGTGATTTCACGCACATTGAAGTTTGGGTGATAGCGTCAAAGGCATATTTGCTGCACGCACCTGCGGAAAACAGAACGATGGTGTTAAGGAACAACCTTGGTTGTCGGCCAAATAATCGAAAGAAATGGAGGGTTAACCGGCAGTGTCATGGCGCGAATAATTGTACGCACATGAAACAAATCCCATTCAGAGTGATCAAAGGAAACATACTTCGTAAGCTTGTCTGTAAGTGTTCAGTTCAGACGGTCCGTGAGGCCATTCGTGTGTGGAGGTGGGGTGCTTGGTGCGGGGTACATATTTCGTGGAGGTGCAAGTATACGTTCCTCCAAACATTTTTACGTGAATTACGAGTCGGTAGCCAGTAAGTATTCTGTAGACTATTTGCGCTATATACTTACAGTAGTGGTTGCAGCACTGACCGGTTCAACACAGAGCCAGAGTAGAGAGAGATCTTCCTTCCCTTCATCCGCCTCACATGTGCATGGTTCAAAAGGCTGGCAACACGTATGTAGCATTATTAACGACAGCCAATGGTCACAGGCATGCGCACGGTCCTTCATTATTAGAGAGAGGAGGGCAATTTTCAAAACAAGACCCCCTCCCCTCTGCCATTTTCGGCGATGGACTCTAAAATGCTAGGTACACAATGAATAGAAAAATGAAAATGTACCAATATCGTGCTTTCCAATAGTGCACCTAAGGCAATGCGGCTTTTTGAGGTTCCAAAGACGGAATCACAATTTTCTTGGCAGCATCATGACTCTTCGACCAGCTCTGTCGTCGGAAAGCTGCATGGTCATAAAGGAACAGGTGCGATTACCATAAGAGGCAGGTTTAACGCATTAATAGATAAATATGAGTTCAGCTAACCTCCTCCTCATAACTTTACCTGCTACCTAGCAGTATGATTAGGAAAAAGAGGTAGGTTAGTACAGAGGTGATGTGCAAAGATACCACTGCGCATTAGGTTAGATAGTTGGAGCCCTTAGTAGTTAAGAAAATATCTTCTGCTTATTTAAGAGGAATTATTTATAGACGAGAACTACCTTTTAAAATATTCATTTGGTTATTCTTCAGGAGGCATTCTTTCAGGAGTGCAGCAGATGAATCAAGTCCTAGTTAAATTGGCACTGACGACAATATTTGAAGCTGCCGAGGGTGCCGAAACTTTTCATCATCTCGTGTTCTTTCCCGTGCACTTACATCGCGCAGTACATAAAGCACTGGAACTTCGCCTCCATAAAAAAATTGGCAGCATATCCACAGAGTGAATGATGGAGAGTGGGACGAAGCATTCGCCTGTCCATTCGTTCCTGCTTCCGTCCGTCCATGCATCCGTCTGTGTGACCGTCCATGCGTCCATCCGCCCGTCCGTGCGTGCGTCTGTTCGTGCATCCGCCCCTGCGTCCGTTCATGCGTCCATCCATGCATCTGTCTGTGTGACCATTCGTCCATCTATTCAACACTCCAAGTACCACCATCTCCCATCTTTTCATCATATATTCCCCATATAGAAGCAGGCAGTATATGTCGTGTTTTGAGAAGTTCAAGTTGGCAATTAGCAGGAATAAAGCTGTGCAGCGTTGACAAGCTCAATTTGTTCTGCCCGCATCACCACGTGTATGAGACTTTCAATGCCATGTTTTTTTTTTTCAAACTACTTTCTTATGTAAAAAAACGGTGCGTACTGCCCCGTGTCGAGAATATGAGAGATACGTTTCTGACCAGTCTAACTATTTATTGCAGCTTTAATAAGCTCTCGCAGAATATCAATGCAAAAAAACGACAAATCTATTGGTGAATTGTTGCGCTTGTATTTACGATTAAAAGATATTTATTTAGGGGCTAAAGAACACGCTAAAGCTGTTTGGTTAGCATACAGGAATCGAAGCATAAATCCGATGTTACAGTAAACTCACACTTCGTATAGTAAGAGCTACTATTGCTGACACTCTACCTCATTTAATGTCATTTATGTGGTCAACGCCGAAGTACAATCGTATCAAAAGCAAATTAAGCAGTCAAGATGCCTCGTGTCAATTAATTGGTGACCACTTTATCATTTCATTATGGTGACGTAAATATGCAAACAGAGGGTCCTACCAAGCAATACGACAAGCAAGGTAATTCTCAATATTTATTCTCACTGCCCTCTTCGGCGTGGCGGAAAAAGCCGACATGAGCATCCCAAAACGTCGCTTTCCTGAGTCGGCTGATACAAGTGCCTCTTCGGGAAATGAAGAAAAGCCCACAACAGAAAGACAGATATAAAGCAATAATCAAAACACGTTAAAGAGATAAACGGAACCCAAGACAAAAAAAAAAGAGAGTGACTTTGAGGAAGTAAAAGTTCGGACCCACTGAACGATATAGCTTTGTGAAGCACTTCCTTCTTTCGTGAGCCAGTAGAGTCATTCATTGCATAGACGAAGTGTTTCAGTGATGTTATTGTTTTTAGTAGAGCCATCTGCTGTGGCGTCACCAAGCCTCATCGATTGCTTCCATGTCTTCTTTCCATTTCGTTTTGGCAGGCCGTCAATGTTGAGCCTAAACGTGCAAGACGGACTTTCAGGATACAGTGGCACGTTTGCGTATGCGCGCAAGCATCACGGGTCATCGTCTCAGCTATTTGCGGCTGCCGAGTGACGCGGAAAACGACTGAGCTCGAAGGTGCTCGGAAGACGGTGCGAGAGAGAGCAGACACAAGCGGCAGCGCAGCAATCGATGCTCGAATTCGTGCGTATACGGTTCGCTAGGATCGTTCCGATTATACCGGTGATGCGTGAGAAATAGATATCTGCAACGAGGAAAAGATGATGCATAGACGTATAACATGATACACGCAGATATATACACGCAATAAGTACGCAATCTTCGTTATTATTGGTAAGACCTCTGACTTTTGTTTGTGCTTGGAGGAGTCCGAAATATTTTTCCTCAATGAAACGTGAACTGCAGAGACAGATACGTATAATAAAAACTGGCAGCTATATGTACAAATAAATTAGGCGTGGCTCGGCATAATCTTTGTCAAAATCATACGTAATTATTAACCTAACCTGCTCACTTAAAGGCAAGGGATTGTCCTATGATCTGCCAATTAACCCGGTCTTGTGCTTTCTGCTGCTACGCTATACGTACAAACTTCTTAATTCAATCTGCCCACCTAATTTTCTGTCTGCTTTTCACACGTTCGCTTTCTCTTGGAATCCACTCATTTACTGTTCATGACCGGCGGTTATTCTGACTACATGATACGTGCCTCGCACACTTCTTCTTGATTTAAACTATGATATCTTAAACCCTCGTTGGTTTTCTAACCCACTCTCCCTTTATATCATGATAAAAGAAAACTAGGAGACCCTAAAGCTTCACCTTAAGAATTTGAACGTGATAGCGAAATCATGTTCTTAGTGCGTGCTTAAAACGCTTAGTGCATGAAACCTTTTCAAGATTGCTATGCACCCACTGCGTTATATTAAGGGAATAGGCACAGTAGCATGTGAGCATTTTGTAGCGGGGTACCGGCTTTCAACCGCGGAACCATTATGATTATCACATATTCTGATGCCTGTTGGCAATTGACGCTTGTACCACGCATTATTACTGCAATATTTCATGTTGCATTGTGAAGCTTGTATAGAGAGGATGCGTGTGTTTGTGAAGCATGAAAGCTACTTTCACTGCATTTCCAAGCAGAGGAAGTTCTTTTTACTGATTTCGCAAAAAGCTAGAGTTGCAATACGATTTCCAATAACAACGTTGCAGAAAAACAAAACTTCTGGCCCAGATAACCTTAGTGCATGGCGAATTTTACATAGCTTTTCAGGAACTTCTGATACCTTTTCTTGAGCAACTTTTTAAAGAGGCTTATGACCGCGGGGAACTTCCTCCTCCTTTCTATCAGAGCCATACAACCCTAATCCCCAAAAGTGCTGATCCTGACGCACCAAAGGGAGTTAACGAATATAGGCCTATATCGTTATGTAACGTTGACTGCAAAATATTTGCTAAATTGATGACAAATCGGCTATAGACACTGAATACTAAATGTGTAGGTGACCACCAAACATGTGGAATTCGCGGTTGCTCTATACAGACAAACAGTCATATTGCACGTTCAGTTCTTGAGTGTATTGATGGTAGCATGGACCAAGTAGCCCTCCTTCAAATAGACCTTGCAAAAGCATTCGATAAGGTACAGCATCTCTTTTTTTTTTTGTTCTGGCTCCTCAGACACCTGCAGTTGGGTGATGTTTTGTACAATGGTATTTCACTCTGTTATAAGAAGTACACAACTAGGCTAATTGTAAATCGCACACTTTCGAATATAATAGAGTTGAATTAATTTGTACGTCAGGGATGCCCACTCTCGCCTTTGCTTTTTGCAATTTATCTGGAACCATTATGTTTAAGTTTGCTTCTAAAGTCTAGCATCAAAGGCTACAGATACGATGCTGAGGAAGTTAAAGTTCTAGCTTATGCAGATGACATTGCCTTCTTTTGCGCTGATAAACCCAGCGTTCAAGAAGCAGTCAACACTACGTTATGTTTCTGTGAAGTGGCTGGCGCAAGCATAAATTTCTATAAAAGTAGTGGATTCTGGCTAGACATATGGGCCTAAACTTCTTCGGTCTTCGCAAATATTCATAGGAATGCTACTCCTATGAAATACCTTGGTGTGCCTCTTGATAACTATCGTAACAGCGGCCCACACTGTACCGCTGCGATAACTACGATCCGCCGAAAGGTGGCAACATGGCAAAGATGGGAGCTTTCCATTTTTGCCAGAGCGAAAGCGTGCAATATATTCCTTACATCAAAGGTTCTTTATATATTTATATTCTGAAGGTGTTGCACTGCTCTCGTGTACACATTCAAACCTTTCATAGGATATTTGCCTGCTTTATTTGGAGCTCTTCCTGGGAACTCATGAGAAAAGACAATCTTGTTCTTCCGCTTGAAAAGGGTGGCCTCAGCCTTGTGCATTTGTTCGTGTAACAGTCAGTGTTGCGATTTTTTTACCTAAAGGATGTGTGCCATTCAATTCTATTAGTGGTTCTTCGTAACCATCTATGTTACCACCTTCCTTTTATTCATGTCACAACAAGCATTGCCAAGGAATTGCCATTGCGGGGACTCCTAGAAGAAATTGTTGATACTGTCAATTTTTTGAAAGCCAGGTTTAGCTTAGAGTATTTGTATACTATTGACAGAACAAATATAACCGCTGCACTTGTGAATAATCTGTTCCCATAACCTGTTTACGGAAAGCCATATTCGCTTTTGCCTGGTCACGATATATTATATCGTGTAGGTAGAATGTGGACATCTCCATCAGCGAAAACATTTTTCTTTAAACTGCACACTTCCACGCTGCCAGTGAAAACGTGGCTGAATGAAAAATCAATATACGTACCCTGGACAGTGAATTGTAGACTCTGTAACCAACCTGATACTATAGAGCATTGTTTTATTCATTGTCGTGACGCTTTTTATTTTTGGGACATTCTAAAAAGAACATTAAGAAAGGAACTTCCAATCACAGCTCATGGTATTAGGTTCCTTCCATTCAATAAGAGTCTGACTGATAATACTCCTTATGACCTGTTTATGTTGTTGGGACTTTATTCACTATGGAAAAGTCGCATGACTGATAGACACGCCGAGCCACCACGCTCGACGAGATTTGTCTTCCGAGAAGCAGCTGCACAAGTGCGCAGTGTTGTTGAGACTTTTGACCCCGTTCTGGAGTGGCTTCCCGTTCTTGACGCTTGTGTGTGTTTGGCTGACTTCTGATGAAGTATGTTGTGTGTACTTTACTGGTGATCATTTCATGCATTAAAGAAAAAAAAAGAGTTGTGCTCATCTGGTAGAACATCCGCTTTCCACACAAACGGCCCTGGTCCGATCCCCACTTAGACCCAAACAACCCTGCTTCAGGCCGCTCTCTGCTGCAGTACTTTTTATCATTTACTTTTTTTATTTGCATCACTCTCAATTTTTTGGTCACGCATAATATGGCGATTTTTCTCTCACAACCATCGAAGCCGACATCCGACGCCGGGATTTCTGCGAAACAAACTCTTTAACGCTATCGGGTTAGTATATAAACGCGTCACTGACACTTTCTGCGTCAGCCACAATTTTTTTACGGTTTTGTGTGATGTAGCTTTGTTCATTGTATGAGTGTTGTGAGCGACTTGCAGTTGTTGACAACGCTGAGTATTTCGGAGGCATTTTTGCAATTGTTCACATATAAATTCATGTAAAACCGCGTCTATTTCTCGCATCCGTTATTCAAGTTTAGCCTAGAAAGAAACCGTAGGAAGAAATTAAATATCGGGCTAAACGCCTATTTCTAGATACATGGCTGACCTTGCCTGAGGCGAGGAATTTGAAAGCAATGCACAGGATAAGTTAGAACAAACGAAAATAAAAGAAAGCGACGTCCCGCTTTCACTGATTAAGGAAAGATACTGCGTTATCCTAGAGTTCATACCATCTTGAATGCTAACCGTAACGATTAGTGGGGTTTTACACCCTCAAACCGAAATAAGATGAGAGATGCCGTAATCGAGGGGCGCAGAAATCAAGTCCCACGTGCCTTCGAATTTCAGAAACTCGGCCGCCGCAGCCGGCATTCAATTCCGCGACCTAGTCGTTAGTTTTGCTCGTCACTCTTTCAAGACGCCGCAACACAGGGTTCCCCATTATTTTCTTCTGAAATGTACCACGATGCATGCTCAGGATGAAAAGCAAAGCTACCTTTCTGGTACCGGCCAGCCCTTCTTTGACTTCAACGCCTCATAAGACGGTATTGTGTGTGGTGACAATGGCCGCAGACGCCATGGCACAAAATTGTTGCTTATTCGAACAGTGGAGCTATGGTTCCCAGACTTCAAATAACGGGACACCTGTGTGTGCGACAATAGGGCAGGTAGCTACAAAGATCGAGCAAGTTTAAAAAAAAGAAAGCGCAAAAATAAAATCAGATGTGTTCGGTTTTCACCAAGCCCCATTGCAATGCGCAGCCTTCGGTCTAGCCACGAAGACTTTTGGCACAACTGCGAGTGAGAAGCAGTTATCCTCAACCTCCCATTTTACTGCAACAGCAAAGAAAACTTTGACGTAACCCCTTGAGAAAAAAGCGGGTTTATAAAGCACTTTATCTTGCACTATTAGTTCAACCAAAAGGCTTAGAAAACAAATGATGGTTTCGAGCGAGCCGCGTAAATTTCGATGCTTGTGGTGAAAAATAACACAAAAAATGAAAGAAAGAAAAACGTAGCCCTTTCACCTGCTCTTCCACATAAAATGTTTCATCACCCGAGTACAAATATGGACTTTGAAGAGAAACGTGCTATAGTTTGCGCAGAGTGACCTTTGTCATGGCCGGCACAAAAGCGCACTCATCATGACACTGTTCATATAAACGCGCCTGCAACGTAAAGCAGACCGTTATTTCGTACGTGTCCCTGCTGACCCATCAAGTTTCTAAGCCCTCGTCTATCAGTACCCCCCCCCACACACACACACAAAAATAAAAACAACACACGTTTTAATATCATAACACCCGCCGAAAAGATGAAGGAGACGGACATCGTCTTGCAGGAATCATTAAAAAACAGGAAGACTAAGAGAAGCCACGGAGTGAACATCGAATGTGTTCGTGACTGAACAAGACGTAATTTACCTGCATCGGCATATTCATTGTGTACACTTCTCAAACGCTTCAGAAATAACTTGTAATATGGAGAGAGTTATTAAGCGTAGAAGTGTTGAGAAGTGATGTATATGTGACACCAAAATTTAGGTTGAGAGCTCAGAAAATGATAAAATATATAATATTGTGAAACATTATTTAGGTGATGGAGTGTTAGGCTAATGAGACTTGACAGAAAGGGAAAAATAACAAGGCCTTCGTTATTGAATTGCTCTTTTGTCTCTGTTCAGTATGGTTTAAGGAAAGCAAGAACGCGTACTCCTGCAAGCATTAAGAGAGCATGACACCACGTTGAGGAGGAGAATGAAGTAGAGGGTAGTAAGATCGAAGGATTTGGGTGGTAATATCTGGACAGCTACTTGAAATGACAAGACACAAAAAAGAGCACCAGGTAAGTGTGGCTCTCCGAATGAACCAGGGTGCTGTCATAACTGGAAGTCGAACACGGCACCGCTCGCATTAGAGGCAAGCGTTGTTGTACTTTGACAAGAACTGTGGTTTTCTTGGGCGCAATAGGTACTATAGTACATAAGATATAAGTTAACTTTCGTGAATTGTTGAGGCAGTGCAAAAGTTCACATTTCTGTTTGTTATCAGGGGTTTCGAAAGTTTAAATATTTTCACAAGGAAATCGCAAAACATCGTTCACTCTGTGAAGTCTGTTGTCATTGCATATTGGTCGAAAATGTTGGATTATCAAAGCATTCACTACGGTTTTATCTGTGGAGGACGCCAATAAGATCAATCGATGCAAAATTGTGTGACGATCGTATAACAAGTTCTGATCGAGTGCCAGCTCTCCATCTCCTCACGTCAACTGTTTAATCTTCCTAATCTTTAGCTTATTTCTTTTCAGGTGTAGGGTAACAAACGTTTCCCCCTCTCTCTCTCTCATTTACTCCGTCACAAGATTTTCTAGAGAACTAGCAAATATCCGAGATCGCAATGTGAAACGCGGCGTGACGAATGGCTACCACGAATGCTCGCGAAAAAAAACACAGCGATCTTGGTACACCGCATTCTTCCACCCTCCTGAGCCGAGCACAAAAGGAAAGACAGCCTAAATGAGCTCGGTATGCAAGTGTCACGCGTACTTATGCGTGGACCGTTATAAGCGACCGCAGGCCGAGGTGACCAAGTGCGACGCGCGGCATTCTCTTTGTGCTGGCAACCACCTCACTCTGTCGTTCTGGGATTCTCCCCAGCTCGCGAGCCGTCGGCGGTACGCGTCGGCGATAACGTCAGCCTCGCAACGGCATTCCTCGTGACCGAGTGTGGATGGCGAGCTTCTTTGCTCCCTGCGTCTCGCCCGAAAAGAATGCGTGGTCGTTTGTGCCGAAGCAGTCCAGAGAACGGCGAGAGAGTGGTGCAAGTGATTAGCTCCACCAGGACGCGAGAAATGCAAACAGACAGCTGTCTGAAAGTCCACGTGTAGACGCACTAAGGTTGTGTTATGAGCCGTGACAGAAAAGAAACAAATACGTATAAAGAGAGAGCCATTTTTTGACAGGAAACATGAGCGACGTTCGCTAAAGCAGTCTGGAAAATTCGCGGAGTAACGCCGCAAAGCTCCATGGAGGCACACACAAGAGAATGGAGCACGGGCAACATTTTCATGTGACATTCTCCAAGACTACAAACAAATAAAGGAATGAATGGCAAGCTGTGCACTCTATAGTTACTTCATTGCAGCACTGGGACAGTCGTCTGTATTTATGCTGCCCCGTCGGGAAGTTGTAACGTCTGACAAATCATGAGGACCATTCAGAGCCCGTGTTTATAAACAAAAAATTGTTGCCACTGCAGCAGAAACAATGTTTTAATATCTCGGTCATCATGTAAGAGCGCAACGTGGGACAAACAACAGCGAAACTGCAAGCGTTAGAGATAACGAAGGCAACTTCCATGGCCAGTGGTGCTTAAACATTCCGTGAACCAAGTAATTAACTCCTTAGTATACAGTTAAGGTGACGTGTAAAAATGTGAGCCTTAATTATTGATGACATGCTTTGTTAATTTTCGCGTCTTTCTACTTCTTGCAAAATGAAGAAACTGAACTGCGTGCATGTGAGGATATTAAGAGCCTGATCTGTTCGCAATAATATTTTGCAATTACTTTGACCACAGAAGAGGTGCGAGGACGTTTTTGTTAAAACAAAACAAATTGATGAACCTCAACTTCCAAGTAAATATGGTGTCGCGCTTGTGTCTGCCTTGTGATTCGCCGTGGTAACCTTGAAGCGATGGTGTACTACATCTGAGTTTGATGGAACAGTTCCAATCCCCAATGTCGGTGACGGCATTTTTCACATAAATGAGAGAAACCCTTTGTGGCAATATTTAGGTGCACGCTAAAGAACCTGAGATGGTCAAAATTGCTGATCATAACGGTGCCACAGCATGCCTCGTAATCATAATGGGGTATTCGTACGTTATCGCGAAATTAAATTTTAGGCTCTACAGCACGCTTGTAAATAACCTGATTTTTCTCTACAAGTGTCTTCGTCTTCAGTTAGCCAGGCGGGAATCATGTGTTTGGTGATACGTTCCTTTACTAACACAACAAACTTCGGCAGACCTGACATAATCCATAACAGACGATGAGAATACCTTGATGATGACAAATTTGGAGTGGCGTGACGTTGCAGTGACAAAGTTTAGCAATGAAAAAATTCAGTGGATGTCATTTCATCTCCACCACCCCCAGCCCTGGTTCTGACGCAGGGTAAGAAACACCGAAATGGGGTTCCATGGCACACCTTAGAGGCCCATTTTTGAGCATGGAAAAGATATCCCACAGTTTTTTTAAGTGTGAATACACTTTATAAGCGACCCTAAACCATCTACCGCCGTCGGCGGCGTCCGCAGTCTTCTCTCTATCTTTAAAAAAAAAACGCTCTACCGAATAAGCCACGGACGCGACGCTGATATCGGTGTCAGTAACGCGCCTTATACCCCCTCCCCCTTCGCTCGCTGCAGCTGCGCGTGCACCCCTCTCTCTCGCGCGCCCTCCTTCTCTCTCAGTCTCCCGTCGAGAGCGGGTCGTGCGATGGATGTCAAGGAGGCAACGCTACCATCAACAACGAATGCGGTACAACCGAATGCCAGCACTGCACCCCTCGTTGGAGGTGACGGTACCACGGTGGTTTCGCCGACGTTGGAAGACAAGGCGGCGCTGCGAAGGGCTCGTGAGACCGAACGTAAGCGGGCGAAGCGTGCAGCGGATGCCGAACTGCGTGCTCGCGAGGCCGAGGACAAGCGGGCGAAGCGCGCAGCGGATGGTGAACTGCGCGCTCGCGAGGCCGAGATGAGGCGTCAGCATCGAGCCGCGAACGCGGCCCAAGAAGCGGAACGACAACGCAAGCGTCAGGCGGAGAAGGGCGATTAAGGCCGGCGTCAAGACGCCGCTCGCAATCGTCAACGGCGAGTGGACGTTCCCGAAGCCGTTCCAGCCAGTGAACGTGCTGCGCGAGAGAGGGTGCGAGCCCTGGACTTTGCTCGTCCGGACGCATCGTGAAGTGTAAATAAATAATACTTCGTATATAATGTATCTGTGTACTATTGCTTCATGACAAACAACATTTAAATTCATTATTTACACTTTAATCATCATCATCAGTAATAAAACTCCCAAGAATTTCCCCGAGGGTGAACATGGTTAAGTGCGAATGCACGGGGTGATGCTATGAGGGGGAGTAAAATTAAAATCCGTTGGCATTCGCCAGTGAGTTAACGTAAACTCCTCCGTGTGATCAAATTGCGATTCCCAGGAACCATTACACCATAAAGGCACCATAGTGTGATTAATAAATACAATAGTGCGAAATAATAAATACCCCTCATAGCATCACCCCGTGCCTTCGCACTTAACCATGTTCACCCTCGGGGAAATGCTTGGGAAATTTTTTACCTTTCTTTGTTGCACAATAGAAAGAAAGATCGTCGTCGTTGAGTGACCCAACAGCACCTGAAAAGAACACCTCTCGGGTCAGCAGCTAAGCTGCTAGAACCTTCCTGAGAGGCACACCCGGCTGCGAAACCCTCATGTTCCTAAACGCGCAGGTTTGTGAAGGTTATATATCTGCGGTTCACGCACAGAGACACTACACATCAGGTGTCGCTCCAGAACGGTAGTTGAAGATGGCAGGATGGTCTTCCAATTGTAACCCCAGGCAGCTCTTCCGATGCAGCCATGCATGCGAAAAGCGCTTCATTCGTTTCAAGCATGACGGCTTCTTGCGAATGCGGGTTATGTCTTCGCACGTGCCTCCGGAACTGTGATAAAGCGAACAGGTCTGGGGCAAACACACAGAAAATCACGTAAGGATGAACAAATCCCACAATACGGAGCCATCTGTGAAACGCCAGGGCGGAAATAACATCGTGTTCCTGTTCGTTATATTCCTCTTTTTGGCACCAACAAAGAAGCGATCTTAACTTAATCCAACTTACTTGTTTTGTTTGCGTTCCGTCCTTTGTCCCATCACGTTGCTTCGCCACAAGCTTCGCAACTTATACGCTAGCTCTATGAAGGCCATCGCCTCGATACGGTTGATCCTCACTGCGATAGAACGGTCCGATATTGCTAACGCCACAACTCCAAAGAAAAGGGGCAAGGCGAAATTGCATGCTGCGCTTCACGAATCTTAGTGGACAATGAGACAACGATACCCAAGTGAAAGAAGAGCAAACTTTCTAACCCGCTGGACACCGTTTCCTTTCTTACGTGATAGAATGTGTCTTTCTGGTTTGTTTGTTTTTTTTATAAACTAGCGTACTTTTTCTCTATCAGATACTGCGTGCTCTTATGGTGTCCTTGTTTTTTTTATCTTCCGTGCACCTCTCTTCGCAGCGTCCTTCTTGATTGGTTACCTGATGCAACGTAGCGTCTATACGTACGCGCAGGCGTAAATCTCTAGGCTTCATTTCGAAGATATCTCTGCGTTTATTTCGTAAAAGATAAAATTTCGTTGTCCTAGAAACCTGATGCAATAGTTCCGGTATCCCTGCTTAAAGGTATTAGTCCTAGTTTTTTTCTTTTGTTCTCAATTGTTACCTTTTCCGACGTAATGAAAAAACGAAGGAAGAAGGAAAAATGGGAATTCTTCGAGCTCGCTTTTGTTTGTTCAACACAACATATTATTAACAATGAAGGATGGGAATGGTCTAGGCCTGGTGTTTTCATTTGACACATCCTTACTGAAAACTAGGAGATAATGAAGCCAAGGAAGATACAGGGAACAATAATTGTGCTGTTTTGATTCAATTAGACTAGTCAGAATGTAGATGTGAAGAAAGCAAAGGGGAGAAAAAGCCGACTCGCCGCTCCGAAGATCCAAAGGTCGCAGGTTCGGTCTAAACGGCAGGCGTGAAGCTTTCTTTTTGTCCCTTTTATTTTCTTCACTTATCTATCACAACATCACTTGTAAAAAAGTTTAAAACAGGACAATAAACGTTCTTTATACCTTTCCTGACTTTATTATCCGCAGATCTTCATTAAGATCGTGAAAGAACGGGCTTTAAACCGCGTATGTCTGCACATTTTGACGGATGCTTGAAATCGTTAGAAAACGACCACAATTTTACTCCCCCCGTGCCTTTTTGACCTGTACTGCTAATTTGTTGTGTGCTTGAAATTTCATTCACCGAAGTGCCACCTGTGCAGAGTTTACGACAGCCGGATACAACTTGGGAAGCCTGGCGTGACCCACTAGGGTAGTCAGGCAGTTGTGGTGCTGAGCAGAAGGTGGCGAGGTTGAATCGATGCCATGGCAGCCACCTATTCAATGGAGAATGAAATTCTTAAGACCCATGCCTTCAGACCTCAGTTCACGTTGCAGAACCTCTGGTGGTCAAAATTTTCAGAGCCGGCGTTTCTTAGAATGGCATTCTTTCACAAAAGGCATTCGACTCGGTAGATGTCTGCAGTTTTGAAAGCCTCAAACTTACAAGGAGTACCTATATCTTACGTAAGTACCTTAGTCGACGTCTACAAGGACTCCACAGCAACCTTATTCTTCACGAGAGAAGCGATAAAATTACGATCTACAAAGGAATAACACAAGTAGATACTATATCTCTAACGTTGCTCACCACATGCTTGGCTGAAGGGTTAAAACAGATAGATTGAGGTCGATGTCTCGAGAATGTCTTAACAACCTACAATTTTCAGACATCATGCTCTTCAATAACGATAGCAATGAATTGCAAAAAAATGACTGAGAAATTAAACGGAGAAGGTAATAAGGTAAGCTTCAAAATGAATATGGTGAAAAAAATCTGGTAATTTTTAATGACCTGGTGAAACGAAAAGAATCTAAGATCGAAAACCTTATATTGTACTGTATACAAAACTATGTACACTTATGATACATAGGAGAAATAAATCACAACAAAATAAATTCACAGAACAATACGAGTGCGCTTCAGCACATTCCTATTGCAGGCGCTTTCTATTGATAACTGAAAATCTGCCACTATCAATAAAGCGAAAAGTGTACAGCCATTGCATACTGCCAGTTCTAACGTTTGGGGCCGGAACACGGAGACTGACAAAAGAACTAAAGCAACAGTTCAGGACCACGCAGTGTACTATAGAACGTATAATGATCGGAATAACATCAAAAGATCGGAAGACGGCCGAATAACTAAGAGAACAGACAGGAGTTGCAGATAATTTAGCTGATATCAAGAAAAATAATTGGACGTGGGCTGGTCACGTGATGCGTACAACAGACAACCTGTGGACAGAAAGAGCAACAAAATGGTTCTCAAGGAATGGAAAACGCAGATGGCCAATGCATAGAGTTGGCAGAGTGGCAGAGAGATGGAGTGACGAAATGGGGGAGTTCGCTTAGAAAAGAATGGAGTCTGCTCGCACAAGATAGGGTAAACTCTAGATTATTGGAAGGCACTTTCGCTTTGCAGTGGACAAATAGAGGCTAAGAATGATGATGATGATTATCAGCATCAGCATGAATAAAAAGATTCCTTTGGAGTTCTATCCATAAGAAACGCAAGGAGATAGTGTTTTATGACTCGGTACATTGAGGACCGGTGTGGAACCACACCATGTGGAAATATGAAAGAATTGTAGAAAAGGTATTTTAAAAATGTGTTAGCCAAACCAATGCAGATGCCAAACAGAAGTCTACGAAAGGAAGCGACAGGAGCGTTGAACGGTTGTTTGCTGAGAGGTGGCACAAGTGCATCTGTATTCTTCACTTCAAAGATGGAAGCAACGAAGAATGGCGCTGTTCGAGTGAGAACAGTGCCACGTGATAAATAAATAGTAAAACAAAGTAGATAATAACAAACACATAAAAAAGCAGAAGCTGGGGGGAAAATTGTCAGCTCTCACGTCTGAGGAAACGTCGCAGGCATCTGTAGTACTTGAAACGTGAGAAGTTCCTGAATTAGACACTCAAAGAAGGTGCACTGGTGATAGAAAAAAAAAGAACGTAAAAAGCAAACAAACGAATTGGTGAGACGAAAAAAGTGAGGCCAGCTGAACAACTCGCTATTTTGCACCACTGCCATTGGAAAGCATTGACAATACGTGAACGACAACTGAAGAAACTTTTGAGTGAACGATGTCAAGGCGTAAATATAAAAAAATAAAAAAGAAACAAGAATAGAAATTAAATAGAAGTCTCAGGAAGTGCCGGTCTTTGAGACGTTGACAAACAACTCACGGTCTTTTTCTACAGTTGTGTCGAGCCTCGTAACGCCGAATAGATGCTTTCGTTCAAAAGTACTGCAAAGGAGAGCAATTATCCAACAAAAATAAACAATTGAAGTAAATAAAACACCAGACAACCGCATAAGGGAATCTCCAAGAGAAAGGCATTGTAAATCGAGAAACGCAAGTAGGCCACTACTTCTGGAGCGGAAGAGACAAAGCTACGATGTTATCTCGGACGCTCTCGGTAACTCCCCACGAATGGCTCGCATGAAGTTGGCGGTCTGCACCCGAGATGATTCGCTGATGCATAACGAATGATCGTCGGGGCACCAAAGTATCGGATAACGAAATGCCCAAACAGAACCACCATCTTGAGCTCTCGAGATACGGCAGGGCAAATTCGTGTTCTTCAGATAATTTAGTCTCGTTTGCATTTTTTTTTTGGTCCAACGTCATCCGACTTGGCTAATATTTTACACTGAGACCTTCGAAACTTGAGGCTCATCTTTTCCAAGTCGCTTTTTTTTCTGCTGCGTAGCAGTAATGCGTGTGTAGGGATGCAGGGATGCTCTCACTGCTGTCACTGCATGCTTGTACTTCCGGAAACGCCTTGAACGCTCGGATTGCTCGACGCAGAACTGTCTTTCTTATGTGCTCGCTCATCACTTTAGTATCAGATATACTTTCTTTTGCTGCAACACACGACACTTCCGGTGCATACAATACCATGGAAAAGTGAGCGATTCGAGGCATCGCAAAAAGGGCGGGATGAACACCCGTCCGAACGCTTCATGGCATGATTTGGCCGCAAAAGAGACACACACAAGAAAAGGAACACTCAAACGACAAGCACAGGCGGCACTTCCAACTAAAGCAGACTGGATGCAGACCCAGACTTAAGTACGAAAATATAGACATGCGCAGTCTTCATACAGCCTTACGCTATCCAACAATCAAACAATCTTGTCTCCGAAGCATACAACGTCACCGACGGTTCACTGATACACCTTTCACCTTTCTTTTTAATGTAATAGGCTTCCATCAGCTCACGCGCAGTTTTGTACCTGCTTCTACCCAGAATCTTAAACTCATTAAAACGTGGTACACACCCACAGGCTTTACAGTGCATAGGCAAATGCGCCAAGCCATCGTTCATTAAATTTAATTCGTGCTCCCTAACTCGTTCATTGATGCAGCGCCCGGTAATCCCGATGTACGAGTTGCCACAAGAAAAGGGAATCTCATAAACAACGCCTTTTGCACATCTCCCGTACATCGTGGCGTGTTTTTTTTCCGCAACCTTGACGGCTCACCTCCACCTCCCGAGCAGTTCTCGGGCACAGCTGAGCCAGCTTTATGGGCGCGGAGAAGGCGACAGGTACCCCATACCGGCCTGCTACCTTTTTCAGGTTGTGGGAGACCTTATGAACATAAGGAATCACTGCAGGTCTTACGGTTTCGGTTCTTTGTTCCCCCGTGGCAGCTCTAGTACCATCACCCTTAGCTTTCCGCAAAAGCGCTTCAGAGACAGCTGTCAATAGCGAGTCAGGGAAATTCGCAGCTAAAAGTCGCTGGATCTGGTTTCCGAATGATGCCTGCGTCATGTGCGTGCACGATTTCTCGAGAGTAGATCCCAGGCAGAGCGTAGCTATACCACGCTTAACTATTTTCGATTGGCAAGAGTCATACGGCATTACACCTTTCTTGGCGCGAGGAAAATATTGCCAGCACGTTTGCCCGTCATGGAAAGTTAAGCGGAGATCTAAAAATTGCAGGGTGTTACTTTGCGGCAGTTCTTGTGTAAAAACGAGTCCTTTTCCGTGAATCCTAAAAATATTTAAAATGTCATCGCAGCGCGTCAAGGAGCCTTGTCTGTTAAAAAGTACTTAAGTCTGGGTCTGCATCCAGTCTGCTTTAGTTGGAAGTGCCGCCTGTGCTTGTCGTTTGAGTGTTCCTTTTCTTGTGTGTGTCTCTTTTGCGGCCAAATCATGCCATTAAGTAAATACCAACTAGGCCAACAATCAGTATTATTACAATATATTTCTAGTGCAACTGGCCTCTCTTCGTGTGTGTCTTCTCCGGACTTCCTATCAAGCGTCGACATCATCGTCAGTTCCATTGTTGCAACTACCTGCCGTGCAAGATACATCGGTTTCTGCATACGCAAAGGACTTACGCCACCTGAAGTGAGTTCCCTCTTTGGCCATGTTGCTTCTTCTAAGGGCCACAATGCCCGGCTGTGCAAAATTCTGCGTTCAGAATTGTGGAGACAAGTACGCTTACTTCACGACTGGCTACGCATTGTGCACCTGAAGAATGATGTTTCATGGGTAGCGGAAGAGAAGTTAAGAACCTCCAGACGCATCATCCATCATATGACGGAATACTGGTGGAAACAAATCATTGGACAATGTTGTAAAATTAACAAGGAAAGTAAATCAACGACGAAGTCATCAAATGTGGTAATGTTAGGAAACGTGAGCCTACCGGAGGACTCGGCAACGCTTCTTTCCAAGGGACCCAAGTATTGCATCGATGCCAGTGTTCCTGTGCATGAACTAGCGGCACTTAACAGATTTGTGGCTAGTAAAGCCTCGGCAGAGGATAAGGAGAGGTGTCTGTTAGATGGTGTAGATAGCCTGAAAAAATGTGTTTCTGGTACCAGGCAGAGTCATAAAACTGAGGTTATGCGAAAGACAGTAGCGTTGTGTAGGGAAAAGAATATTGTCATATTGGAAGCTGACAAAGAAGGGTGTTTTGTAGTGCTTCCACGAGAAATGTTTAATTTGAAGTCAGCAGAGGCTATAAGAAAGAATTTTGTTCAGATTAAGAAGTCTGAATCAAAGGTTAAGAGTAAGGTTTCCAAGCTATGTAAAGACCTCAAGTTGCATAAGTTAGCAACAGATATTAGAAAAATGAAAGCTACGGCATTAAACGTATTCTTCAGCGCAAAAACACACAAAGTTGAGGTACCCTTCAGAAGTATAGTGAGTGAACGGGACACATGGCAGCTTTTACTTAGTAAGCACTTACAGAAGGTACTGAAGTGCGTTAAGATTAAGGACCCCTTCTTCACTAGCAGTTCAACAGACATAGTGCAGTTCTTGAGAGATAATGAGCACTCGCTCAACAATGGCTTCTCAGTAGATGTGGAAGATCTTTTTTATTCAATTCCACATGATGAACTCTTCTTTGCGGTGAGATCCTGCATAGAAGAAAGTGGCGCCATACCCTTTCAAAATACGGCTGGTGTAACGATAGACGACTTTTTAACTCTGTTAGAAGCCTACCTACGTAGCACTTTTATATCTTTCGACAAGCAGCTTTTTCTGCAGAAACGCGGCATTTGCATTGGATCCTGTATTGCTCCGTTGCTGTGCAACATATTTTTATCTAGTATTGACAGGTCGCTCCATGAAGCTTTTAATCTGCATAGCGCCTTGAACGTTGCCAAAGTTTTTAGGTATATGGATGACTTTTTAATTCTTTTTAACAGACAAGGCTCCTTGACGCGCTGCGATGACATTTTAAATATTTTTAGGATTCACGGAAAAGGACTCGTTTTTACACAAGAACTGCCGCAAAGTAACACCCTGCAATTTTTAGATCTCCGCTTAACTTTCCATGACGGGCAAACGTGCTGGCAATATTTTCCTCGCGCCAAGAAAGGTGTAATGCCGTATGACTCTTGCCAATCGAAAATAGTTAAGCGTGGTGTAGCTACGCTCTGCCTGGGATCTACTCTCGAGAAATCGTGCACGCACATGACGCAGGCATCATTCGGAAACCAGATCCAGCGACTTTTAGCTGCGAATTTCCCTGACTCGCTATTGACAGCTGTCTCTGAAGCGCTTTTGCGGAAAGCTAAGGGTGATGGTACTAGAGCTGCCACGGGGGAACAAAGAACCGAAACCGTAAGACCTGCAGTGATTCCTTATGTTCATAAGGTCTCCCACAACCTGAAAAAGGTAGCAGGCCGGTATGGGGTACCTGTCGCCTTCTCCGCGCCCATAAAGCTGGCTCAGCTGTGCCCGAGAACTGCTCGGGAGGTGGAGGTGAGCCGTCAAGGTTGCGGAAAAAAACACGCCACGATGTACGGGAGATGTGCAAAAGGCGTTGTTTATGAGATTCCCTTTTCTTGTGGCAACTCGTACATCGGGATTACCGGGCGCTGCATCAATGAACGAGTTAGGGAGCACGAATTAAATTTAATGAACGATGGCTTGGCGCATTTGCCTATGCACTGTAAAGCCTGTGGGTGTGTACCACGTTTTAATGAGTTTAAGATTCTGGGTAGAAGCAGGTACAAAACTGCGCGTGAGCTGATGGAAGCCTATTACATTAAAAAGAAAGGTGAAAGGTGTATCAGTGAACCGTCGGTGACGTTGTATGCTTCGGAGACAAGATTGTTTGATTGTTGGATAGCGTAAGGCTGTATGAAGACTGCGCATGTCTATATTTTCGTACTTAAGTCTGGGTCTGCATCCAGTCTGCTTTAGTTGGAAGTGCCGCCTGTGCTTGTCGTTTGAGTGTTCCTTTTTCTTGTGTGTGTCTCTTTTGCGGCCAAATCATGCCATTAAGTAAATACCAACTAGGCCAACAATCAGTATTATTACAATATATTTCTAGTGCAACTGGCCTCTCTTCGTGTGTGTCTTCTCCGGACTTCCTATCAAGCGTCGACATCATCGTCAGTTCCATTGTTGCAACTACCTGCCGTGCAAGATACATCGGTTTCTGCATACGCAAAGGACTTACGCCACCTGAAGTGAGTTCCCTCTTTGGCCATGTTGCTTCTTCTAAGGGCCACAATGCCCGGCTGTGCAAAATTCTGCGTTCAGAATTGTGGAGACAAGTACGCTTACTTCACGACTGGCTACGCATTGTGCACCTGAAGAATGATGTTTCATGGGTAGCGGAAGAGAAGTTAAGAACCTCCAGACGCATCATCCATCATATGACGGAATACTGGTGGAAACAAATCATTGGACAATGTTGTAAAATTAACAAGGAAAGTAAATCAACGACGAAGTCATCAAATGTGGTAATGTTAGGAAACGTGAGCCTACCGGAGGACTCGGCAACGCTTCTTTCCAAGGGACCCAAGTATTGCATCGATGCCAGTGTTCCTGTGCATGAACTAGCGGCACTTAACAGATTTGTGGCTAGTAAAGCCTCGGCAGAGGATAAGGAGAGGTGTCTGTTAGATGGTGTAGATAGCCTGAAAAAATGTGTTTCTGGTACCAGGCAGAGTCATAAAACTGAGGTTATGCGAAAGACAGTAGCGTTGTGTAGGGAAAAGAATATTGTCATATTGGAAGCTGACAAAGAAGGGTGTTTTGTAGTGCTTCCACGAGAAATGTTTAATTTGAAGTCAGCAGAGGCTATAAGAAAGAATTTTGTTCAGATTAAGAAGTCTGAATCAAAGGTTAAGAGTAAGGTTTCCAAGCTATGTAAAGACCTCAAGTTGCATAAGTTAGCAACAGATATTAGAAAAATGAAAGCTACGGCATTAAACGTATTCTTCAGCGCAAAAACACACAAAGTTGAGGTACCCTTCAGAAGTATAGTGAGTGAACGGGACACATGGCAGCTTTTACTTAGTAAGCACTTACAGAAGGTACTGAAGTGCGTTAAGATTAAGGACCCCTTCTTCACTAGCAGTTCAACAGACATAGTGCAGTTCTTGAGAGATAATGAGCACTCGCTCAACAATGGCTTCTCAGTAGATGTGGAAGATCTTTTTTATTCAATTCCACATGATGAACTCTTCTTTGCGGTGAGATCCTGCATAGAAGAAAGTGGCGCCATACCCTTTCAAAATACGGCTGGTGTAACGATAGACGACTTTTTAACTCTGTTAGAAGCCTACCTACGTAGCACTTTTATATCTTTCGACAAGCAGCTTTTTCTGCAGAAACGCGGCATTTGCATTGGATCCTGTATTGCTCCGTTGCTGTGCAACATATTTTTATCTAGTATTGACAGGTCGCTCCATGAAGCTTTTAATCTGCATAGCGCCTTGAACGTTGCCAAAGTTTTTAGGTATATGGATGACTTTTTAATTCTTTTTAACAGACAAGGCTCCTTGACGCGCTGCGATGACATTTTAAATATTTTTAGGATTCACGGAAAAGGACTCGTTTTTACACAAGAACTGCCGCAAAGTAACACCCTGCAATTTTTAGATCTCCGCTTAACTTTCCATGACGGGCAAACGTGCTGGCAATATTTTCCTCGCGCCAAGAAAGGTGTAATGCCGTATGACTCTTGCCAATCGAAAATAGTTAAGCGTGGTATAGCTACGCTCTGCCTGGGATCTACTCTCGAGAAATCGTGCACGCACATGACGCAGGCATCATTCGGAAACCAGATCCAGCGACTTTTAGCTGCGAATTTCCCTGACTCGCTATTGACAGCTGTCTCTGAAGCGCTTTTGCGGAAAGCTAAGGGTGATGGTACTAGAGCTGCCACGGGGGAACAAAGAACCGAAACCGTAAGACCTGCAGTGATTCCTTATGTTCATAAGGTCTCCCACAACCTGAAAAAGGTAGCAGGCCGGTATGGGGTACCTGTCGCCTTCTCCGCGCCCATAAAGCTGGCTCAGCTGTGCCCGAGAACTGCTCGGGAGGTGGAGGTGAGCCGTCAAGGTTGCGGAGAGAAAAAAACACGCCACGATGTACGGGAGATGTGCAAAAGGCGTTGTTTATGAGATTCCCTTTTCTTGTGGCAACTCGTACATCGGGATTACCGGGCGCTGCATCAATGAACGAGTTAGGGAGCACGAATTAAATTTAATGAACGATGGCTTGGCGCATTTGCCTATGCACTGTAAAGCCTGTGGGTGTGTACCACGTTTTAATGAGTTTAAGATTCTGGGTAGAAGCAGGTACAAAACTGCGCGTGAGCTGATGGAAGCCTATTACATTAAAAAGAAAGGTGAAAGGTGTATCAGTGAACCGTCGGTGACGTTGTATGCTTCGGAGACAAGATTGTTTGATTGTTGGATAGCGTAAGGCTGTATGAAGACTGCGCATGTCTATATTTTCGTACTTAAGTCTGGGTCTGCATCCAGTCTGCTTTAGTTGGAAGTGCCGCCTGTGCTTGTCGTTTGAGTGTTCCTTTTCTTGTGTGTGTCTCTTTTGCGGCCAAATCATGCCATTAAGTAAATACCAACTAGGCCAACAATCAGTATTATTACAATGAACGCTTCATACTGAAGGAGAACATCTGAAAAATATAGTAAAAGAAACAAAAACAGCTTATCTCTTCAGAGCCCCGCTGCGTCTCGGTGGTAACAAAAGGTCGAACTTGAATCGAGTCAGAAGCAGCCAAGTCAGAACTCATGAGCCACTGTATGCCATAACGAAGCGCGTATACAGGGTTCCCTACGTAAGTTTAGCCGGAGTTTAAAAATATGCCAAAACACGTATTTACGATGCGACTGAAGGCATGTTGCTCACCGTTGCCTGGTGATAGTCAGACAGGTTTTGTGTTCTCATATATTGTTGAATTAGAAATGTTTAATTACCTAACTTTTCATGAAACAAAGATAGATGAAAATTTCAACGAGAAAAATGTAGATTGGTTTGCAAAACGTTCAATTAAACAGTTTTGAACTTTATATCTGTTAGGTATCAGTGTTTTTCTGCTAATTACAAAATGCCCGTGAAATAAAAAAAACTACGTGACAAACCTGCTGCCGCGTCAGTGCGCACGATGATTCTAGTGCTCTCTAACGTTCAGCGTATGAACGACATGCTTCCCTCGCACCGGTTTATGACAGTGATAAGCAGTCACAGCGGTTATCGTTTTTGTGTCCGATAGCAAAGCCGCCACCATCGTTGCGGCCCTGCCGAGACGGCACAATGCGGCAAATGCTATGATCGTACGTGCACGGAACGTTAGGGAGCACTAGAATCATTGTGCGTACTGGTGCACAAGCGAGTTTCTCACAGGGTATTTTTTAATTCGCGGGCATTTGTAATCAGTATAAAAACACTAATACAATACAGATATAAAGTTCAAAACTGTCTAATCGGACGTTTTGCAAACCAGTCTACAAATTTCTCATTTAAAACTTTATCTATCTTTGTTTTTCAAATGTTAGGTAATTAAACATATCTCATTAAACAGTATTTGAGAACATGAAAATAGTCCGACTAACTCCAGGCAATGGTGAGCAACCTACACTTAGTCGCATCGTATTTACGTGTTCCTGCACATTTTTAAACTCAGACTAAAGTTACGTGTGACAGCCTGTATAACTATACAGAAACGGAGAGTACGCAATAAATTCTCGAAATTGACTCCAATAAAGACAACAAAAAGAGGTAGTGAATTTGTTTGTGTAGTATGCATTTCTGGCAATCTACGTGCCAATACCACGATATCATTTCGGCGCACGCCGCATGTTGGGAGGGACTCGTGATTTATTCTACCGACTTCATATCAAGAGTTATCTAAGTGAAGACTCACACGAAAGAATGGAATCTAAGTATGCCTGAACGCCCCGCCGTGGTGGTCTAGTAGCTAAGGTACTCGGCTGCTAACCCGCAGGTCGCGGGATCAAATCCCCGCTGTGGCGGCTGCATTTCCGAAGGAGGCAGAAAAGTTGTAGGCCTCTGTGCTCAGATTTGGGTGCACGTTTAAGAACCCTAGGTGGTCGAAATTTCCGGAGCCTTCCCCAGCGGCGTCTCTAATAATCATATGGTGGTTTTGGGACGTTAAACCCCACATATCAATCAAGTATGCCTGAACGAAGTTGCTGACACCATTAGAAAGGCTTTATTTATTGCCACACATACTCCTTTTTTTCTGTTTTTTATGCCTGTCCATCGCACATGTAGGTAGTGCTTTGCGCAGATCGAGGCAGAATGTATGGGAGTATTGCAGATCATCTTGAAATCATTTGCTAGGCTTGAGCGAACGCGAGCAGCTCAGTTTATTTGATAACAAACATGGCTACTAGCGATAATGCTCAGACGTACGACGCCGCATGTATATGTGCCGACGTGCCTTGCCATGGATCAGACCTAACATCGACGGTCAATGCTCTGTTCACTGATATCAGTGTATACAGCGTGCGTTGCTTGCTATAAGTTTATGTGTCCGTCTACCAACCACAAGTTCAGCCAAATAAACAGTTTCATCTTGGGCACACCGACTGCTGCCTTCGTCAACGTCACAATTACGTTACAATATTTTAACACGACAGATTTGAAGAGCTCGCTTCGCTAAACTCCGGCATCGATGTCGGTGCTGGTGTTGGTAGGGCGAAAAATCATCCTGTTTGTGACCGAAAAGTCAAGAAAGGCTCTGAAAGACCACTCTTCCAGTTTTCACTGTGACAGTTCTGCGCGTCTCGTGCAGGCCTGGTGGTTGTTGTTTTTTTTTTTTTTTTGCCGGAGGATAGCGGGTTATGAGGAGCGAACTGATCATTGATGTTCCTGTAACACACACCTCTGGACTGAATACGATTTTCTCACTCGAAAATCTGAATGAGGCTCTAGCCAGCTGCAGGTGTTTATCGTCACCTGTGCCGGACAGCGTTACATATGCTGCTCTATGTTATCTTAATGGATGCAGCTGAAAAAAAAAACTACTGAAATGTTACTTATGAGCAAAGAAAATCGCAGTTAGACTTGAGGTTGCAAACCATCATACAAAGTGTCGGCATTTCGCGTTAAAGTTGTCATCCTATAGTTAATTATGAAGCGAAAAAATGGCTACTGCTTCGGAAATTTAGTCCGTACGGCCAAAAGTTGAATATAATTTCACAATAAAAGATATATAAAATCAGCAGTCTGCACTGATATCATAAAAACAATAACTAGATGGGCAGAATATAATCACTTCAAGTTTTTATGGCGACCCCGGTGGAGTGAGTGCAGAAAGCTCGAGGTTTTGATAACTAAATTTCGATGCCGTGTCCATCCTCTAAACCTCTATTTACACACAGCCGGTCAGAGGATATCTCCCCTCTGTGCATTCTCCGAAAAAATAGAATCAATTGGACGTTATCTTTTATCTTATCGCCGATACTCTATACTAAGGAAAAGACTTCTAGTTATTCCCTTTCTGAAAATAGGCATTAGATTTAAAGCGGAAACAGTACTGAACTTTGGTGCCTCAGTTTTGTGACATTACCACGGGGATGTTTTCAATGCCGTTTGCGATTTTATTCAGGGTGCTTAAGCCTATCCCATTGTGATCCCCATTCAAATAAATATTATTGTGTATCATCAAAAAGTGTTTCAACATATATTTTGAATGATTAGGTGAAGTAAACGAAACTGTGTGGTCATCTCAACGCCTAAAATCTCAAAATCTCTCAAATATACTTTTTATTTTCACCTTTTTGCTTCTTTTTCTGTTGTTTTCCTTACATTAGTTATATTTTAATACAAATTCATTCTTACACATAGTTGTTATGCTCACAAAAAAGTGCAGTATGCTTTACGCCCAATCCCCTTGAGTGGGTATGAGCCATAATTTCAAAGAATCAAACAAACAAACAAATCCACGACTACGAGCATGTAGAGAAGCGTAACACTGTATGCATTCGAATATCACGGACCGCAGCTCAGTGCTGTTTACGCTGGAACATTTGTGAACCTATTCATATCTCGGACTTCAACATAACAAAATACTCCTCAAAGTAAGTTATCCAAAACATTTGAGGAGGCATCTTTACGGTCTCATCAGACACTGAAAGAAACGACTTCCGACAAAAATGAAGGCAACAGGCATGCCACAATTACCTAACGTTTGAAGCGCCCAAATATCAAAAGTGCCTGATGGCTTACGTGCAATAGCGTCTCTATACTTGCGTTCAAGAATGCTCATCTTTTCAAATCATGGATTGCATTGATGATCGTGCCAGGCCAGTTGGCTTATAGAGTTAGCGTCGTATAGTGACCCAGTCTTTGATATATGAAGTAGCGGAAGGCTCAGCATAATGCTGAATACCTTGCGTGCAATAATATGCATTAACATCGCACAGAATACGTGGCTTTGGCATTTGAAGTCCATCAAAATTACATTTATAGCTTTGGCTTTACGTCCCAAAACCACGATATGATAATGAAAGACGCTGTGAAGGAGGGCTGCGAAAATTCCAGCCATCTGGTGCACTTTAACGAGCTCTCACATCAGACAGGGCACTGGCCTCTGCTATTTCCACATCGAAACTTGACCGCAGCAGCCGAACTCGAACCCGCGACTTTCGGGCCAGTATAACCGCGATGCCGCGGCGTTGGACTTCACCGAAATCAGGTTATTTGCCGAGCGCCGCAACCATCGATCTACCGGTGTGGTATTGATGCTCCTTTCAATGTGAAGGCAAATTCACCGACCATTATACTTCAGAGACACTATAGTGCTGCATAAGACACTTCATTTTATAGCAGTATGAATAAACATGGCGGTTTTGACCATGCACTTTCAAATCTAGTACTCAGCCATCAATGCAAAAACCAGACGAAAGGACACCTGCTCCATTCTGATCCATGTTATATCCCGCGTGTGGAGCGTCACATCGAAACGCCGAATGCGCAGTTGAGCTGCGCAGTCGGCTATAAGAGCACAAGTAGAGCGCCTGAGAGGAAAGCTCCATCTCGAAAGAGGCAGCCGTATTTTGCATACAGATGGCCTCGTTTCATGTCTATGGCCTTCTTATAGCGCCGTTTCCATCGCGTAGCGGAAATGGAAGTTGAAAAGACAGCTTTATTTTATCATATATGTTGGAGAGGCTGTGTTGGATGGGCTATCACTCAAACTCGCAAAGTTTTCTGTCTGCACAACGTTATCTGTCTGCAGCTTATTATTTGGCACCACAGACTTCGTTAGTTGTTGTAGCTATGTGCGCAACGTATATGAATAAATAATCACTAGTGTAGCTGCTATTCAAAGCTTAAGTTCTAAGATATTCGTTGGAACTCAAGTCGATCGAAAAAAGTACAGGCCTTTTAAATTTTTTGCCCGCAGTTATAAACCAGCCTTATCGCTATGGGTGACAAAAGGGCTACTAACGACAGCGTGTCACTACAGATTGCACTGAGGTTCGAAGATAAACCATCAATAGTGCATTGAATAAGACGCATGCACTATTTGAAGGTTTACCTATATCCTTGTACGTATGTGATTGTTTTCGTGTTAATACTTTAATACTAGTTAACGCAAATCGGATGTTGATAACGGAGTGAGTTCTTCCTTACTTCTTAGTAGTACAAACATTTGTATAGATCGAACCTCAGACCACGCTGGGAAGAACATATCTGTATACTGATGATGGAACTGTTCTCAAAGTACATTTTTATGTGCAAAATAAAAGCAGTAATGGGTGGCAGCGCAACATACAAGGTGCGTCAAGCAGAAGCCTCCCTTGGTTGGCTCTGGTCTGACATTATTTAACAATGTGCAGATGTCATAACAATTTTTTTTGTTCACAACGCACGCCACTTTCTTGCAAAATAATTTTGTTAACAAATGAAATGGTCGACACCAAAGCGTTCGTCAAATGTTTTAGCATGTATGAGGGATATGGAAGAGATAAAAATAAAAATGGTTTGACAGATCTCCAATGAACTTTCTATTATGAGTCGAGTATACAAAGACTCGCAAGTATCGTGTTAACTAAGAATTGCGGCCATGTTGTTTTATTGACGAATCAAGGCAGGCATTACTTGGTCAACTAAAAAGCCGAGCTGCACGGTGCTGAATAATTGTTAATGAACACTGAATGCACAAGCTTTGCCACGGCACCACCCACTGCCACACGGATGTAATTGTGTCGTGCTGAGACACACAAACGCGGTTCTTTTTTACCGTGGCGTGGAATGAGTTATATGAAAAGCCTAAGGTAAAGTAGCGTAAAGCAGATCAGTGCGGCTCCCTCAGAAAAGAAGGAAACCTAATAACGGTCTTATAAATATACCTAAAATACCTCAAACACCACAGCATAGTGTTCCCTTCGGCGATTCATCATCAATATGAGCCATAAAAGATAACACAATAGTAGCAGTGGTATACGCAGGCCTTCTGAAGAGTCGGGTATAAATCAACTTTAACAAAACATTGGCAAAGCAAAATGCCTCGTTTCTTAATTTTTTCAATTCCTTAGGGCACAGGGAGTATCTGCCGAGGAGGCATGGGTTTAGGTTTTACGAGCTGTATAGAAGTTTCACTAAGATTGCCTTAAACAACGGCACATGACGTGAGCGTCACCTTTTCCGGAACACGTGCCACTGAAAACAGCTCTATAGTGACTAGATCCTGTAACTATAGATGATTGAATATCTATTATATGTACATATATTTCTTTGTCAGAATAATAAAAGAATGTTTCCGCAATGTTTTTGCACTTGTACACTCCATTTCGTATCGAACGAAAATGTACGAAAACCAACGTGTACAAAAGACCAACGAATGGTTGTGCTGCACCAATGAACTGGTACTTGATACACCAAGTATCGTACGCTAAGAGGATCTAGATGTTTTCGATGAAATTTTCTTTCTTGTATTGCAGATCAACATGATTGCGAAACTGTATATGTGGCAAATCACTGTCACCTCTGGCCTCGCTATTGCTATGATGTTTCAGATGCAGCAGGCTTTAAGCTTCTTTAACGTTCGGGTTTACTTTTCCTAAACCGAGATGTGATGACGAGAGGCGCCGTAGTGAAGGGCTCTGAAAGTTTTGATTACCTGGGATTCTTTAACGCGCACTGAACTCTAACTACACGATTCTCAAGTATTTTCACCTTTATCGACAATGCGGCCGCCGTGGGCGGAATATGATCCCGCGACCTGTGGGTCAGCGGTCGAGCACCTTTAGCCAGACTACCGCGGTGGGTGGTCGCGCTTTGTATAGGCACTTTCACTCTCTATAGACTTTTCTGTTGCCTTAGGCTTTCCGTTGTCATAGACGCCTACGGCTACATTTGTCTTCATTTATGTAAGTGCTCGAGGGTGACACGTTGGACGTTGGTGCTAGGTGCGTGTTGCTGTGTGAGCGTACGTCTATTTTTTGCAAGTCCGGCCGTGGCGCTCGTGCAAATTTTCAGTCGGACTTTAAGTTTAAGAGCCTCTCTCCGATCATCTAAGAAAGATGCGGCTTGCTTCACGAGAGAGTCTTTCTCTTTTTTCTTGCTTTCTTCCTTTCTTTCTTTCCTTTTTTCTTTCTTTGTTTCTTTTTTTTCTTATTCTCTCTCTCTCTCTTCCTTTCTTTATTTCTTTTCGCGAACAATATATAAACCAAAAGGTGGTCATCAAAGAAACATTCATACGATCGACAGGGTGTTTGTTTTGGGAAGGAATCAGACGGAGTGGAAGGCGATCGCTAATCGCCTGTCGAACCTAATCTCATTCGGAGATGAAAGCCTCGGGCCGCCACACAGAAAAGTACCCTGTACAAACAGAGTGTGTTCGCCCCCCCCCCCACCCCCGTGCCACGCGTCACTGGCGTGCCTCCTCTTGCCGTCGACTCAAGCAAACAAAACAGCGCATAGAGGAAAGGAATGCTTATCCCTAAGGAACTTTAGCTTGCAGGTTGGCTTTGTCTTCGACATTCTGCAGCCAGGCCGTCTGATTAACGAGTGTGGATGGAATGGACGCGGATTAGTTGCTGCTTTGTTATCCGCGTTTTTTTTTGCTATCTACGTTTTATTGTATCCCTCCAAGCATCATTATCTAGACAATAAAATGTTACCGCTATGTTTCCTTTACCCGAAAAACTTCCTTAGTCTTTCGCGTCAACATTTCGTTGTTAGTTTTGAAGTGGGTGTGATCACGCATGCCTGATGGTTTTATTCACACCCAGCATCAATCACTTCAACAGAGAAATACGATGCAAGAGGTGCAAGATACAAAGTACTCGGTGTTTTGTTGCTGATTTTGCTCCGAAGAGAAGTACAAGCATCATTCATTAGGATCCACAGACATGCGCCATGCAGAAGGAAAGCCAGCGTAAATGTGAGTACAAAGACGCACACATAAATTCTACTTCAGAAAAAGACGTCTCAGTTGTCCATGAGCAATAGCTTTCCTCTCCCATAAAAGAAGTAATAATTATATTTGCGGTTGTACGTCCCAAAAGAACGATGTGATTGAGAAACGCCGTGCCGAAACTTTTGACCATCTAGTGTTCTTTCGCATTTACTGACATCGCACAGTACATCAACCTGAACCATTTCGCCGCTACCGACTGCCACGGTCTGCATTGAACTCACGACCTTTGGGTCAGCAGCAGAGCACTGTAGACACTGTTGCAGCGTGGAGTACAATAACATAATTAGTTACCTTAATAACAAATGAGATAACTATTGTTTTTGTAAAGAGTGCTGGTCATCATTTGTGCGAGCTTGCCGACAGCTTCAATGATGACTAAGAATATACTACGAATGATGCTTTCAACTAAATTGCTCAGTCAGGCGCAATTTTTACCATTGTTCACTGTTCAAAAATTCAGAAGTCTCGCATGTTATGAGTCCAAGTTGGAGTGACTAATTAGTCATTTTTCGCCAAGAGTATAAATTAGTTCTGAAACGTCCATTAGCGTCGCATAAGAAGCTCACCACAAGTCTGAAATATTTCAGGTTTCCAGACGCACATAGGCAACTACATCAACCACGCAATATCTAGCAACAACCTGAATAAACTATTCAGAACGAGCCAATAACCAAGAAATAGTAATGCCGAAGTTCGAGATTAAGGAGACTGCTAAATGCGGGATTGTACGTGGTACAGATACTCATCGCTTCGATTAAGCAGCTGACCATGCAGCGACACAGAGCTGCTTAACTTATACTTTACGTAACCTGAGTGCAGAGAATACAGTATTTTACTCTACGCAAGATAACTCGTTAGACACGCGCACTAATTAAGGTAGTGTTCACGTCAAGTTTCATTCTTTTCGAACTTGCTCTGTAGCTTGATAGCGAGTCAGGTTCTGGGCCACCTCAAGTGTCCACAAGGTCACTACTTAAATACAAAAATGTAACCGATGATGAAAAAATTATAAAACCTTTTCTCATGACACGCAGTTATAACTTTAATGTCAGTAAAAAGCTATCGTTTCCTTTCTTTGTACTACAATTAAAGAAAAATAAAGGCATCAGTTAGTGAAGCAGTCCGTATAAAGGCTTGTCTATCGATTATAAATTATAGGCAAGTGCACTGATTATATATAATATCAATTTATTTCTCTCTAGAGAGTGTCCTGTAATTGATATTCTACGCGTGAACACCGAATCCGCTTCGTGCTTGTACTAGAAAGCACTCGTAGTTGTTCCTCGAAGAAATCAGTGCTAGGAGTTCAGAGAATACGCTCTCCTTAAGGAACTATTTCGCTTCGTTAGTTTTTTGGAGGTTCACTCATCCTTGTGCTGTCGCTTAAATTACGCAAATATCACAATCTGACACAATGTATACTGTGCTTGAATTCAGCGTTATCTACAGTTTATTTCTCCTAAATGTTTATGTTTTTATTTGAGCATTTTGTTGAATATTCCACCTTTGACTAATACACGATGGCGAAATGAACAGGGTGGGGTTTGTTGAAACAAACGAGCTTTTCAGAGGGTATTTCGCTTCCCTTTCGCAAGGTATTGGTGAACTCGTTACACAACATTTCGATTCGCTTCACCATCGCCAAAACTTCGCAAAATAGCTCTTAATGCACATCACACTTCTCAGTAGATTTTCTCGACTTCCGTTTCCTCCTAATAAGTGGACAGCGACTGAAGAAACAGTAGGAGAGTGCGTAAGAACACGCTAGGGCATGTAGTTTGATTAGAGCTTTACTCGCAGAAGTGTGCCTTCTGGCGTTTAAGTAAGGGATATCGTAGGCCATATAAGATCGGGCTGCCATATGGGAGTTATGTAATGTGCACCGACTAGAGAGAGAGATAGCAAAAAAAGGCAGGCCCGTTAAGTAGGTTGCATTCGGTTAGCTACCCTATGTGAAGAGAGGGAGAGGGGTGAAAAAAAACTAGAGAAAGAGAAATTTAAAAAAAAGAATAAGTCATATGCGCACACACAAAGCAGCGGTCACTGCGCACACACAGGCACTCACAGTCGAGAAATACTTGAAATAAGCTCGTCTGCGCTTGTTATTTTTTTGTTTTTTGAAAAAGTGCCTTGACGAGAGTTGCCAACGGTTAGTGGCTCATAACTGTCCGCTGCTTTAGAGGCAAACAATTGTTCATACATGATATTCTCGTACTCATCTCTTACGTCACAATGTACAAGCGTTAGTCTTGAGCCTGCAGCTGAGTTCATTCTGTGTCAAAGGTGTAAAAAACGGTCTTATTACTCGCAGAGCACCTCTACTGCTGTTTTCTGGCTCTAGAATCTTCTTTTGAAAAAGGTGTGTTGTCCAGGACAGACAATGCGACAATAAATGTGTTGTGTGCTTTGTGTGCAAACGACCGACCTAAAAGATGTCTAAAACATTGCTTCCGGAATGTCACATTCATCGCGATTATGGTGTTTTTCGCGGCCTACCTTACAAATATAACGCCACAAGAACGGCACCCAAAGTCTGAAATTGAGTAAGGTGGTAGGTTCATTTTTTCACCTTTCCGTGAAAATCTGAACTCGTATTCTTACTAATATCTTGCTTTTGTTACTAAAGCTTCCTTGATATCTTACTATCTTACTAAAGCTTCCTAAGAAAATAATACAGCCAATCACAATGTGAGACTTAATAAGCGTAGTCAATTACCATCCACAAAAGAAAACTTTTCCAAATTTGGCCCTGGTGTTCCAAGTCTGAGCTTGATTTGAATTCAACCACAAACCCCAGTGACTCTTGTATGATCGTAATAGAATTATGACCGTTTTTCTGGCTTAAAATGAAGAGACATACGGTAAATGCGCCATCGAGATTGCGACAACTGCGCAATCGTGGTCTGGTATTGATGAGGGCTTGCCAGCGACCAAACGCCGTTAGCGTACACTTCGTTGTACGCGAAACTTCCCTTGAGGTCACCGCAACTTCAAGTGAGAGTAGACAAGCAACGGTTCGCCTTCAGCAATGTTCTCTTTATCAACCTGGGTTACGTGGGAGGTATAGAAAGGGCGAGCTCTACGGTCAACCATTATTGAAATCCCCCCAGTCAGGTTGTGTGAGCTTATCAAATAATATCCCACACAAATCACAACGAACGATGAGATGGAGCAAGATAAACTGGCAGAGCTCACATATTAGCTGTTTCTTAGATGATGGTCGTGTTTCGCAAAAATTATCCTTGCATTCAAATTCGTGGACCTCCTCAACTGTTATGAAAACTACGAATACATACGCCTCGAAGTATTATACGTGTAAGATTTTGTCGCTTACTGCATTAGAGTGAAGTCACGTCTACGAAATTATCCCGCAGTCTCAGTTTTCGTTGTTGTTTTTGATTTTGTTGTTTATTAGTCAGGCAAACATAGAAGGCCACGCTGAAGCCGCATATCAATAAACCTCGCTAAAAAGCTTCGACTGCGCGTTTTTTTATTAGCACATGAGCATCTATGAGATGCACAGTTTACATTCTTTTCATTACACTGGCTCATCAAAAAGCACTGGAGGATATTTAAATAGGCCATAGTATGTTTTAGTATATGTCACCTGGGCCGATACAACGATGTTATAATATATGTTACACCCCACGACATGACAGTTTATGAGTTTAGTACCTATAGTGAAATGTGCTACTACAAGTGCACTGTGACATGCATTAAACTCTTGGCGAAGACATGCTGCATTTCGCTGAGTGTGATATGCCATAAAAAAAAACATTTTCGTAAAGAGGTTTAGCTTCATATTAAAGAAGGCTATAGATGGTCGAAGTGTACTTGGCATCCTCTGTCACAGCACGCCTCAAAATCAAATCGTGCTTCTTGCAGGTAAAGTCCTATAACGAATTAATTATTCTAGGTCCCGAGTAGTTAAAAACGCCTTCTGACATCCTCCACTAATGATTTCACCCCGAGGCAAACTCGTTTTATCTTCTTTCTGAGTGAAAGCTCTCACAGCATGGCTTCGAATGCTTCTGCTGCTGCTGCTGAAGTCGGCAACGGAGTGTCTGCGCCTACGGATATAATTGATGTATTTCTTGTTTGCCCATAAGGTGCGTCAACATCCTGGAATAAACTAAACGCGTCAGTGTAGATTACAGCATAATGACAGCATCCTCACACAATTAAGTGAGCAAAAGAGAATACGAACACACACATGCGCATACGCCATAGGCCCAGTTGATGACATTTAGGCGCAGGACGACCTCACTCTATATTGCAAGCTTTGAAAGTTCAAGAATCAACATAATGTTGCACAAGCTCATAGGACCTGTTATAAATTCGAACAAGACAATTACGTAAATGACAAAACTTTTTGTTTGTTTTTTTTTCCTGAGAGCTAAGCTTTCTGACGCCATGACGCCATCACGTTCTGATTATTTTATGTACCACTTTTATGAACATTTTTCAAGATGTTCGTCTCTGAAAAAGTTATGTTTGTACCTTATTCTTAAAATAAAAAAGAGCTACCAACGCTCTTCATTCTTTCTTCGTGTTTCTTTCCTTCTCACCTTTTCTCACTCGGCCTCTTGCTTTAGTATTGTGCTTGATGATGCCAAATCACGTCCAGTCTTGCTTGCAAAAAACTAGCTGCTTTATTCTGTCACTGGGCGCACATTTCTCCCGGAACTGCATCACCGTTTCCAAGTGTCATCTACTGGTGACGCCACAAGGCTACACACGGGAGCTGAGTATACATTCCAGCAAAGACTGTAAGTACAGTTGACCTATATTGTTCACGGTTTGAGGGCAGACAATGACCTTTCTTGTTTGTACGCGCCTTTGTATCATTAGCTAAATGCATTCGCGAACTCCGAAACCCTCACTTCCTTGGTGAGAGCTCTAGAGAAACGAAGGGGGGGAGGGAGCTGATTTTTTGTAATAGTGGTCACATCGGTAATTACCCTTTTCACTGGCATGCCATGCCGAATGTACGTCATATTTTTGCGGTATACAGCCACTTAACCGACCTAGTAACGACAAAAGCAAGACAGATTATTGCAACCTATCCCGGCTGCGGTGGCTGCATTTCCGATAGAGGTGGAAATGTTGTAGGCCCGTGGGCTCAGATATGGGTACACGTTAAAGAGCCCCAGGTGGTCGAATTTTCCGTAGCCTTCCACGACGGCGTCTCTCATAATCATATGGTGGTTTTGGGACGTTAAACCCCACATATCAATCAATCAATCCTTGCACACGGTGATGGGGTCATTAAAATGCAGTGAAGTAGCCACGGAAAATAAATTTTACATTTCTATATTGCGCCGAGTTGAATGAGTGTGCGGAAACAAAATAAGTTGTTATTGTTTTCTATTCGGTTCTTAACGACACTTCGCAATGGTGTTGATGTTCATACGATAAGCGCGCAAACCCCATTTCCTGTCTTCAAAAACGTTTGTAGTTTCATTCTCAAGTACGAAGTTACATAAGCACGAGATGGTCTGCAAAATACAAATATGATGGACCGTCTCCGTCTGAACACCGGCTGCAACACCGGCTTAACGTTAGCGACGCCTCTTTTGACGTAACACCAGACACACAGAGAGCAACACCAAGCGACGACATGGCATTCCGAGATCTCTCGTGTCGACTCGCCTTCCGCTGTTGCTTCTCGTCGCCTGTCCTCTCTTCGCTGAATAATGCAAGGACGAGTTTCCAGCGAGCACGTGCCGCACCTCTCCGTGAGTCTGCGTCAGTGCAACGCGAGAGATGCCCGCCGACAATCAGACATGCCGCCTGTCCACGAGAGACAACTAGCGACGACCGTTGTTCGTGCCCCGCCGGTCAGTGTGCTGGCGCGAAAGGGCGGAGGGAAGCCGCATTCCCTGGCGGGTGTGGCTAAACGCACGCACCCGCGTAGTAGTCGTTTGATCCGTGTCTCTCTCCGTTACGGCACACGATCATGTAGCAGCGCTACCAACACGAGAGCGCCTGCAAAGAAAACGACCTGCGCCCTTAGAGCGACGTCTTCGTCACTGCAGGTTGGTGGCAGGCACTTCCTTGCACTAATGATGGAATATGACGGAACACATGCAGTGATGACTTGCACATACTTGCCCTATTATTACGCAATGCGTATTCTTTTCATCGCCACCATGCTACGGCATGAAATAACGAAAACGTGGGCCATGCCAACTTTCGATACCGCAGGTGCACTTTTGACGTCCCCAATGACAACGGTAAGGGGAAAAAAGGTTATGCAGCTGGGGAACTATATATACAGCAAGCATTGATGAGTCGATAACTGAAAATATGAACGCAGTCATCGCCACTTTGTAGACGGAGATTTAAGCTGCATAAAACAACTGATAGGGCACTTAGTCCCTAGGCATGGACGTTAGTGTAGCCAGTAGATACAATCTTTATGGAATCAGTAGGCGCCGTGGGGAGAACAAGCTATTCTGCAGTGCCAGTCGTCTGCGAAATATAAAATATACCAGGTTTCCTTGTGACATCCACTGTAAATTCTGTAATGCATGGTTAGCTTTGGCAAGGAATCTGCAAAATTGGTGCTATTTTTTTCCTTCTGCTAAAAGTAGTTTTAGCAAAATTGTAGTACGTTTGAGCTGGTTGCGTTGCCTCAGCGGGCAGTCTCAACCTGCAACGATCACGGCATCGGCATGGCTGCATGTCAAAGTCTTAGCCCGGTGACCGGCTTTCAGAACAATGAAACAACGCACGGTAGCCGTAAACACAGACCAGAGAAGGCGGTGGGAGAGCAGCATACGTGCCACGAAGATGTTGCACGCACGCGATAAGTCTTTTGTCAGCGGCCCCGGCTTTATTTTTTTCTATTTTACTGTGCGTGGGATTCAATCGCAAAATTACCTTTACCCTGGCTTGAGGTCGTTTAATGGCAGGCAAACCAGCGCAAACCTGCCGAGTCTTCATAAGGACTATGTGTGCGTTGCAGATGCCGTATCATTTCGTGACGAGTGAGTTCGGTTAACGTGGTGGAACTCTAGCGAAAGAAAGAGAAACACTCCACCGTGCGAAATAATATATGCGTATACTTGCATGCAGCTACACCATTTTTTGCGTAGTAATGAGCGTTCCGTGGTCTGTCATGACTCGTCAATCAGTCTAGCTCTACAAATCACGCCGGAAAGTTGCGTATGCCTCTTTTTATTTCAAATATTTGCTCTCAGTGGATATTTGCATTTCAATGGATGCGAATTAAAAAAAAACGTCTTCGTGCACATCTAAGCTTACGAGGACGTAAATAATAAATTAATACGTAGTTACTCGCTATTGCGAATCTGACAGACGGATTCTAACTATTAACAAGTATAACCCACGACAAATTTGTGCTCACTTATTCTCCTTTAGACACCCCCCGCAATTTTGTCGATGTGTGGTATAGCTATTTTTTTAATGTGCTAAAGCGGCAATGTAGCACCACGATTATGCTTACTTAATATAAAGCGATGCGACAGATAAGCCTTCAAAATATAACTGATGGGTTTCCACATCTTTTTTTTATTATTTTCTAACAACTGTCCACTTTTAATGCACTTTAGCGAATTTTATGATGCACAGTTCCTTGCATTGCGGCTGTCCACAATGCGTGCGTCTGTGTGCCATGAGTGAGTGAGTGAGTGAGTGAGTGAGTGAGTGAGTGAGTGAGTGAGTGAGTGAGGAAACGTACGCGTGTTATCTTGAGCGCAATGCTTTCGTTCCACAGGGCAATTGAGACAGCATCGTGCACTGTGTTGGGAAAGAACTTTAAAGTTAAAGCAGCTTTTACGACCGCGTAAATCATTGTACAGGCAGTGACAAGACGTAGCGACGTTTCAACCTACGACTTCAAGAAACAAATTCACACTTCCAAATATTTTCATCATGCAGCGATAACAAGCACGTCTCTCTTCAGTATAGAAAGGAACACGAAGTTTTTATAGAGACGCAGTAAAAGCACGCCAAATAAGTCTACCGTATGATAGAAAGAGCATTCACGTGAAGTCTGCGCACAGAAACAATCAATAATGCATTTCGAGCGACCGTTAGTGGTCCATACTAATGCATTTCTTCGTGGGTACAGCTAGCATCCATTAGCAAATGCAGGAACATCTGGAAGAGGTCTTTCGACAGCGGCATATTCCTAAACAAGCAGGCTGGATACAGTGCTCACAGCTGCCGTCATACAGGCTGTGGAACTGTAAACAGATAGTTTTTGATCGGTCCTGCTTTCTAGCCTTAAAAAAAAAACACGTTTGCGGCCATCCCCACCGTTAAGTAGATTTGTTGTCGCCTGCGAGTGAGAACTTCAGATGTTCCTTTACGTTCTTGTCTTGTAATCTCTCTTTACGTTTTTCTGTTGTAATCTTTACGATTTCTCGTGTAATATGTCTTCCAGAGAGATCACTCATGCGTGGCCAAATAAATACTACGGCGAGGCTACGCTAAAATATTTACCACTCTGCAGGATACTAAATATTCAATTCTGATGGTAATAACATCTCTCTTTCATGTAAAAACTCGTGGATCCGTAATTCGCGTAGTTCACGTGCAGTTTATATTCATTTAGCATTTACTTACAAGCTTTTTTTTTTATTCAGCGTTATAGTCCTGTCATGACTGAAGTAAACAACTTTAATATATTTTTAAATTTAGCGAATGTGTTATACGGGCTCCATATTTTCATAAAGGCCAAATCCAAATAACGCTTCGGCAAATTTGAGGATATCTGTGGCACACATCATCTTCTCAAGTCTTGTTCCTTCGTGTTTTGTCCTCCTCCACGCGGGGAATGTGAATACGCTGCTGTCTTAAAACAACAGACATCAGACACGTTTGTATACTTGTGGTTTAACGTGAATCTCTCAAGGCTAAGGTTTTATTTACTTGGTTTCACCATAAAGGCGGGAAGCAGCTCGTTTGCAAAAACAAGTGAATGTGTTGCATGATTGCGAATATCCAGCTACTGCCTTACATCCGAACCAAGTTCTGTCTAATCAACAGTTTCGGCGAAACATGATCGATCTGCGCATATAAATGAATGCAAATTAAGAAGCAAAGTCTAATACAAGAATTTTGACATGTATATAACAGCAGGTTTTTCTCTTCTTTCTTGTTTCATTCTATCTTTGTTTCTTTTTTGTTTTGTTTTGTCTCATCTAACAGGAAAGCACAAGATCAACGGGTTACGTGAAACAAGAATTTCACATGTAGGCACCGTAGCCAACTCGGAAGAGACTTTCTTGCAATCTGATGATCCTTTCCGAGCCATGAACGTTACCCCGGTGACCTCTCCTTGACGGCCTTCACTGGCCTATCATCCATGACCTAAGGGGCCAGCGGCTTGTCGACGCTCCACACTGACCTCGCATGGCCCCTGACCCTCGAAGCGAGGCATTTCGAACCTGTCTTGAACGAGGCATAGAGCTTCACTCTTCGGCTGTGCAAGTTTAACCCCTTCTCACCTGTCGCTGCATAGAGGATGCAACGCAGCGCACGACGACAGCAAAGCGCTTGCCATTTTCATAGAGCGGCAGCGTTTACCGTTCATTGATGGACGCTCGCAACTAAAAGGCTTCACGCATGACTTGAGTTGCGTGAAGCGAGAGTGCTATGAGCCCTGCGAGCCAGCTTCGATATAATCGTTCAAACCACGGTGTAGCGATGCAACGTGAGTCAGAGACTGTGGTTTCGACCCGTTCGTTCACATGGCTACCGTAAAGCGCTCGAAAGCATGACGCCTGAAGAACAGCGCCGCCGTTGCGTGCTTGCTTGATGACTCTTCCACCAGACGCGTATGGTTGTGGTGATGGTCTTTCGCGAGATGGTACAAATGGTGTGTTGCTCCAAAAATAGATAGATAGATAGATAGATAGATAGATAGATAGATAGATAGATAGATAGATAGATAGATAGATAGATAGATAGATAGATAGATAGATAGATAGATAGATAGATAGATAGACAGACAGACAGACAGACAGACAGACAGACAGACAGACAGACAGATAGATAGATAGATAGATAGATAGATAGATAGATAGATAGATAGATAGATAGATAGATAGATAGATAGATAGATAGATAGATAGATAGATAGATAGATAGATAGATAGATAGATAGAAAGATAGATAGATAGATAGATAGATAGAGAGAGAGAGAGAGAGAGAGAGATAGATAGATAGATAGATAGATAGATAGATAGATAGATAGATAGATAGATAGATAGATAGATAGATAGATAGATAGATAGTAAGATAGATAGATAGATAGATAGATAGATAGATAGATAGATAGATAGATAGATAGATATATAGATAGATAGATAGATAGATAGATAGATAGATAGATAGATAGATAGATAGATAGATAGATAGATAGATAGATAGATAGATAGATAGATAGATAGATAGATAGATAGATAGATAGATAGATAGATAGATAGATAGATAGATAGATAGATAGATAGATAGATAGATAGATAGATAGATAGATAGATGAATACGACAGTGCGAGGTGGCCACCGGGACGCATCAACGGACGCCGGTATATTGCGTTGATCGCACGTAGCACTGGAGTCTGCAGCACTCGCCCTTAGTGCAGCGTCGCTGTGCCCAGCGTGTCCACTCACGTGGAATGGTAGAAGTAAGCCCACTGATGCAAGCTTCGTCGATGCTGTGACACATGTCCTACAAGAGGCATTCACTGTTTCCATCGTCGACTCATATTCCAGGCTCACTTGCCCCGCCATGGACGCATGTCGAAGCCCGTGATATGCGAACAGGTTGCAATCGCGCTGGCTATGCTAGATAGTCGCAAAGAGTCAATATACAGCGACTCCAAAGCAGCTACAAGGCCTACTAAACAGGGATGGTAGCGCTCAGGCCCTTCGCATTCTCTAAAGCGTCAAGAATATCGCGCCCCATTCTTTAACTTGGCTCCTGCTCACCTGGAGTCGATTGAGGGCTCTACCTCCAACCCTAACGAGGGTGCACACGAGGCCGCGTGAGGACTTACTGACCACGCCTCCTCAGGAGTCCCTCTGCCTCGTGGAGAAGCATTACTCACGTTCAACGAAACGTATCGAAAAACGTATCGAAACGTTCAACGAAACGTATCGAAATCGTAATATCTAACATTACGACCATAGCATGAAGATATATATTTACTAGACAACTGTGCGCAAGAAAGCATGGCCACATTCAGGCTATTTCAGTACTTTGGTTTTTCGCTATTTCGCTTTCTTTATTGGCCACCACTTCAAACTTAAACGTAGCTTTATCATCATGAGCGCAACCCTTGCAGCCGTGCCGTCTATTTTAGTGTCTTTCAATATGGTCCCACATGGATAGGTTGTAAATTTACCAAAGCAGATTTTCCTGTCTCGGAGAAGCATGTTGCACAGAATCACAGAAAGCAGCGAGAGAATCGCGAATAAAACGGTAAAGGACTGAAAACACTTTGCACGACCATTTCCATCGAGACAACAGAGAATGAATAGGTAAAATGACATTTCATTCATATATCTATGTAGCGGCAATTCAGAAGTTCAATTCTTTAGGACCTCGTTAGTGTGCTGTCAACCAGTGCCACTACGCTCTACTGCACTCCCTTGGAACTAACAGAGTGGATTCGGTTCAAGCGCGTCGTCGCCTCTAGTGCCTATTCAGCCCATCGTGATACAACAAAGCTTTGTGTAATCGCTCATACATGGTAGGCCGTATCGCACGCAACTCTGCTTAGTTCCGCTTACAAACCGTTACTCAAGCGACGCAAGCTGGGCTGCCAGAACGTATACCGAGAAGTGGATTACACACGCACCGAGGAGCCACGACACCTCGATACAATACGAGCACTACGCCCAGCAAGCCACTTTGTCGGGCGTAGCTAGGGAAAAGAAAAATATTTCAGAGCAAAACATAGCTCTTTTTTTTTGTATCCTGCGTATACACTTTATATACACCACGCCTATAGGTAGCGCTTTTTTCACACTGAAGCAGGTGCGCCTTTCTGAGCCTGAAGTCGTATCAGTTTAAGGAGCTATTGGCAATGTGGGAGTCTGCACCAAATTTTCCAAATAGGAAGCAGTCCTAAATAGTTCGTGCTTTACATGACATATATTGACAGCACACCATCTCCAGCTTTCCAACAATGTCCATGTACATACTATTGATTAAGTCTTTTGAGACACGAAACACACACAGAACCACATGTAAAAATTTCAACACAGCCTCGAAGTGTAAACGTAGGTGCACGACTAATCAACTAATCTGCAGACGGACTTCTTCTTGAGCAGCACTGCAATTACTAATAATGATGATTTATTGGAAGGGCAGAAAACATAGACACACCACAAGGTGCTACTGACAATTGAAAATGGATGAAATGCAAAAAATACACTGCTACACACACGCGGACGTACAAATGCCATCCTCCAGCCTGTCGGGGGCACTCGGCAGAGACAATACATTACTTGTATCTGAGTGAAAAGGGGCGTGTACTGCGGCAAACAAGACAACATACGTCTGACTTACGTTATCACTACCCTTTCATACGATTAAAAAAAAACGTTCCTAAAAGCATACGTAATAATTTTCCGCACTTCTACCCAGAATCTTGACAAAGTGAAACATTGGAGCACACGCGCATGCTTTTCATTGCGCAGAAAGATGCCCATTCAACTGATTCTTCAAGTTATTCGCGTGCTCCTTCATTCTGTGTTTGACGCAGTGGTCCGTCCTTCTTGCGTAGGAGATGCTGCTAGACAGCGTGATTTCATACACCTCTCGGGTTGTGCAGCGCACGTACAGCTTCGCACCTTTTCCATGGCAGCCTATCAAACGATCACTCATTATGCGGGAACACAAATGGGCGAGCTTAATGGAAGAAAAAAACACGATAGGTATCATTTGGTCACTTCTTGGAAACTGTGGATCATGTTGTGCACACGAATTTAGGCTTTAACTTTCTACCATTCACGGAAGTGCCTGCTTCAACTTTCTTGAAGATTCTAAAAGGTGTACTCCACCAGGGGCCCCGACTATCCCCGATGCTCACAATTTTTCACTGAACTCAATCATTCTTCGTTAATTATCCCGAAATGGTTCTTCTCTTACCTGGTTCTTTTCTGAAGCAATGTTCTTTTCCGGAGTCGGGCATATTTTGTGAATGACAGACTCGGGCCAAAACCAGAGAGTTGTATTTTCCTAGAAGACTTCAATAATATTAGCAACTACTCCACCGGAAGTGCTTGGAAGAGCAATAATAGCTCTGTTCGGTGCCTGTTCAACTGAAATACATGAAACAATGTAAGCAGTTAGAGACAGTAGCCGGTGAGGCTAGCATTCGATCTTTTCAGGAGCGTGGCTTTGGGCTGTTTGTGATCGGACAGTCGTTTTTTTTATGCAAAGTTCTCCAAAAAAACCGCATCACGCCATCCAACGGTATCTTCCTCATGGCCAACGCTTGCGACAGCTTCTTTTCTGGGGAGAAAAATAAGTAAGCAAAGAAATAAACGGAAACTGGCTGACAGCGCACGTCACGTATACCTTGTTTGGCTGACGATATATTTTAGGCAAGGAGCCCGTGCCACGGCGTGGTCACGGTATTAGCCTTACAGGTATCATCAATTGTGGCTTGGAAGAGTCGCCATGGCCGCAAGCAGACGTGACTTGTGAATATACGAGGATCAAGCACGTCGCGCAGCCGCCATTTGCCTCGAACTCCTCTCATGCCTCTCGGCATTGATGTGTTACGCAGGGGTTCGATGGAGAGGATGTGGCTGAGCTCGGTGTGAGCCGTACGGAAATATTCTCTCAGAGCTTCTGAAGCGCGCATATCTAATCAGTGTCAAAGGACAGGCACAAAAAAAAAACAGGAGCTGCGATCTCAAAAGATTGGGCTAGGCTACCTGCATTAGATTTCATGCTGAAAAAAGTTACAGGTTAGGCGTGAGGGCGACGCAATCAACGCAATAGCGAGAAATTGGAACGTTACGCGAAGAACGACATGCAGATCAAAACGCGCAGCACGCTTTCCGAGAAGAAAAAAACACATAAAACTAACACACAAGATGAGCGCGAAATAACAAACAACCTTTACACCTCAACATTCTCCACGCTGCTCAAACACAAATTACGCACGATATTTATATGGACAGGCATATACACGGTAAGCGAGAACGAATAACAATTGTTACTTGTGTGCGTTCGAACTCCTTTCACAAGCGTGGATGCTGCAGCGAGCGAAGCGACCTTCATGTATTATGTAGCTACTACACAACTATTTCGATCAAAGCTGAAGGCGAACAATTCTCCCCCACCACATGCACGAGATAAGCACGCGATCCCCTGCGGCCACGCACAGACAAGTCCACACATCGCAACGAGTGGGGCGCAGAGCGAACCCTTCGCTCGTAATGCTGAGAACACGCTGATATTTCCCCGTGATTGACTTACCACCAGCAGTGAATGGTGTATGTAAATATATCACTGTAACCATGTTATCTATGTCGAAAGACGCGCTGTTTCATGACGTCATGTGCTGTGGAGCGCGCTCCTTCGGTTCCGCGCGTGAGAAAATATTTTTTTTCTGATTATTTTGTTGTGGTTATCATATACACGGTGCATCACCGTGACGCCTACGGCAAAACACAGTCGAGAGTGTCTATATAGTTGTTATCGCAATAATAAACGCGAAGATAAGAAACTGTCGACAAAGAAAAGCACGTGCGCTTCGTATTCATATAGTTAATGCGAAAGCTGTAAATGCTTCGTCAAACGCGAAATGTAACCTTCGGCATCGCGCGGCGCCAGCGTAATAACCTGTGATGCAGAAATCATGATCACGCGATTATGTCAGAAGTGTGAACAATTCTGATATCAAGACGTCACCGTGACATCAAATATTGTGCCGCCGTGACAAGACATCATTGCTTGGTGAAGTGTATATCGATCACAGAGGCCGTACACAGCCAAACGAGATGCAACAGGCTTGTAATGCCTCCGATCCCGGAAGCAGAGCAAAACCACGTTTGGAGTACAAAGCTTTGGTAGGAAGGTGGGGTTGAATCAGTGCATCTATGCACTAAAAGAAAAATGACGGTATTCGCTTTAAAATACTCTTAGAATGCACGACGAACACTGAATTTTACATTCTGGTCCTACCTCAATCTGTCTGGCTAGTAAACTCGGTTGGTGCTCTGGCTGGTGCTGTAAGTTAGAGCTACTGGTCTTGGCCAAGTGTTTTTTCGTTGTTTACTTTTAGATGTTTTGTCTGTGAGGGAGTAATACAGGCTCATTTTGCAGGGCCGCTGTCGTTTTGAGAGGATACCAAATGGAGACAGGTGCTCGTTTTCTTTCCAGTCTTTCTGCTACTGTCCATCTCTATTTCTCTGACAAAAGTCAGGATTGTAAACAAAAAATAACTTGAGCTCGTAGAGTAAACTATCGTAACGTACGTGAGATGAAGTATTCAGCTGGCGTGAATGATCTTCCGGCTTTGCAAATACGTTCGCCCGTTTACTATCCGAAACCTTGCCAAAAGCTGTGGAGTCAAACAAACCAGTAAATCCATTGGGTGCTGCGTACTCATTACTCTCTACTTAGACGCCCTCGACGGCCAGAAAGCCAGTTCGAGGACAGGCAAAAGCGCGAGTGCGTTGTTCGTCATTTACGAATTCGCGGCTCGAACGAGAATGTTATCGGTAAGCGAAACCATTATGTGTAGATACAGTGGTCAGTGTTTTTTTTTTTACTTGCTTGTTTCAGCGTTACCTCACACCCGAATCGGTATAGTTTGATGGATCGCAGCCTTTGCAGATATCTCCATAATCACAGATTTCAGCTCAAAAATGCTTAAGCAGGTGAACGTGCGCTTATATGTTACGCATAGGCTAAACATGTGCTCTACAGTCAATGCTCATTATCGGGTCTGATTCTCATTATTCTCAAATTTCTCATTATCGGGTGTGATTCCTGTTTCCCATACTAACAAGCAATAGCTAAAATGAGAATGGATTATTGAAAAATACAATTCTCTCTTTAGCTTGGTTGCTCAGAAGTTACGTAAGTGATTGAACATGCCAATCGACTTCGCTACCTTCATTCTCACGTTGTTCACGTGTGGGAAACAGCGTAAATTTAATTGAAATGTAATGCCTAAAAATGAATGATCACCGAAATCTAGCAGAGAATCGCCATAATACAGTTTCATATTGTAATCTATATCTTTATTGTTACAATAAAAAAGCATGAACTTTGTCTTTTTATCATTTATTTTCAATTGATTAGAAGATACCCAAAGATTAAGTTCAGCCAACCAGTTGTTTGACATTGCCTCTAGCTCTTTCAAATCAGCCTCAGAGAAGAAAACACTCGTGTCATCGGAGTACTTTAAGGCCTCGCCAGTAAAGGGTTATTAGCGTCCGTTAGTCAAGTGTGCTGTGAACTAATCTGCATATAACTACGGATGAGAATTTGAGCTCTACCTCTAAAGCCATAGGCTTCAAGCTTATGAAATGAAATGTCATGTTTGATGGATTCGAATACTTTCTGAAACTCTAGATATATACCTGCTCTAAATAACTTTATTTCAATCCCTTGGATGATTTTATATTTACTTCGCACTAGTACCTTTTCAGTTGATTTTTTTACCCGAACTGTTGCTCTATAATATCATCGTTTTGGTAATAAAAACTTAATAAATCGTGTTCACAGGATTTTCTCAGCAACATTAGAAAATATATAGCACATGAGCACATGTATTGATTCTAGAAGTACCCAACACATGAATTTGGCACCTTTATAAAGTAAAGTGACACGAGCAATTTTTAGTCTATCAGGATAAATACCAGGAGATATCATGAAAATGTGGGTTAATAGTTTTGCAATGTCCTGTGCCACAGCCTTAACTGGTGACAATTTTATGCCGTCTTCTCTTGTTGCTGAGTTATTTTCAAGGGAACCTAGAATCGATGTTTCAGCTTCTGGAGTTGGAGGCAGGAACAGCAAGTCTTTTACAGCACTATATATATATATATATATATATATATATATATATATATATATATATATATATATATATATATATATATATATATATATATATATATATCATCAGCCTGTCTACGTCCACTGCAGGACAAAGGCCTCTCCCATGTTCCGCCAGTTAACCCGGTCCTGTGCTTGCTGTTGCCAATTTATACCCGCAAACTTCTTAATCTCATCTGCCCACCTAACCTTCTGTCTCCCCCTACCCCGCTTCCCTTCTCTGGGAATTCAGTTGGTGACCCTTAATGACCAGCGGTTATCCTGTCTACGTGCTACATGCCCGGCCCATGTCCATTTCCTCTTCTTTATTGCAGCTATGATATCCTTAACTCCCGTTTGTCCCCTAATCCACTCTGCTCTCTTCTTGTCTCTTAAGGTTACACCTACCATTTTTCTTTCCATTGCTCGCTGCGTCGTCCTCAATTTAAGTTGAACCGTCTTTGTGAGTCTCCAGGTTTCTGCTCCGTAGCTAAGTACCGGCAAGATACAGCTGTTATATACCTTCCTCTTGAGGGACAGTGGCAATCTACTTGTCATAATTTGAGAGTGCCTGCCGAATGTGCTCTACCCCATTCTTATTCTTCTAGTTACTTCAATCTCGTGGTTAGGCTCTGCGGTTATTACCTGCCCTAAGTAAACATAGTCTTTTACAACTTCAAGTGCACTATTACCTATCGCAAAGCGCTGCTCCTTTCCGAGGTTGTTGTACATTACTTTCGTTTTCTGCAGATTAATTTTAAGACCCACCTTTCTGCTCTCCTTGTCTAACTCCGTAATCATGAGTTGCAATTCGTCCCCTGAGTTACTCAGCAATGCAATGTCATCGGCGAAGCGCAGGTTACTGAGGTACTTTCCATTAACTCTTATCCCTAACTGTTCCCAATTTAGGCTTCTGAAAACGTCCTGTAAGCACGCAGTGAATAGCATTGGGGAGATTGTGTCCCCCTGCCTTACACCCTTCTTGATTGGTATTCTGTTGCTTTTTTTATGAAGCACTATGGTAGCAGTTGATCCCCTGTAGATTTCTTCCAGAATGTTTATATATATTTCATCTACGCCCTGATTCCGCAGTGTCTGCATGACGGCTGATATTTCTACTGAATCAAACGCCTTCTCGTAATCTATGAAGGCTATGTATAGTGGTTGGTTATACTCTGAGCATTTCTCTATTACCTGATTGATAGTATGAATGTGGTCAATTGTTGAGTAGCCTGTTCTAAATCCTGCTTGTTCCTTTGGTTGATTGAATTCTAATGTTTTCTTTACTCTGCTAGCAATTACCTTTGTAAATAGCTTGTATACTACAGAGAGCAAGCTGATCGGCCTGTAATTCTTCAAGTCCTTGTCATCTCCTTTCTTATGTATTAAGATGATGTTAGCGTTCTTCCAAGACTCTGGTACTTTTCCCGTCAGGAGACACCTCGTAAATAGAGTGGCTAGTTTTTCTAACACAATCTGTCCTCCATCTTTCAGCAGATCTGATGTTACTTGATCCTCACCAGCAGCTGTGCCTCTGTGCATGCTCTCCAAAGCTTTTCTGACTTCTTCTATCATTACCGGTGGGGTGTCGTCTGGGTTACTGCTAGTTCCTATAGTATTAAGGTCGTGGTTGTCTCGGCTACTGTACAGATCTCTGTAAAACTCCTCCGCTATTTTAACTATCCTATCCATATTGGTAGTTAATTTGCCTTCTTTGTCCCTTAGTGCATACATCTGCCTTTTCCCTATCCCAAGTTTCCTCTTCACTGCTTTGATGCTTCCTCCGTTTTTCAGAGCGTGCTCAATTCTCTCCATGTTATACCTTCTTACATCGCATACTTTACGTCTATTAATCAGCTTCGAAAGCTCTGCCAGTTCTATTTTGTCTGTTGTACTTGACACTTTCATGATTTGACGCTTCTTAATTAGGTTCTTCGTTTCCTGGGAAAGCTTGCCGGTGTCCTGTCTAGCTACCCTGCCTCCAACTTCCACTGCACACTCCGTGATGATACTCGTCAGATTATCATTCATTGTAACTACGCTAAGGTTGGTTTCCTCGCTAAGAGCACAGTACCTGTTCTGCAGTGACAATCTGAATTCCTGTACTTTCCCTCTCAGTGCTAGCTCATTGATTTGCTTCTTGCGTATCAGTTTCTGTCGTTCCTTCGTCAAGTCTAGGCGGATTCGAGCCCGTACCATTCTATGGTCACTGCATCTTACCTTGCCAACCACTTCCACATCCTGCACGACTCCTGGGTGTGCAGTCATTATAAAGTCTATTTCGTTCTTATTTACGCCATTAGGGCTCATCCATGTCCACTTGCGGTTTTCTCGTTTTCGGTAGAAGGTATTCAAAATACGCAGATTATTGCGTTCTGCGAATTCTACTAGTAGCTCTCCTCTGGCGTTTCTAGTGCCGATGCCATAATCTCCTACTGCCTGGTCTCCAGCCTGCTTCTTCCCTACCTTTGCATTAAAGTCGCCCATTACTATAGTATACTGTGTTTTCACCTTACTCATTGCCGATTCCACGTCTTCATAGAAGCTTTCAACTGAAGCGTCATCATGGCTGGATGTAGGCGCGTAAGCCTGTACTACCTTCATTTTGTATCTTTTATTCAGTTTAATTACAATGCCTACCACTCTTTCATTAATGCTATAGTAATCCTCTATGTTGCCAGCTATGTTTCTGTGAATTAGGAACCCTACTCCCAGTTCTCTTCTGTCTGCCAAGCCCTGATAGCAAATGACGTGCCCATTCTGTAGCGCAGTATAGGCCTCATCTGTCCTCCTAACCTCACTCAGCCCTATTATATCCCATTTAATGCCTTCTAGCTCCTCGAATAATACAGCTAGACTTCCCTCACTAGATAACGTTCTAACGTTAAACGTTGCTAAGTTCAAGTTCCAATGGTGGCCTGTCCGTATCCAGAGATTCCTAGCACCCTCTGCTGCTTTGCAGATCTGACCGCCGCCGTGGTCAGTTGCTCCGCAGCTGGTGGGGACTGAGGGCCGTGAGTTAATTGACGAATGCCTACGGGAGGGGGTGGCCAGATACTGCACCAGGGTGGCCAATCCTTCTCTGGTGAGATCATCGGTGCGTACCGGCTTTAAGCCGGTACGATCAGACAGTAGTGGGAATGCTCGATGCATGTCTTCCTTATTGTTGTTCAGCAGCGTTGGCGGCCACCCACCACGGAGCCCAATGAGGGGACGCTACAAGTTTACAAATGCTGAAACCTGCAGACGCCAGCCGTACAACGCCACTATAACCCAATGCGCCTAGACCAAGGTAGGCTATTTGCACAGGGTTAACCCTAGCCGCCAGCAAGTTTGGAAGTAAACGGAAGAGAGTAGAAGACAGGGCAGATAAATAGTAAGAGATAAAGACGAAGATGTAGGGAGATAGAGATAGGAAAAGGCGACTGCCGATTCCCCTGGGTGGGTCAGCTCAGGGATGCCGTCTACGTGAAGCCGGGGCCAAAGGGGTGTGTTGCCTCTGCCGGGGGGCCTTAACGGTCCACTCACCCAGCGTCGGCTCAACCCCCAGGATCCCCTTTTCCTCGGACACCGCAAAGCCACGCACGGCTAGGCGTGGGAGGGAGTCGAAACTCCCCCGTTAGCTCGGGTTCGTGATGTCGCTACACACCAAACGCCTACTTGCGCAGGCGCCCCTGCGGAAGTAGGCGCCACCGCAGGGGCGCCTGCGGTGGCGCCTGCCACCTATATATATATATATATATATATATATATATATATATATATATATATATATATATATATATATATATATATATATATATATATATATATATATATATATATATATATATATATATATATTATTAGTATAGTAGAGGGCCTTCTGCCGAACCGCACTGTGCATAATCAGTCAGATCCGTCCTCCAAGACGGTTCGGTTAACAGAGGTCATCTGTTTCGTTTCGCATTGCTGCACACGCACCACGCAGAAGACTTTTTCTATAATCCGCACACTGCCACGAGCATTCTTTAGCTCTGTGAAAAATGCCTCGTAAAACCTGAGGTGCGGAACGTGCATTTTGCGTTCGGTGCCCCGCTGTTTTCGCTATCACGTACGTAATGGCGAAACAAATCACCGTCACGTTCACGCTCTCGCGGCGATTCACGCTCGAGTGGAGTTTGGATGGCACTGTGGTTATAGATAATAAAAGCATTCGAGCCTCTGGATGGTCTCTCAGAGTTTCAGCGCATATAAAAATTCATAGATTCATTCTTTCTCTTTCAGCTTCCCGCTTCTGCGGTGACGAATAATGTAAAAACAGAAACAAAGAGATTGTATCAATAATAAGTGCGTTAGTTCCTCGCACACGTAACGCTGTATGTATGATAAAGGGTAGGAGCGTCTTGCTGAGTTCAGGTATTATTGGCATGCTTCACTTTTTGGCACAGCTACGCATGGTAATTTTTGAAGGATGATGACGCTGGCGCTCATCACGGTGTTGTGCAAGAGAGAAACTTAGGGACGCGAAAAGTGCGCAGTGATTTACCAATGTTTACTACTGGAACATGTTAGCTGCTGCTAATGGGTAATAAGCAACAGAAGACTCCAATTGGACACAGAGACGCACGCGCTAAGAAATTTTATTGTTCAACCACGCGCAGAAGAAATATCTTACAGGCACTACCTTGGTGGTTAGGATCCAGTGCCTGTATTGTGGAGCACAAATGGTTGTGGAGCACGAGACACCGTATTTAGGGGCGAAGCTCTTCAGGGTGTGGGTTCTTCTCTGGTAGTTGTAAGTTGTAATAACCACTTTTGGTTAGTTTTAAGAATTGCTCACTAAATGGAGTGGTGTGTATATATCCTCGAAATAATATTACTGGAGTGCATTAGTGGTTTTCGTATGAGAAGAAATTCACAGCACATTCACAGAGTCAACGATGATGAGTGGGGCGAAGTGTCCGTCCCTCCGTCCGATGCATGTAGTGTGATAGGAGCGGATAGACGAAGGGATGGACGCTTCGCCCCACTCATCAATCACTGCGCTGTTTCGCTATGAATTTTTTTATCAAGAAACTCACTAGTTAACACTGTTTGCGTCGGCACTGTGAGGCGATAGAGGAGGAGCTAAGGAGAGAGAGCGGACGCACATTTATTTATTTATTTATTTACAGTACCTACAGCGCCCGCGAGGGGCATTAGTGTAAGGGGGAGATAACGATTTCAAAATGCAGAAAGGCGACAGTCCATTAACACTGAGTTGGACATAAAAGAAATACAGATACATAATAAAGCATCCAATGGTGACACGTAATAAACATTGACGTGTGTGAAGGTACAGCAGCAAGAAAAATATTACGCACACACACATTTATACATACATATATATACACACGCAGATAAAAAGCAGGCGGAAAAAAAACTGAAGCGTAGATCACTAGAGAGATGAGACGAAAGTGTAAGCAACCTTAATGTGTGCTCAGGCTACGATAAGATATGATGTTCCAGCGCAGTGACGAAAGTTTCCCTGGACGCGGCTACAATTTCATGAGGTAGTTTGTTCCATTGCTTAATTGATCGCGGAAAAAATGAATATTTAAAAAGGTTAATTCTGATAGAGGCTTTAAGGGGGTGATCAGTACGAGCAGTTATATACGTAGGCTCCGATATGTAGTTTTCTTTGTGAATACCCGTTAAACCATGGAATATTTTGTGAAACAGAGATAAACGTAGGAATTTGCGCCTGTCTTCAAGAAGAGGCCATCCTAAAGTACTCTTGATTTCGAAAGATCTTTTAGAAAAGTTGTAATCACCCGTGACGAAACGGGCCGCTCTCAGCTGCACGCGTTCTAGAGCGTCGATGTTCACCTTAGTAAAAGGGTCCCACGTGCTGCACGCGTATTCCAAAAGTGGGCGTACATTAGACATATACAGGATTTCTTTCAGGCTGGCCGGTGCTTGTTTAAAGTTACGTCTTAAGAAGTTTAAAGTGTTGCTGGCCTTTGATACGATGTAATTTATGTGGGCATTCCAAGTCAAATTGCTGGAAAAAATGACTCCTAAGTACTTATATTCTGTTACAATGGACAGCTGTGTTGTATTCATGACATAGCTTGCCATCAGCGGGTGTCTTTTGTTTGTGAACCTTAAAAGGTTGCATTTGGACAGGTTGAGTGTCATGTTCCAAGTCGAACACCAAGACATGATTTTGTTCAGATCATTCTGTAGCAGTTGACTATCTGATTCACTTGAAACTTCACGGTAAATACAGCAATCATCTGCATATAACCTCACACGGCAAGACAAGTGTTCAGTAAGGTCATTGATAAATATAAGAAAAAGCAGGGGCCCTAAGACGGACCCCTGTGGCACTCCAGATAATACAGAGACATCAGAAGAGCGGACACCATGAAGTATCACGCGTTGGTTTCTATCTAACAGGTACGCTTCCAACCACTTCAGAAGGGTGTTCGGCAAGTTGAGGTAGGACAACTTTTGTAGTAACAAGGTGTGAGATACGGTATCGAAAGCTTTCCGAAAGTCTAAAAAGATGCAGTCAACTTGCAAACCTGAGTTAATAAATGCTGCGATGTCATGGCAAAATTCTACAAGCTGAGTGTCGCAAGAAAAGCCAGCCCTGAAGCCATGTTGCGTTGGAATAATGAAGCTATTTTCTTGAAGGTGTGCCATTAAATTTGTATAAACAACATGTTCTAATGTTTTACAAGCAACGCTTGTGAGTGAAATTGGCCTGTAGTTGCACGTTCTTGTTTTTGAACCACTTTTGTGAATTGGAATAACATTAGCAGTTTTCCAGTCCGAAGGTAGAGCACCAACTTGAAGAGATATCTTAAATAACAGTATTAAGAAAGGGGTGACAGACAATGCACAGTTTTTTAGGACAAAATTTGAAATAAAGTCAGGGCCGTTAGCCGAGTGGATGTTTATCTTCCGCAGTAATAATGCGATACCATCTTCAGACAGCTCGATTTCCCTCATCTGAGTAAGCTCTCTGACGTCATGTGATTTCAAAAGTGCGGCTTTTGAGCATGAAAACACGGAGTGAAAATAAGCATTGAAGGCCTCTGCTTTTGCTAAAATATCTGCGCCGTAGGCTTTTCCATCTATGACGTCAGGGATAGCGTCACCAGAGTTCTTTTTGCTCTTGACATATTTCCACATTTCTTTTGGATTAGTTTTCACTTTGTGTCCTAGAGTGAAAAGAAACTTTTTATGTGCATTGCTCATCAATCTCGCTATCGTTTTGCTCATTACCCTTATCTTTGCGAACAATGTAGGATTCGGCGAGCGGCAGTGCTTACGAAAGGCTCTATTTTTCCTGTTTAACATCGTACGAATCTCTTTAGTAATCCATGGTTTATCGTTTCGACGCTGGGAAGTAATGACATGCGAGGGAATGAAGGTTTGTGTCAAGGACAGTATTTTAGTCTTAAAAAGATCCCACAATGCATTTATGTCTAGACACGAACATTGAGCCCTAAACTCTGGAAAAAAATTGTCTAGTTCACATGATATTGTTGCGTAATCGCCTCTTTCATAAAAAAAGACCTTGCGAGGCTGCACAGAACGACAATTCTTGGTGGCACGGGACATCTTAGCGACGACAACATCATGATCACTAATACCAGGAATCAAGGTAATCGAAGACACGAGATCAAGCACATTGCAAAAAAATAAATCAAGTACATTTGCACTACTAGCCATAATTCGCGTTGGTTTTTGCACAAACTGTAGTAACGAATGGGCATTTATCATTTCGCGGAAGGTCGTGTACAGGAGGGATGAATTGACTAACACTGGTGTAAGCTGCTGCAATATCACATCTGGTAAATTAAAGTCACCTGCCAAAACAATATAAGTAGTTTGTAGTGTCAGCAGCACATTGCTTAAATTGAAAAGGGGCTGAGGGTCTCTCGTGCTGGGTGACCTGTAGAAGGAAACGAATGCCACAGACGAGCCGTTGCTCAAGAGTACTTTGCAGCAAACAATTTCGGTTGAGCCAGCTTCAACGTCAACGAGGAAGCTAGATATAGTATTGTGAATCAAAATGAAAACACCTCCCCCGTGCGCGTTTCTGTCCTTCCTGTAGACTGTGTAGCAATTTGGAAAGATTTCATTGTCATTTATTGTGTCGTCTAACCAAGATTCAGAACCAAGTACTACATGTGGCTTTGTCGTTTCAATGAGGGCGGCGAGTTCTATAATTTTATTTTTTACGCTACGACAACTTACCACAATACACACGATGTCATCCGGGCTGGATGGTTGTCTACACATGCGCAAAGGGCGTGTACACGCCGCTGTGAAAGGTTCTTGCAAATCCTAAAATTAACTGGCGTTGTGATCGTTCAGCCACCATGCGTTTCATGGGTAGTTCATGGATTTGCCTAAACTTTGTACTTGCGGGCATAGAGTTTCCCAAATATACACTAGAGAGACTCTGGCGCTAGTGGTGTCTATGGGAGCTGCAACGCACGGCGCTTCAGCGAGCATAGGAATGATGGGCAACACACAAATTTGTCTGATTTCTGTGCTTCTGGCTCCATGTGTCCGTGTGGCTTGAAGCTGTTTCCTAGTGAAACAAAAATCAGCAAATGTTCAGTTGTTGCGCTTCACCACTTTCATCTTTTAGGCTTACCTTTTCCAAATGGGTCACGAAATTCAAAGGGCTTCGTTCTTCGCTTCGAAACAAAACTGAAACACAGCAATAAACGAAGCCAAAAGTGCGATTCGTCACCCGCAAGTACGAAGACTAGGCAAATGTGTGTACTACCCATCCTTCCCATGGTCGCGAAATGATCGCGGCGCCTCAGTCCAATCTAGTTAATTTTAGGAAACTCTATGATTGCGGGCCTCGAATCACACTTGTGGCTGCCTTTATTGCTGTGTTTCAGTATTTAACTTCATGAGCCGACTAGGAATGGCAAAATCGACGCTACAATCCCCGCGAAGAGAATTGGAGCCAAAAGTAGAAAAATTAGGCAATCCCATGTTCTACCCATCAATGCCATGCTCTTTGAAGCACCTTGCGTTGCAGCTGCCATAGCGCCCGAGTTCCCTCTAGTGTAATTATATAAAACTCTATGGCCAAGAGGAGAGAGATAGGGGGGAGCGAGCATAAGTCAGCCGATGCTTCCTGCGTCGGCGTTGCGAGGCAAGAGAGGGAGGGGAGCGTAGGAGAGGGAGAAAGCGCGCACGCGCAGTAGGTGTCACGTTGCACATGGATTGAGCTCAACTATGAGACGCTTCGCATCTAAAAGAGCGAGCGGAAGTTTCATGCCGCAATCGCCAATTATTTAGGATGTCTCTTCAGAATACTTTTTTCTCATCCTAATTATGAACCCGCTCTCACCATGATTTTTTTAATGCGTACCCAGGCTTCTTGTCTAGAGCTCGCAGAAATTGCAGCATTAGCTCATGATATACCACCCTCGTAGCATTGCAAGCATCATCATCTATGGAGTTCACATAAATTTATCGTGCATACTGCGGGCAGTGAAAGTGTTCTTCTGTCCTTTTGAAGCCGCCCTCTGACGTCACACAGTATAAAAAAGCCCGGATATTGTCCTATTTTTTTTTCCTTTGTGAGCATATGTTTTCTAAGCAAGCGCTCTACACTTTGTCCGTCATTCCCGTTCGCGCAGTGGACCAGTCGCCCGGTCCTAATTTTCGTCCTTGCCGAAGTGTTTTGTGGCTGACGCTATGAAGAACTTCTCTCTTGGCTGGCCTATTCGAAATTTCAAGCCACAGTGGCGTCAACACAGCTGTTTTTGCGGCGCGCCATTTCCACCGAGAACTAAGCGAAGAAAAAGCATGAAGAAGCATCACTCAAGGAGGACTTCTCTGCGCAATGCGTCACACAGGGGCTTGCTTTCATATCACCACTCATAAATTCCCGACTTCATCGCAATACCCTGGCATTGTGTGCACAATGTATGAAAAGCCCCGAGCTGTCTACAGAGGGCTGAAACCACGAGGTGGTAAACAACTACCACTGTTATATCAAAACTTTTGTTTGTTTGTTTTATTTTATTTTTCTCCGGAAAAACATCAAGCTGCGTTTTACGCCTTTGGCCGGTGCCTGGCGGTTTTTAGAGTATATAGCCTAGACCAATAGACAAATAGGCATTTCTATTCATTCAAGTATAGACTGACGCTCCAGAATGCATGGCAAAAAGCGCAGGGCAGTAGTCTCTTTTTTTAGGTACGTATAGAGCACAGTAAGCATCCAGTGAATGCACACGACGACTTCGAACGGGATGGTTTTGCTTAATAAATGAACTTAAGCTGAAATAATGTTACGAATTTTAAATGATCAGAGTGGCTGAGCAGACTTACTGGTGAAGCACTAATCAGAAAAAAAGTCAGTGCTAACTCACCTAAATACACGAAGTGTGCGACAATGAGCCGCTAGATAGCAACGTTACACAAACGTTTGTGCGATAAATTAGGTTCACAAACAAACTTTATAAGCTGTTGCAACTTAGGTTTAAGAAAATTGGAGTTGAACATAGCTTACAGAAACGTTTTTTTTTTGGGGGGGGTGGCATACTTTGCTCATTGTTCACGCCTGTAAACAATCAGGAGAAAGTTATTCCCGTTTCTGAAAAAGTAAGACATAGCTACAAAAAATGGTTTGCTAGGCTATCGACAAAAGCTCGCATCTTCGCCGAGTAGGCGAAGCCACGACTTGGAATGATAAACTAAGAACGACAAGCGGATTGAATGTTGCTGCCAGCTGCTCAAGCACCAAGAGCATTAAAAAACACACACGCAGGGTAAGCGTGACCGTAGAACTGTCACAGCTCGACACCAGGAGCGCCTCTTATAGAACAAGGTGTGCAGAAGCGTGTATTCATCTTCCGAGTAGGTTGTACTCGAAGATATCTTAATAAGTGGTGAGTAGAGAATTCCGAGAGATACTTGTGTCAGGGGAAGAGGTGCGGTGGATCATACACTCGGCTCTGCAGCTAAAACCTCAGGGCGCACCACGAGGAGCTTAATGTCGTTTAGAGGGAGTGCCATAAAATGGTTTACTATTTACAGCGCTAGGTAGCGCAGTAAGTGAGAGTGGTCCCGAACACGAGCCAGAATATTAAACGCATGAAAGGGCTCCTGCACTGCTTAGAACAACAGGTGGACAATTTAGCGTGCCGCATGAACTCTACTTTGAGAGAGCGCTGGACGGACTAAGACGTATTTGGGCCCTGTGCGATTGCAAGAATAAGAGAATCTGCCGAGATATGTTTTAGTGAAGGGCCTGAGAGCTGTTTCTCGTTATTTTGGTAGTTCTTGCAAAACTTATTTTTATTGGGCTAAACTAATGATGAACATGCAAAGTGAAAATGCTTAAAGCTCGCTTCAAATCCTTTTGTGGAATGTTGTTCATTTTGAGGCCACTTACCGAATATTCTTTTAGAGGCTGCAAAAACATTAATGCCGCCTCATGCAGAGGCACGTTCAGGTGAAAGGAATAACAGCTTTTTGGCAACACGCAGTGTTCATGGCGTGTAAAATGATAATAGAGTCATTCCATTAGGGCACCTGAATGTTATCGTTCCTGCGATCGAAGGAACGCTGCCATTGAGGTGCCCTACATTCTGTAGTAGGTATTCATGTGAGAGGTTACTCATGATACCGAACTGGACACGGAAAGCAGAAGAGTAGGTCTGAAACTTAGTACGCATAAAGCTAAAGTAAGGTGCAACTCTCTCAGCAGAGAACAGCACTTTGAAACGGAGGGTTAGACATTCGAAGTTGTAAAGGAAAATGTCAGAACAGGTAGTAGCCATCGAGCCGAACCATCAGAGTGAAATAACTAGAAGAATGAATGAGAGATGGAGCGCTATCAGCAAGCATTCTCAAATCATGAATAGCAGTCTACCACTATCCCTCAAGAGGAAGGGACATAACAGCTGCCTCTTAGCGGCACTTACCTACGGAGCACAAACCTGGGGGCTTACAAGGAGGGGTTCAACTTAAATTGAAGGCGATGCAGCGAGCGCTGAAAAGGAAAATGATAGGTGCCACCTCAAGAGACAAGAAAAGATCAGAATGAGTAAGGGAACAAACCGGGGTTAACGATATCATAGTTGAAATCAAGAAGAATAAATGGACATGGGTTGGGCACGTAGCACGAAGGCAGGGTAACCGCTGGTCATTAGGTGTGAGTGACATGATTTCAAGACGACGCAAACACGTGAGAAACAAAAAATAGGTTGAGAAGTCATTTTGGCGGAGCCCACAAACTCACTTAAGGCTTGTATTGACATCTGCTAGTGCCGAAGTTTGCGTGAGTTGGTTTCCCGTACTGGAGCAAATATTGCGCATTATGGTAAAGAAAAAATGGCCAAGCAGACCGACAGAAGAAGACGGAGTGTTAACTTCCAAGAGAACGACGCAAGATGAGGGAGCGCCAACTTCCAACTAGTTGGAAGTTAGTGCTCTGTCCTTTTGTGTCGGTCTGTTGGGCCAATTCTTCTTTACCGTATTGTGATATGCTGGTTCAAGGCCCCTACTCGGCCTCCTTGCCTTGGAATTCTTTCAATAATGTCAATCTCACTCACTGCAGGTAGAGCATGGGAGCAGAAAACGCTAGACCAGATTTATTGGCGGATCATGAAAGAGGCTTCTGCCCTGCATAGCGGTAACCAGGTTGACGATAATGACGCCCCACGGCTACGCTAGCCCTTACTGTTATAAATTATTCACTTATTATCAATGACTCAAGAACTGCCATCTAATATTTCGGATTGAGTAGGGTGTCTAAAACAGCCCTCTTCCTCCTTTCAGCTCCATCTCCGCATGAAAGCACCACTTTAGTGTGAACTCCGGCGCATGCAAGCTTTGCCGCTAACGAAGCGGCTCACAGCTATGCCCGAGAATTTACGGTCCGGGTGCAGGCGTTAGAAGAGCCAAGCTCAGTTTCGACAACGGCATCGTTTGCTGCGTGAGATCACCTTCTTACATTTCATGACATCTGCGATCACTACCCCTTGCCCATTTAACCTTACCGCCTGCAATAACAAATTCTCTGCGAGGGCACGACGTTCTGTGGCGACAGCTGCAGACTCACACCTTTCCCTCTCCTTACCTTTGTCACCCCATGTGCGCCACTCTTTACGCATCCTCCTCCTGCAAATATTTTTCCACAAGAAAATCAAATCCTAATCACATCATGCGGGGGTTCCCGAAGCACACTGCTCCGCCACTTCTCCGAAAAGTAATAAATATTGAGGAGCAATAGGAGGCTGTCTTCCGCTGCTTGAAACCCGACGTCTAGGAGGCCATCCTGGGTTGGTGAGAAAGACTTGAGGAGGACTACCATGCGTAGCAACATCCCCCATATATATCTCTTTGCCCCTTTCCTTTCGAAAGAAAAAATTGTTTTTGCCAACCTACCTACCCCCGTAGTTACGCATTCCCATTACGTGTCGACTGCGGAGCAGAACCACCGAGAGACCATGCTAATGATTGGGGTATATGACGAATTTCACACCGGAGATCTTCGTATAGAATAAAGACGCTGTCCCTGAAAAACTGAAAGAAGGACCATGGACATTTGTGCCTGCAACAACGTGTGTTTCGAGGCCTCTAAGAAGCTTGACGCTCCTCTCCATTTCCAAGAGAGCCCATATTCTTCGCCATCAAAAAAGATGTTAAGGCGTAGCAATGGGTGGCTACGCACAGCAGCCCATTAGTACCAAAGCGATCATCTCCATATGAGGTTCCTCTCATAATGCCTGCACAGAACAGCGCCAGTAGCGCTTGCATTGCACACGTTATGCCTCCATTGTCATTGTCACAAATTCCTTCTATTTTCAAAATTGAGCATTTTTTTGTCATTTGAAGCCTTCCTTGTCGTTGCTGAAAAGTCTGCAATGCATTTTACACCTACAGTCATTGCACGATCTCGCCACATTAAGGCCGGCCAACACACGCAACTTCCCTTTTAAAAACTTGCATTCACTTTTTATTGTATGACCATAGGTGGCGCTAATCAAATCACAATGCGGTATTTCTAAATTTTTCAGTTTAATTATCAAGTTTTATCCTTTTGTTCTGCACTTCCTTGAAATCAGGACATAAATAGAGCAAACGAATATGGCGAGAGAAACACCACCAACGGCCTCTAATCTCTCTCGGAAAGCGATTAAGCACCCAAATAGCTCAGCCTTGAGCGATAAGCGGGGTTCCATTTAGACCATAGTACTGAGGAAAAACTCCTTGACCTCAATGCTGATTACCCTCTCCGGCGTTTACCAGTTTTCTTCTGGTTATCATTTTGGTTATTTGCCAGACATGGTGCTGACGCTGGGCTCAAGTACATATATTCTTCCTCCTTTGTAGCATTCATTCCCATGCCTTTTTTTTTCACATGCCACTACTATCATGACTTTTGTTTGAATAGCTCTGAAGATTCCCTCTTGCATTCTTTGTTTCTTACAATTCTAATTTTTTTATTTTTTCTATATTTTTCTAACGTACGCACCTCTTATGTTAAGCAATCTTTCGTCAGAAAACTTAAGCATGTGCGGGCTTCTACTGAGAACGAACGACCAAAATGAAACAGTAAATCATCGCCATAGTGTCACTGAATGACATTTACAATGATAATTAAAGACGATAGTCTTTCTTGGGGACCTTTGACGCGAGAATTTTGATCTGTCTGTCTGCCTGCCTGTCTGTCTGTCTGTTTGTCCATTCTTAACGGTACTCGGCATTTTAAACAGCACCAGCGGATACCCCAAACGGCCGACCCCTTCCGCAGCGCCCACCAATGCAGCTCAAGATTCAGCGTTCATACTTGTGCGATTGTCAATTAAAAAGCAACTATCGCACATATCTGAGGCACCATAACAACACAAATATATTTTGTTTATGCGTCTTTTACCAGAAAAGGCATACATTATTCTAAGGACCGTAGCGTTTATCACGCGGCGCTGGCCATGCAACGCTTGCACGAAAAGGGAAGCGTTTCCAACGCTTTGCTAAGACGACACGGTGGTGGAACCTACCCGTCACCTTACGTTCTACACCTTATCACCTCTGAGACGGACGCGCGCGCCCGTCTCAAAGCCACACGTTTTATTTTCCAAGATAACTGCCAGGTAGCGCTCATTTCTCACGTGTGACGTGACTTGGTGCACTCGTTGGCCTCCGCTTCACGCTTGAGGCACTCTAACGCAGCGCCTCCAGAATACCATTCACAAATTTTATTGCGCAGAACATCAAATAAACGTTTTGTTCAATCTCTCCAGACGCAAAACTATTGTCTTTCGATGACATTTGCAGATTAACATGCAGATACGGGGCCAATCTCTCCAGACGCAAGACTATCATCTTTCGATGACAATTGCAGATTAACATGCATATACGGGGCCAAATCAGCCTACTATAAATTTATTGGACGTTATAAATGATATGATATGTGGGGTTTAACGTCTCAAAACCACCATATGATTATGAGAGACGCCGTAGTGAAGGGCTCCGGAAATTTCGACCACATGGGGTTCTTTAACGTGCGCCCAAATCTGAGCACACGGGCCTACAACATTTCCGCCTCCATCGGAAATGCAGCCGCCGCAGCCGGGATTCGATCCCGCGACCTGCGGGTCAGCAGCCGAATACCTTAGCCACTAGACCATCGTTGGACGTTATAGAACGCATTAATATTCAGTTTGCATGCAAGAAATTGGTCAGCATTACATTCGACGATGCAGCATGCTTTTAAAAGGTACAATAATTTGCTGAGTAGCAATTATTGCAAATAATAAGCAATATTTGTAGATGTTTGACACACGAAAATCCAGATATCACCATGAGTGACGCTGTACACGAAGGCTCCAGAAAGCTTCACCACCTGGTGTTTTCAACATGCTTCTAAATCAAAGTACATGAGCCCATAGCATTTCAGCACTACTGAAATGTGGCCACCATGGTATGATTTTAATTCCATAGTGAGGTATTGGCCTAGTTGGTTTTTTCATGATTAAGATACTGCACCACAGTTGCTGCGAAATACTTAGTTAGGGAGAAGACACGAAACATCATAATTCGCAGTGCCTGTACCACAGAATATCATTTTGATTCCGTAACCTTCGGGTCAGCAGGTCTCGTACGAAGAGTGGACAATAGAAGAAAACCTGCAAGGGCACCCAGGCTGCGAAAGTATGGCTTCAAGCACCTAGTCTTTATTAGAAAGCGAACAACGAGTTGTTTTCTGTCGTACCTATGTGCATTTATCCTAACAAAATGGTTCACCCTCGTGACTCTTTCAAGCTCTATATATTCGCTGTGAGTCTAGTTCAACAACCAAACAAAGCAACTAGGCCTATGAATACCTACTGCAAGATTCCTAAACGAATAGTGATCATACGTGGCACAGAAAAGCGAGTTCTGGGGTCTGTTGTTAGAATATGTAATTCTAGGGATGACGCAGAACAAAAATTTTTGAGAATGGTGGTTGTCCGGAAAAGCCCAGGCCACGACTTAAATTACACGTGTAATTATACAACACACCGGCTCGTTTTATTCCAACACCACTCCCATCACTCCACCTTGTCTTATCTTTAGGTTCATGTTGGTCGTTTAACAGCCAAAAATATGCAGTTCGTTATCGGATGATCGCCATTATAGGGTTTGAAAGGGTGTGTTGTAGCAAAATGAGTGCCTATATTATCTGTGGAGTAAATGTAATTCCTTCTTTACTCTTTACCCGCTCGATGTAACTAATACATTGATATTGAAACTGTGATTTTATCCTAGTTCGGACGCTCTGACATGCTATATTATAATAAAAGCGTACTTCACTGCAAGTACACGCTTTAAAAGGCAAAACCATCCTCTGTTGCGTAGGAAATACCTCATACTTTATGCAAGGTAAAAACTCTACATACCTGTCAACTCGCGTTGTCGAACATGATGCCAGAGGTTAATATTGATTGTAAAAAAATTAAATGTGTAACGAATAGCATCCCCAATTACACGATGGTTACCCGATTTCGATGGCTCAAAATAGTTGACGATGTCATCTTGATTTCTGTCCAACCTAACAAGAGTGCCAATTCTTACAACATACAACTTTCAAGTCGCGTATTAACCGCATCATCAAAACTCCAAATTAAACATTTTAAAGGTAGATCAGAATTCTATAAATTGTCTTTAGGTTCCCGTCACTGATTTTCATTGCACATGGTTTTCACTCAAGAAAAGCGCCATCAAATGAACGTTATGCTGCCGCGAATTCTACCATGCTGTGTCCACTTTTCGTGACGCGACACACGTAAACAAGTATCCGCGCAGAAGTAAAGGCAACATTTCAACGCACGAAACCGGAGAGAAAATTGCTAGAGGCTTCGGTAAATCTTTACGTGGACAAAAGTAAGAAAAAAAAGCTAATTGAATTGAGGGCCCAAAAAAAGAGTTTACGTTGCCTTTCTCATGCTTCTCCTTATCATTGTGGCCACTTGCATCAAGTGGACAGTTTCATTCGACGATTGGAATCCGAGGCATTGTTGTCGAGTGAACATAGAAATGGCAACATGGCAAACACTGAGCGAGACACTTTCATGTTGTTTGTATAGCTTCTTTTTTAGGGCTTTTTTTCCTTTTGCAAGAGCTCAGGGGGAAGATCTGTTGTTTGTTTTCTGAACAAAGTAAAAACTTATAAAGAACGAAGGATGTTCAATAAACATTAAATATAGCTAAAGAAAGAGTTAGACCAGACATGGCAAAAGCTCTTTTAGACAACGTCTGACCCTTTATTTTTTTGTTATTTTTGCTTTCTGCACCCCTCTCGTTCTATTACCGAAAACAAAGTAAAAAAAGACTCCGTACATTTGTACAAAAAAAGTTTTCTTCACTATGACTTTCTCAACTAGGTGCTGTCCTTTCAATACTGAAGGTTGAAGAGCTACCATCCAGGTTAAGTTGCAATACAAAAAGGAAAAAAAAGCTCAATTTCATTATGGTACCCCAGTATCAAACGGTTGCAAGGTTGTTAGTCGGTGCCACTGGCAAGAATGCTGGCAAGGCTGTATGGCCCAAAGCAATTTGATTAGATGCCAGACCAGTGCAATTTTTCCAGTCCCAGATTGAATTTTCTGTTTGCCATCAGAATAAATAAAAAGGCACAAGACATTTGCAGCAGTTTTTGAGAAAAAATGGTTCTAGCTTTTTTGGCTTATCTCATTTAACTGAGTGTACTAGTAGTTTACCTACAGAGTACAAACCTGTAGGCTTACAAAGAGGGTTCAGCTTAGATTGGGGACAACGCAGAGAGCGATAGAAAGGAAAATGTTAGGTGTAACCTTTAGAGACAAGAAGGAAGCACAGTGGGTCAAGGGATATGCTAGAGTTTAGGATATCATAGTTAATATCAATAAAAAAAGAAATGGGCATGGGCCGGGCACGTAGCGTGCAGGCAGGATAACCACTCCTTATTAAGGGACTGGATTCCCAGAAGGCAAACGCACGAAAGGGGCACAGAAAGTCAGGTGGCTCGATGAAATAAAAAAGTTCACAGGTATAACGTGGCAGCAAGACTGGGTTGATTGGCGAATCATGGGAGAAGCCACTGCCCTGCCCAGGCATTGCTATCTCAAGCATCTCATTCGCCATCTCAGGCAACAGCTTCATGTCGAAGGAGGAAAGAACATAGCTAAAAGTATTGCGTGAAACGACGCATTGTCATTCGATTGTAACCTGCTACTTTGAGCCGTCGTCTGCTGCACAGCTTACGATACGCTTACCTATCAATGCTACATTGGTAATATGGTGGAAACGTGGCCGCAGTTCTACAAGCTTGTCAAGACTTGTCCCAGCTGCTAAAGAAAGAATATTCAACTCTTTCATGCACGAGAGAAGTCTTGACAAGCTTGTAGAATATATATACTTGTGGGAATATATATATATATACATATATATATATATATATATATATATATATATATATATATCAGAAAATGTGGTCGCAGCTGCACATTGATTTGATTGATATGTGGGGTTTAACGTCCCAAAACCACTATATGATTATGAGAGACGCCGTAGAGGAGGGCTCCGGAAATTTAGACTACCTGGGGTTTTTTAAGGTGTCGCAGCTGCACAGGTATTTCTTTTTTGCTTAATGTATAGCCTCATCAATACGAACGTAAGCATGCGCTCACATTTTGAATTAGGGAAAAGCGCCAGCTTCAGTACGTTTTTTTTTTCCCTTATATCTAGGAAGCTCACTCGACACATAATTCTCTTCCTGACTCAATTTCCAATAGTATTTGCCTTTGAGCCCCACCAAACCACTGCAGTGGTCTAGTGGCTAAGGTACTCGGCTGCTGACCCGCAGGTCGCAGGATCGAATCCCGGCTGCACCAGCTGCATTTTCTATGGAGGCGGAAATGCTGTAGGCCCGTGTGCTCGCATTTGGGTGCACGTGAGAAGAACCCCAGGTGGTCGAAATTTCCGGAGCCCTCCACTACGGCGTCTCTCATGATCACATGGTTGCCCCACATATCAATCATCAATACAAATATAAAGTGGACACATTGTTCATATGGTGCGAAGTTTGACAACCCTAAAACGTAAAAAGCTTCATTAAATATACAAATGTAATCCGTGTTAAACAACATACACAAAGGGCTGTGATAAACTGATCTATGAAAATTCACTTCAAAACAACCGGTACAAAAAAAAACAAGTAGTACAGTCCTGATATATTTTCTTTTTAATAAGCTCTTTTCAGCAACTTTATTCTATGTAACAGTATAAACGGCCATGATTCGTTTTGTGACTTTCGAGCCAGTTCTTACTGCACAGTGTTTTTGGTCAATGCATAACTTTTGGTCACGTGTGAAGTACGTTTATCAGTTTCGTTGTTCACGTATATTTTCACAGCAACTTGGGCGTATCTTTTTTTTTTTAAAGCATGCCAGTGAGCAGGTACTTTGCCCTGTTTTGTAACCGCTATTAGATATAACAGCAGCACACGCTGTGAAGGTTGCAAGAACAGAAATGTGTTCACTACAACGTCATTTTGTGGTAAGATGCATTGCCACCTGTGTTTAGAACCTCAATATTCAAAAGCTACGTATAATATAAAAATACATCTCTTCCAATGCACACGCAAACGATGCAGTCAGCATGCGAGTTTCTTAGCTATCTTATTATAAGCTAACGAATCATGTTTTGACACAGCTCTTACATACAAAACGCAAGTGAGGAGAGAGATAAGAAGTGAATTAAACTAATAAATTAGCAAACACCATTCCAGCACTATCTTTGAACTGTTCCAGCGACAACGTAGTCCAGACGAGACTGGTGCAAGGATGACTTTTCCGTCACCGAAATATCAGAGCTCTGAGAAAATCGGAGAACGATCTCTAGTAATTGGACGCATGCCATCCGCTCCGCGAGAATATTTACCTTCCACCCGTGTCCTTCTGCAGAGCTAGCTGCGTTCAGCTCTACAAGTACAGTACTTGAAGTGACTAGACATCTTTGTTTTTTTGTTTTTATTATCTCTTTTTCTTCCTCTCGATCTCACTTGTATAAATTGGAATTTGTTGTTTACTTCTTCGGGAACATTCTGTGCAAGGCCAACTTTCGCATAAGAGAAATGTAGAACGTTTCATTTGTTAAAAAACCAGCGTCTAGACAATTGTTTGAGAGAGAGAGAGAGAGAGAGACAGACAGTGTATAAACAGGCTAGAATGTTAGCAAGAGCTAGCGCCGGCTGACAATATTGCACGGTACAATGTGTGCTTACATTAAAAATAATGAAAAGCAAAGAAAGACGAAGACCTAAGGGTTCACTATTGTCTATACCACATGCTCAGTGTGTTTAGTAATTGAGAGTGCAAGAGACTCGCTATGTATATATATATATATATATATATATATATATATATATATATATATATATATATATATATATATATATATATATATATATATATATATATATATATATATATATATATTAGGCCACCAGGCACGGAAAGAGCAAGAAGTAAGGCTGTATGAAGTCAGCAAAGGTGCTGGGAAAGGTTTGAACGCTGATGACTAGCTTTTGTTTTTCAAACTCGGACCGGGGGCAATAAAGCATTGCTCATCTTGCCAGCCATTTCTATCACTGTTATTGCTGAATGTCAGGAGATATACGAATTCTCTCTTTTGCGCTTCGCAAAGTCAGCCTTCCCTCTACTTACGAATTCGCGTCACCTTCGTATCTACGCCGCAGTAAGTTACGACACATCTATAGAGAGTACAATAATTACGCTTGAAGCGGCAGCTGTGAGACGACTCCCCGAGGACACGTAGAAACTGTGCAAGCAAGTGCTCGGATGCACTGTTTGCTTTATGCGATCCCCGTCGCTCTCAGTATGTCATAGAAGTTACGGGCATTGATCCATTTCTCCGTCAGGGGCGGAATAAAGTGAATGGCCATGTGTGCATTCCGAATTAGGCGAGGCGAGGTCTCCTGCTCACCGACACTGCGTCGAAAGTTTGCGATCCGTCTCCGGTTTGTTAACTTCAAACTTTGTATATATCTTTGCGATTCCATCTGTATGGCCACTGGCTTCAACTCCGGCATTCCTGCTGGTGCCTTACGCAGCATCATTCTTTATAGTTACGGGGTACTGAGCGAATACATTGCTTCAAGCTATTCTCGTCACTTCACATTTTCCTTTCCTATAGCCCTGGGGAACTGACTGTGTGCCCTATATTGACGCTGCATGCTGACGCCGCGAATTCAAATAAGGCAAAAAAATAAGCAAACAACTTGGAAGCCACTACTGTCCCGAGAGTGGAGAGCAAATTTCGGTATTCGCTGAACGTGAGCGTGCGTTTGATGCCTTTTAGAAAAGTCGATCCAGCAAGGTTTGAAGTCCGGCGCGCATGGTAGACGACGGCTACAGACTTGACATTCACGATCGCTTTGATTCATATGCGCATAGGCGAGCACATTTCAGTGTTTATTTTTGGTACTAATCAATCTCTCTTTCTGCGCATATGCGCCCGTGCGCGTGCATGTGTGTTTGTGAATGTGTTTGTACGTGTGCTTCATCGTGTCTGTCTGCGTACACAGACACGGCCAACACGTGACTCGATATCACCGTCGCAGACTTCATCACTGTGCAAACTACCAACGGCGGGGTTTGGAAATCACAAGATGCTAGTAGGCTTTTCTCGGGCTAGGGCTCCGATTCTCCAATTCAACCCAACCACCTGCCTCTACTAATTAACAAGTTGATTATATGAATCTATTTAATTAATGGCCATAATTTGCTGTCTCTACTTGAGTTAACATGTCAGACACTTTTCGAAAGATAATCAAGAAGGCCGCGAGCAAACATTCCAACTCCATTATTTTCCAGGATTTTTTAATGCGTTTCTTGAAACACCTTGTGAATTAATGATGGTTCACCAGCTTACTACACGGTGACGCTTTGTGGGATACATCTTACCGACTGATTTCGGGAAATAGCGGCACCCTTTGAGCTTCTCAGTGAAAATCACGTCAGATGTTCCTCTAGCCATCACTACGGGCCAATTAGGTTTTAACAGTTCCCATTGTTTGGTCCCTGGCTTCGGGCACTCATTCAAGCATGCCGACCACTGGACTTTCATCACGACGGGGAGCCTCCACTCGAAGACACGGGATCATGGGAACTAGCAGCTCTTACAATATCTCCGCTGAAGTTAAATGAGTTCCGAAGTCAAACCTCAGAACTCATTTTCTTGTCTGACTTCAATGAGAACAAAGATTTTCAATGTGCACAAACCGAGTAATTGCTGAAACATATTGTGGCTCAGAAGCCTGTCTAGAATAGCCATAACAATGAGAATTCGTGGATGTTCTCGACGTGGTACACATGTCTACAGTTCGAAAAGTAATGCGAAAAAATGACTAATGGCCAATCCGAGAGCGAGGACTTAAATGAAGTCACTGTTTGAGCCGTGAAGACATGTAGGTAGCCGATCAATGCACCGGTACTTATATAATAAAAATATAAATCCTGTCACGCACGGCTGACTCACTTTAGAACCATATCTAATATTGTTGCATGAATGATGAGATGCTTATTCTGTACACTACATACAAGAGATATTGAAAACTGCGGTGGCAGCACTAACCAGTTCAGCTCCGAGCTCTAGCAGAGACAGCTCTTCGTCCCTTTTATTGGGGGCTCCACATGATCCGAAACTAGCAATGTGCACGTAGCATCATCCACGGCGCCAGAAGGACCATTTGGGTGTGCCCAGACGTCAAGATCACTGAGAGGGTGGCAAAGCGTCAAGCGTGCGACGTGTACGATACGGCTCACTTGTGGGGATGATAAAGACGATGAGGTGACACAAGGGATTTCATTAGTTACGAGAGCCAGCGCATGGAGCACTCGCTGCGAGATTATGCACCGAAAGACAGCTTTTCTGACAAGTCAACGTGGTGAATTGGGGACCGAAAGCTGATGGTCATACTGGCTGTTCCTGTGAATACCCAACAGGTGAAGAGTCTTCTCGAGATGTGAAAATAGCACGAAACGTAGGAGGCAGTTTCAAACACACTAACTTACCACCTACATATCCAAAATAAATAGTTCTTGTTTATTACTTTGTTCTCTATTAGTTTACACTGGTGTTATGCTGGCCTTTTTTTAAATCTACCCTCAACAATATAACGTCCCTGCGGTTGCTTATTCAAACAGTCAAAGAAAGCTAAAGTTATCCCCGTTACTAAAAGTGGCAGTACTGAAAATGTAGCAAGCTATCAACCTGTTTAAATTACAAGCACTTGTTCAAAGATGCTTGAACATACAGTTTCAAATCATTACTTGAGCTAAATCAATGAACAAGACTTACTATCCAACTGCCAACACGGTTTTTTACGAGGCTTTTCTACAACATCCCAGCCTATCGAATTAGCCCATGGCCTTTCCAGAACTACTAGCTCTTAGCCAGGCAAAGATAAGATTTTTTTTTTTTTTTGGGGGGGGGGGGATATCGCGAAAGCTTTTGACGGAGTGTCTCACTGTAAGCTAATAAGAAATATGGATGTTCCGTTCTGAAATACTACCTTTACAAACTGATATTGATGTTATTTTTACTCTCGTGAGCAATATGATGAAATTGGTGGCACTAAGTTTTTGTTTCATCTGTAAAGTCGGGAGTACTTAAAGTAGTGTTCTGGGCCCACTTCTGTTTCATTCATCTATAACTGATCTCCTGAATGAAATAGACGGCTCTATCATGTTCTTTGCAGACGATAACACCGTATACGACAAAGTTGACATAGTGGGTGATCAGGCGAAATGGAATTTAAAAAATGGAAGAAAATAAATAGTGTTAAATATGACAAGTGGTACTAAACCCCGGAAAATGGTAGTTATGGGAGTCTATAGAACATTAAATTGTCTGAAATACACCTATTATGTTATTAATCATGAATTCGAAAGACTTCAGCAACATAAGCAGATTGGTTAAATTTTTACAAGTGGTCTTGGTACAAATCATCACATATATAGGCCAACAAGTTTGTTTGCTGTCATAAGCCTGTTTCCCTTGCGAGCAACTGAGCGATGGCGGTCACGGCGTTGAGGGGCAGCAGGGCGCGCAAACGCGGGTTCGTTTCACATGCGTCGCTTGATGCCCGCCGCTCTGATGGGGTGTGTTGCCCGTGAACGAAGTGCGTTGCCTGAAGAGTCCGAGCGAGTTCCTCTCGGCGCGCCCGGCCGCTCCTCTACTTCGCCCTTGCCGTAACCTGCCCCCGAGGTCCATGCTCCTTATTTGGTCAGACGCTCTAGTGCGAGTGAGGTTAACCAACTCTGGCGATGCTCATCGCAGCGTCTAGTAGACTCTCTAGAAAGTTCTTTTGTGCTCCCGCGAAGGCTACCACTCTGCTCTTGGATCTTGCATATGAAACAGGCTTTGTGCACCACTTGTCCTTTGCTACGCACATACAAAACTGTCTAGCCTACAATATGCTTCTTAGACAAGTTATAGAATATGCTAAAACTGTCTGGGATCATTCCTTTCTTACGAACATCTCGAAAAGCGAAAAACATTCACCATCTAGAAGTCAAGTTTATGTTCAAGAAATATTGATGCACCGATTTACCCTTTCATATGTGTGCATTAAACACCAAAAAAGCTGTTTTGTGCTCATCCACGCATTCATTCTTCAAAAACATATCTCATATTATTATTTGTAGCTAAAGACGGTTTACTTGTCTGTACGTGATCGCGTACATTTATATTCTTTATTGGAATAGAAAATAAACGGAGTTTTTGTCCCCGTTACTTGGCGACGGCTACGCATTTCCACTTAATTGGTACAAATAAAAATATGAAAAAATAGCATATATACACATATACAGTCTTACATGGGTGAGAGCAAAAGTTCTCCTATATGGGCAGAACAAACACGTAGACCACATGCTCACTTTTAACTTTTGTCCGCTCAGTATTCGTCACAAATCTTCGTTTCTTCGAAGAACTGTTGCAGCACCTTCATTGTTCTACCGTTTGTTTTGGGTGGCCATGGACATAGTATTTTATTCAACCCGAATGGTCGCTCAAGATCTAACCTATGCAGTTCTTGTTCTAGTCACCTTCGGTGCGTGTCGTGTTTCGGACAGTCGAGCAAAATATGACAGATATCCTCGTCGTCGTGGCCGCATGAACGTGCTGACGATGCTGCACGATGAATACGAAGTAGGACGTCCTTTGTGTAAGCAGTTCCGAGTCGTAGGCGATAAATAAGTGTGTCGATACGTCTTGGGAGGTCACGGTCTAATTGGTGTTCAAGATTAGGATCAACAGAATATAGGATCGATTCCTTTGTTTTGTCTGTGAACCAGGTAGACAGGCATAATACACGTTTCGTTGTTCATAAAATTCTATTTACATCATATTGAGATACCGGAATGAGGCACGTTAGCGTAGAATTATGAGCGGTTTTTGCCAACTCATCCGCCATTTCATTTCCCTTAATTCCGCAGTGACTGTGAACCCACTGAAATGCCACTCGATGATTCGACTTCGTAGCTTCTGAGAGCTCTTTTAGTGTAGCGTATGCTATGCGCACATCAATGTGTCTTGAAGTGGCACTTTCCACACATGCCAGGTTTGCCAGAAAGTCTGTAATTACCACCCATTTTCTTGGTGTCGTTGACAGTTTAATAAAGCTTATGGCTAGCAAAATTGCTACGAGCTCCGACGTTGTTGAAGAAGAGAGGTGGCCCAACCGACATGCATATTCTTCGTGCAATTTCTGAATTATGAATGCTGATGTCACTGTCTCTTTGGTGACGGAGCTGTCAGTGTGCACGTGAGTGTATCCTTGGTACCTGTCAAACAGATGGTGTGATGCCAACTGCAGAGCGGCAACGGTTGGCTCTTCATGTTTGCTGCTAAGTCCTTCTATTGACGTTTCAATAGTTGGTAGCTCAAGCAGCCATGGAGGGTAGTTTTGGTCCAGTGGCCAATGTGTTGACACAGGAAGCTGGGAAATGTACTGTTGGTACACATGGTGTATTTGCGCTCCAGCACGGTTCACGATGATGGATATGAGCGGATGGGAAGGGTGTTGCGTGACTAGACGAAAGAGGTGCCAACATGTCTCCACATTTCTAATTACTGTAAAGTTGGGTTCTTTTGCCTCTTCCAATGTCAAAAAATTTGATGTTGCCTGTGAAACCCCCAGACATATGCGTAAGCTTCGTGCTTGTAACAGCTGAAGTCGGTGTAGCGACGTCTGAGAGATGTTGTGGAGAACTGGCGCAGAGTAGGCAATTTTCTGTCGGATTAGTGCACAATAAACGTGGAGGAGAGACGCTGATGTACCGCCCCATTTTGTTCCCGCAATGCGACGTATAACAATTATGGTGCTGTTCACTTGATTTTCTAGATCAGCAATATGCTGACTCCAACTGAGTTGGCTATCTAAGGTAACGCCAAGGAAGCGATGCTTTCTTGCGATTTCGATTCTCTGGCTGTCCACAAAAAGCTTCAAGTTTTTCGGTCTTTTTCTCGTGAATGGCAGAACTACAGATTTGGTGTGAATAATCTACATGCCTCGCTCTTTGAGGTAATCACTTATTGCGTCTAGTCCTTGTTGAAGCCGATGTTCGATCACTTCCAGTGATTTGTGAGACGTCCATGTGCATATGTCGTCTGCATACATGGATATGTTCAAGGCTTCGGGCAGTACTTCTGGAAGACCTGCCATTGCAGCATTGAAAAGAAGCGGACTTAGAACGCTTTCTTGGGGTACACCTCTGCTCATGTTGAAGCGATCGCTGTCTCCGTTATTGGTTGAAATGTATATTTGTCTGTTACATAGGAAGTTGGCGATCCATTGAAGGATACGACCGTGAACCCCTAGCGAGGAAAGCCCGTGCAGCACAGAAAGGTGGCTCACAGAGCCGAATGCCTTCTTAATATCTATGAACGCCGCAACAGCCATGTTTCCACAGCTCATCTCATGTTCTACAAATGAAACAAGGTCGAAGGCGCAGTCCATGGAGCATCGCCGTCGTCTGAAGCCAGTCATTTGTTCTGGAAGGGAGTTGTTAGCTTCAATCCACCACTGTAATCTTCTGTCAACCATTTTTTCCATTACTTTAGATACACAGCTAGTGAGGCTGACTGGTCGAAATGAGTCAAGCGAAAGCGGTGATTTACCGGGCTTCAGTAGTGGGACGATTCTCGCGACCTTCCAACACATTGGAACGTACGCTTTCGTCCAGATGTCGTTATATATCCGTAGAAGAACTAGCATGCAGTTGGGTCCTAGATTTTTCAGAACACTGTACGATACGTTTTCGGGACCGGTTGCCGTTCTTACGCGGGTTAGTGATAGAGCAGTATGGAAGTATAGTTAAGAATACGTGTTATCCAGTTGAGCATGTGATAAACTGTATGCATCTTGGAGTTGCTGCAAAACAGAACTAGGCAGTGCAGCAGTGTTGTGAATTAATTGCCCAGTTCCACTCTGCATTGTGCAAAACTTATTAGAAACATCACGTTCGGATAATCCAAGAGATATGGCCAATGCTCTGAATGGATTTCGCAGGATACTGGATGACTTAGAGCAGTGATTGTTTGCCAGATTTTCGGAAGTGGAGTAAATGGGGTCAATGAATTGAAGAAATCATGCCATTTTCTCCGACCTAACTTTTGCATGTGTCGGTTAGATTGGATGTCTGTGGCCTGACTCTTCTTATAATCTTCAAGCCTTCCAGTGCGGCGATAGCGACGTTCTGCTCGCCTTCTAATAGCTCGTAGGCGCTCATAGTCTGCATCTACACCGGAGTGGCCTGCTGGGACAGCTGTAAACCTTGTCGCACAGGAGTAACTGCTTTTTTTAAACCACCATATGATTATGAGAGACGCCGTAGTGGAGGGCTCCGGAAATTTCAACCACCTGGGGTTCTTTAACGTGCACCCCCAGAACGTAGACAAGCGACAGGGCAGATCGTAGGTACAGAGAGAGAAACAGAGTGATATTACCCGGCAAAGAAATGGCTAGAAGCTTATGGAGAGAAACGAGACCGCATGGTATCGTGTAAGGCGAAGGACCGAGTAAGACCATGAGTGGCGAGGTTTGTGACCCATGAAGTATACTGAAACTTTTGGCTGAGATGAAGCAGCAAGAGGTTGAGTGATGAAGGGTCTGCAGGAGGCTTATCTGGGCCTTCGCCTTCTTTATCACTTCAAGAGAGTGGCTAGAAAGCATATGTAGCACGATGGCTCCTTTATAATATACGCATTAGGTCACGATTTAAAATTCCCCTTACAGTGAGAATCGATAATATGCAAAGCACGAACGAGGAAGGTTCATATACCATTTTTAAATCGGCACAACGTTACGTGGTGGATATCAATTATGCCATACTTGACTTCCGTGTCATGATTATTATGTTTGGACGTGTCATTTACCTATATCGTCTAGTCACGTTCCGTGATACCAAACTGTGTATATGTGGAGCTAGCGGAACGGCCGGGACCACGCTATGAGCGTAGCTGGTAGTGTGGTTTTACATCACACACATGTCATGATTATCATGTTTAGACATGTCGTTTACCTTCATCATCCGTTCGCGTCACGTAATACCAAATTAGGTATATGTGAAGCTAGCGAAGCGGCCGCGATCGCATCATGAGTGTAGCACGTAGTCATGTTTAACATGACACGCATGTCATGATTATCGTGTTTGTGATTTACCTTCGTCGTTCGTTCGCGTCAAGTATCACCAAATTTGGTGTATGTGAAGCTAGTGAAACGACCGTGAGGGCACCATGCGCGTTCGCTCGCGCATGGTGCGCTCATGACTTACATGAAATGCATGTCATGCTTTTCACGTTAGGGTGTTTCACTTATTTTCGCCATACAGTCATGCCATATCATACCAATTTTGCAATATATCATGTGAACGAAACCACTGCCAGAGCAGCAAGACCATTAAATGTAAATCACGACATTGATGACATATATGTCACGCTTTCACGTTATGACTACTCACTTATGCTCGTCATACTGTAATGTTATGTCACACCAGTTCTTGTATCGATACCATTATCAAAACGGCCAGGAGAGCTAAAAGTCATTGGCAGACGGACAGACGGATGAACGGGCGGGCGGACGGACGGACGGACGGACGGACGGACGGGCCGGCAGGCAGGCAGGCAGGCAGGCAGGCAGATAGATAGATAGATAGATAGATAGATAGATAGATAGATAGATAGATAGATAGATAGATATATAGATAGATAGATAGATAGATAGATAGATAGATAGATAGATAGATAGATAGATAGATAGATAGATAGATAGATAGATAGATAGATAGATAGATAGATAGATAGATAGATAGATAGATAGATAGATAGATAGATAGATAGATAGATAGATAGATAGATAGATAGATAGATAGATAGATAGATAGATAGATAGATAGATAGATAGATAGATAGATAGATAGATAGATAGATAGATAGATAGATAGATAGATAGATAGATAGATAGATAGATAGATAGATAGATAGATAGATAGATAGATAGATAGATAGATAGATAGATAGATAGATAGATAGATAGATAGATAGATAGATAGATAGATAGATAGATAGATAGATAGATAGATAGATAGATATATAGATAGATAGATAGGGTACTTATGTAAAAGTAGTTGGGAGCGTGAATGGTTCCAACAAACGATGATGGCCTACGCAGCGATGACCTGAGTGCATCAGCAGCCTTGTGCCAGTCAATCGATATGAGGCGGTTGTTTTAAATGCCGCACCCGTCATCGTCGGAGACCGCAGAGCTAGCAACGATTGGTGTTGTCCTTGAATACGCGCAGGCAGGGTTACCAGCATTGAAGGTCGTCATCGTTGCAAACTATCATGATGTCCCTAACAGACTAACCCGCAAGGAAAGAAGACCGACATGCCTATTTTAGGCCGGATCACAGAATTCGCCCACAAAATTATCTCTCGTGGGGTATCGCTAGCTACACAGTCAGTTCCTTCGCTCGCGGGCATTGCGCGCAATGAAGGTGCTGCCTCGTCTTGTAACCATGATGATTGCGACTGCCCGGTATTTTAATGTGTGATGGACAGCGCTCGTTTTCTTATACGCCGTCACCTCCGAAAGCAGTCATAGACGAGCGTGTGGCGACCCCTCAGCCCAGAGTAGCATTATAATTAGTATAAATAACCACTCTTCTGCTAAATAGGCGATAAAGCGTGTGCATGGTGTACAGTCAAAAGTACACATGACTTCGAGGTGACCTAACTGTGAAATTGCAGTGGACCTTCTTCTACATCAACTTCAATAAGAATCATGACGATATTGCTTCCACGCATGCACGTAACTCTCACATTCTTCTGAATGATCTTATTAACAAGGTATCATTGTGGGACTAACTTCAAACATGAGTGCATGCTCTCGGTCATTTCAGGTGCCACCACCAGCGCAACAAACTGAATTAATAATTAATCGTGTAAACGTGTCGCCACAGCACTACATAAGCATAAATTAGGGTTAGTTATAACCACGGCTACCTACTACACTTATTGGATGAATAACTCACAGTTTGGACATGTACACAGTCACTGGACACTGCATTGAACATTCTTGTTGTGTGTCGCCTCCATTATATTTACCCATACTAATAAAGCAGCTAGCGCAACTACGTATATCATACTTTTTAAAAAATATGGACCATCTTTCTGAAGGAAATCTTGATGGGATGCGAAAAAGCAGCGGTGCACACAGCGTCGAACTGGTTAAAACGGACCTCGACGTGGGTGCTGGATGGAAGGTTTGAAGCGAAACTTGGTGTGGCGTTTACTCGAGTAAACGTTTGTTTGAAACACAAAGACACTGGGGACGGGTTGGGTCTCATGTAAGTTTCATCGCAAATAAACGAGTTTCCATCCGACGAGCACTTGAGCGTTGCGGGTGGTGGAGAAAATGAAGCGACAGAAAAGTGTGTTGCGAGCGGGCGGAGGGGCCATAAGCTGCTACGGGTGAGGGAGCAAATGGCTTCAACACGCAGCTGTGACTTGACCTACTTGGCACCGCTCCAAACCCTGCCGCGAGGGGGTTAGTGCAGACGTACGGGACAGCCTTACACATGCTAGTCAAAGAGCTGCTTCGCATCTAAAATGACTTACAATGCTATTTTCGATTCTCGACTTCGTACTGCAGCGACATCACGGTAGATACCCAACGTACTCTGTAACCTACCCAAGGCACAAATCATCTGCCGCATCCCTGTCTGCAACACTTTGTATTTTAATGGCTTTCGCTTAGTCCTACAAAAAATACACAAGCCAAAAAGGTGCACCTTCTTTGTAATGCGTGGAACAGCACATGAACTCCATATTGAGGGCTCCGACTGACGGCTATCATTGAGACCACATCTGGCGCCCACAGTGGGGATTGAACTCGCAACTTTGAGATACAGAGTGATGCTACATTCAATGAACATCCAATACTCATCGAATCATCATCATAATAAATAAACGAACCTTAAAATTGTAAACCGTACAGGAAAAGCGAGTAGCCGCAGCAGTCATTCGAACCTGACCTTTTCCTTCACAACAATGTCCGAAAGTTCGGCGGGTTTGTTTACAGTACACAGCTGATAGTCTGACTAATGTTCGAAACAATGAAAAAGTAAACCGATCATATTTACGATGACTCAGATGATCTACTTGACACAACCTTGTGATTAACCATCAGTTTCTGGCTCTTTGCTGTATGTATCGTAGAAAAAAATAATAATGACCCAATGTTTTGATCAATTGTTGCCTCTCACCAGCAGCCAAGGTACAACAGTATGGCACTTTGGTAACTCTCGCGTCACACGGGTAGTGACATAGTAGTATTATTCTTATTACCACCTCGCAAACAAACTGTTATCGTCTGGCGTGATAGCGTCCAGGTCACTTCATTTACATTATTGATTTCTGCTCTTTGCTTGGCGTCTTTGAGTTCATTTAGACTGAAATGGTCAATAAAGATTGAACGTAACTTTGCTGAAAGAGAACCTTCCAGTCCGCTACTGCTGTTGGGGCTCTTTTGTACTACGTGTGTTGAGGAAAAAATAATGTTTGCGTACGCTCTTGAAGACAATGTAATGTAAGCATCATTGAAGACAATGTACACAGCATGTAACGTCAAGTGGTCTCGTATTTAACGTTTCGCCCTGACACGCGTAACTTTAATAATTCCCCTGTGTTCACCTCATATTTCATTCTACTTAGACATATTGTGTGGCAGTTTGCCGAGTACTAATTTATGGTGCCAGATTGCCGAGTACAGGAAATGTGATACATAAGCAATAAACATGTACTGTACTTCTCTGAAAAAACACTTGCGTTGAAAAATCAATAGTCTCTATATTTTACAACTACGTAACTTTTTTCTCTCTCTTTTTATCAAATAAGCAACAATACATTGAAGAATGAAGCTCTTTCTCTCTCGGTGATAGGCCTAAGAGAAAGGGGGGCTGCTGCGCAGGAAATTCGGCACGCAGGCTCACCGCAGTTACGTCGCAGTCGGGGCAGCGGCGTTTGCGACGGCTCTTGTGTCGACAGCGAGCGATAGAGGCGCAGTTACCACGAAAGCCACTTGTGTCTTCCGAAAAGTATAACTGCTGGAGCAAAACTTAGTGCGTCACCAAAACGCAGCTATGTTTTAGCTCTCGACCTCTTGCGTTATAAGAGTGTGATAACTTCTGAACTTTTGTACGTGTTGTCCCGTAGCCCACAGCCCCAAACGCTGTCGTTATCGGCTGTTTCTCGCGCAACCAGACTGAATGAATTCGAAGGCTTTACAAGTCAAAATCACAATTTCATTAAAGAACGCCGTATATTAGGACACTCGGTCGAATAATTTTGACCACTAAAGCTTATTTAGGTGTTTTAAAGCTGTAGTAATAAATAAAGCTCCCATTAGCATGCCGTTCTGCTATGTCGCAACTATTTAAAAAGCCTGAGATTGCAGCAACTCTGTCCTTGATATCGTGTCGCCTGAGATTACCTGCATGCGGGAAAATAAAACAAGTCTGTAATCTGCTTTACCACGTGCGCAGAGTTGTTAAGCGGGCTGATGGCGGCTAGGATAAGTCTCACGTCTAGCATACACGCATAGAAGGCACTTCGGATATATGGCCATTTCAAACCCACACGTACTTTTTTTTTGTATTAGCGTTCATTATTTGTCTTCTTAATTAAGACTTGAGCTTTGCCATTTCAGTTGCAGCTGAGTTGTCGGATCCTTGAAAAATTTTGCCGCTCATTTCTTAGTAACTGCATGGGCAAAAGCGGCAGCATTTTGCAGCTGATTCCACCAAAAAAGTTTCCCTTAAGCATTCTTTAAGCTTGCCACGCTGTATGACTTGAAAAATGCGTATCAAAAGTAAAACCTTCTAATACATTTTGAGTAAAGAGAGAAGACAGAAACGGGTTTGGCTGCTTAGCTGAGCAGGCTGTAAACGACCTGAATAAATAAAAATAACTCTGTGCTCTAAAAATGTAACTAAAGCATACAAAATAACAATGCACGTTAAATTTAAGTACAATAATTCAAAGCGGAATAATCCGCTTTGAGGCAAGCCCTTCCACAAGCCTCAGGATTACTTTAGAACACAAAAAAGTGGGAGTATCCATAAGTCTTTTAAGATCATGTAATTGAGACAAATCTTAAGATTGAATTCTGTCAGCATGGAGCTCACATCCGCAGTATCATATCTGAGTTTTTAGTGATTATTGGTAATATTGGCCTAAATAAAGCTCCTGTTTTGTTAAAATATAATCTTGGCCATTTTTATGTAAAGAAGACAAATAACCTAGTAACAAACATTGTATTTGGCAGAGGTAATCTGTAGCGATGACGCAGACGATCAAGCACGCAATGTTGTAACACTGCTTTCAGAGAAGCCATGCTTGGTAGAACTTCCGACTGGCCTGTTGACGGGCACCTGCATGGTGATATGATGGGCAGTAACATATTTCCGTATTTCTCTGCAGCACCAATAGAGGTCGTGTTGAAAGGCTCATTGGTAATAAAATGACGCAATAGTATTCAATAAACCATTTCAAAAAAAATAAATTTTAGAACTTCTCTCGCAAATTCTGACACTTAAGGAGTGGTGGTCGACGCTAGACGAGGCAAACGTGAAAGGATGCCAACACTTTTTTTTTTTCGCTAAGGTAGCAGCAACGCGCAAGTGGTAATTACAAGTAATTAACTTGCTTAGATCTTGCGACCTAAACTGCCAAAAATTGCTTAAATTTTCGTATTTGCTCGCTGCCGTGCTTCATATGTGGACGTTTTTGGTGCTGTCAGCTATGGTTTCTAGAAAACCTTCAAGCTGGATAGAAATATTTTCTCCAATATCACTGTGCGATGTTTTTATGCTGTATCAAGTCAAAAATGAATGTGAATTGAAGCCTACTAAACGTTGCCTTGTGGAAAACAGTTGACACGCAAACATACATATTCATGAAGGTGCTTATTGAAGGGTTGTTTATAACAATTACGATCAACTAAATAGAATATAAAAGGTAAAAAACAGGGATCATGGTCCCTTGTTCAACCCTGAAGTACATCTTCAAATAAATTGCGTCACTTTCACTACATAGTTTACCTAAGCAGCATTCACACACGTCTTTATCCCACATAAGATCATCGTATAGTAAAGCGTCTGCTTTTTACTTATAAAGAAAACAGAAGTGCAACGAAGGAGCATGTGGCTTAGTCTAAAGTCAAAGTATCAGGTTCGATCCATCCATAGGTCGGCAAACGCCCTCAAGAGTCGACTCACCCAGAATGAGATCAAGCCCGATTGAGTAATACTTTGGTGTGCATGAGTCTGGGTGAGCAAAGAAGAAAGTAACTGAGTCCGGTTGAGGACAACTGATGAGTCCAAGTGAGCCCAAAGGGCGAGGTATGTTTCATGAGTTAGTCTAAGTAACCTGTTTTGCTCCCGTCTTGTCCTACATCTATTCCACTTCAGCATCACCCTTTTGTCAGCTCCAGATTATAATAGTTATTGCTGCTCACAGACCAATGCAGTAGCGTTCACACACCAGTTCAATGTCAATTCAACTCACGCATCAGCGTGAGTTACGGGGTTACGTAGAGTCCCAAGCACGCGAGTATGAGATTTAAAAAGCATTGACACCTTGGACAAAACAGCTAACAAACCACTAACGCACTCGAGTACCCAGAGTGAGACTCACTCAGACTCAGACAGAGCCATGAGTCTAAGTGTTAGAGACTCCAAGTAAGTCTAGGTCCGAGAAAGTCCGACAGAGGAAAATTTTAGAGAGTCTGAGTTCGAGTGATTCTGGTTGAGGAAAACATCGATCAGTGTGAGCCCTAAGGCCGAAGTAAGTTTCATGATTTTTACATTTTTTTGCCGACCTATGGATCCATCACACGCGATCTCCACTTTCGATGACACCAAAGCGTAGTCACAGTCATGTGTTGAGTACTCTAATTTCAGATAGCCTTAACAAGCCCCTGGTGGCCGAAAACGATTCTGGCTGCCATATTAAGGTGCACCTTGGTTCAAGCACGAAGCAACTGAAAATGCGAATTATTCGTCTGTGTGAATACTTTATTATTTAGTGTTACCGCCTATAGTGTGCGTCGTGAGATTCTTGAAGTATATTCGTTCGCTCGCTTGTACACCCACCGGCGCAGCGGAGTATGCAAGTTTCATCGGTCGTTTTGTACTATCACTTCTTATTCTGCCAGCCTCTTTTCCTCGGAATAATCTTACTTTGAATAGCAGTCGTGTAATTTGAACGTTTGTCAGTGACAAAAGAAGATTCTAGGGCTGCTTAAATATTCGTGCCCTCGAACTGTGTGTATACATTGAAAGCTTAATGAAGTTTCATCGTCAGTACCAGCCGAACCGGAACAGCATAGTTGCTCGCAATGAAAAAAGAGAGCCTTTTCTTTTTCACTGCTTCACTTCTCTAGGTCCAACACCTGAATATGTGAAAGCCCGTCTTTCTGCAGCACTCTACGCTCTAATGGATATTGAGAGAGGCTTTAGTGATTCTGTTACCTTCTTCTGCAGCTGCGCATAAGCGAACGAAACAGGCAACAGATGAGGACAAACGATTGGAAAGCACGAAGAGGGTTTTTTGCCAGTGGTTCCATACGCACATTAACGTAATGAACGAGCATCTGAAAGAGGAGATGAAGTGTTTGTTCGCTATTTTGTGGGCACTTTGTGACCTTAGAGACAATTACTTTGATTCGTTCTATACTCTTTCCGAAAACCTCCTTTGGGCCCCTATTCAGCAGTGTGTTATGCAGCACATGCTCTTAGCAAAGTTGCAAACAGGGCTCACTGTAAGGGCTCTTATAAAGTGTGAGGCGTGAAAGTGACGGTTATTCATTCGTTTGCCTTGCCATTTGGATCGCTTCCACAAAGGCGTATTCCACTATTAATGCGATATACTCAAACAGCTCGCACCGCGAAAAGTAGAGTGGAGGCATCGGCCAAGCAGAAGACCATGGTTTCATCACGCTTCGAAGCCCCGATCTTTGTTTTATCGATTAATCGCACTTTTCTGCTCCCAGAGTGCGCAGATTTTTTTTCCTTACAACCAACGACAATTGCACGGATGCTGTTTTACGGCGAAACGAACTCTCTCACACTATTTAACGTTTTTTAACGACAACAGCCTTGCAACACGGAGGCCTTCTTATCTGTAAATCTCATAAGCGATGTATAAACTTGTGTATTTAATAAATAAATCTTGAATAGTATATTTATTAAATAAATCTTGAATATTATATCTAATTGATATTCATTACCAAATCATGAGTAGCAACTACGTGCTACTTATGCATCGAAACGGCTGTCACATGTCACTGTCACAGCCACATCCGAAGTGGCAGGAAGACTACACCTGTTCGCGCTGAGCAAATACGCATACACCCGGCCTCCACAGTGCAGAATAACTTATAATAATGCTTCATCAGCGCCGCTGCATCCGGCTGTTTCGAATACGCTAATGAACGCCTCATGTCGGCTTCATCCAAGCCGCGTGGCTAATTGAAAGCGTCGGTGAATGCGTTACGAATGCGCGTGACTAATTTAGCAGCCCTGCTCATAATCTCGTAATGAGCGAGAAACGACGTAATATGAGGTTCGTGCTTTGCCAGTTAAAATGAAAACAACGAAAATATATTAAAGCGCAGAGACAGCTCATACAAGCCGCGTATTTCGACTAATGAAATTGTTGACCGCGAAACAGCCAATGGCCATCATCATACTTCTCCCTGCACCCAAAAAACAAACTTTCGAATGCAACAACTGAAACCGATATCATTTTCTTAATAAGCGTTCATTTCGGTTCATCATCATCATCATCATCAGCCTGGCTATGTCCACTGCAGGACAAAGGCCTCTCTCATGTTCCGCCAGTTAACCCGGTTCTGTGCTTGCTGCTGCCAAGTAATACCCGCAAACTTCTTAATCTGATCTGCCCCCCTAACCCGCTTGCCTTCTCTGGGAATCCAGTGTGTTACCCATAATAACCAGTGGTTATCTTGTCTACGTGCTACATGCCCGGCCCATGTCCATTTCCTCTTCTTGATTTCAACTATGATATCCTTAACCCCCGTTTGTTCCTTAATTCATTGTGCTCTCTTCTTGTCTCTTAAGGTTACACCTACCATTTTTCTTTCAATTGCTCGCTGCGTCGTCCTCAATTTAAGCTGAACCCTCTTTGTAAGTTCCAAGTTCTAGCTCATTTCGGTTACTTCTCGCCAAATTGCATAACGCAGGTAACGAGGACAAGAAAGAGAAACAACGACAAGAAAACTGTTTGATCCTTTTCGTTCAGGACGAACGCCCGATGCATGTCAGAGTTGTTTGTCTCGTGCATCGCCAGCACACGGACACAAGATGAAAACTCCCGAATAAACAGGCCACCGAAAGTAACAGAGAAAGGCAAGGTGAATGAGCGATGTTAAACGCCGCTGTCGGCTTTGTACACTGTTTTGTCAATGGTTGCGCCCACAATGCCATTGATCACCGGGATGCGATACGTCAGGTTGTCCTACTCCATCCGCTGTCTAAGTTTTATAAATGGAGTACCACAGCGTCACGCACTGCATTTATCGAAGACATGACCCGCTAATCGATGAGACACGCTGACGTGTTTTTATATAACGCAGCCTTGACGCGTTACACCAGCATCGCCGTGTCCATATTCCATAACATTCGTGGCATGGAAAAACGTGGATGGCGCGACGAACATTTTCTGACATTCCAAGGAAGAACAGTAGCATTATCCAGCCAACAATATTGAGCGTGGGCGCTTTCACCTCCCACCATTTCCTTGGCGGTGCTCCATATCGTCACGAAGGTGACTCGAAAAGTACACTGTTTGTCAAAATAAACGTTCAAAAGTACATTAGCTTCAGCTAGTTAGTATGCTCTAATGAGTGTAATGATGTGCTGCAGATATGTACACAGACGTAAAATCAGAAAAAAAAACATGAAACGAACACAGACCTTGGCCAAAAGCAACATTTAACCATTAGGTTTCACTGGTCAAGTATATATGCTCACTGAAAGACGACGTATTGCGACTACGCCAGAAAGTGTCATTGAACACATCATCTTTTGCTATCTCTACATATGTGATAGAGAGAGCTTGGCAGTGCATACGACAGTAAGAAGAGACAGGACAGGGCGCTGAACTGCCAACAGAGTATTCCTTCCAAAAGTTTTCGCTTTCATACAGTCACCAGTTGCAGCAGTTCTGCGCGAAACAAGTTTGCTTTTCGCAAGAAATAAGTTGTTGGCAGTTCAGCGCTCTGTCTCGTCTCTTATATCGCCTCCTGCAATATATTCTGTTAAGCACTCTCTATTATGTTGTACCAACACGCTCAATCGTACTGTCTTTTTACATATATACTTGATGAAAAAAAATGAAAACGAATAAAAGCTGGTAGGGAGCAAGGCGCACGTCTCTTTTGTGTTTTTTTTTAGTTTTTCGTCTCTGTTCACCTTTTCTGGAGATCATTACCTACAGTTTGTCAAATGTTTCCAGAGGACTGACCCAGTATAATGAGTGCGTCGTTTACGAGCTTCCGTCTTCACAGCTCTATAGAGTCATTTCTGTTTTAAAAACCCTCCTATGGCACTGGCGTAGCACGCCAACAACAGACTCAGAATCACTTTAAGGAGATCCCGCATACTCGACACCGAGCCTGCGTGATTAAAGTACTTGCTTCCCATGAAGCAGCTAAACTGCGCTTCATTATATCTAACAATAGATAAAATCAACAGCACAAAAGAAAGTGTGAAACGTGATTCTTACGAAGTGCTTTACTGTCGTCGCTTTCTGAGCCCACAGTGCAGGCGAGCGCAGGCGAGCGAAGAGAAGGCGGGCTTTCCTGTACTTCGGTTACAGCCACGGTGAATAGGGATCTCTCAGCACAGACCATACGTGAAAATAAGCCACGAATACATAGACCGCATGATTTTTTCTGGTGTACCTTGGTTCGAGACCCGCTACCTTTATTGTCCTGCTACTTTTCCTGTCAAAGACACAAAAGGGATGCAGCGATAAAGCCGGCCCTGTCCTTTGTCCTACACGCTTTGGGTAAACCTGCGTGGGGCTTTTTGCGAGCACCTTCTGAAAGACAGATCTTTTTTTTCGTTGTCCTCCTTCGTTATGCATCTTATGCGTTCCGCATTTCTCTTCGCTGCCCACCACGGCCATGTCACCGCCGTTATTCCACATCTTTCTTTACTCCTCGCGGCCCAAATAAGCCCATTGTTTTACGTAGAGGAGGCGCCACCATGGTGTCTCCCATTTGTGGGTCCTATAAAGGGCCTTCAATAGGCGTCGCATTTTCTGTCCTTCATTTGTTTTTCCAAATAATTGCCTTTGCGCTAGAAAATACACGTTCGCATCTCAAGAGCCTTCATTGTGCGCTTGCTAGTTTCTGAACATTTGTCGCAGCGTGGCCACCGGATATTGAGAGCCCATTGTACTTCGCGTGAGATATCGCGTTCTTTGCTAAATCTGTACTGGCTTCTCTTTTTTTTTTAGGGGGGGGGGGGCATACTAATTGTTCGTACTAATAAACACATAGAGCACTTTCTTTTATTTTAACCTTTCTGAATCACAGTTTTCTGTAAAAATAACAATGGGAAGCGTTCGTGTGTGTACCATGCGCCGACTTATTTGCGTAGACATATAAAACTTTCATTGTCTGTCAGTGAGTGAGTGATTGAGTGAGTGAGTGAGTTAGTTAGTTCGTATGTTAGTTAGTTAGTTAGTTAGTTAGTTAGTTAGTTAGTTAGTTAGTTAGTTAGTTAGTTAGTTAGTTAGTTAGTTAGTTAGTTAGTTAGTTAGTTAGTTAGTTAGTTAGTTAGTTGGTTAGTTAGTGAGTGAGTGAGTGAGTGAGTGTCATTGTACGAGTAGGCAGAGTCCGTATGTCACAATGCCAGGAGCGGCGGTCACTCTGTACCCTCTAGCGACTATAAGATAATCCCGAAAATTCAGTCCGACAGCAAGGCTTTCCACTGTTACATGTCTGTCTGTAAGATGGGGCGCGTTGGTGCTCATGCACTTATACACCCCAATGACGTAGTAGTGTGTTGCAAACACATTTCAGTCCGGCCATTGTTAACAGACCTGGAGAGCTGTCTTGCGCTGCGTTGACAATTCGTTCTCATCACGTCCATAATTTTTTTATATCTCGCATGACCTTTTCTTCCCTTTATAGTTTACTCGGCGCAAAGGGTAAAGGAAAAATTGAGAGTTTGGTTTGTTCAGAGAAGAAGAGAAAAATGGACGCCACCAAGAAGAAAAGAACAAGCTGTGCTGCTCAATTTATACTAAGATTTCTTTCCGGCTGTCCCTTGTAGCGTTATGGTAGGCCGCCTGAAAGTCGTGTAAGTTAGTTACTAGTGAATCCACTCCACGTACAAACTACGTGCTAGACTCAATGGAGAAGTAAACCTCGTAAACGTGCCACGCAATGGGAGTACCACCAAAGGAGCAAAGTATTGCGCCTCCTGAGACATATGCGACCCTCGGGCACCTGAGCTGAATTGCCTCAGCTGCTCTTGTCGAAGAAGGATGCCCTGTCCTTTTGAGAAATTTACTGTCCGCAGATACAAAACGGTCGTACGGAGCAGTGTATGTGCTTCTTTTCTCTTAACGCCATTCATAGGTCTCGCCATTCTTCAGTGAAGACCGAGATCGCTTTGCTGTTGGGGCCATATACCCAGCGAAATGACCTGGTGCCTATAGGACCCACCACCGACTCAAAAAGCCATTCCGGCCCTGCTCTCGGCACGTGGAATTCGCCGTCGCCCACGATATTATTAATCCTCAGCCTTACAGAGGACCTGCGATGCGAGAGCGGAGTGAGCGCATTAAACGGGCTTATTCAGAGACTCACTCGCATTCTTTCTGCATAATTCACATTCTTCCCACGTCATTGTTTTTTTCTTCTTCATTATGTATAATACGTTCTACTCTTCTGGATTAACGCTCCAACACGGGGCTATCAGTTCGCTGGTTTTTTATAACAACTGTAGTAAATACACAATCGAGGAAAGTAAGGATGCGCAACGAGTCCCTTAGAAGCTTGCTTCGAACTCTGGTGATTCCAGATTTAGGACGAGTATTAAAAATGTGCATGCTGTACATGCATATGGTTCTCTTTAACCTTCGACCACACCATTCATGTGTGCAGGCCAAGTATTGCAGTCCGCCAAAGCTCAACGACTTTCCACAGGTTCAGCTTGTTAAAGAACTATTGCCGCATCCGACTTTCATTCCAGTGGCTGCGCCAGTTAGCACTAGTAATTCATGATAGATGAATAATAATAATAATAATAATAATAATAATAATAATAATAATAATAATAATAATAATAATAATAATAATAATAATAATAATAATAATATGATGATGATGATGATGATGATGATGATGATGATGATGATGATGATGATGATGAACTCACCTCGTTGTCCTTTAACTTATAACATCCATAGAGATATAAGATAACTCTCCCTCGCAAGAATTCAGGAATTAGGCATTTTATTGACTGTAGAGGATAATTATTCTTCCTTCCTGGAGGGAAGGAAGGAGGGGTGTAAGGAGGAGGGGGTCCTTCTCCAAATTTTTTCAGAAAGCGGCTCGCATCTCATACATTGCTTTCCTGGAGAAGCGTGCCTCTGAGCAGCCAACGGCTCTTTCGAATTATATTCACGAGCACTCTTGAACAAAAGAAGAGGGCTTTCGGCTGCTGGGTTCAAGTGAGATTCGCGTCAGAACTGCACGTCACTTACTGTATTGCCCATTTCTAATCCTGACTTGAAAGTTTAGGTTCGCATACTTGATGGAACCAGAAACAGTACACTACAATTGCTACACCTTGTGTTATGGCATCAGGTGAAAATGCAATTCGCGAACACCTCAAGACTTAATACCACCGCTATCACGTCGGCCACAGAGAATTTGTTGTTTACTATTCATTTCAGCAAAATTTTTCATTTGCAAGCGTAAAACATGCATTTTTACGCTCATTACTTCATTACAATAGAAAAAGTTTGTTAACAGATTTATTTCCGATATCTCGAACAGCCCTGGGTGATCTTCGTGTTTTCTTTTCTTCAAACCAAACAGTTTGGACTTTCTGCGTTCTATAATCAACACTTAACTATTCTCGGTAGTTATAATGTGAAGTTTTTATGATGGCTGTTTTTCTGAATTTTTTCAGAATCACCAATCAAGGTTTGTTTATTGAGTTTAAGAATCTAGTTCTACACACTTTTTTATGCTGGTTTTCTTATACTGGTTCTCAATTTACGCTTAACTTGCATTTTGCTTATGTACGCTGTCTGTATCTCTAATGTACATTTGCAATTTTACGAACTTTCTCATATTACGTCGATACGTTATCCCTAATTATTGTAAAATCTTCCTATTTTTTACTAATATCAACCTGTTTTCTTGTTTATTGCTTTTGTTGTTTCTTTTCTGTATTCGTGGGCCAGCACACTTACCCCAAGGTTCTTCATGTGCACCTTGAATAAGCTGCGGCCATACTGAAGTAACGCTTTGTTTGGTGGCATCGTGACCTAACGACAGTTTCCTTGTTTCGCTTAAACAGGAGCTTCTCATGGTGGTTCAGGCGTTGTTTTGAAAAGACGGTGCCCGCGTGTGCTCATTTGCATGTTCACGACAGGAACACCAAGCACACCTCATTTACAAGCAGCCAAAAAAATTACTTCTGCTCAATCTACAGCTCTTCCTCCTCAATTTTTAGGTGTCCACTCTGCGGATGTTTTTTTTTAAATAATAGCTAAAGGTCTACAGTGTCTTTTTCATATCGTTCAAAAATACATCTTAACAAACTGCCTTCTCACATCGGTGAAGTCCAATTTCATTCTTAAAGCCTTCCCATCATTTATTTTTGTCGAACAGTATGCTGATTCTTGGGCTCTCCAAAAAATACTGCTGAGTACAAAGGATGCTACCGTTAGTTTTCTGTTTCTGCCACGAAGTAATGCGTTCACCTTGCAATAAGTTATACGTCGGTATACGGGCGAGAAGACCTTTAATTACAGTAACGTCTGGAGCCCCCCCCCCCTTAACTTGCTAACTAATGACAAAGAAAAAAAAAGAAACGCATCAACTCCCCACATTAATCATTATCCAATAGGATGCCAGTGTTCCGGCCAGCAGGAAAGTTGTGACCGATCACCCCAATTTGATATCGACATCACTTCGATATTTCGTTTCCAAGGTGTGTGTGTGTGTGTGTGTGTTTATAAATGTATGTATGTATGTATGTATGTATGTATGTATGTATGTATGTATGTATGTATGTATGTATGTATGTATGTATGTATGTATGTATGTGTGTATGTGTATGTATGTATGTATGTATGTATGTACGTATGTATGTATGTATGTATGTACGTATGTACGTATGTATGTATGTATGTACGTATGTACGTATGTATGTATGTATGTATGTATGTATGTATGTATGTATGTATGTATGTATGTATGTATGTACGTATGTATGTATGTATGTATGTATGTATGTATGTATGTATGTATGTATGTATGTATGTATGTATGTATGTATGTATGTATGTATGTATGTATGTATGTATGTATGTATGTATGTATGTATGTATGTATGCTTGCGTGTGTGCACGTGCGCGCACACACGAAAGAAAACATTCCATACATAACATATGATTGTGGGGGTCTAACGTCCCTAGACCACTACATGATTTCGAGAGACGCTGTAATGAAGGGCGCTGAAAATTTCCACCACCTGGGGTTCTTTAACGTGCACCTAAATCTAAGCACAGGGGCCTCAAGCATTTTCGCCTCCACAGAAAACTTTTTCACCGCAGCCGGGATTCGATCCCGCGAAGAAAACATCCCAGGCTTACAGATCACATTGAACGCGATAGCGTCGTTTTCAGTACTGTGTTTGTGAGTGAAGACTTGCTGTGTAATGCTACAGGGTGCTTACGAACATTTGTACAGCCGTAAAAGTTTACCTCGCGCCCTCACAAGCTATAGAGGCATAAATAAGGAAAACGCTGCTCAACAGTGAGACATTACCGCGTGGTGCTTTGTCAGCAACGCCTGCTGCGCATAACCCAAAACGAATATACATTTCGAGCTTCCCACTTCCCTACTTCTTCCCGTAAAAAAAGATCGAAACCAAACTTCCGTAGTTACAAGTATAGCGTGTACTTGTGTAGCTGAGTCGCTTCGCATGCTGTACACTGTGTACCATGTCAAGTGTAAATTGGCTTTTGCATCTGTCGCCCTTATCAAGCGACCAAAATACGTGACTTTTCTTTCTATATTCGAAAAATAAATCGTCAACCGTCAAGCCAGTTGACATGCCTATACTCAACGGTACAATCTAATATGCTTGTAATTTAAGCGTCTTATTTACACTAGTCACTAATTAAGCCACTTTCAAGTTTTAATTTACCATATTTAGCAAACATATCACCGGACATGTATCCTATTTATGTTCAGAATGATGCATTAACAATGAAGCTCCGCTCGTAGTTTTAGTACGTCTAGATAGTTAGGCAATCTAAACACTGGTATTGTACTTCACCGTTTTTCTTGAGAAATACTAAAAAAGAGCCTGCATAAAAAAAATAAAGGCAGAAAGCTCAAGAACACACTCACGCTCGACTTGGGAGTGGTCGCGCGACATAGAAGATCGTAAGGGCGCGTATGATGACAGCGCTGCACTCGTTAAGTGAGCTTCGTGTTGTTGCTAGTCGAGATTTCTTCATTTTTCTCGTGGCTCTTTCTTCCGTTGATTATCTAACGTTAATTTGTCATCTCATTGTTGCCATATTTTTTTTTTTCTACAAGGTGGTTTTGTTCTGAACTTCTGCTACCATTCAGGTTTCTTTTATTTAATGGCTCTTCACTTGATATAGAAACTTGCGTTGTTTTCTTTTCTCATACGGTAGTATTTTTCTTGTGAAAAACAATGAAAGAGCCCTCAGAAACATCTCAGTCTAAATTCGGTGGGTCACTCATTTTATAATTGACCTACCAAATTTGGAGTATGAGAATTTATGTGTATGTTATGAACGATAGTATAGCATAAAATTAAATTTTGTTTTCTGTTTATATGCAGTTTTCGCGTTCCCGAAAAGCTTATCATAAATGATGCTTTGTAGGTCTATTTTTGGTCTATATTTTCTATATCTTTTTCTCTTATTGTTCAGTTACGCAGTGAAAAATTCTTCCGTCAGTAGTTCTCTTACGGCATTGATATATATATATATATATATATATATATATATATATATATATATATATATATATATATATATATATATATATATATATATATATATATATATATATATATATATATATATAGCATTTAGCAGCATTCTATAACCTTTGACTGTCCAAAAAAGAGTCAGTGACCATGCACAACAAATGCGCGAGAAAAAATTGATGTCATGTATATTCAGGTGGAAATCTGCCAAAAGACAAGCCGTTTGGCCGGTAGTAACGAAGTTGCGATTAAATGAAGCGTTCGACCTGAAAGCGCCTAGGGACTGCCTGACCGAGCTCACGTCGAGTACACGTGCACGGTGAAGCCTGCGTTACAGGGTCTCGCCAGGGCTGAGCTGCTATTACCGAGCGAGCGCGCAAACTAGACGCGAGAAGATCGGCGAAACAGCTCCGAAGTTTAGTGTGGGGTCGCCACCCACACTTCACGAAGGAAGAGTCCAATGGCTGCAGCACCAACAAGATATTTTGCAGACGCTGAGTTGGAACGCTACTGACACATCCATAACACGCGCAACAGCTACGCTGCTCGTTTCAGTTTTCATTTTACTCCACTGCTCTTTCTCGCTCCAGAAGATCGTCTTGCACGCTTGCTTAGCTCGTCCACATATAATAAGTTAAAGTGAAATGAAGGAACATTTTGAAGTGAATGTCGTAGTTTGGTTTTTTTAGAGCGTTTTTTAATTTTTTTTCAGCTTCCCGTGGTGGTATTGGGATTATGGTGCACGCACGACTGCTGAACAGAAGATCTCAAATTCAAATTCCGCTCGCGGTGACCAAATTTCGACGGAAGTCAATAGGCCTATCTATCTATCTATCTATCTATCTATCTATCTATCTATCTATCTATCTATCTATCTATCTATCTATCTATCTATCTATCTATCTATCTATCTGTCTGTCTGTCTGTCTGTCTGTCTGTCTGTCTGTCTGTCTGTCTGTCTGTCTGTCTGTCTGTCTGTCTGTCTGTCTGTCTGTCTGTCTGTCTGTCTGTCTGTCTGTCTGTCTGTCTGTCTGTCTGTCTGTCTGTCTGTCTGTCTGTCTGTCTGTCTGTCTGTCTGTCTGTCTGTCTGTCTGTCTGTCTATCTCACCACCTATGTCTTGGTGCTCTCGTGATTCCTCGTGAACTTGGGGCAAACCAAAATTAGTACGGTAGGGTAAGATGGTTCGACGAATATGATTCGCTGGTAGTAACATCGATGATGTCAAAACACCATCGCCTAGGTCCTCAAGCTCTTTCACCAAATGTGTGGCAAATAACAACGTGAGGGTATGTGCCACCAGGAAGTGGATATGTGCCACAGCTTATTGACAGCTGATATCTACCCAGAAACGGCGAGAACAGAAACGGGTATTTTTATCGCTTGACCGTTAAAAGAAAGCTGACGTCAGCAGCGTTGACCCCACGAATGCCAGGTATAAATGCCAGGGTCCCAGCAGGAATAGAACTCAAGCATTCTGCATGGCAATCAAACATCGTACCACAAAGCTACACCAGGTCTCGGAACTACTTTTTAAATAGATCCTAATATTCGCAAAACATTGACAGTGGTTGCAGTGCTGGCTATGCAATTTTATAAATGTTACGCAAGTACTCCTATGATAGAGCCTTAACGTCGGGTTAATATACATTGTAGTTAGGCGCCATCCGCTGAAGCTGATTGATGTAGCAGTGTCCAGGGCTACTAGCCTCACGAGCACCAGCGCTTCATATCAGCTTACCGTTTCTAGTGTTGCTAATGCTCATATTCCGGTTGGTATTGTTACGTAGCTGTGAACGACTGGTTATATCAAACATATGCTGCCATTTAACGCGCGTCTATGCGCGAATTTGTTCATATTTCTAGCACAACTTCGTAACGTTTCGCACAATACAAAAAATTACAGCACAATCACCCTTCGCCACATGCTTCGCATAACATCGATTTACAAGGAACGTAAAAATTGGGAACTTAAGAAAGAAGCAAGCGAGGCTGTCGCCAACATTGTCACAGAAAGCTGCCGTTGTGAGAGGAGTTTTTAGTTGCTACGCTAGATGTTGCTTTTAGATGCAGTGTGAACCCGTGGCGCATGTAAGCAAATTTTCGACATAAGAAGAGTGCTTCAAAAAACATCAGTGATGCGGGCTCTTACGCGAGAGTTTGACTTGCGCACCACGCAAAAGTTTCTTTGGCTCGTTCTGCTTGTTTATTTGGGACTTATATTCACGATATGCTAACCTGCGGGTCAATAATTGCAAACTTTGGAATAAATTTTCCACAAGAATGAATCATATTGCACAGCAACCTTAAGCCTATTGACATGACTTTTGAAATAAAAACACAAGGTTTCACTGTATGTTCATAAACCAATGACGTGTTGCCATGATAAATGTATGAAGGCTGCACAATATATTGAGCACTATATAAATTTTCCCAGCACGCTCAAGAGCTGCTATATATGAAGTTGTGAAGCGTGGAAACTTCGGCAAGTTGGCAGGACATAAGTGAATGTACGAAGTGCAACCTTGAAGTAGTTACAGCGTAACTACGGAAGCGAAAAAAACAAGGATAGAAAAGTCAGCGCCATTTTCTAACCATGTTTTTTCGCTTCCGTAGTTCCACTGTAACTCCTTCTAGGTTGCACTGTTCGTACATTCAGTTGAGCTATTATAGCTTTCACATGATGCGAACAAAGTTTCCTCGGCATTCTCAGGGCAGACATAGAGAGTACCTAGGACAAATACTGACAGCTTCTTGAATCATTCATTCTTGAATAAAGCAAAGTGAGCATTCTCAACCACTGCGCTTATTCATCGAGGCTTTGTAAATACAGTTCTTCAGTATCCGTTCTCATCAGTGCAACTGCCAAGGACAGAAGTGCGCATATTCGCAACACAGTCTGAACAAGAAGGAACACAGATAAACAGCAACTTTCTTTTCGAAAAATGAAGAGGTGGCGCAACGAAAGCTGCATCTGCATTTACGAAGTAATAAAAAGTCAACGAAAGGAAGGAAGTGCATGGTTTTCAAGTTGCCTCAGGCGATGATTTGAATCGCAAACGCGAGTGAGGAACGCGGCAGGCTCGTGGCATGATCGTGACAAATGGCTTCAGCTTCAAAGAGCCTAGGTGCGTTTTCTGGCCATGAAATAACTATGGTCGGTGTGAACCTCTCGTATTCTCCTCCTTCAAGAAACAGGAGACTGTACCTCGTCTTCTTTTGAATTCCTAATGTATACGAATGACTCGGAGGCAGCACAGTAGGAAATCGGAATGACAAACAAATAAAGATAAACACAAGCGCGTATGCTTCGAGTTGCCGAACATCGCAAGTCTGCGCATGCATGCCGAACAGCTTTGTCTCGGTTAGTTACGCATTTCCCTTTTCTGCCTTAGTTTTGCACGGTTCCGGTTCCTGGCACAATTTTTTTTCTCAGTTATCCTGGCCCTCTTTCCGCAAGTTGCGCACATCCGTGAAAGCAAGCCGGAGGGACGTGAATATCTTCACTTCTTTTCTGTTTTTTTTCTATTTTCCGAATGTTATACCCTCCTTCCTCGCTTTTCTTTTTTTTACATCAGTTAACTGTACCTCAAATTCGACGCCTATAATGAAATTTGTTTTGAAGTTGGGGCTGTTTTCCTCAAGATACCATGAAGAACGAAGGTGATCATGCACGTGTCGTCGTTATGGACACCAACACAGTCTTTTGTTTCTTGCAAAATGCTGTCGAATGTTCACTTCTTTAACATTTGCATGATGGCATTCCATCAACAAAATACAATAGTCTGGCATCCCAAGTGTACACGTGCCCTTGTCACAATATATTTAACATCTGCACAGGCACTTGACGCGTTTCCGCAAGGCTCAGAGTATGCGGTCGGTCCCACTCCATACATACAACATCAAGTTGCGAGGCCTGCTCAATCAGTACTGCGCTCGACCACACCATGGCCTCATCACGCGACGTAATGGTATGCGCATTTATTTCGCGCTAACTGCTGAAGTGTTACCGACTCGTTTTTTGCCGAACGTTCTGTGCACACGTCCACTCGAGAAGGTTTGCGCATGAAACCTTTCAATTAAAAACAAATCCAGCATATCCACGGAGTGAAAGATGATGAGTGGGGCGATTCGTCTGTCTGTCAGTGCGTCTGTCCATCCGTCCGTCCATGCGTGCGCATGAACGGACGGACGGACGAATACACAGACGCATGGACCAACGGAATAATGAACGGACGCATGAACGGAAGGACGGGAGCAAGTATGGACGGACAGACTACCGCATGGACGGCAGACGGGCGGCCAGACAGATGCATGGACGGAAGTACGGATGGACGGACGCACAGACGGACGGATGGACGAACGGACAGAAGCGCGGATCCATGCAGGCACGAATGGAAGCACGGGCGGTCGGACAACGGATGGACGGACGCACGCTTCGTCCCACTCATCATCATTCCCTCCGTTTGCATGCTGTGAAACCACTGGCACCCTCTAGTTACATAATTTTATTCCTAAGGACATACACTCACAACGCCATCGATTGAGCAAGTCATAAACGAGAGGTGGCTACATACTACTTACGGAGAATGGAACGACCCATGGCCAAAGGAGCTTCGCCCCTAAATTAAACGAACCCAAGCTGCAGAGTTGAGTAGCTTCAGTATCTATATTGAGTAAATCTACAGAAACAGCTGGGGGCACAGGAAAATTGGCGTTCGGCGGGATAAACCCGTGGAACGGCAACGCGTCCGGGCGTGATCTCGGCCGATGTCAGGGCAGCTCATTTCAAAGCGTGAAAGCTTTTCCGTGTTACATGCATTCAGTAATAGCATAAATGCGGTCTAGTTTTAGCCACTGATCTCGTACTACATTTGCTTCTTCAGCTCCTGCGTGCCCAGGCGAGTCCTACACGACATAGCTTTCACGTCATCGTAAATACTCATGTGGGCTGCCCCGACTCGGATGAGTGCATACGTCATGTCAAGAAATAAGCATCAGGGATTGTGTGGGAGAGGAAAAGAGAAAAAAAGCTATCTGGGGTTGAGTGCGAAGTTTGCTTCGGCAAGAAAATATTTGTCCCTTCAACGGCTCTGTATGATTCTAATGGATCCACCGTACAAACATCTCGTAATGCAGTAGTAATCTCACACCGAAAATGCGAATACTACGTCGTGGTAGCAAGGAAGTTACAAACGCATTGAGAGCGTAGCCTTTATTTTTTTGCGTTAAGTATATCTCACATACGGTAGTTACGGAGGTACGGTAGTGAGACATGACACTTGCGAGCTGTCCTACGAGATGAAAAATCTCATTAAGAAACGTCAAAGCATGAAAGCCTCAAACAAAACAGCCAAAATAGAATTGGTAAAGCTTTTGAAGTTGACTAATAAGAGTAAGGTATCCGATATAAGAAGGTACAACATGGAGAGAATTTAGCGCACTCTAAAGAACGGAGGAAGCGTCAAAGCGGTGAAAGGGAAACTTAGGATTATGCCAAAACCAGATGTATGCACTAAGGAAGAAGGAAGTCAAAGTAACTACTACTATGGACAAGATAGTTTGAACAGCAGAGGAGGTTTACAAAGGTCTGTAGAGTAGCCGGGGAACAACGACCATAGTGTGAGAACTAGCCGCAACCAGGATGAAATCCCACTAGTAATGACAGAAGAAGACAGAAAAGCATTGGAGGGAATACAAAGAGGCGAAGCTGCTGGTGAGGATCGGGTAATATCAGATCTTCTGAAAAACGGAAGACAAATTGTGATAAAAAAAAACTAGCCACCCTACTTACAAAGTGTCTCCTGACGGGGAGGGTACCAGAATCTTGTAAGAAGGCTAACATCCTCTTAATACATAGGAAATAAATGACGAGGGCTTGAAGAATCACGGACCAATAAGCTTCCTCTCCGACGTATTGAAGCTATTTGCAAAGGAATTGCTAACAGAATTAAGACAACATCAGAATTCAATCAACCAAAGGAACAAGCAATATTTCCAACAGGCTAATGAACAATTGACCACATTCATACTATAAATCGGGTAAAAGAAAAATGGTCAGAATACAACCAACCACTATGCATAGTCTTTATAGATTACGAGAAGGCATTTGATTCAGTAGAAATATCAGCATTCATGCCGACGCTGCGGAATCAGGGCGTCGACAAAGCATATAAAAATATCCTGGAAGAAATGTACTGAGGATCGACTGTTACCATAGTGCTGCATAAAAACACCGACAGAATACCAATCAAGAAGGATGTTAAACAAGAGGACACAATTTCCCCAATGCTATTTACCGTGTGCTTACATGCGGTTTTCAGAGGCCTAGAACGAGAATAGTTAGGGATAAGAGTTATTGGAGAGTACCTTAGTAACCTGCGCTTCGCCGGTGATATTGCATTGCCAAGTAACTGAGGGGACGAATTGACACTCGTGATTGCTGAAGTATACAAGGTCTTAAAGTATCCTAAAGTAGGTCTTAAAATTAGGTCTTAAAGGAGCACTGACATCAAATTTACTGATGTCAAGATTTTTGCGTCAACGAGTAGCTATCGACCCCCTATAGTGATTCACGACCTAAAACGCACCTGAGTGACATATGAGCATCTGTAATATTGAATAATATATACGCTATCCAACGCGGTTCAAAATGGGTGGAAAGCCTGCCAAATTGTAGTGCTGGCAGCGCTACCTCGCGGCCACGTCAAGGCCGCTGCACAGCTTATGCCGCCTTCACAAAAAAATGGTGACGCCACACTGGCCTTTCGTCTGCTAGGAGTGCACGTACAGTCAGTCCAGCTGTGTCTCTGAAGGCGTAGACCTATTTCTGTCGGTAACATCGTCATTCCTGCCGTAACCTCGGTCAACATAGGCAAGTGATGATGACAGCGACCTGGAATTGGGTATCGCCGTGATTCGCGACGATTCTTGCTTGACAATCTCCGTGTTAAATGCAATGTACTTATCAGTCCCGGCCGTACTGTCGGAGCTCAGGAACATAAACTACGCACCTCATGTCGTGGGCATTTGGCGAGAGAATCGCAGCTTTCAGCTGCAGCAGGGCACACGGTAGGAATAGCCCCGGCCTCGAGAAGAGTCCTCGTATTGCCCAAGAAACCCAACTGGTTCGCCAACACAGGATTCACCCTGTAGTAGCTCACCGCCAAATGAAGGGATCAAAGGCGGCTGTTGTTGACAGGTGTCCAGTCCCTCTGTCCAACAGCGCGTACGAAGTCAACCCACTAGCTGCAGTAAGGTTCGTGGCTTGGAAAGACATAAAACGCCGCGCACTTTCCGCTTTTTCCGCGCCTCGACGTAGACTTTCTCACTACGCAGCGGTTCCGCGACATTCTGGCACGCATTGCCACTCTGACTGATCGTACTCACCCGCAGTGGAGCTCAACGCAAATCATTCGATGCGACACCTTGAATCGCACGCACGCTTCAACACAGCAAGGAGAGCCACTAGTGAGAGCATGGCTAGGAGTCGGCTCCAAACACACTCAGAGATTGTCGACGTCATCGTTACTAGGGTATCGTCACTCGGGATGGTATTTGTGGAATGTTAATTGATTAGTGGGGTTTAACATCCCAAAACCACCATATGATTATGAGAGACGCCGTAGTGGAGGGCTCCGGAAATTTAGACCACCTGGGGTTATTTAACGTGCACCCAAATCTGAGTACACGGGCTTACAACATTTCCGCCTCCATCGGAAGTGCAGCCGCCACAGCCGGGATTTGATCCTGCGACCTGCGGGATATTTGTGGAATGTATCACACCGACCACGTAGCACTAGTGTCGATGTCACAGGGCAGTCTATCTTTCGTTTTTTCTCCTTATCTTGTCTACGCTGTTTGGCGTCAAAATAAAATAACTTCTACTTGACAGACGCCATTCAAATTTGGCCAAGAAGACCTATGCATACCAAGCGATTGAATGATGGACACATCTCGATTTTGAAATTTCACGTTAGTGCTCCTTAAAAATTAATCTACAGAAAACAAAAGTAATCTACAACAACCTCGAAGAGAACAGCGCTTCGAGATAGGTGATAGTGTACTTGAAGTTGCAGAAGACTACGTCTACTTAGGACTGGTATGAACCGCGGAGCCGAGCCCCGAGATTGAAGTAACTAGAAGAATAAGAATGGGGTAGAGCACATTTGGCAAGCACTCTAAAATCATGACTGGTAGATAGTCAGTATCCCCAAAGGGGGTGGTATATAAAATCTTCATCTTGCCAGTACTTAGCTATGGAGCAGAAACTTGGAGACTTTCAAAAAGCGTTCAGCTTAAATTTAGGACGACGCAGAGAGCGAAGGTAAGGAAAATTATAGGTGTAACATTAAGAGACAAGAAGAGAGCAGAGCGGATTAGGGAACCAATGGGGGTTAAGGATATCATAGCTGAAATCAAGAAGAGGAAATGGACATGGGCCGGGCATGTAGCGCGTAGACAGGATAACCACTGGTCGTTAAGGGTAACTAACTGGATTCCCAGAGAAGGCAAGCGGGTTAGGGGGAGACCAAAAGTTAGGTGGGCAGACGAGATTAGGAAGCTTGCGGTGTACAAAGTGGTAGAAAGCACAGGACCGAGTTGACAGGCGGATCATGGGAGAGGTCTTTGTCCTGCAGTGGATGTAGTCTGGCTGCTAATCATGATGGGTTCTCACATCACTTGTAATTCGCATGTTAACGTGTTGTCTGTATGTGTTGTGCCCTCAGCTTAAGCAAAATAGTAATATTGTGCCGTCCACGGATGGATAGAATGTGTGTACTGTGATGCTATAGTGTTTGCCTGCCTTTAGCTGGGCTTAGCTTAGATCTAGGCTTGGCTTAGATGGTTATTACAGCTTCAGTGCACTCCAATAAATCAAGACCCTTCCTCAGCGTATGCCATTCGCTTGTACTGAGTTTTATAGTTAAACTTCACTGGCCTACAGTCATTGGCCTGCAAACCTGTCATAAGTCGACTCACTGACGCTCTTTTGTACTCAGATCAAGGCGCGAGTCCGAGCCTGAGTGAGAATGAGTAATATTAGTTCAGTGAGATTAAGCGAGCGCAGTCGAGCAAATATTCAGGGAGTATGAGCCCGAGTTAGTCTGGTTTAGAAAATTTTTGATGACACTGAGTACGAGTGAGTACTAAGCGCCTAATATATTTTGTGAGTGAAGCGAAGTGATCCACATATTTTGCCGATCTATGCCTACAGTTCATGATCAAGCAGCAGAAACAGAAATAGACAACACACTGTCGCAGTGCTAACGCTTGTCTGCCTTCTAAGTTCAGTAGCGGGTCACCACTTTTTGCGTTTCGGAAAATTATATCCCAGCAGCAGGTCTCAAACAAACTGGTTTCTGTACAATGCTAACAAACTATGGCCTGCAGGTCAGCGGACAAACACCATAACCACTAGAGCACCATGACAGGTATAACAGTTTGTATGCTTGCACTGCATTGACATGTGTTACGTCACGATAAGAAGACGATGTTACATAAAAAAATTGGCGCAGTCTAGCGCTTGAGGGTGGTTGCTTCGGTGGAGGGGGCGTGGCGCTTTCGGGACGTTGCCAACGACGGCGACGTCAAGGATTCGTCGGCGTTGGCCTTCCGCTGTCGGCGCTTCCACTTAGCTTCCTTGTTTCGCGTCTCGTCAGTGTTGCCGACGCGCTGAAGACGCTTGCGCTTGGCTTCCTTGGCCGACGTCTCGTCAGTGTTACCCGTGCGCCGTCTCCATTCTCGAACGCGATCAGCGAGCCTGACTCGCACCTCGGTCTTCCACTGCCGACGATTGCGCAGTTCGGCTTCTCGGGCTCACAATTTGTCGGTGTTGCAGGCGTGACGTCGCCATTCGCGGACGCGATCGGCTGTGCTTACCCTCGACACCGGCGACGGTCATGTTGGGCCAAATCGCTTCGGCGCATGTTTCGGCGGGTGAAGGAGCTTCGCTTTCCGGCGTCCTCTCCATCCTATAAACGAGCCGAAAGACTGTTCACTCGATGTGCACTCGAACTTTGCGAGTGGTAGATAGGTTGAAGCGAGAGATATGTGACACGTGGGGGGAGAGCTCGGCAGGCGAGGAAAGAGTGACGTGACCACGCACTGCAAGGGAAGGCTTGATTTACTTGACACTGCCCCAACACCAGCGGTGAGGGGAGCGTAGTGCGGAGAGTTGGCACGGACACACGGACGGACAGTGTTGCACAGGCTAGTCAAAAAGCTGCTTCGCATCTGATATTTAGTATAGTTGTCACACAATTAGAACAATGGTTTCTAGTCTGCCGGGGTGCTATGTGCGATAATAACTGGGACGTGAAGTACGAACACAACGACATGATTATGAGAGACGCAATCGTGGAGGGCTCCGCGAATGTCGATCACCTGGGCTCCGTCAGCTTGAACCTAAATCTAAGCATACGGACCTCAAGCCCAACAAAATGAGGCCGTGGGTGCTGGGAAGCAGTGCCGCTACCTGTTTATTTGATTGATATGTGGGGTTTAACGTCCCAAAACCACCAAATAATTATGAGAGATGCCGTAGTGGAGTGCTCCAGAAATTTCGACCACCTGGGGTTCTTTAACGTGCACCCAAAACTGAGCACACGGGCCTACAACATTACCGCCTCCATCGAAAATGCAGCCGCCGCAACCGGGATTCGATCCCACGACCTGCGGGTAAGCAGCCGAATACCTTAAACCGCTAGACCACCATGGCTGTGCAGGGCAGTCACAGCTGAAGTAAAGTGTGTGATTGGGATAGTTCGGATTTTATTATTAACTACTCAGTACAAAAGAATCGATAAGGTAAACATAGAAAGCACGAGGACCAGCACAACCTTCCAATTAAATTCTTATTACAAAAGACGCACAAATACTTATATAGACTACAAAGAAGCGTGATCAATTCTTTTTCGCGTTTCCTTCTAGCACTTTAGTTTTGTTTGATCTTTGTAGTTTTTATTCCTCGATAAGCTTGTGACCTTATTTCACCGTTTTATATGTGCCATTCTTTCTTTTTTTTGCGCTCAGTAGTTCAGTAATGGTGGCAGGTGGTCCTTGCAGCTGCTCCCTTCCATGCCTCATTACACCTTTGATCACAACAGCCGGCTGCGATTTCGTGCCAATGATTCCCATATTGCTTTTGCCTTCTATACCCCTTCATGAGCACCGTGTTTCATTCATTCTACTTTTATGCACTACACTTCGCTACAAGGAGATAGGAAAGACTTAGTAAGACGTACAAAAACAAATAAAAAACGTACCTGATCTGCCTGGCACGGGTTTTCATTTACCTTTGGAGATAGTGAAGACTGAGTAGGGCATTCGCAAAAAAAAAACGTGCCTGATTTGCCTATTTAGGCATCGGTATATCACAAAAGTATAACGTGTCTTCACAGAGGTAGTTGAGAGCTTATTGTGAATTGTTCCAGCAACAGCTACAAATTGCAAAATCACGTGAAGAACGGTAATCAGATCGATACTTCCAGCGCCCACCTCAAGAAGAAATCACGCACAAAACTTGCGCACACAGAAAATTTGCATAAATACAAGAGACGGGATTACATCTCTCCGCCATCAAACCTGTATACATTCCGAGAATTGGAAATAAATATTTATTGCTCGTAAACACTGGCAATTGTTGAAAACCTTCAAGTGAAAACTTTGCCGGACTTCACAAATCATAGCCAGGTGTGATGAGTGAAGAAAACGACAACGACAGAAGTGCGGGGCAAGGCGCGTGTAATATGCGCGTGAGTGTCAGCGAATCAGCTGATGACCTGTGGTGGCCCATAGAGGTGGCGTGCCACGATTGGGCCACGGGCAACCATCACGTGGCAGTGGGCTTTGTGGCTGGGGACGAGCCGAAGCAGCGGCAGACGGGAGAAAGCGGGCCGAAGCGTCGGACGCAGTCGATCTAGGTTCCGGCCAGGGAACGCGGCTGTCCACGCTACTGTCGTCCAACTACCAGCTGGGGCGGCGTTGCCGGCACGAGTACTGCATCTCGGGGCGTGGCCAGGCCTGCTGTTCTCTTCCTTGCCGAGGGCATCGCGGATCTCGGTGAGGCGTCTCCACGGTCAGCCGTTCGACACAGCGATGAACGTGGCCTCGCTAATGGTCACGGTTGCGTCGAGCATCGCGCCTCGGCGCACGCTCTTCGCTGGACGGGCTGGCCATTCCCCGCATGGAGCATCGCGTCTCCGATGCGGGCTGACTGCTCCGTAGTCGCACCCACGCCATCAAGCGCTGGTGTCACCAGATCGTCGCACATAGGCAAGGAACGAGCGAGACGTTCTGCCGGGCGAGACGCGGGAGTGCGCACAGAGGAGCACGGAACCGGGCGAGGTCCAGGGTGGCCGAGGATCCAGGTGCCAGGGAAGTTGCTGGCTGAATCTAGGATCGCCGAGCGGTGCCGAGTGATGCGCCAGACTCGGACGTGGGCCACGAGCTCATGAGCTTATGAGCTGCAGGGTGCACCCGAGGGTACCTGGCGGTGCCCTGGCCAAGAAGAAGGAACGTGCGGAAAAGAGAGCTCGAGGGTTGAGGCCACGAAGGCAGAGGAAGCGGTGCGCCGCTCGAGAGGACGAGTTCCTGGCAGCGTTCCTGAGCCGGACGTGAGACCCGTACGTGTCGGCCAGGTCGAGCTCCGGTGTGTCTGTTCAAGGTCCAAGGCCGAGACCTGCCGAACGGCTCCTGCCTGGGTGCAGTGGCCGGGAGCAGGTTCGTGGACGAGGCCTACCGGGTGTGGTCGTCGTGAGCCGTGGCCTGTACCTGGACCTCCGGAGTTGCGACCCTGACTGCTGGGTTGGCCGCGACGTCCGACTCAACGGCGCTGCACACGGTAGCGTATCCGTGCGCCGTCAGCCGTTCCACCCATGACATGAAATAAAAAGTTCATGTTAATCCTTTCTCGTCCACTATCAACAAACATAGTGACGAACGTTCCTTAACCATCACACCAGGTATCACGCACGTGATGAGCGTCGCTCTTTATTGTTTGCACGCACACACTCACTGCTCCTTGTTGAGTGAAAGCATCTTGTGAAGTCGCAACATACATATCTCCTTCGTTGGGCTCCGCTTTTCGCTTCCTCGATGTCTGACGTCGGAGCGCAGCTCGTGAAGCAGGATCCTTTCGATTCTTTTTTTTTGCACTTGGAATAAAGCAGGATGGATAGTCCTCGAAGGGAGCAGGCACGGAATCAGGAAGACGTTTTGTGATGCGGCACGCAGGCTCAGTCTTCATCGCGACAGCGTCTGCTGCATACTACAGTCGATGCAGACTTGTCCTTGAAAATGAGGTTGTCTCTCGCAATATTCTCTTGACAATTAGCGCCAACTCAGCATTGCTTTGGCATTCGGGAAAACACCTGGTGCTTTCGCCGAACGGGACTTACAATACAGAACACAGCAATACACCATCACACAGCTAACATATGTACGTATTGCGCAATCTGAAGGTTGTGGGACCGTTTTATCGAGTCGTGAAATCACTGCAGACTGAAACACGGGAAAAAATGTAGCCGCGGTGGGCAAATCACAGAATGAAGCAAGCCACACTAGAGAAAGGGTAATTGTCAACAACCTGCTTGTAGCATTAAGCCGCAATAGAATACATACAAATTTCTAAAAAAAGCTGCTTACTTGGAAGTTGGAATGTTGTAAATTTCTCTTTCTAAACATTTTGTTCCACGAACTCGAAGAATAGCTCAGAACTTATTTGCACTCTAGAGCTTTAGTTCCAGGACAAGTAGCTGCGTTATTCACATTCTTGATCGATATGGCTTGCTGTACAAAGAAACGCAAGAAGCTTGGTGTACCCAGATTCAGTGCTTCCAAGTTATGTTAACACCTTTATGATGCGCACAAACACTCTAAGGTCATGCCATCCCAAGGGGTTGTTCAGCAGCAAGTGTTCTCTTTCTTTTTTTTTACTCTTTCTCTCTATACGCAGTTATTTTTAAGCATTCGAGACACAACTCTCGTACGTGCTTCGAAGAGCTGTCAAGCTTCAGACAGCTTTCTTAGCTATGAAAACCACTACAAATATAGTTAGAAAAATAATGAAATAGAAAATAGCTAGCAAAGAGAAGGCATGCTCATCATTACTGTAAGCGACCTCCTTGTCCAACGAGCCCAAGGGCCAGATATATTTAGGGCTCTCTGCTTGCTGAACAGGCGCAAACATTCTTTATCTCGCTCTCTGATTGTTGCCAGTGCTTTATGCCTCCTGCATGAAGCCTTGTTAGGTGATTCTTCCACATTTTTACCGGGTTTCAGCTTGTATTATCCACGAGCACATGCATACCTACATTATGCGGACAGCCATCTGATAAAATTAGTTTTTTAAGGAGGCGATACTCCCTTTATCCCCGACTATCACAACTTTTATAGTAAACTGACTTTTTTTTAGTTTGTGCTCTCAGTGACTGCGAATCCACATGAATATTTCACGAATCATCTTGCAATTTTGTGTGTGTGTGTGTATTTTTTTTACTCTACATTCATGCGTGTCCATTTTCTGGTAATTTTTGCAGGTGTCTCAAAGGCATTCTAAGGAGACATTTAGCACACCAAGCAGACATGATATTGACGATGAACTTGAAATGATTACCAAGCCCTCAAAAATCATCCTGCAAGGAACGCTGGGCAAGACCCACTTTGCCTTGCCATGCCAGAGCAGAAGGATGTGCCTCCACGTCTATCGCTGGTGGATTCCTCATTGATTATTTCAGAATACTTTTTTAGCATGGACTTCCTCTCTGTGAGCAGCCGTCACTCTACAGTGGTAAGAGGAACCCTTTCAAAGTCACAAACATGACAGTCAATGATTTGGAACAGTTTATGGGCATAGTACTCACTATGTTCATTATGAGGCTGCCTCAAACACGCGTGTACTGGTCCAAAAAATTCTGTATCTGTCATGTTGCCGACACCATGACCAGACACAGATGGGAGGAATCGAAAAAGTTCCTTTATTTAAAAGACAACCAGGAGGCACCAGACAAAGATGACCCAGAGCGCGACAAGCTGTACAAAGTACGGCCCCTACTAGATCACCTGATCGCAAAATGCCGGGAGCTATCGAAATTACAAAAACTGTGAATCAATGAGCAGCTAGATCTCTTCAAAGGCCGCTTTTCACTGAAGCAATACTTGCAAAACAAGCTCAAGTGGGGCTACAAACTCTTCCTCCTCTGTGACGAATGCGGATTCATGTATAACTTTGAGGTATACATGGGGAAGATTCTTCCACTTCCGGGTTTTCCTGACATCGACGCCAGAGGCAATATTGTTCTACAAATGGAAAGTGCCATACATCGTAACTTCTACTACATTCAGTACTTTTACCACTGAATTTGTATTGAGTGATTGATTGATTTGTGGGGTTTAATGTCCCAGAACCACCTTATGATCATGAGAGACGCCGAAGTGGAGGGCTCCGAACATTTTGACCACCTGGGGTTCTTCAACGTGGTTTTGTAGTGTGGACTTGCAGGTGGCACTGAAAAAAGTTGGGATAGCTTCTGTGGGCACAGTTCGGGAGGCTCGTTTTAAAGGTTGCAAATTTGCATCTGACAAAGAACTCAGGAACAAAGGCTGTGGCTCTTATGTTGAGATGGAAATAACGTTTGAAGGAGTGAACTTGACGGCTGTGAAGTGGTTGGACAACCGCCACGCGGTCCTACTGCCCTACTGTTCCTCACTCGCCGTCATGGCGAGTGAGGAACACTCTTTATTTGCATCTTTGGCGTGCCTTAACATGATCACGTATTACCAGCTGGCAGAGGACCAATGATTCCTCGTGCATGACCTGAAGGCACGAAGTCTGCCAGAACGAGACCCTCGCTATGAATGAAGGAAGGAAGTGTACATTTACGGGCTTGTTTTCATAATTGTGTTATGACATTTTCTAAACTACTTTGCTGCCTAAACGAACAGAGGATGCATATTTTCGAGGGTTTAGAACATGAGAAATACATTCATAATTCGATAAAATATTTATGAAAACTTTTGCTGCACTGGCAGAACATCAAGGACAAAATGCATTAACAAAAAATTGAGGAATGACGAAAATTGTTAGTGAATATTTACGCCTGTATTCACAATAGACGGCAGTTGACAGAGCCTGTTCCCTCCCTATTTAATTTGTGTATTTTTGTTTTGTGTATATACAAAACTAATTTATGATCGATATGTGGGATTTAACGTCCCAAAATCACCATAAGATTATGAGAGAGGCCGTAGTGGAGGGCTCCGGAAATTTCTACCACCTGGTCTTCTTTAACGTGCTCCCAAATCTGAGCACACGGGCCAACAACATTTGCGCCTCCACCGGAAAAGCAGCCGCCGCAGCCGAGTACAATAATAATAATAATAATAATAATAATAATAATAATAATAATAATAATAATAATAATAATAATAATAATAATAATAATAATAATAATAATAATAATAGTTCGAATATATTTATTGAAGTGCTAAGGAACACATTAAAGTTAATATTTTAGCAACACATGAACGCCAAAATAAATACGATTTTGCATGAAACTCGGACTGTATGAAAGCTGATATGGCTTGCAAGCTACACATTTTATTCTCGTTTATATGGGTAACAACGAGAAACCATCGCACCAGAAAAATAAGCCTGAGGGACGCCGCTTGTGAAAGTGAATAGAACTGATAAGTGAGCCACCGCATTTTCGTATCATGAACTATTTATGCAAACAAAGACACCTTCCGGGTGATACGACAGGCAATGTTGTTCTCCATGTTTATCGCCGCAGATCTCAATGCGGGGCGGAAGAAGCCATGAAACTGAAGCAAATGAGAGTCCCAAAACTTCGCTCTGGTGAATCAGTAGATGCAAGTGCCTGCTCATCAAATTCAAGAAAGCCGGACACTGAAAAACGGTAGTAAGCAAATGATCAAAACAAGTTAAGAGAAAGGCATCGATCGAGAAAAAAAATTACCTTGATCATATAAAAGTATAGACTCACTGCAAGCTATTGCGCTGCGAACCACTCCATTTCCTCATGACCTAACAGAACCATTCACTTGGTGAAGTGATACGCTTACCTTACTGTTATTCTTGGCGTCATCTGCTGTGGCGTTAAGAGGTCTCGTGGATGGCTTCCGTGTCTTCGTTCCGTTTCGTTTTGGCAGGTCGTCTATGCTGAGACTAAACGTACAAGACGGACCTTTCAGGATACAGGGGTGCGTTCGCACGAGCGCGTAGGCATCACGAGTCATCGGTCCGGCAATTTGGGGCTGCCGAGTGACGCGGAAGACGACTGAGCTCGAAGGTGCCCGAAAGACGGCTTAAGAGACAGGATAAGTAAGCTCCGGCGTTGCAATCGGTGCTCGAATTCATTCCTACAATAAGCTAGAATCATTCTATATCGGGGGACACGTGGGCTATATATATCTGCTACGAGGAAAGGAATATGCGCAGATGCATGACACGGCATATGCAAGTGGACGCAATAAATATACAGTGTTCGCTATTTATGGTAATGCGTTGGACGCTTCGGTGTGCTTGCGAGAACCCCCAATATTGCGCTTCTGTGAAACGTGAAGAAGGAAACACATGCAAATTAAAAATGGCAGCATATACACGGGGTGAATGATGGAGAGTGGGGCGAAGCATCCGTCCGTCCATTCGTTCTTGCTTCCGTCCATCCATGCGTCTGTCTGTGTGACTGTCCATGCGTCCATCCGCCCGTCCGTGCTTGCATCTGTTCATGCGTCCGCACGTCCATCCGTGCGTCCGTCCCTGTGTTCGTCCATGCATCCGCCCCTGCGTCCGTCCATGCATCCATCCGTCCGTGCAGCCATCCGTACGTCCGTCCACGCATCTGTCTGTGTGTGCGTTCGTCCATCTAGTCAACACTCCAAGTACCACCATCTCGCATCTTTTCGTCATATATTCTGCATATGCGCCGCCATCCAGCGGACATTCCAAGGACTAAACGAGAGGTGGCATACGCACACTTTCTTACGACTTGCGCTTCGTGTCTACTTTCAGCCTTTAACCACCTCATGTTCTTGGTATATACTAGTTCGTTGCATTTATGGCACTGCGGTCCAACGCTCGCTAAGCCTTTCTAAAACCAAGGAGGTTACGCCCGGCGAGTATAACGTATACCCCTTTCTTGTCAGATAGTGCTCAATGTACATGCCAATGGCTGCTAATGGGGAATGAGAAACAGGAAAATTCGGCCTTTAGTTAACGCGCACGCTGCAAATTTTTTTTATTGTTCAACAACGCACAGGAGAAATCTCCCACCGGCACCACCTTGCATGTCAAAGCGTAAGACATGTTACGTACTATGACGAGGAACGAATGGGTGCCGCTTTAAGGAGCTTCGTCCCTAAAACTCACAGCGTTATGTACGTGGCCCTGGCTTGGCATAAGTGCTGTATCTCATTCTAAGACTAGAAATAATATACCAATACTGCTGTCTTGTACTTTCTGCGTGAGCCACATTTTGTTTTGTTATTATGCTCTTGTGTGACACAGTTTTGCTCATTGTATAAGTGTTGTGACTGACCTAATTTTGGAGTAACACGGGCAGTTGTAGACGGCCCTGAATAACTTAAAATCATTCTTGCACTTGTTCACATTTGAATAATTTAAAACCACGCTCTATCACAGGTATTCCTCGTGTATGTTTAGGATCGAAGATATTGTGGGGTGAAATTATCGGGCTGAGGGCCCCTTTCTAGCCAAAAAGTTGTGACCGAACCAAATTTATCGCTATCATGACCCGATGATCTGTGTCGTCCAGGTTGGTTTCCAGATTCCTGGCACAACATGCGCCATTTTTCGTGAGCTCGTGGTATATAATTCTGTACCAACGACACGGATATCGCCTCTCTAGATCAACTCTTTGTGACTGCAAATCCTTCTTTTTCCTCCTATCCCTCTTCCCCTGTGCACATCAGCAGGCTAGAGTGAACTAGCTGAAGCCTACCTCTCCGTCTTCTAATAAATCATTCTTTTCTCTATCACACACCAATGTAGCGTATCAACCGCTGTTAATCTCTGCTACCGAGAGATCCATTCTTCGTTCTTCGTCGTAAGCCTTCACTCTCGTTCTACAGGGCGCCTTATAACAAGGTGCGGTATTTTTCTTGCGCATTGAACCATGAAAGGCTGGTCACGATGAAAAGAGAAAAAAAACTGGTAATTCTTCCTGCGACAAGCACTTATTTGACTTCAACTTCCCGTTAGACGTAACAGTGTACTCTAACAAAAGCAGCCCCGCCGCGGTGGTCTAGTGGCTAATGTACTCGGCTGCTGACCCGCAGGGCGCGGGTTCGAATCCCGGCTGCGGTGGCTGCATTTCCGATGGAGGCGGAAATGTTGTAGGCCCATGTGCTCAGATTTGGGTGCACGTTAAAGAACCCCAGGTGGTCTAAATTTCCGGAGCCCTCCACTACGGCGTCTCTCATAATCATATAGTGGTTTTGGGACGTTAAACCCAACATATCAATCAATATCAATCAATCTAACAAAGGCAGCAGATGCCGTAGCGGCAAATAGCAGCTTTCTCGAACAGTGGGGATATGTTTCGCAATGCTAAAATCGTGGGACACTTGGGCGTGCAACACTGCGCCAGGTGGCGACAAGGGTTCAGCAAGTTCAGGCAACAAGTCTCCCCTCCCCTCCCGAAAAAAAGCAATATGCACAGCTTTCCGCCAAGTCCCATGGCAATACGTAGCCGTCCGTCCAATCATGAAGACTTCAGGCACACCTGCGAGTAATGGGCAGGTATCTGCTAGCTCCCTCTTCGCTGCAGCAGCAAAGGAAAGGTTGACGTAACAGTTCATTATAAAGAAAGTTTATTAAAAAGTTTGAGCACGCGCATACTTTTCAACAAAACAGGTCTGGTTTTCAGCGAGCCAAATGAAAGGCGACGCTTGTAGTGCAGAAAAATGGAAATAAAAAATGAAAAAGGAAGAAGTACGTGCTCCCCTGATTTGTTCTTCAGCACTGAAGTTTTCACTAGACGAGTACAAATATGTGGCTTCCAAGAGAAAAATGCGAGTCCCCGTGCAGCGAGATTTGGTCATTTTCAGCGCGCATTCATTGTGACACAGTTGAGATCAACGTGCCTGCAGCGCAGAGCAAACCGCTATTGTGCGCATGTGTCCGTGCTGGTCCACTAAGTCTCTCCGCCCTCATTCATTACCACCTCCACAAAAAGAATATAAGTCATAATGACACATATTCCTAAATCAAACACTTGTGATCCCCCCCCCCCTGAAAAAAAGAAACGCAGAAACAAATCATCATAAAAGATACCATCGTGCCGTTAGCGACACGCGTCGCCTATAACGTTAGCATCGCCATGGCGTTACTCGTGCTTGGGCGGACGGTGACCTTCTTCGTTCGTTGCGGCACGCGTGCAGAGAATGTACCGAGGCGAACCGGAGAGGGGCGAGTGATGCAAGTGTCTAGCTCCACCATAACCCGACAAATGCGAGCAGACAGCTGTCTGAACGTCACCCTGTTTTCTGCGTGAGCTTGGGAGCGCATCATAGTTGCGTAATAAACGGTGACAGAAAATAAAAATATATACGCATAAAGGAAAATCACTGACGCTATAATAACCATAAGCGACGTTATAGCTAAAGTTGTTTTGGAAAACTTCCGCGGTCCCGCCGTTGTGGTCTAGTGGCTAAGGTGCTCGGCTGCTGACCCGCAGGTCGCAGGATCGAATCCCCGCTGCGGCGGCTGCATTTCCGATAAAGGCGGAAATGTTGTAGGCCCGTGTGCTCAGATTTTGGTGCACGTTAAAGAACCCCAGGTGGTCGAATATTCCGGAGCCCTCCACTACGGCGTCTCTCATAATCATAAAATAGTTTTGGGACGTTAAACCCCACATATCAATCAATCAATCGAAATTTCCGCGGCAATGTCGTTAAGAGAAAGAGAAAAAACGAGAAAGAAGGATGGCAAGGAGGTTAACCAGATGCTAATATCCGGTATGCTACCCTACACTGATGTTGAATAGGGGGTTGAAAGAGAGAGAAAGAGTTAAAAAATAAATAAGAAAAAAGCACGTACACACACGCCCACACAAAATCACTCCCCTCATAGGCGTTCCGACAGGCCAGTATTTCGCAAGAAGCTCAATGGCGCTCGCATGGTCTTCTTCTGTGATGATGAGTCATGACGATGGCACAGTATACTAGCAATGTCGTGGAGCTCCATGGAGGCACACAGAATAAAGTGAGGCATATATTAAAAAAGAGAAAAATATACTGTCTCATGTGTCACTGATAAAGACAATGAAAATACGAGCAGAAACGGAAAGCGGTTTGTTCTTTCCACTATAAGGCACACCGGAATCGTTGTTCGTGTTTCTGCGGCCCCGTTGGAAAGCTCTGACGTGAGCCTAATTCTGCGGACATTACAGGGCCTGTGAACCTAGAAGACATTGTTGCCGCTGCAGCAGAAACAATGTTTGTAGTGCCTTGGTCATCAATCTAAAATAGAAAAATGCAATGAGCAAAAGCGACACTCCAAGGGTTAGAGATAGTGGAGGCAACTTCAGTAGCCATAGCAGCGGCGCTCAAAGATACCGTGAACCTAGCAATGACCGTCTAGCCACTTCTAATATTTAGTGCTAAATGTGCACATTTGACTAGTGAAACTAGGAGCCGTATTTATTGATGACATGCAGGTTCTTCTTTCTTTTCCGGTGTGAAGAAACTCGACTATGGGCATCTGAGGCATTAACCTCCTGATCTACGCGCAAGAATACCGCGCAAATATGTTGGCCAGAGAAGATCTTTTTGTTAAAAGGAAACGAAGAGATGAGCCTCAAGTTTCGTGGAAACTAGAAGCCGTATTGATTGATGACATGCGGGTTCTTTTATTTTCTTCTCTGGTGTGAAGAAACTCGACTGCGGTAATGTGAGGCATTAACCTCCTGATCTACGCGCAAGAATACCGCGCAAATATGTTGGCCAGAGAAGATCTTTTTGTTAAAAAGAAACGAAGAGATGAGCCTCAAGTTTCGTGGACCTATGGCCCCGCTCTTGTGTCTACCTTGTGACCCATCATCGAAGTTTACATATAGCCTGAAGCGTGCCGCTCCTGAGGTCCACCATGTCGGTTCGATTTCCAATCGCGGTGACCACATTATGGCTGTTCACAATAAAATGCACCTTTGTGGTAATAGTCAGGTAGTATTTGTGGTAGTATTACGCTAAAGAACCTTACGAGGTAAAAATTACGTAAAATAACGGCTAAATCATCTGCCTCAATAATAATATGGTATTGTCACCCCTATTTACCCCTATAAGGAGCCGGGAATAAGCAATATATCTGGCAATACTTTCCTTACTAACACAATACATTTAGACAGAACTCACATAATCACCAACCTATGTACCAGCATACCTTGATGATAACGTATTCAGACTGACGTGAGATTGAACTAGCGATTTTCCTAAATAAAATGTGAGCCGATAACACTCACTACATTTTCGCACCATTATGTTCGAAGCAGTGATGAAACTTCAGACAAGCGCTTCTACGTCATGCCTTCGAAGCTAATAGTGAGTACGACCTAAGTTCTCCGACAGGTTTACTGGCCTGACTTTGTGCACGAAATAGAGATGTAAGCTCGTCTTTCAGTACTCAAACATAAGCCCTCTCGAGTCAGAAGCGAATGCACTAGGAACTTCCCGAAAGTCAATTTTGGCTGCTGGACTCCTATGACCCCGTATGTGAAGATTTGTGAGTGTTATATATATCTGCAGTTCGCGCACAAAGGCACAAGGTCTCGATCCAGAACGGTAGTTGAAGATGATAGGGTGGTCTTCCGATTGAAACCCCAGGCAACGCTTCCTATATTGCCATGGTTAGGAAAAGCGGGTCCTTCGATTCAAGCGAAGCAGCTTCCTGCAAATGCGTGCTATAGATCTTAGCACGTCCCACCGGAACTGCGATAAAGCGGACAAGTTTTGGGCCCACAAAGAAAATCCCGTCAGGCGCATCAAAGCATGCAATACGGTGCAACCTGTGAAATGCCAGCGAGGGAATGGCATCACCTCCTTGTTCTTCACCTTCCTGTTGTCGAAGACAATGAAGAAGCTATCCTCGAGTAATTCACGTTAGTTCTCTTGTGTGCGCTCCGTGTTTTATACCATCATCTTGCTTCGCCGCAGCCTTCACAGCTTAGACGCTCGCTCAATGAAGGCCGTTACCTCGGGGCATTGGATCCTCGGTGCCAAAGGACAGGCCAATATTGCTGCTTCCGTACAGCTCAAAAGAAAAACAGCGAAAGCGAAATAGCGCGCTGCGCTTCAAGAAGCCTAGTGGACAATGAGAGAACGAAACACGAGAGAAAAAAAGAGATTTTGAGTAAACTTTCTACCCTGCAGGGCACCGTTTCCTTTCTTACGTAATATATTGTCTTTTCAGTTTTTTTTTACCGGAACACGTTTTCTACATGTACATACTCCAAGTTCTTATTTTGTCCTTGTTCCTTTTATTTTGCGTGAACCTCTCTTTTTTGCAGGGTCTTCATGTCTTTTACGTCCTTGATACGTTATATACCTCATACAGCGTAGCGTGTAAGAGCCTGTAATCAGTCACAACTTTAGAAGTCAGCGGCATTTCCTCCTCAAAGGCGGATGTACACACGCCTGCACCAATGAGAGTGTACTCCGGACTAACGTCATGAGCTGGATGGTCGTTGACCTCACCTGCAGAAAACGTTGCCGAGAGCAAAAGCGAGACTATTTCTTTCGTCACTGTGGTGAACGGCTGCAGTGCTCCGGTTGTATGGGTGTGGCCGCCCCTGACTTCTGGAGTTGTATCCGTCTATACGTACGTGAAAGCATTAATCTCTGGGCTTCATTTCAGATATTTCTAGATGCTTTATCGCACAAAGTGCCATATGTTATGCTACATTTTTTTCCAGATTGAGTTATGCACTTTCATTGCTTGAAGATACTTTTCGTTTTTATTGGCCTGTTTTGAATTGAATTGAATTGAATTGAAGTTTATTTGTCCTGAAATTCTTACAGGATCGGGAGCAGAGGCCAAAGGCTATATAGCCTGACAGCGGACCTCTGCTCCGGCTGAGGTTAGACACGCGCTTGCGAACCTTCGCACCTCATCTGCACCAGGCCCTGACCTCGTCAATAATAAACTTCTCCGCAACTTAGATGAAAACTCAATTATAGCCCTCACTAAATTTTTTAACCACTGCTTCGACACTTCTACCTTGCCGGCTGCGTGGAAGGACGCCAGAGTTATTTTCATACCAAAACCTGGTAAGCCCATAAACACAGCCAACCTACGTCCGATTTCCCTCACTTCATGCATCGGAAAAACACTTGAACATGTAATCCTCAACCGCCTTAGCAACTTTATAGAAGAACACAACTTATACCCTCACGAAATGATAGGCTTCCGTAAATCCCTTTCCAGCCAAGATGTCATGCTTCGACTGAAGCATGACATCATTATCCCTAACTCTAGCCTCGATACTCAAGCAATTCTCAGTCTCGATCTCCATGGGGCTTTTAACAACGTCAGCCACACTGCCATATTGAGTGAACTGAGCGCTATAGGCGTTGGTAAAAAGATTCATGATTACATATCTGCGTTCCTTTCGAACCGTACGGCAACTATTTACATTGGGTCTGAACACTCTTGTTCTTACTCCTTGGGGAGTTTCGGCACACCTCAAGGATCAGTGTTATCACCTTTCCTTTTTAACATCGCGATGACGCCGCTGGCTCGAACGCTGAGATCCATATCAGATCTCAAATTTTCACTTTATGCAGATGATATTACCCTCTGGATGACAGGCAGCTCCGATGGTCACATTCAGGAAACTCTGCAGACTGCTGCTGACAGGGTGGTGGTTTGTGCGGGTAACATGAATCTGACCTGTTCACCCACTAAATCTGAACTGCTCCTCCTTCCTGCCCATCGGGGCTCTGAAAAGCACATCTCTGATATACAAATAACACTGAACAATACACCCGTGCCTAAAGTTGACAGACTCAGGGTGCTTGGACTACACATACAACGAAATCGACTAAACACACACACCATTAAAGCACTTCAAACAACTGTGGACCACACTCTACGCCTTATAGGCAGGATATCTAATAAGCATGGCGGGCTACGAGAGGCAGAGCTCCTCCGCCTCATCCAAGCCTTCGTCCTCAATAAAGTGACTTATTCTCTCCCTTATCTGTTCCTTCTGAGAAGAGAACAAAATAACGTGGACACTTTGTTACGCAAAATCTACAAATTCGCTCTCGGAGTCCCCATTCGAACGTCCACCGCACGGCTCATGGAGACAGGCACATTGAACACCTTAACTGAACTTATTGAAGCACACTTAACTTCACAATATGCTCGTCTTTCCAACACACAGACCGGAAGATACATACTCGATACCCTCAGTATCAGGCCAACTCCAACCACTAACGCCAAACACACTATTCCGCGTGAAATACACAAGAATCTACACATTCCGCCGCTCCCTAAAAACATGCACCCTGTGCACCACGAGCAACGTCGACGACAGCGTGCAAAAACTCTCGAAAAACGATTTTCTACTTCTAAAGAAGTGCTCTATGTTGACGCTGCCGAATACAGTACCCGTCCTTTTTTCGCCCTCTCAGTTGTGAATTCGCTAGGTCAGATATCTGCTGCTGCTTCTATTTCTGCTTCCTCTTCTGAGGAGGCGGAAGAAGCAGCCATAGCTCTGGCCCTTACAGTTCCAAATTATTCACTTATTATTAGTGATTCAAAAACTGCCATCTACAATTTTGGAGCGGGTAGGGTGTCCAAAACAGCCCTCTCCCTCCTTTTGGCCCATCCCCCGCAACAAGACACGGCTTTAATATGGACTCCCGCGCACGCGGGCCTTGCCGGTAACGAGGCGGCTCACGCCAGCGCCCGAGGATTTACGTTCCGGGCGCAGGCGCTGGAAGAGCCAGGCCCCGTTTCGACAACGGCACCGTTTGCTGCGCGGGATCGCCTTTTAACATTTCACGACATCTGTAGTCACTACCGCCTTGGTCGTTTATCCTTACCGCCGCTAATGTCGAAATCCATACGAAGGCGCGAAGTACTGTGGCGACAGCTGCAGACTCACACCTTTCCTTCTCCTTACATTCTTCACCTCATGTACCCTTCTCTTTACCCGTCCTCCTCCTGTAAATATTGCTCCGCACAGAAAGCAAATCTTAATCATATCATGTGGGGGTGCCCTAAGCACCCCCCTCCACCGTCCCTTCGAAAACTAATTAGTAATGAGGAGCAGTGGGAGGCTGCCATGCGCAGCTTGAAACCCGACGTCCAGGAGGCCATTCTGGGTTGGGCAGAGAGGGTTGCGGAGGACTATCGAGCGTAGCAATCTCTCCTCATCTCTCTTCCATTGCACCTTTCCTTTACAAAGGAAAAATAAAGTTTATACCTACCTACCTGCTCCTAAATACAGTTTGGCACGCAGGCCGCTCAATCTGTCACATATATATTCAGAAATATATGTTTTTTGTTGCCTTACATTGCATATTGAAAGAAGGGGCTTTAGATAGCGTGATGCGTGCACTTTTTAATGGATGCTTAAAATGGTTGAACCGTGAGTGCAACTTCCCGTCAGTAAATGTTCTTCTCCCGTGGCTTTTTGACCTGTAGTATGTTTTTTTTTCTATATTTGAGGTTTCATGGACCAAACTGTCGTCTGTGTCGAGCTTAATATAGCAGGTACAACGTGAGAAGTCTGAGGACCACGGTGCTATAGTGGTTATGGCTCGGGACTGGTGACCCGAAGGTCACGTTTTCGAATCGGGACCATGGCTGCCGCATTTTCAATGAAGGCCAAAATGCTTGAAGCCTGTGTATATTGATATGCAGTTGAACATTTAAGTATGCGGTTTTGAGGTGCCTCAGAACCATTACATGGTTTTAAGACGCAGAACTGCCAACTATTATTATTAGTAGTAAGAAGCCCGGACAAACGTGGACGACCAAAGCGCTATCACTCGTTGCCTCTGCGACCAAAGAAATGGTTCTTATCATGAGGATGAATGAAAGTGAATTCAATGACCATACGTCCTATAAATTATCTCTGTGGTCGGACGCGACACTCGAAGGCCTCAAATTCGGATCCTTCTGGTGGAATGTTATCTTTTCGTCACATATAAATTTTTCACAATTCAGCACCTAACCCAGTCTCTCTATGAAAATTTAGAAGAATAAAAGACACTTCCTTTCGTGCTAGAGCTACGGAATTGTCAAATGACGGATAGCACAGTCGAGAGCGAGAGAACTGGGGGGATCAAACTAAGAAATTAACAGGCATAAATTATTGTCAGAACAAGCTAATACTCCATATGAAAATTAAAAAAAGCCACACCTCTGTCTCAAAGGCGAAGCAATGAACGCGATACCAACAAATTGGAAGTCTCAAAGGTGAAGCAATGAACGCGATCCCAAGAAATTGGAAGGCGACGCGCAGAACGGCAAGCAGATCGAAACGTGCCCCGCGTTTCTCACGCACGAAACGTACTCACAGGTACAGATGAACGCGAATAAGCGTCTCACTTCCTACTTCGCTGTGTCTGTAAAGCGCACCCTTTTTGCAAATGTACTGTGCAAAAATTGATGTTACCTTTGTGCACCCTGTAACTACAACAGAATTGTTCCAGTGGAAGCCCAAAGCCAGCCGAAACGTACAATTCTCCCAACCACGAGATAATGGCGCGAGTGAACGTCCACCCCCTCCTCTCCGCGAGGGAAAGTACGCGTGGGAGATGAGAGCACGCGCCGCCGCGTCGTGATGACGTGGCGACGCGCGCTCATTGCGCCATCTCGCTGGTAATGCTGAAAATACGATGGTTCTCCCCGAGATACCCATCACCAGCGGTAAGTGGTAGATATAAATAACTTGGCGTTTGATCTTTGAAGGATGTGTGCCTTCGTGGCTCAGTGGCTAACGCATTGTACTCACAATTCAGAGGTCGAACGTTCGATTTCGCACACCGGCATCTTTTTCTCGATTATTTTTCTTCTTTGCGTTTTTGTACATATAGATAGGTATACAAATACGGTGAATGACGTCAACGTCGCTGTTATTCACCATATATGTATATGCCCTCTTCGACGTCGAAACCGATCGCAATAGCCAGCCGAAATTGTCCATAAAATTGCAGCCGCCATAGTTAAAACGGGGGGGGGGACGGAGGGGAGGTGTACGCGCGACTCTTTTTGGTAAGTCCTTCTCGCCACGTATATTGCTGCGTTTAAGTGACACGTTAATACTCCTGATTGATCAACGACCTCCCGTAAGGCATATAATGATCTCCAAATATAGGTCACGTGCTGCTTTAAAGGAAGTCATAGTAGTGACAAGTATACAATGCTATGCGAGCACGATCTTGTTCACAAGTCCTTTGGTGACGCTAGGGAACGTCTGCGCTGAAAATGTAGCGCTGTGCCGAACGAGATTGGATTGTGTAACGATACAAGAATTACGGAAGACTGAGGCGACAGTAGGCCAAGCATCGTGTTCATTCGAAACCGGAGTGCGTCCCACACAGCGGAGATCAAGCGTCGATTTTCGCTTTTTGTGTTGTCTATGCTCGTAAGTGTCGTTGAGTCATAGATTGTCACCAACGAAGCACATCTCTAAATTGACCGGCCAGCCGCAATCGCTGGACTAACGCTGCGTAAGATGAGAGCTTTTATTAACGCTGCTCCTGTTATCATAATTCTTATTTCCAAGAAGCTTTTCAACGTGCTTTTGAGGTGACTGTACAGTACAGACGGCCGAATTGTTAAGAGGACAGACGGCAGTCATTAAGGGAAAAAAATGGAGCTGGGAGTCACGTAATGCGCTGAACAGACAACCGATGGACAGTAAGAGCAATTACGGAATGGTCATTACCGAGGAATTGAGAGAGAGAGGGAAAGGGGGAGAGAGGAAATTTCTCTAACAAAAAGGCAGTGAGGCAAGGGATGAAAAACGCAATTGTGAAAAGCAGAGCTTTACACACGCTGCTTTAGCGCTATATCACCTCGAAGAACGCGGCTGAGACAAACTACTGAAATGGCACTTATGACCGAGAAAAAACATCGTTAGATCAGAGGGTGCGTACCATCATAGATACGGCATGACTTTTTCATTAACGTTGATATCGTCCTGATAACAATAAAGCGAAAAATTGGCTGCCGCATCGGGAATTGAATCCGCGACTTCGACAACGTACAGCAAGGTACCACTGTAGTCATTCGGATATCGCGGTAGCAGCTGATTATTGTTTGTGCTGGAAGTTATGTGAATTCAGTCATGACATTTAGAACTTAAATATAGCAATACATTTAAAAAGCTAAGCGATGACATTTGAAGGGGTATCCTCACGGTCTCGTCAGGCTCCGAACGAAATCACTTTCGGTAGAAAACAAAAAAAGGCATAAGACGTGCCATAGGCACATAACGTTTTACGCTTTCTTATATCAAAAGTGTCTGATGATTCATGTGCAATAGCGTTTTTAGTCTATTTGTCTCCAATAATTCTTATCTTTTCAAACCTTTTCTTTCACTGATGCTCGTTCCAGGCCAGTCGGTTTATGGGGTTTAACGTCCTAAAACGACCCACGCATTTAGAGACGAAGTAGCGGAGGACTCAGCGTTCCAACCATAGCTTCAAATCCGGGACTGAGTCTTTAAAGTGCCCCGCTGCTATATTCTAGTGGCTAAGGTACTCGGCTGCTGACCCGCAGCTTGTGGGATCGGCGGCGGCGACTGATTATCGATGGAGGCGAAAATTCCGTAGCTCAGATTTGGGTGCACGTTAAAGAACCCCAGGTGGTCGAAATTTCCGGAGCCCCCCACTACGGCGTCTCTCATAATCACATTGTGGTTTTGGGACGTTAAAGCCCTTATATCAATCAAGCCTTTAAAGCGAAATCTGTAGGGAAGGACCCTCGCACTATTCCAAACCCCGTTATATCCCGTGTCTGGAGCCTCGCATGGAAACGCAGAATGCGCAATCGAGCTGCGCAGGTGGCTATAAAAGAGCACAGCTATAGCGTCTCGGTGGAAAGCCCCCAGTTCCGAAGTGACATGCGAAGTTTGCATATAGATGGCCTCGTTTCAAGTCTAAGGCCTTCGTAGAGGGCCGTTTCCATAGCCTATATACCGCGCATGAAAGTTGACACGATGGCTCTTATTATATTGTTATCTTTTTTTTCCCCCGTCACGACACTCTACATCCGTAAAACGTAGCTGCTGGCTCCTTTTGACGATTTCATTGCTCGTTTTTTATTGAAAGGATGAAATAGGAGACGCTGGTGCCATTACGATGGTACCAGCTACTCTTTCCAACTTAGCAGAAAAAATATGTTGTAAGAAAAGCAATAAAGGCACAATATACAATACAGCAGAATATACGATGCGAAGGTAAAGCACAGCCAAACATTGCAAGACATTTCAGACACGCACTGTTTCGTTCATTTTAGAGCGAAACAATTTCGAGAATTTTTTTTGTTGTTGTTGTTTTTATCCTCGACCACTATGTCACTGTTATATTCTGTCGCATGTAACACTCACTTTGGTTGCACCATATGGGGCAGGTAGTAATTTTTGCTCTTGACCTGAAGATAAAACAAAGCAATGATTTTATTTATTTATTTATTTATTTATTTATTTATTTATTTATTTATATGTCGGGTTTAACGTCACAAAACCACCATTAGATTGAGAGACACCGCAGTGGAGGGCTCCGGAAATTTAGACAACCTGGGGTTCTTTAACGTGCCCCGAAATATGAGCACACGGGCCTACAGCATTTGCGCCTCCATCGAAACTGCAGCCGCCGCCAAAACAATAAAGCAATGTTTCCAGAGACAAAATTCAGGTGCGATGCAGTATTAATATATAATGGCGCAATAATTTACTCAATTACGAAATTTTTCGGCTATGTTCGCTTTTTTCTTGACAACGTGCTTTGTTAATGGTTTGCTTCAGCGTATTTGGGGCTATCTATCTATCTATCTATCTATCTATCTATCTATCTATCTATCTATCTATCTATCTATCTATCTATCTATCTATCTATCTGTCTATCTATCTATCTATCTATCTATCTTTCTTTCTATCTATCTATCTATCTATCTATCTATCTATCTATCTATCTATCTATCTATCTATCTATCTATCTATCTATCTATCTATGTTCACTTTTTTCTTGACAACGTGCTTTGTTAATGGTTTGTTTCAGCGTATTTGGGGCTATCTATCTATCTATCTATCTATCTATCTATCTATCTATCTATCTATCTATCTATCTATCTATCTATCTATCTATAAGCAAATATCCAACACAAACCGGTAGCCAGGGGGGGCGGAAGCTTACGGATGCGTTAACACGAATGGCCTAGGCGCTACAAACGTAACACCTCGCATTAATGTACAGTGATGAGAGCCACGCTTTCAAAAAAAAAGAAGAAAGCATACACTAGCAAATGAGACGTTTAGATAACTGCTACTGTTGAAGAACAAGAAGACATATAGGCGTATAACTATATTCCCAAGCTACATTGGTACTCTAGTGGTTATGATGCTCTTTTGCTGAACAGAAGGTCATGGGATTGAATCACTGCTGAGGCGGGCGCATTTAAAATTAGGTAAAACGATGGCGGCCTGTGTACATAGATTTAATTGATTGATACGTGGAGTTTAACGACCCAAAACCACTATATGATTATGAGAGACGCCGTAGTGGAGGACTCCGAAAATTTAGACCCCCTGGGTTCATTAACGCGCACCCAGATATGAGCACACAGACCCACAGCATTTTTTGCCTCCATCTAAAATGCAGCTGCCACAACCGGGATTCGATCCCGCGACCTACGGGTGAGCAGCCGAGTACCTTAGTCACTAGACCACCGTGGCGGGGCGTGTACTTAGATTTAGGTACGCCTTCAAGAACACCAGGTGATCAAATTTCAGGAGCCCCTCCTTGCAGCGTTTCTCACAATCATATCTTCTACTTGGATATGCCTCGAACAAATCTGGTGACCTCGAAAATTATCAAACTAATTCCTGAAAGAATTTGCATCATGATGCAGTGAATACTGAGACCCTATCTATCGCTTCTCACTTTCAACTTCACGTGTGCCAAAGGTAATACTAATTTCTAATCAGGTGATCAGATGGTAACTCCTAATTACAAACGTACTTCCCTAACCAGGACGTCGTGAAAGATCCTAGAACGCACAATCTTTTAATATCCCAAGGTATGTGTAAACGTTTCGCCTACTAACTATGAACAAGCATGGCTTCCCATACGGGATGCTAATTGTTACAAAATCGCTAAAGTTATTCAAGACCTCGCACTGTCTACTGACAATCGCGGCAAAACTGACATTCTATTTTCAGTTTTGATAAAATCGTTCTATCACGTCTGTCTTAGGAAGTTAATTGCTAGACTAAACGGAATTATTGTCTATATAAGCATTTCAGCTTGAAGTTGAGATTTTTTTACCTATCGTTCGAAATTTTTCTTTCTTCGTGAAGTGCGATCCGATGTTGTTGCCATCTCGTCTGGAGTCCTAGAAGGCTCTTTTAGGACCCTCACACTAATTATTCTAAAATAATGACATTTTCACTAACGCTACACATCACACAAAACGTTATCATGTTGGCTGCATCTATCGTAAGGAAATAAAATGTTGTGAACACCACCTCATACTAAAGAGATGGCTTAGCGTGATGAACGCCTAGGGCTAACAATGGCAAATGTCTATCAACACTGTGAATCAGCGTCATTGGGGGAGACAACAAACGATAATACGTCAGAATTCACTTCCTCAATGACACAGGCATCAACACAAGTACCTAGGACGAATATGTAACCTGTAGTGAGTCAAATGCAAACACATTGCACCTCAAATGACACCAGTAGGTTGTTTTTCCTGTAGAGATTCTTGAAATCTGGTTGCAAGCCAATTAATCTCCTATTTTATACAACCTTTGTCCGGTCATCACTGTTTGGTTCTCTCAAACAAAGACTAACCTAACTAGAAAAAGTTTAGTGAAAATCAATACGCTTTACTGATAACAAAAAACAAACGTACTGACTCACACGCAATGTATTACTAGCATTACGGTGACTAGGCAAACTAGCACGGAGTAAAACGAGCTCGTCTAAAATTTATACATCGCCTCCTGAACAAGCACTCTGACATAGACTACTTCAACGAAAATCACCATATTAAAGCTTTGGTCATCACGCAATAAACACAATGAAACACTAGCTTAATACTTTTACAACTCTACAACACTTGTGTATTATGCCTTGATGCTTTTAAGAAGTGGAACCAAATTAACTGAACCCCAGCAACATTGAATCACGTTCAACTTTTCGTGACACGACAGAAAAAAAAATAAGCAACATAGGACCAAAATAAAGTCTCATAGTCATAAAAATTTTTCTTATTTGTTTATATGACTTTCGTATGCTGTATTATCTAATCAAATCCATTAAGTTTGATCGTTAGGCTGTAGATATACTAATATTGTATTAGGGCCGTTTCACGCCAACTATCCCAAACAGGATGCTCGCAAAAAATCTGTTTCTGTCAAATGGTTTCAGAAAGTTACACACATATAGACATTAGTTTTAAAGTATTTTGCGAAAACATTTTGAGCGGCAAAAATGTTTTGCGCCCGTGACCACCATTTGAAATTCACAAAATAGTGGAAAACAAGGTACAAAAAATTTCCTTTGAATTGGCTATTTCACCTATACGTTCGATACTTGCCCTTTTTGCGTTTCTAGAACAACGTGCTTGTCTTAAAGAGAGCTCCTTACGATACCTTCTAAATTTTCACTCTTTCGAGGGTTCACAAAACTAAGCAAATCGTAGTGTTTTCAGAGATTTTTTTTAATGTACAACCATCAATGGAATCCATAAATTACTTCTGTTAAACTCTCCATAAAACTTAATATTTACAAATATTTTTGTTTTGCCAATGTGTGACACAGAGTCTGAAATAGAATCCTGAACTTGGGAAAAAAACGCCACTTTAGTCTGTAGCACCCTAAGGTGGTCGAAGAAAAATCAAGAAAAAGAGAAAAAAATTCCGAATCACAGCGACTTAGTTCAGAGAAAGTTTAATTCAGGTAATTTTTATTTTAGAGGAGAAAAAATCACAGCATATCCACGGAGTAAATGATGATGAATGGGGCGAAGCTTTGGAGGGTTTAACGGTAAACCGTGAATCGTCCGTGCGCCCGTCTGCACCTTCTGAGTGAGTCATTGAACTAGCCGGTCACATACGAGCTAGGAGATACAGACACACAGGTTCAGGATCTCCGCCCCTAAGAGATTTTTGAAGTTAATTTCAACCACTGCTTTCTTTGCTATGGGGGCCATAGGCGCCAACTGAATTGACTGCATAAAAAGAGTGGTGGTGCACTAAGAACACATGGTTCGAAGTTCTTCTTGTGAGCACGCTATTTTGTATACCACATATTGATGCGGTAATAAACAGAGGTAAAGATATAACGATGTGGAGAATCACATGTCACTAAGCTCCCAACAATGAATTGTGTTAGATTTATTGCATGTGGCTATGAGAATCCATTGGTATTGAAAAAAAAAACATATCGGTCATGCGAAGGGGGCGGTCATTTATAGCTGATCCACAGAATGTTCACCTATGTATTCCACAAATGGTGCATGATGCGACCACGCCCTATGCATTCAAATCTACCGTACGTCGTCCGTGACGCTACAACAAGGTATGCCAAGCTGTTTTTCCCAGCTTGTTTCGGTGGTTGCAGGCCTTGTAAGTCTGGTAACATGCCCTGTTTTAGAGATGTTATGAGATAATAACATCATGTTTTTATGGCGTAGTCACCGGCCACCACCTGCACTGTGTGTCAATACAATAAGTAATGCGATTCATTCGCATTGTTTTATTTTTACCTCTGTTTGTTATCACCTTGATGCGTGTTATACAAAATAGAGAACTAACAAGAAGAACTTCGAACCACGTGTTCCAAGTACACTACCACTCTTTTTATGCAGCGAGTTCAGTTGGGTCCTATTGTCTCCATAGCAAAGCAATGCAATGATGGTACTAAATTTCAAAAATGTTTTTCTCAGCCAAAACAAAAAACACTTCACTTGAATTTTCTGTAAACGAGTTCGCTATAACTCTCAGTCGTACGCATTTTTCTTCTGGTTTTTTTTTTTTTGACCACCGTGGAGAGCTGCAGACGCTTCCATTTAGACTGAAGTGACGTTTTTGCCAGGTTCAGTATTTTATTTCAGAAACTACGTGCCACACACCGGCAAAACGAAAATATTTGTAAAATAATAATGTAAAGTTTTACAGAAGCAATTTACACATTTAATTGATGGTCATGTTCTGTAGAAATATTCTCAAAAACACTACAATTTGCTCAGTGTTGTGTACGCTCTAAAGTGTGAGAATTTTAAAGCTTTATTGAAGAACTATACTACAATCACGGTGTTTTAAAAACGCGCAAAAGCAAGTATTCGAAAAATGCCCAAGCAAGTATTCGAAAAGTCAATTTATAGGGAATTTTTTTCGTACCCGGTTTCCCACGATTTCATAAATTTTTATAGTGGTCACGAGCACAAAAATATTTGTCGCTCAGTATATCTTGGGAAAATAACTTTATAACGTCTATATGTGTGTGATTTTCTTCATTTGTTTGATAGAAAGTGATTTTTTGCCAGCACCAAGGCTGGGACAGTAGACGAGGAATGATTCATTAGAAATAAATACGATTTGAATGTATAAGATAAACTATTAGGCACATGTAGCGTATGTCATTTTCATGTATGGCGCAAAAAGGTACTCTGAAATGTGCCGTATGCCTTTGGACGCTCACAGTGTGTTTGTATGACCGGCTGCTTTGTTTTTCATGTAGAGACTGGCAGTACTGAAATAAATAAATTGGTTAATAATTTTATTATTTTTGACGTAACACCACTAAATTATTACTGTGACATTTATAATATTTATTTATTTATTTTATTTATTTACAGATACTGCAATCACCATTTGGTGATTTTAGCAGGGTGGTACATGAAGTTAGTCATGAACAAATGGCAAGTACAATGACATATAATATATACAGGTTATACAATGTGCATAGGGCAAATACAAACTTCAACTGGCAATAGCATACAATAAAAAATAGAAGACTACAATTATAAAGCATGTACAGTGGTATGTAATACGATTCAACAATTCAACTGGTTAGTGCACTTTCTAATTCCGAGGAAAACAATGCCAATGAGGGTGCTGAAACAATTGCATTAGTTAGTTTGTTCCACTCGACTATGGTGCGAGGAAAAAATGAATACTTAAAGCAATTATTGTGTGTGGGAAAGGGGGTTATGGTGAGGTCATGTCTCTGCCTGATAGAGTAGCCAGAAGAAAAAGAAAAAATATCGGCTATGTCTACTTGATATTGGCCATTAATTAGTTGGTACAGAAACTTAAGCCTTGAGTTACGGTATCTTAATGATAAAGGTGAAAGTTGAGCTCTGCTTAATAGGTCAGTAACAGAAGTCCTCGAAAAATTATTGTAGACAAAACGAACTGCTCTTTTTTGCACTTTTTCTAATTTGTTAATGTTAGTCTTAGTAAAAGGATCCCATATAATAGCGGCGTAATCTAATATTGGTAAAACAATTGATTTGTACGCTAAAAGGCGGACAGAAGGAGTGGATAGTTTGAGAGCACGACATAGAAAAAACAGTTTGTAAGTTGCATTCGCCGTTACATGTGTAATGTGTTTGTTCCAGCAGAGATCATTCGATATGTAAAGCCCCAAGTACTTATAATTAGTGACTTCAGTCAAAAAGGTGTTGTTAGCATCGTATCTGAAATGCAAAGGTTTTTTCATTTGTGTAATATACGAGAATACAGGCGTATATATATGCATATACCGGATGATCGGGGCTAAAATGGTCATTATGAAGTGAACGCGTTCAATGGCGTTGAAAAAATATGCGAATGCTTGGCAGCACACCATCCGATCATAATAAATCGACAACCGTATTCCGGGCAGGGCTGTTATTTATGCCAAGCCTTGTGAAAGCGCGCCGGAAGCCCCACCGGCAAGCAGTCAAGCAGCAGAGCGTGCTTTACGAGCACATAATGGGCTCACTATTTACTGAGAAAACGATCCGCGTCATGATAAGGGGCACTGTATTCCATTGGTTACTTTCGAACCAGTTTCTGTAGCTCGCCATTACGAAAGAAACATGGCGCATCTCATATCTGCGTATACCGGCATCACGCGGAGTGATGAATGGCGCGCTGTAACGCTTATATGTTTCAGCGTATAGCGATAAGTAGGCTCTATAGCAGTAAGTCATCATTCATCGCTGGAGAAAACGGCCTGCCTCACCGTGACCTGTGTGAGTTAAATGGTTGGTCTGTATATAGAAACAATCTTCCAGAACCACTGTCCGTGACGTTCATATCTAAAGATCTATTAGCAAAATACCTAAGCATATATTGCCAAGACTGTCACCAGAATTATGCTTCCGTCATCTTGAATCTTGTTTGCGAGCGTCTAATCGAAGCCGGCGACCACTGATAATGTGGGTGCGTCACCGTGTGCAATAACTGCATATTTCACAGCGCGAAGTGTGACTGCGATATTTTGATATGGACATGCGTGATTGTTTTTTAATTGCGACCAGCTTTCGTCACCTGAAACGTCACGTAGTAATGGCCGGTGCAATCAGCGCCTGAATTTACCAAAACCTTTTTGGACGTTTTATCATTGTTCTAATCTAAGTGCGTGCACGCACGCTTAGTAGCATTCACGTCTGAAGTCAAGCTAGCACCAGCTAGAGGGATGGAATGTATAATGACACTGGAGCAACGCCAACGTGTTGTACCCAAGGCGCCGATTGTTCTCTCGATCATTCTTACCTCTATCATCTATACAGTGTGCGGGTATTTTATACTGCTTCAGTGGGTGTACTTAGTTTGGTGTGTTGCTTTTCGCCCAACAAAAAGTTCACTTTTTACGCCACCAAATTCTTCACTATCACAACAAGCGTTATAATGATGACCCAGCCTTTGACCACATTTACCTGACGTCTATGTCACTCGTTTTGTTGTCACTACGAGGTAGCAGGACCTTGAAAAATGCCTGTGTTGCTGCAGGCCTTTCTCACAACGACGCAATGATGCAGTTTATCTGTACCAAAAAATTGCCCGCAGCTTCCCTCGGGGGAACACTGAGGAGGATGCGGAAGCATGTAATTGGTTAACGGGTGTTAAATTGCGACTTACTTGGGTCGATGGCTAAATTGGTTAACGTGGTTGTGAAATGGGGTGTTAAATGAGTGAACACGTCACGTATGCGAAAGGGCGGTGTTTTATTTATTGCGACGAAGTTTGAGGATGATGGCTTTGTGGTCGGTAAAGTAAAGAGTGAGTGGATCGGGTTGCATCGGTCGTAGGTCGAAATTTGCAAAGACGTGGTCGATGCAGGTTCCGCGAATGGTGGTCGGCTGCTGGTGTTTGCAGTCGTCGTGCGTTGCGCGTTTCAGCGAGTGTCGCGACGCCATGTATTCGACTATCCAATCGTCCTTGATGACGTCGACGTTGAAGTCGCCAACTAGCATGAGCGGTCGATGTTGCGGTTGTTGTTTTCTGTAATCTTGCACGGCCTCGTCGACGTACTTTTCTACGGCGGCACGAGAGAGGTTTGGCGCGAGGTACATCGTCATGACGTCGACGCCACAGACGGTAGCAACACAGTGCTCGCCGTTGGCGCGTTGTTGAACGCCGGGCTGTAGTCGGAGGTCAATGAAGGAGTCGTCGTCGTTGTCGACGTCACGCTTGACGTAAATTCCCACACCGCCCGCAGGTCGTTGGAACCCGTGCGTGCGCGCGACCGAAGCGTATCCCGCAACGTCGACATCATTGGCGTTCCACGTCTCAGTGAAGCAAAGCACGTCCACTCTGCGTAGTACACAGATGGTGGGCGATGGCGCGACGGCGCATGCGCGCGCGTCAGCTGTCGAATGTTCGAGAAGCGGTGCGGACGGCGCGGACGGCGCACTACAAGGCGCGAGTATAAGATGCTTCCGCATCTAAAAATAATAGATACAAGGAAGAACGTTGCTCGTTTAACGTTACTTGGGTCACTAGCCACCATGGCTGCGAGCTGCGCCTACTCTCACGGGATTAGATACAGATGTAGATGACTTTCCCTAGCGGCGTTCGCGCGCTGCCATTTTTGATCACGTGACCGCAAACTGGCCTTCTCTCAGGCAGTTGCCCAAGCGAAAGCATTGGGCCACTGATTGATTGATTTGTGGGGGTTAACGTCCCAAAACCACTATATGATTATGAGAGACGCCGTAGTGGAGGGCTCTGGAAATTTAGACCACCTGGGGTTCTTTAACGTGCGAGGGCCACTGAAGCGACTTTTGGATGTCAAACATCAATAATTAATAAGTAGAATTGCCGTATGCCGAGCATAACTTTTGCTCCTTCTGATGGAGCTGTATACCGCTCAACTTACACATCAAGATTGTTTCGATGTTGACATACAGTGTCCAACGAAGCCGCAGAATTATATTTTGGAAACACAAAGCCTATGTACTGTACCGCCAATATAGACTTCTGCGGATCGCCGACGTTAATGCAGCAGACTTCTGTCCAAGCCACTAACTTATTGCATAAATCATTTACAAGGGACATCGAGAACACAGTTAGTCACGTGACAAACGCAGCAGCCGTCTGTGCCATCGCACACTTACTATGCGGTACCACACACACAAAAAAGAAAACAGCCAATGAGCTGGTACCGACTCAATGGCGCACTCGGAAAATTGTTGGCTCCTGTGTCAACTTCCTTAGTGACGACGCTTATGAGCAGTCAGGATAGCACGGAACTAATAATAAGAATGCGGGTCAGCAAAGCTGTTGCAGGCCAAGCGCTCGAAGTTTCACGAATTCGTGCTTGAAGCGGTGGGGCTGTAAGGTCCAAGTATGGCAGTTGATCGAAGTCAGTCATAACTATTCTAATGACTGGATAACCAATAAGGGCTGTAGGCCTAATAGAAAACTACACCATAAAAACTTTACGGAGATGTTTGCTTCACGCGAGGATATCCTTAATCCGCGCTACCATATTAAAAATACTGCATCTCTCAGTTTTTTGAAGCAATTCTCAACATTATAACCTTCAACCACAGCATCAAATCATGATGGTTCTGATTTACGCAGCAGTAGACAGCAGTGCTTCCTCGGCATTACCTCACTCAACAACCCAAACCTAATCACGGATGAGGGCCATCCCCTTCCTTGAAATGAAGCTACGTGCTGGATTACGAAAAATGGAGGGGCTAAAAGCCGGGACAACTCATGTCTTTTCACTAATCATAAAGAGTAATCAAGACAAGCGTTTTTTCTAGGCGTGTATATTATTACACTCTTGTTTGGACTTATATGCAGTATTTATTGCTGGCGTATGTACGAACGACTGAACTTTAGTGATTGATTGATATGGGGGTTCAACGTCCCAAAATCACCATATGAGTATGAGAGACGCCGTAGTGGAGGGCTCCGGAAATTTCGACCACCTGGGGTTCTTTAACGTGCACCCAAATCTGAGCACACGGGCCGACATTTCCGCCTCCATCGGAGATGCAGCCGCCGCAGCCGGGATTTGAACCGGCGACTTGCGAGTCAGCAGCCGAGTGCCTTAGCCACAAGACCACCGCGGCGGGGCACTGAAATTTAGTGTCACAGTGTGCGTTAGCGCCCGAAAATAATTATGTCATGTACGCCAGTTTATCTCCCTGTGTTGACCCAGAACTGTCGAATTTATTTCAAGAACCATTCTTAGCTGTGGTGTAATTAGATATCGATTCAACGCTCCTGTCATCTGCCTGTAAATTGCATACGCATCGAGCCACCTTCGCTTATATATACAACAGTGGAGGTGGCTTTCTTTGATTTTATAACGTAGTCATCGAAATAACCGAACAGAAAGAAAGGGATATACAATGTCGAAACGACTAATTAAATTAAATATACACTAGTAACAAGAACAGAAAGCTCCATTTCGGACACATCATCAGTACCCGTGGTCATCTCTGAATTTGTGTCCAAAGCAGCTTGTTAGCAATACCAGCTGGAGCCTCAATTACGCCAATCACAAGCTTACACAGCTTGACTGCCATACAAGTTTAACTGTCCTTTGATAATCTATGGCGTTTTCACATCCTTTTCTCATGTTGACACTCACGGCATTCTGCCTTTTTCGTGAATTCACGGCGCACGCGCCCTTACACTAGCTGAAATGTCGTGATACGCTTCTCATCTGGGAGGCTTTCGTTGTGACAATGCCAGTTGTCCCGCCTTCTACCAACACCCTTCAAAAAAAATGAACACGAAAATGTGAACGCCGGAATGAGGCATAGATGACAACAGCTAAGAGCGACAAAAAAAGTTTGCTTTGCATTAACTCGCAAAAAGCCCTTTACGTGCGAAGCACTTTTCAGATACGGCTTGTCCATCCTTTTATCTCATGTGGCAGGATCCCGTTAAATGCCTATTGGTCAATAAACACCTTATGCAAGGAAGGCAACGCTAGAACTTGAGTTAAAATTACCGATCGAGGTTTCAAATTCAGAAAAAAAAAGAAGTTATCAACATATCAAGCTCATTGTTAAAAAGCCACAGCTTTGCCGCAAAGGCGAAGAAATGAACGTGATAGCAACAAATAGATTGATTGATTGATTTGTGGGGTTTAACGTCCCAAAACCACTATTTGATTATGAGAGACGCCGTAGTGGAGGGCTCCGGAAATTTTGACCACCTGGGGTTCTTTAACGTGCACCCAAATCTGAGTACACGGGCCTACAACATTTCCGCCTCCATCGGAAATGCAGCCGCCACAGCCGGGAATCGAACCCGCGACCTCCGGGTCAGCAGCCGAGTACCTTAGCCACTAGACCACCGTGGCGGGGCAGCAACAAATAGAAAGGTCACGCGCAGAATAGAAAGGAGATCGAAACGTTCCCCGCGTTTGTTACGCACAAATGACACACGAAACGTACTCAGAGGTACTTCGCTGTGTCTGAAAAGAGCGCGCCTTTCGCAAACAATGACCGCAATGATTGCAGTGACCTTTGTGCGCCCGGTAACTACAGCAAAATCATTCCAGGTAAATCTCGAGGCCAGCCAAGAAGTACGATCCTTCGCTCCTAGCCACTGCGAGATAAGGGCGCGCGAGGGAGCGTCACTTTCTTTCTCTAAGCCGGGCTAAGTTCGCGTAGGAGATTAGAGCAGGCGCCGCCACGCGATGTGGTGACGCACGCTCATTGTACCATCTTGCTGGTAACGGTGAAAACACAATTCCCTCCAAGATGCCCGTGAGCAGTGGTAAGTGGTCGATATAAACAGCTTGCCGTTTGATCAACGAAGGACGTGCTCCGATGCGGCTTTGTGGTTAACGCCTCGCTTTCACGACACAGAGGTCCCACAATGGATTGCGCGAGCCAGAATGTCTTCTTGGGTTTTTCTTATTTTCTTGCATTTTCATATATATATATATATATATATATATATATATATATATATATATATATATATATATATATATATATATATATATATGTTATAAACTTCGAGAATAGTGCAGTATAGGAAACAAAACAATAAAATATTTATTTAATCCTAACAGTTTCGGCTGGTGGACCAGCCTTCTTCGGAGGATGTAAGTGAAATGATACAAGTTCCCGTAGCAGAGGGTCACCCTAACAGTTTAAAGACCCTCCAAAAAAAGAGAGAGAGAGAGAGAGAAAGACAAGCGGGCGAACGAGGTAGCAACAGACAACAAGAAGAAGGAGAGGAACTAGAAAGGAGCGACGGAGAGCCGCCGGAAACGAGCGGGTAATTCTGGCATTGTTACTGGGTATAGGTAAGACGCGCCGCCATATATATATATATATATATATATATATATATATATATATATATATATATATATATATATATATATATATATACGGTGAGTAAAGCCGAGGCCGGCGGCAAAATCCAGCCGAGTGTCCATATAATTGATATCTAAATAAAAAAACAATGGTTCGGAAAGTACGACTGACACCCGCATCGTGCGACAGAGGGCGCCACTGCCTTTACAGGAGCGCGATTGCTCCTCCCATTGGCGCTTCTCAAGCGCTTTCATCGCTACGTCTGAAGGTGGCAACAAGCAGACAGAGCTCGCTGGACGTGAAAAGTGTCTTAATTGCCAACAAGAAGGAACTCGATGCAGCACAGCAACACGTATTTTGTCGCACACCAACTATAAACATTTACGTCATTGACAGCTTGAGGAAAGTAACGGTGGAAACTCAAAGAACGGGAATCGGTGGGTGTTTGTGCTATGCACTTGCTCGGGTTTTTCAGCAGCGGAGCTTGATTTAGCGCATGGTTTACAATTGCACCAATCGCTACACAACGTATCTTTGTTACTGAACGAGTTGGACAACCAATAAGACATAGCAGTCGAAGCCGCGCCCTTGAATGAGCTCCCACAAATCTCCCACAGTCGGTAAGACGCCAAATGAAGACGGAACATACAGCCGGGCATGTGTACACATATGTTTTCGATGACCTCAGCCACGCGTGCGCCTTTTCGGTATTCGACACCGTGACCAGCACAAAAAGAACGATCGGAAACGGTGACGCCATGAATCAGACTCCTTAGCAGTTGGCACACAGTCTTCCGACGAGTGGCACAGCCATTGCCGGAGGGAACTTAGGATTTCTTGGGTGTGGTTAGCGTGCTGCAATGATTGCGGTACCGCCAAGCAAACCGCTGTGTATCGTTGTCGTTGGAGCTCTACCTACACCTGCCAGATTCAAGCGTATCATACCGACGAAAGCTTCCGCAGCGTGAATTAGTTAAGCACGTGTCAAGCTGGCAGGCAATCCTAGATTTTGCAGCAGTGCAGTAAAGCTATCCCGCCCAAATAGCCTTCACGTTGCTCGCTAGGACATGTCATATGTGAGTCGGTGTGGTTCTCACCCTACTTTTCATTTCTTCCTGTACCGAGACTTTTTTTCACTAAGTGTTTTTGGGTGTGTTCTTGGAACTTACTGCGAGTACTTCACTGCATCTCCACCATGAACCGTACCTGAGTACGTCAGACATTCGTGGCGCTTAATTCAATTACTCTCTGCGCTGTGCATCAATAAACAACTGCACAGAACTACGTATCGTCTAAGACGTATGAGGATTCTTTTAACATTCTAGCTGCAGCTTGATATTTTGAGTTCAGCCATTTCTTCTTCCGCGGCTGGCCATCTAGAAAATTTCGCAGTTCGTTAGGCCGAGCTTCTTGGAACGTTGGAAAATATACGACCACCAGACGCGGCAGTGGGTTCGAAAAGTTCGAAGAAAAATAACGAAGTGAGCCATCAGTGCCAGACTCGAGTTGGCACTTCCTCTTCGCGATTTCCTATGTGCACTGGCCGAGAGTACCACCGTGTACACTATTTACCAAAAATGTACACGGCCATCTGCTAATGAACCCGCAGCAAACTAATATGTATCGCAGAAGCTTCGCAATTTGCGCACAATTTCTTTCGAGAATATCAGCATCGTTAGGGTGCAGAGATGGTAAACTGACTCCGTTCTCTTTTTTCTGCGTGAGCAAAAGATTTTTGTACAGTGTAAACATGCAGAACGAGAATATTTACCCTTTTCTTTTATCCAAGCATTCGACATAATTCAACTTCGTCTTGCCTAAGACCGCATGTGTTTGTAATAATCGCTAAAAGGTGTAACACATGTTGAATTAGTTCATCATAGCCAGGCAAAAACAGCGCACTTTTGACAAGCATGCACCGAGGAAACACAGGACACAAACTTCAACAGTAGTTTAACTAACACTTGTAAATCAACGCCTGTGTCCTGTGTTTAATCGCTTCGTCCTCGTCAATTTGAGCTGTTTCCACCTCGGTATAACTAAAAGCTAAGCTAAATATGGTAGCACATACACCATGTTCTTGCAAGTACGGAAAGTGGTGCGATTTAAGGAGAGAGCAACAGTTCAAAAAGAATTCACGTGATTTTGACGCCATTAAACGATGCGTGCTCTATAACCATGCTTATGAGGCGTAACAAGTGTTTTATGCGTCGTTTCTATCAAGCGGCTTATCTTTTCAACTCCCTCCCATCTCACTTTATCAATGAATTCAGTTCAGTGGTTTTACGAGTGAAAACCCCAGTGTGGTCATGAGGACTGTCGTAGCAGTAGTCTTCATTTTAAGATTGAATACCTGCGGTTCTTCAACAAGTCTGAATTTGTGTAGAACATCGTTGGTGCAAAGAAAAAAAAGACTTACTGCCGACCTCGTGTCTGATGAGGTGTTCCTTTGTACAAATAAGGTCACACATACAATCTGGTGCGTCACATGGTGTGTGCATTACTTTAACAAATAAATGTTCAGTTGACGACTACAACTTGTTCCGTTTGTTTGTAGTTCATCTCTTGTAGATAGAAAGATTCGTTGTGCCTTCACGTGGTGGTGGCTGGTGCGGCGATATTATCGCCAACGGTGCATTTTATTTGGTATTGAGTAGCTGACAAAAACGGTGAGTTCTAAGGTACAAAAAGGCAAGCTGTAATTGCAATTTCCAAAATACAAAAGAGTGGAAATAGAAGCTGCAGTAATATTGCAATAAAGTGTCAGGATGTACCTACATCAAACCATCAAAAACACCAAAGTAAGGTTATGCACTAAAAAAATGAGCCCTGATTGCAGACGTAACTAAAAAAAGTCACAGTTTCGTCGCAAGGGCGAAGCAATGAATGCGATAGCAACAACGTGGAATGTAACGCTGAGAACGACAAGCAGATTGGAACGTGCAGCGCACTGCTCACGCACAAATGGCTCACAAAAACAACATACACGGGACGAGAGTGAACTAACTACCATTATGACTCGACACCTAACGCACTGCTTAAACAAAAACGACGCAAGAAACGTCATCACAAGTGCAGATGAATGCAAACTAACGAGTGTCAAAGTTGTTATACTTCGCTGTGCAGAAAAGCACGTTCTTTTCACATAAAGGCCTGTGCAGCGGAGCGAAGTGACCTTTGTGGACCCGGCAACTAACGGTATCGTTCCGGTGAAAGCCGAAGGCACACGATTTTACCCTCCAAAAGATACGCACGCGTCATTCCCATGACGACCTTGGCGCTGAGCACGGGCGGCTTTTTAGGGGCGAAGCTCCTCTTAGTCTAACCTTGTCCTGCGTGTGGCGTGACCGAGAAAAGAAGAGACGAGAAAAAAATTGCCCGCAGCTTCCCTCGGGGGAACACTGAGGAGGATGCGGAAGCATGTAATTGGTTAACGGGTGTTAAATTGCGACTTACTTGGGTCGATGGCTAAATTGGTTAACGTGGTTGTGAAATGGGGTGTTAAATGAGTGAACACGTACGGAACGTATGCGAAAGGGCGGTGTTTTATTTATTGCGACGAACCAACGGACGAGCGGCAACTGAGCGAGCGAGCGCCGACCTTGAGTATATATACAGCGCGACGGTGCATGCGCTGTCAGCTGTCGAATGTTCTCGAAGGAGAAGCGCGCGCGCGGCACAGATGGCGACGGCGCGACGGCGCATGCGCTGTCAGCTGTCGAATGTTTTCGAAGGAGAAGCGCGCGCGGCACAGATGGTAGGCGACGGCGCGACGGCGCATGCGCGCGCGTCAGCTGTCGAATGTTCGAGAAGCGGTGCGGACGGCGCACTACAAGGCGCGAGTATAAGATGCTTCCGCATCTAAAAGGAAAAAAATCACAGTACATCTACAGAGTGAATGATGATGAGTGGGGAGAAGCGTCCATCAGTCCGTCCACACGTTCGTCCATCCGTTCTTACTTGCGTCCATCCGTGCGACCGTCCATGAGTCCGTCCGTTTATTTGTGCGTCCGGCTGTGCCTCCATCCGTCCGTCCGTTTCTGAGATTGATTGATTGATTGATTAATTGATTGATTGATTGATGAATTAATAAATGAATGAATGAATAACATATATGGTGATTGTCTGCAGTGCACCATGACTCAGGAAACGTAGTACCTGCCCTGCTTGCCATTCTGCGCGTGACCTTCCAGTATGTTGCGATCCCGTTCATTGTTTCGCTTTTGCGGCAAAGCTGTCACCTTTTTTTCCTTAGTGACTTCTTTTCCCTTCTCTTAAGGTATCGGTGAATTCATTATACCACATTTCGATTCTTTTTATCAGTGTTAAAACTTAGCAAAATAGTTCTTGACACCCATTACACTTAGCACATTTTCTAGACTTCCTTCCATTCTAATGACTGAATAGTGATGGAAAAACTGAAACAGTGTCTAAAGATAAGTTAAAGCATATCTTTCGATCCAAGCTAGCGAAAGCACTTGCGACTTTCGAAACAGAATTTTTTTGTGAATTCGGCCCCAGAGCCCTATCTCAGAGTGTATATTGTGCAAAACTATATGCAAGGACTGATTGGTATGTGGGGTTTAATGTCCCAAAACCACCATATCATTATGAGAGACGCCGTAGTGGAGGGCTCCGGAAATTTCGACCACCTGGGGTTCTTCAACGTGCACCCAAATCTGAGCACACAGGCCTACCACATTTACGCCTCCATCGGAAATGCAGCCGCCACAGCTGGGATTCGATCCCGTGACCGGCGGGTCAGCAGCTGAGTACCTTAGCCACTAGACTACCGTGGCAAGGCATCTAAGCAAGGACTCGTTCATTAGGATCGTAAGGAGAATATGACCGCTGTAGTGCCTCCGGCAGGAGAGATATACTGTAACTATACCGTCGAGGTGTTGATGATGTTGGCGAGCCAGTGAAACCACACCGTCGGCGTGTGTTTAGTTGTACGCAACAATTCGCTTACGGTCACCGGAACGTCAGTTAATGCCAAAGAGAAAATGGCGCACCTTCGGCAATATTCTCTTTATTGCCTTCGGCTACGTGGCGGACCTTGAAAGATCGACCTATATGGTCGATCATTTTTTGTCTATTTTCCGCAGAAAGGCTGTGTGTGTATCAAATGATCTCCCGTACGGATCGCGAGAATGAAATGGAACAAGAGAAACTGTCAAAGTTCACGTCTTCGTATTTTTTTATAGATGGTCTTCGCGTTTCGCAAACATTAGTCTTGCAGTAAAGTTCCTGAACGTCTTCAACTGCCATAAAAACTATCATTACATATTTTTCACAGCTTTATATATTATGGCGGGAAAAAAACAGGCGTTTGAGCAACTTTCTTGTTTTCTTTACCGCAACAATATCATAGTTTTGGCCACTTGGTGCATAAGAGTAAAGGTCTGCGAAAGTAGCTCGCAGTCTCACTTGTTGTTTTTGTAATTGTCCTTGTCGTCGTTTGTTGTTGTTGTTGTTGCTTTTGTGGTTGTGCCTGCTGTTGTCTTTGCTGTTGTCCCTGAATGATATGTGGGGTTTAACGTTCCAAAAACACCATATGATTATGAGAGACGCCGTAGTGGAGGGCTCCGGAAGTTTCGACCACCTGGGGTTCTTTAACGTGCACCCAAATCTGAGCACACATGGCCTACAACTTTTCCACCTCCATCGGAAATGCAGCCGCCGCAGCCGGGATTTGAACCCGCGACCTGCGGGTCAGTAGCCGAGTACCTCAGCCACTAGACCACCACGGCGGGGCCTTGCTGTTGTCCCTTTTGGTGTCCTTTTGCACGTTATTATTGTTATTGTTGCCGTTGTTGTTGTCATCGTCGTTGTCATTGTTCTTTAATAGTTATGCACACATATGATGATGTGCTAAAGCCAGCTATCGGAAAACCTTTCTAAACAGTTTCGACTGCCCGTTTTTTTTAAGTACATAAGCACCTGTTGACGGGACATTTTACCATGTTTTGCATTTGCTGGTTCATGAAAAAGCAGAACATAATGTTCAACAGGCAGTAGCATATAATTGAATGTAAAGCATCAGTGCCGATGTAACGGTGTTACACTATGTTAGACCACCCGACATGATAATTTATCAGTTTGGCTCCTGAGCTGAAATGTGCTGTTACAAGCTCAGTGTGGCGCATGTTCGAATCTTGGCCATGGCACGCTGCACATCATTGAGTGCGAAATTAAAAAAAACATTGACCTAGGGAGGCTTAGTTTATTTATTTTTTTATTGTATTGTATTTTATTTTATTTTTTTATTTCAATATTCCGGATGCTGAGGGCCGTGGTCAAAAAGCCTCTAATGGGCTTGACTGGGACCACGACCCCTTACAAATGGGCAGCATAGGCACCACTTTTATTGCAGTGACAATGTACAAAAAATTTGAGCAAGCATAAAGCATAAAGTATAATAAGCATAAGCATAATAAAGCATGAAGATTGAAAAGTAATAAACTCAAAGAAATGACCGTAATTATTTCCTTACACATATGATATCAATAAGAGAGTGTAACGATGCAAGAAAAGAAGATCGCAAGATTAGCACCAAAGTAAAAAAAAAATATGGGGCATGTGCCCATACGCTTACTACACTTACAATGAGAACAGTCACTCAAATGGAAGACGATATGGCATTCAAGTGAAACGGCAGGAGGAAGCGCAGCATTTCTTTGCCGTAGTTAGTGCGCGTGCGCGGGATAAGCCATGTGTGATTGAAACGCGTGTTATAAAGAACTTTGCGGTGGTTTAGGTTGGCAATGGTTCCTAAAAGGTTGAATGATAAAGAAGGCCACGTGGTCGAAACGTACTCGGCATCCTCCGTCACAACATGCCCCAATATCATATCGTGCTTATTGCATGTAAATTTGTATAAATAATTAATAATTCTACATCCCGAGTGGTTAAAGACGCGTTCTCACTTTTTCCACCGATAATTTCAGCTTCAAGCAAATTCGTTTGTTTCTATTTATCGCATCGATGAAAGTGCTGAGAGCCTTATGTGTGACGCTGTTGTCGGTAGGTAGTTATTGGTTGTTCGATGATCTGCCGCATCAACGTCACCGAAGCCGCTAAGTACGCCTCTAAGTTACGGCATAACGATAGCATCCTCACCAATTTAAAGGGGCAAAAAACATACGAACGCACAAGTGTACGTGTACCAGGAGCACCTCCCGGATAACTTTCTCAGCACAGGCCAACGTTACTTTATTTCAGAAGTGTTGAGAGTTGAAAATGTAACGTAATATGGTTCGACAGACTCACAGGGTATATTCTACTCACACGACTATAGTTGGTGAAATGATGCGCTGAACCTCCTCTCGTCATGACCTCATCGTGAAACTGATGATCTTGTCCATTCTTCGTGTTGACGCCACCCACTATCAATTTCCGCACATGATGAGGCGTCGAATGCTTTTGCTTTAAAAGGGGGCGATCTTTTTGAATATTATGTCGCCCAAAAACCTATCTTGTACTACACGACCACCACTCTTCTCTCTTCCTACATGCTTCATTCCTCCTACTTCTTTTATACTCTCAGCGTCTTGTGTGTTACTATCGTTCTTGATGCTGTCAAGTCGCGTGGCCTCTTTTTCGCACAAAGCGAGCTGCTTTATACTGTGACTGAGCGCAAATTTCCCCTGTCAGCTATCGCGTAAACCTATAGGCTACACTAGTCAGCCGAGTTCACATTCTAGTAAACACTGTAAGGCCAGCTGACTTATTCTGCTCGCGGTTCAACGGCGGACAATGGGTCTTGTTTGTACAGGCCTTTTTACCATTCGCTAAGAGCACTCGCCTAGTCCGACATCATTACTGCTTTGGCGAGGGCTGGGGGAAGGTTACGAGAGGTGGGGGGGGGGGGCTGCCTTCATGCCATAGTGGTCACATAGATTGCCCCAGCAGCAACTCACATTAACGTATTCACTGGCATGCCGTGCCGAATGAGCACGCCACATTCTTGCGGTCAGGCCACTTAATCGCCCTCGTCACAACAAAAGGAAGGCAGATTATTCCGCCTCTCCGGAGCGTGTGGCATGGCTGTTGTGTACTTGGGCAGAATGCGCTAGCACTTAAGTTTCGCGGTGTTGTTTGTATGCCTGTGTTGTGGTCTTCACCCCGTAAGAAACAATCTCGAAGGACATCCTTGTACGGAGAGCCACATTCTGCTAAGTCTAAAAGCTAGACAATGCGAGTTCGTTTCACACGAAATAAGTAACAGTAATTGTTTCGAGAACACTAAATTGACGGCAGAAAGAGTGTTATTATTCATTCGTGTTCGCGAGAATAATCGCAGTGAGCACATTATTACATAGTTAACCTGGGAAGCATGTTTTTATCTACGCGCTTTTCAGCTTTTATTCATTTTCGACTTGACACAATACATTCCTAGGTCATTTCGGTGAAAATGCTAAAGCATATATCTACGGCGAAGTTTTGACAGAGCAATGTAATCACGTGTATAAGTTGCAATATGAACAAATAGCCCGTGAATCTGATAAATCACGGCGTTAATGCAAATAGTTACGTAACGCAACTAATGACATCGACGATGCCACAGAAATAGAAACCATAACGGCGTTGTTGACACTCTATAAACTAGATTCAGCCCACGCCAACTGCACTGAGCAGCACTCAATTGCAGCAGTGAGTGCGCCGCCACGAAATATGCCGTTATTGTATCCTATGCAGTTTCTTCGCGAAGTTTTACGATGCTGTTGATCTTTATACAGTAGACGCGCATGTTCCATTTCCTGCCTTCATGGAAGTTTGCAGTCTTACAACTCAAGTACAAAGTTAGATAAGCACGAGCCCCCCTCGTGGGTGCAGATGGGCGGCAAGGGACAGATATGATGGGCCATCTCCGTCTGAACACCGGCTGCAACACCCGCCTAACGTTAGCGACGCCTCTCCTGTCGTAATACCCGACACACAGAGAGCAACGCCATTCGACGGCAAGACATTCGGGGATCCCTCGTGTCCACTTGCTTCACTCTGTTGCTTCTCGTCGCCTGTCCTCTCTTCGCTGAATAATGCAAGGACGAGTTTCCAGCGAGCACGTGCCGCGCCTCTCCGTGAGTCTGCGTCAGTGCAACGCGTGAGATGCCCGTCGACAGTCAGACACGCCGCCTGTTCACGAGAGACGGCAAGCGACGACGGTGGTTCGTGACCCACCGGGCGGTGTGCGAGCACGAAAGGGGGACGGAAAGTCGCATTCTCTGGCGGGTGCGGCTAAACGCACGCACCCGCGTCGTAGTCATTTCAACCGTCTCCGTTGCAGCACACGATCATGCAGCAGCGCTACTGAGACGACAGCGCCTGCAATAAAAACGACGTACCACCGTCGAAACGGCTTCTTATTCAACGGCGTTCGCGGCGGGCGCTCTCTCGCTATAATGCGCCACTCGGAAATGGAATATGACGGGAAATATGCAGTCATGAATCGCGCACTCATGCTAGGCTAATTACGTAATGCATATTACTTGTGTTGCATAATGCCTCATGGCTTCCATGGTGTGGTGCGAAATAACGAAAACATGGCACTCGTAAATTTTCGATACCACAAATTAGGTGCATAACTCATGAGCCTGTTAAGAAATGAATATATTGTGTGGATGCGGAACTGCTAAACCTAACATTGACGAGTCTATAAGTGAAAAGGTGAACACACTCGTAGTTCCTGATTAGGCAGAGCTTCGAACTCTATAAAACAATAAATATGGGACTTAGCGACCAAGCATGAGCATAAACGTAACCCATAGATAAAACCTTTATGCTCTGAGTAAATTCTGTGGTGAGAAGAAGCTCCTTTGCAGTGCTGGTCATCTGGTAAGCCACTTTGTTCGCTTTCTTTCGCCGGGAAACACATTTGCGTGGTCCGTAAAGTAATTAGGCTTTTCGCCCAGCCTAAAGTCACTCGGCCTTGTTCGCCACTTACATGGCAAAGTTCTTACCCAGTGACCATTTTTCGGGAAAATGAAAGAACATATGTTGCCTAGAATCACAGAAGGAAAAAAAAATTGCCCGCAGCTTCCCTCGGGGGAACACTGAGGAGGATGCGGACCATATAATTGGTTAACGGGGTGTTAAAGTGCGACTTACTTGGGTCGATGGCTAAATTGGTTAACGTGGTTGTGAAATGGGGTGTTAAATTGCGACTTACTTGGGTCGATGGCTAAATTGGTTAACGTGGTTGTAGGAGGGGGTGTTAAATGAGTGAACACGTACACACGTATGCGAAAGGGCGGCGCTGGTCGAAGGGACGTCGATCATTGTGTTTGTGGATTCGTTGGAATTCATTTCACCGCGACCTTGGACGTCGACGCGCCGTACAAACCAACCGACGAGCGGCAACTGAGCGAGCGAGCGCCGACCTTGAGTATATATACAGCACGACGGCGCATGCACTGTCAGCTGTTGAATGTTCTCGAAGCGCGACGCCACATGCGCGTCCACTGGAGAATCAGGAGAATTGTAGATGTCGAACGCGGTGTGTAGAGGAGGAAGGGTGCACAGATGGTGGAGGAGTGAAGCGCGCGCGGTGTGTAGAGGAGGAAGGGATGCACAGATGGTGGAAGAGTGGGCGACGGCGCGACGGCGCATGCGCGCGCGTCAGCTGTCGAATGTTCGAGAAGCGGTGTGGACGGCGCGGACGGCGCGGACGGCGCACTACAAGGCGCGAGTATAAGATGCTCCGCATCTAAAAATGGGTGGTGGGAGAATGACATAGATGTGCCACGGAGATGTTGCACGCACTCGAGAGGCCTTTCGTCTGCAGTTTCGACTTTCTTTTTTTTCTGTAATATACGTGCAGTTCAAAACGCAAAGATACGTTTCCTACGGCATGAAGTCGTTCTCGTGGCAGACATGCAGAACGTAAAACCAGTGCAAAGCTCCCAAGCCTTCTGGAAGATTCCATACGCATAGCTGATGCCATGTCATTTCGTGACGAGTGAGTTTGGTCAACGTCGTGGAGCTGCAGCAAAGGAATGAGGAACGCTCTACCATCCGAAATAATGTAGGCGTCTACTTGCACGCAGCCACACAATTTGTTGCGTGGTAAAACACGTTCAGTGGTCTGTCGTGAATGGTCAATAAGTTTCGCTCTACAAAACACACGGCCGAGTTGTGTATACCCATTTTAATTCAAGTCATTGCTCTCAATGCCAGCGCTCTAGTTGTTTCATCGCGTTTCTCAGTTCACGTATTGAATCTCAGTTGTGATGGCTGCATTTTATGGAGGCTAAATGAACAAAGAAAACGTGGTTGTTTTCTCTTTTTAGGAATTGGTATTACACGAAAGTCAAACATAACCTCTATGAGGTAGTTGAGCATTCATTGTGCCTTGTTTCTCCACAACGGCAAAGGAGTGAATGTTTCAGTAAGAAATTGCAACGTCGAGCAGCTCGAAACTTGCAGCGCACACCTCAAGCAGGAAGCACGCACAAAATGAAAGAAAGCTAATACGATAAATTATATTCATTACAATGGCTCCGAAGAAATTGTTCAGAGCAAAAAATTACACGCGTAACTCTTGGACACATGAACATAGCACAGTGCATGATAAAACTTGCAGGAATATTAGATGTGTTGCTACACATTAGTAAGGAAAAATAATCAGGCCAGATGACGTTTTATAAAGGCCTGGTAGCCGATGGCTCTGATGGTATCCAAAAAGAATATCAAAAGATGGTATGATAAGCAAGGAGTGAGGCAGAGCGAGAAAAAAAATCACAGCATATCCACGTAGTGAATGATGACAAGTGGAGCGAAGCAGACGGACGGACGAACGCACGGACGGACGCACGAACGGATGTACAAACGGACGAACAGATGGCTACTGGCCTCATATGGCTGAAAACTGGCTACTACTACGACAACGACACTGAACATACGACCCAGGGCGTAAGGAGCTTCCCCTCTAAAAACAAGCAATTTTCAGGCATAAATCTAAACTATCTGGCACAGTACAGGATGGGTTAAGGACTAACGGGAAAGACTTTTTTCGGTAATGAACGCAGAATAGGAAAACAATGATAGCTCAATAAAATTTCGGAAACCTCTCAGTGTTCTTTCTCTGACTTCAAAAAGAAAACACAATGTAATTCATTTTTCACAATAAAGAATTCCATGGGCTTTCATGTCAGCCCCCAATATGTATGACGTTTCGGGAAGTTGCTGCAAGAACTTCATTGGGCCTGCATTTGTTATCTTGCAAAGCATCTTCAGAGTGTGAGAGTAATGTTATTTCTAATCTGAAACAATATTTTCATAATACGAGATAAAAAATCCTGAATGTCTTATCGGCCATACACTGAATATTTTTGAATAAGCGCGTGCAACTACTATATGCTACGTTCTTACTTTGCGTCTGTTGGTAGGCTCAAAGCCAAGTGGAAAATGTTACGAAAGATGCATGATTTGATATGTAAACGCTGCTGGGAAAAATAGAAGGAGGCGTTTGTTTAATAAAGAAGGTGAACTGAGTATTATCAAATACTGGGGCTACACGTACACGTTTGCATCTATTTATTTTTCTGTCCAGCTAAACAGATAGGGTGCAAGTTTGGTGCCACACGCGAGCAATACATTAGAAAAGAAAGTCCTCTGCACAGTATACTTTTGAGTTTTGTCAACATTCAAACACAACGAGCAGCTCATAAGTACTACAGATGCTTATTTTTATAGTCAAATAATGATGACAAGAAATACATTTGATGTTTCAGTCCTAGGAATTGGCATAACATGAAAGTGAAGCGTGTCTATACAGAAGCAGTTGAACGTTTACTCTACACTGATGTAAGAGAGATGGCACAATACATTGGTGTTTCGCAGTTATAGCACTTTTTACCGTGGAGTCAAAGCATTTACGCCTAATGGTTCTTCTTTATCCCGGCGACTAACATCTATGATCAATGAGTAAACAAATCATTGTGGTATTGTAATAACTACAACGGTGAGAGCCTGATCAAAATAGACACTGTGACACCCAGAAGAGCATCACTGATTAAACACAGAACTTGAGATGAGGTCATCACCATTTCACGATGCGTTAAAAACTCCTTCAACACAACGGCCGGACGGGAGGGAAACGTAACACACTTCGTCTCCCGTGAAGGCCGGATGCAATTTCTGTTTGGGCAAAGGCAAGTGAGAAACGTGGCGTTACCGCCAGGCGAGGCAGACAACGCCAACGCCGACAACGCTAACAGCGACGGCGCCCCGTTGCTTGGCAACCCGCGTCATTGAATTGTATGAACTCATGCATGCACAGCACAGTGTAGTCGCGCGGGGAACCTGCAACGTACGTGCTCGAACCCGTTGGTCAACTATTTTGCTCTTTCATAGGAAGATTAATACCCTTATCATGTGCATTACAAGAGTTGTTCACTGGCTCAAACCTGCCTCAGAATAAGGAAAACAACGGCAATATTTCAACTGAAACATTTGTTCAGCGGAATGCAGGAGTATCACAGGTTTTCATATTAGCATTTCAGGTTGGTGCTTCGCATTCGTTCATTCTATATGGCTGGGTAAACAGAGTTTCTTCAAAGTTTTTTGTTTTGTTTTTTTCATTGCAGATGGTTGCTGCCAGACGAGTATGACACTTTAGGGCAGCAATGTTCAACTGAAAGAATCTCAAATACGGTGGCCGTAGTTGAAAATAAAAATCAAGAAGCCCGAAGCTTCGCCGTGATAGCAAGCTCCCTGCATATAGGAAAGCGCGAAACTCTACTGCACGATTCCTTATGCGCTAGATATCCACATAAGTCAGAAGAAAACCGAGAAATTTCAGATTGAACAGGCTTCAATTTCAACAGCATAGTGAGTTGCACGGGATTCATTTGGTACGATCGTGCTTACATCAGCATGTCGAAAAAAAATATACAAAGCAAGCAGCAGCAAACGTCCTTGTCGTGATATGGACTGCACGTTTTTGTGTTAGTCAGAAATTGTGCTTGTGTAGGTGTTTGTGCACGTTATTAATTTTTAATAATTATTCTGTAAGGTATTGCACCGCAGTTACGGCGCTCGTTTTTTTTTTCTTTTTTGTTTTTGCGCAGTTTGGTTTGCACAGCACACTGGAAGGCTTGCTTCTGGGGTGATGTAACTGAAGTGAAAAAGATCGCATGAAACTATATTTGATAAATTCAGGTTAAATCAAATTAAATTGGTTAGATTAGATCATTTGGGTCTCTGATGAGTACTGTGTGTTCATTGCCTCATGCTCAATACATATTTGCATTTGCACCGCGGAAGCAGAACGTCAACTAATGTGAAAATCAAAATTGTGAGAACATTAAGCTTCGCCTTTAATAGTTGAACGCGTTAACGCAGTTTCGTTCCTAGTGCGTACTTCGAGCGCTTAGTGTATGAAACATTTTTGAACTTGTTATACAGCCACTACTTGACCTCAAGAGTGTAGTAGCATGTGTGCTTTTTGTAGTGAGTGACTGGCTTTAAACAATGAATTCATTATGATAAGCCCATGTTTTGACGCCCGATGGCAATATACGCTTGCACCACGTATTACTAAAGCAATATTATATATTTTATTGTAGAGCATGTAAACAGGACACGTGTACCTGTAAAGCATGAAAGTTACTTCTACTGCATTTCCAAGAAAAAAAAGTTATATTCAATTTCTTCACAAGCAGAGGCGTGGCTTGAGGAGCGTGGTTTTTATATGCCATGGGGATCTGGCTATCTCATCTGTAACAAACCGTGAACAACTGGCCACGTTTTCTTAGACTGTTTGGGATGTTTTACAAGGGCACAAAAAGAATTTCCGTTAGACCCTCATGAAATCAGCTACTTAGCAATAGAGAATGATGATGGATTAGATTTTTATTTAATAATTATGACTGCTTTGTACAGTATATGGCGTTCTCGTATGGCTGGATTTCACTGTTACCCTGACAGGAGACCCGCAAGACAGTATTTTAAAGAAAGCATATCAACGCTTCTCGAGGTAGTAAGAAAAAATGAACGTATTCCTTCATGGTTAGAAAAGGTACAAACTCTGCTTACCATAAAGAAGTTTTAAAGTGTGGTGTGTATAGTGCAGCTTGATGGATAGTACTTGTTTTGTGATGTTTGTTGTGTATTGTACTGTTTACCTCGTCATCCCATGTGTGAAGTTTAACCAAAAGTTAAAAAAAAAGAGGTGTGGCTTCGTGGTAGCACAACCGCATGCCTCGCAAACCACTCTGGTTGAATCCCCACTCAGGCTCCGAGTTTTTTTTTTCATTTTTTATTGTATTTTTATGGTTGATTTTTCGGTTCCGCAAAGATGCACGGATTTTTCTGTCTCACAAAGGTAATTGTTCACTCATAATGAACAAAACCGACACCGTAAATTCTGCAAAACAAGATATTTAACGCTATTGCGTTAGTAGTATTGAACAAATGCCAAAATATTTTTACTGTAAATGAAAACTGTGCGTAAGTGTGAATAAATATATGTATTTAAAGTTCCCATCACCCAGAAAAGCGGCATTTAACATTAGGCAATATCGAAATCATCGGCAATGTTTTCTGTCGTTATACGTGGAAAGTTACCCTAGAAGACGATTCGGGTCCCAATTTAATTGGTTATGGTATTTCCAATTGACCATCACAAAACAGCTAGATAGATAATATAAAGCGGGCAGAATTCTCATATGCGTCGAAGGCATATTGCCTAATACGTAAAGGGCGCCAATAAATATTCAGATCTTTTCGTCCTCCACAGCACAAGCGGCTTTAAAAACTGATCTATGACAACTCTATGCAAAGTATACCATACAAAAAAGAAAATCAGCATCACAATAGGTTGCAGTCACAAGCTATTTTCTCTTATTTACTTGTTTTGAACAACTATATTCCGTGTAGCAGCACAAACAACCGTGTTTTTTTTTCCCTGACTTTCCTGCAAGTTCATATTGCACAGAATGTTTTTCACTGCATTACTTTTGATAAAGTGTGGCGTATGTTCAATAGTTATGTTTGTTTACTTACATTTTATAGCAACTTGAGCGTATCAGTTTTTCAAAGAGCATAGAAATGAGCACGTAATTCGTCCTGTCTTGTAATTATTATTAAAAAGGGCAGCAGCACACGCTTTGAAGGCTGCAAGGACAGAGGGGAGTCAGCTACAGCGTCAGCTCGAGGTAATACGCACTCCCACCAGTGTGTAGAACCTCGATAATTAAAAAAGCTATGTATCGCATCAAAGTGTACCCCATCCAGTGTAAATATCAACCACGCAGTTGACGTGCGCGTTCCTAAGCAGTCTCATTACAATCGAATGAACCGTGTTTTTGGTCAACCATGACATACAAATCCACGAGAGGAAAGAGAAAAAAAGTCGTATTAAGTAGTGAATATAGCAAACACGTTGCCAACGTCAGCTTTGAACGGTGCCGGCGACGGCGTACTCACGACGAGACTGATCCGAGCAAGGGTTCCCAATAACCGAAAAAGAACAGCTCCGAGAAAATCGCATTACGACGTCTAGTGATTGGGCGTGTGCCGTCCGTTGTGGGAGAATATGCACGTTCCTGCCCCCTTCTTTTTTGAGAACCTGGAGAACTTCTAGTGCTCTGCTCTAAATATCTGATTCTCCAAGTAGGTGGCCGACCTATCCTGGCTACTTCTCTGCTTCTTTTTTTTTGTCATGTTCTCTCTGGTGTAACTTACTCTCTGTCATTTACTTCCTCAGGAAGGTTCTTCGTAAGGCCAACTTTCACGTAAGAGAAAGGTAGAAAGTTTGTTTTCTTGAAAAACTAGTGCCCAAATGACCGAGAGAAAGAGAAATGGAGGAGCAAATTCTGAGCAAACAGGCTGGAACGTTCAGAAGAGCTAATGCCGACTGACTGCCTTCCGTGGTACAAGGTGTGCCGGGTTAAAACGTAAAAGAATAATGGAAAGAAATACGAAGGCACGATGGTTGACTATGTCTGTACTACATGCTCAATGTGCTTTTTAACTGGGCATGCAAGGGACTCACTATGTATATCTTCATTTTTTTTTCAGGCCATAAGGCACAGATGGAGCAAGAAATAAGGCTGTATGAAGCAAGGAAAACTTCCTGGGAAATGTCTTAACACTGTTGAGACGACTTTTTTTCAGTCTCGAACCACCTAAAATACTATGATCATGATATATGGTGTTTTTTTTTGGCGCAAGGGCCATTTGATGGCCAAAGAGCGCCAGTTCATGAGACAGGAATGTGGACAATGATTGTGATTAGCGGCTGTATAAGGGCCATAAAATTCCTCGCAGTAAAGCGGGTAAAAACATACAATTAATAAAATCATGACCATGCCGTGAAAGGTGTGTGTGGTGCGAATAGATGGCAAAAGTTAATGATAATAAAAACGATGGTGGACATGTATGGCATTAGCACAAGTGCCTCACTCGTTCATACCCTTGCGTCCAAGGGCCGTGAGGCAAGTGCTTTGTTGTGTAGCCACCGCAGCGAAAACCTCTCTGGAGAGGTCGTGCTACGGTATGCCCGCGTATATGACATGAAAGCTATGAATTTCTTTTAAAAACGCTAACAATGATTTGTGACTAAAAAGCGGTTCCCTACCGACGAACATTGCAGGGTGTAAAGGTATATGTTGTCGGTAGGGTGAAGGAAAGTGTTGTTTTCTTAGAGTGTCCAATTGTTTGCACTGAATTAAAATGTGAAGAACTGTTAGTGCTTCACCACATCTGTCACACAATGGTGGATCACCACCGGAGAAAAGGTATGAGTGTGTCGTGTATGTGTGTCCTATCCTGAGCCTCGTTAATGTTACCTCTGTGTGACGTGATTTTGATACTGGTGGCCAATGGCCAAGGTGTGGCTTGATAACGTGTAGTTTGTTTTGTGTGTGTGTATCCCACTTGCTCTGCCAGTAGTCCCTGAGTTTTCGTTTGAGAGACGGCTTAAGATCAAGGCCAGGGATTGATGTGGGTGTAATGGAGGTGCTTTCGTGGGCCGATGCAGCAAGCTGATCCGCCATCATGTTGCCTTGAATCTCACGATGCCCTGGCACCCAGCACACAACAACGTGTCGGTTGAGTGTGTAGAGTGTGCATAAAATGGAGTAAAGTGAAACGAGGACAGGTTTTCTTTTTGTTTTTTAAGACTGTGCAGAGCCGTTACCACACTGAGGGAGTCTGTATAAATTACTGCTTTTTGTATTTGTAACTGTTTGATGTGCTTGGCTGCCACAAGTATCGCGTAGGCTTCCGCTGTGAAAATACTTGTGCCTGGATGTAAAGGGCCAGCATCCGAAAAGGAAGGGCCAACAACAGCGTAGGACACAGAGGAGTTGGACTTAGAGGCATCTGTAAAGAACTCAGGACGTGTGTATTTGTGTTGAAGTTCTAGGAAGTATGTTCGAATATGGGCAATAGGCGCATGTTTAGTAACTTCTAGGAAAGACACATCGCAATCTATAGTCTGCCGCTGCCACGGTGGCGGGTATGCTACAGGAGCCATTAAACTGTGTTCGAGTGACACTCCAGTGTCCTCAGCTAGACCCTTCAGGCGAACTGAGAAGGGCTGCCTCATTGAAGGCCTGTTTTGAAAAAGAATGGAGCTCGACAAGTCATTAATAGTAGAGTATGAGGGGTGCCTCTTGTCTGCTTTCACCCTAAGGAAATATACAAAGGACATGTAGGTTCTTTGCAGATGAAGCGACCACTCATTTGACTCAACGTAAAGGCTTTCTACGGGGCTGGTGCGAAAAGCACCCGTAGAAAGGCGGATGCCCGAATGGTGCACGGGATCCAGCATCTTCAAAGCACTTTGAGTCGCAGACTGATAAACAACAGCCCCATAATCTAAGCGGGTGCGAATGAGGCTTCGATACAGATTCATGAGGCATTGCCTATCACTACCCCAAGTAGTACGTGACAACACTTTTATAACATTCATGGCTTTTAAACATTTTGTTTTTAAATACTTGATGTGCGGTACGAAGGTCAACTTGTTGTCCAAGATTAAGCCTAAAAATTTATGCTCGGCTTTGACGGACAGACGTTGCCCGTTCAGTCGAATGTCAGGTTCCGAGTGCATGCCTCTCTTTCGAGAGAACAAGACACACGTGCTTTTTTGTAGGTTAAGTCGAAATCCGTTTTCATCTGCCCATTTGGAGACCTTATTTAAACCCAGCTGAACCTGCCGCTCACACATGGCCAAGTTGCATGACTTGAAGCCAAGCTGAACGTCATCGACATATGTACAATAGAACATATTGCGGGGAATGGACAAGTGCAAAGAATTCATTTTAATAATAAAAAGTGTGCAACTAAGCACACCACCTTGTGGCACGCCTGTTTCCTGGACAAATGTTTGGGAGAGCACACTGCCCAGACGGACACAGAATGTCCGGTTTGACAGGTAACTTTCGATTATATGAAACATTCTTCCACGCACACCAAGGTGGGACAGGTCTCTTAGAATTCCGAAACGCCATGTTGTATCATAAGCATTTTCGATATCGAGGAACACAGAGAGAAAATATTGTTTATGGACGAAGGCGTCTCTGATCTGTGCCTCGATGCGAACAAGGTGGTCTGTGGTGGATCTACTTTCTCGAAACCCGCACTGAAATAGGTCGAGCAAATTATTTTTTTCAAGAAAATGTACAAGTCGGCAGTTTATCATTTTTTCGAAGACTTTGCACAAGCAGCTTGTAAGTGCTATAGACCTATAACTCGAGGGTAAAGAAGGTCCTTGCCCTCTTTCAAAATGGGAATAACAATAGCCTCTTTCCAGGAGGTAGGAATAGTGCCAAAAGACCAAATAGCATTGTACAAACAAAGTAAGGTTTTTCGGGTTTCGTTTGGTAGGTTTTTTAACATTTCATACACCACACGGTCAGAACCTGGGGCAGAAGTACTGCAGGAGTTTGGAGATGCTCGGAGCTCAGCTAGACTGAAAGCTTGGTTATATGCTTCGTATCTAGTGGATTTGTGTTCGAGTTTCTGCTTTTCTATTCTTGTTCTGTATTTTTGGAAAGTGTCAGTATAGTGGGACGAGCCGGATACCTGTTCGAAGTGTGCACCGAGGAAGTTTGCCTGATCTTCCAAGGTTTCACCCTGAGTGTTTACGAGTGGGAGTGAATGTACTTTTCTTCCTGCTACTCTACGAACCATGTTCCAGGCTTTGGCCTCTTGTGTATACGAATTTATCCCTGATAAAAACTTGTGCCAACGTTCTCCTGCCTCGAGATTTTATTTTCTTAAAGCTCTCAAGGTTTTCCGCTGTCGTCGAGTTCCGCAGCAACCTCCATGCCCTGTTCTGTTCCTTTCGCGCATTACGACAGTCTGTGTTCCACCATGGGACGTGTCGTTTGCCGGGCATTCCAGATGTTTGCGGTATGCACTTGGCTGCTGCGTCAGTTAGAAAAGCTGTGAAATACTGCACAGCTTCATCTATGTTTAACCTACATATGTCTGTACAACTCAAACGTGTAGTGTTATGGAACTGTTCCCAGTCTGCTTTGTTTATCAGCCATTTGGGAACGTGTAGAGGACTTTCATATGTTGTTTGTGAACTCAACACTACAGGAAAATGGTCACTACCATATAGATTATTTATGATTTTCCATTTGAGTAGGGGTAGGAGTGAAGGTGATACGATGCTGAGGTCGATAGACGAGTAAGTTTTGTTGGCAACATTATAGTATGTTGGCTCTTTCCTATTCAACAAACAGGCACCGAAAGAGAAGAGAAATTGTTCAATGAGACGACCTCGTGCATCACAGCCAGAATCGCCCCACAGTCCACTATGTGCATTTAGGTCCCCAAGAAGCAAATAAGGTTCTGGCAGTTCGTCTATTAAAGACTGAAATTCACGTCTTTCAAGACAGTGGTGGGGAGGTACATACAAAGAGCAGATGGCGACGAGTTTGTTTAACAGTACCGCTCGAACAGCCACCGCCTCAAGAGATGTCTGGAGTGGTAAATGTGTACACGCTACTCCTTGGTTAATAATAATGGCTACGCCACCGGATGACGCCACAGCATCATCTCGGTCCTTTCGGTATATGACGTAAGCACGTAAAAAATTTGTATTGGAGGATTTTAGGTGTGTTTCCTGTACACACAGCACTTGAGGTGAGTATTTGTATAAAAGCTCTTGTACGTCGTCGAGGTTCTTAAGCAGTCCTCTGACGTTCCAATGTATAATTTGTGTGTCCATATTGGAAGTAAAGTAGTGCTGTGTGTACGTTAAGCGAGTGACTTGTTTAAGCTGGAAGGTCGAGCTCAAGTACCAGGGCCATTGTCAGGCCCTGTTATGAGCTTTTTAGTTTTCTTGGCATGCTCCAAAGAGCCGCGCCGTTCTTTTGGCACCAGGGGTGCCGTCGTATCCACTGCCTCCTCGGAGGCACTGGACGCCCGCTCATGCGAGCTGGTTTTTCGAAGCTTGGGCCTCGCCTGGCAAGGTGAGGCCTTGAGACCCGAGGACCCTGGGGTCTCTGGTCTCTGTTCAATAGTAGGCGGAGTAGACTCAACTACTGCCGCCTTGGGGGCAGGCGCCACAGCCAATGGCTCGCTCTGCGCAGGCCGAAGGAGTGGCGAGGGCTGGTGCGACACTGCCCCCTGGCGCGCCGCATCAGCATATGTGGGGCCATAAAATGGCGAGACTCTTTTTCTTGCTTCCTTAAATGTAATGTTTTCTTTTATCTTTAAAGTGATGATCTCTTTTTCTTTTTTCCGGAAAGAACATGAACGTGAGTACGCGGCATGATTTCCGCCACAGTTCACACAGTGTGATGGTTCTTCGCAATTGTCAGAATTGTGGCCCGACACTCCGCATTGTGCACAAGTTTGGTGACCACGACAGCTTTGTGAGCCGTGGCCATACTTCTGGCATTTAAAACAACGACGCGGGTTAGGTATGTATGGTCTGATCGACGTCTTTGTGTACCCTGTTTGAATACTTTCTGGCAGATTACTGGAAGCGAACGTGAGTATCAGGTGTTTCGTTGATGTTACCTTGTTGTCTCTTCTAATGGTGATACGTTGTACATTGGTCACAATCTGACTCTTCCACCCCTCCATGAGTTCCTCTTCAGTCAAGCCGAGCAAATCAGCATCAAATACTACTCCACGGGTTGTGTTCATCGATCTGTGTGGCGTTACAGTGATGGGAGTGTCCCCAAACGTTGATAGATTCTGTAGCTTTTCAAACTGGTCTTTTTCTCGAACTTCAAGGAGGAGGTCTCCGCTGGCCATTTTGGTAACTTTGTACCCGGCTCCAAGAGTTTCTGTGAGACATCTGGCTACTACAAAGGGTGATACGGTTCTGGCTTGCTTGCTGCTTATCTCACTATGTATAACATGAAAATGGGGGAAGTTTTCACTTGATCGGTTCAAAAAGCCTAAGTCTTCGGTGCGTACTCGCTTTAAGGCGGTACGATCACTTAATAAGGGAAATGCTCTATGCATGCCAGTTTAATTTTCTTCAGAAGCGTTGGCGGCCACCCACCACGGAGCCCAACGAGGGGACGCTACAAGTTTGTGGACGCTAAAACCTGCAGACGCCAGCCGTACAACGCAACTATAACCCAATGCGCCTAGACCAAGGTAGGCTGTTTGCACAGGGTTAACCCTAGCCGCCAGGAAGTTTGGAAGTAAACGGAAGAGAGTAGAAGACAGGACAGATAAATAGTAAGAGATAAAGACGAAGATGTAGGGAGAGGGAGATAGGAAAAGGCGACTGCCGATTTCCCCTGGGTGGGTCAGCCCAGGGGTGCCGTCTACGTGAAGCCGGGGCCAAAGGGGTGTGTTTCCTCTGCCGAGGGGCCTTAACGGTCCAATCACCCAGCGTCGGCTCAACCCCCAGGATCCCCTTTTCCCCGGACACGGCAAAGCCACGCACGGCTAGGCCTGGGAGGGAGTCAAACTCCCCCGTTAGCTCGGGTCCGTGGTGTCGCTACACACCAAACGCCTACTTGCGCAGGCGCCCCTGCGGGGCAGCTAAAATGCTAAGTCGCTCATCTTGCCCCTAATTGCCATCGCTATCATTACCCGAATCTCGGGAAATATGCGCATTTCCTGATTATCTATTTTAAGCTTCTCTTATTAGGCCTTCGCTTTACTTACGTATTTGCGTGAGTTTTGTACATTGTACAAAGCCAGCGCGACAAAAAAGCGTACAAATGACGCAGCACGACAAAAAAAACGGCAGAATACGAACGCCTTTTAACAACTCATGTTTATTTCTTGCGAAAAATAGAAACACTCGCCAAAACTGCAACAAAAAAGAATTTATGACGTTTTGAGACTACTATACGGGTCTCTCGTTAACATACAGGCAAAAAAAGTTGGGTCACGCCTTTATATGCGAAGTAGAATCCGCAACAATCTGGTGTATATATATCAGGTAGCATTCAATGTGTCCAAACAAGTGTATGGGGCGTTGACTGGATTAATAATGATTGTAAAATAAGGCGGGATGACTGAATCTTCAGTGTCTATGACAGACGCTGAATTCCAATCAATATTATAACATTAATTGCTGGTGTTTAACGCCCTAAAACCACCATATGATTATGAGAGATGCCGTAGTGAAGGTCTCAGAAAATTTCGACCACTTGGGGTTGTTTAATATGCCGCTAAGTCTGAACACACTGGCCTCAAGTACTTTCGCCTTCATAGAAAGTGGCCAACGTGGCCAGGATTCGATCCCGCAACCTGCCGGTTAGCAGTCGAGTGCCTTATCCCCTAGACTACCATGGCGGGATGAATCCCACTCAATGTTGTGGTTTCTGTTAAGGTGATGTTCAGCTCGTTGGAGGCGCTATGTCTCTACGTCAATTTGGTGCTGCTTGATACGTCGTTTGATGGCTATTTCTTCATTATATGACGGGCAACACCAAACGAAGAATCAAGCAACCCCAAAATGGCGTAGCTAAAGAAAATACCGCAGCTAACACACTAGCTGAACATCATCTCAACACAGACCACAGAATTGATTAGAGTTCATCCATTCATATGACTAGAGCGCACTACGGCACGGACACAAAAGAGAGACACACATACAGCGCTAATTTGCAAGTAATAGTTCATTTGTCATCACACACGCTTATTGTACAATAAAAGTACATCGATAAATCCTAGAAAACATTCTGTAAAGATACAGAGCAGCTCAGGCACGTGTCATAACTGATGACAATCTGCGATCACCAACGTCAAAGGGATTATATTTACACCTCTTTAGCTGACAAGGCTAAAGAAGCCAAGCTCACACATTTTGATTTCATTTTGTCAATTTCATAGGCTTCAGTGAATTCACGCGTTGTTCTGTCACGGGCCCTATCGAGAACACGGATGTTTCGAAAGAGGAGCGCAACCACATCTCTGACAGTGAATTCCCAAGTGACCAGATGCAGTTCTTCCTGCGTTGTACTGATGTTCCCTAAGTCCTTGGTTTAGGCACCTTCAAGTTCGGCCTACGTGCCCGCGTTCACAAGTCAAAGGGCTACAATTGGCAACATTTCGACTGCACTTCACAAAATCTTCCAGGTTCTTGATCTTTTAATACCGTTTCCCGCTATACTGTCTGTAATAACCTTTTTGCACATTCCTTGTAAAAATTCGGGAGCAGAAAACACCATGTGCGCACCGGTCTTTCTCGCTATCCCTTGCAAGTTATGAGAAATGCCATGCATGTAGGGTGCTACAGAAACCTTGGATGCCTTAGCGGCGGCTGTCTCCTACCTGGCGTTTGCCCTTCCTTTCCTGCTCAAGTTTTCGAAGGTAGTGCATGTGATTGCCAGAGTTCAGATTAAAAGGTGCATGTGATTACCAGAGTTAATTAAACATTTAGCTTGGGCCCACATGCTTGCGTCAAGCTTGTCACGACACTACTTCGTCAGTGAATTTTCAAAACGGGAATTCACCACCACATGGCTTACCAAGCTTGAGTGAGTGGACATGAACGGAAGAACCGGCTTATTTCCTTGCTAGACCACCGTGGGCATCAAAACATTTAGCTATCTTTTGAAACCAATGTGATAGCCGGAGGCTTGAAAGCAAATTTACTGGTATTGTGGTCTGGTTCAGCGGTTCCAACTGGGCGGGATGTGCACCGGCATTTACATCGGTTTCAAAAGATAGTTAAAAACTTTGACGCTGACGTTCTCTTTTCTTCGAACCAAAAAGAAGTAAGAAAAGCTAACAGAAGCATAATTGTCACATGCGCGCGCGTCCATGTCCGTGCATGTGCGTGTGTGTTATGCATGCAGCCCCCACCAACACAATCACGCACACTGTTGGAGACAACATCATCTGGTCGTCTTTCTTTGTTTTTATTCTTTCAATAAACACGGCAAAGTTTCTTCAATAGTTGTTTAATATTACTATACTTTATCGATAAAACAAGAGCCATGCACCAGACGCGACCTCAAATAACCCTAGCGGTCTGTTAATAAAACGCAGTTCCAAAGCTCCCGACCTTCAATGAGGAAGCATGCACCGTAAGTCATATGCTGTCAACAACCTCTGTGAAGTGGAAATTCCCGCTGGCGCCCTAATCAAACACTGAGCAGTATTGCTTCCGCGTCGCTGACAGCAGCACACAAAAGAGGGCTTACAAAACGATATCTCCGGAATCACTGCTGGAGGGAGACAGCTAAAACGCGAAGAGAACTTGTTGTTCCAGCTTATACTGTTCGCGCGTCTTCGAAGTTCATATGTCCTTGGCAGACTTCACCACCGCCACTATAGCTTTCGAGATGAACTTTCCTATACATTCTGGTAATATACATCGGCAGGGAGTCGCAATATTGGCCGCTCCCTTCGAGAGCTGCTCCGCGCGAAATGGCGGCTCTCTGTGGATTCGACACTAAAGGCACACATGCCAGGATGGCGTTAACGGTAAAGCAACTCAGGGGGTCCCTGAGAACGTAGCCAAGCATTAAGGCAGCTCGTAGGCATATAGAAAAGCAGCTCTTTATTGCCCAACAGGGAAGCGGGTAGACGCCCATTGAGGGAAACGATGCCTCACGACGTCGTGCGAAGCAATTGAGGGACGGAGTGGGGGCTTGAGCGGCGAATTTTGCGACCTATGAAGTACGTAGGAACTTTTGGCTGAGGCGCGAGCAAGAGGCTAAATGATAAAGGCTCACAACACGCTGGGTTAAGGGCCTACAGTGGCTCGTTTTAAAACACTGGCTTGATGGAATGTGTAGCAAGTAATAGGTTTTATTTACCTATTTTACCACAATTTTATTTTTATCAAGATGATTAGGCGCGCCAAACTGCAGTATTGTACTGTGCTGCCTTTCTTTTGAGCACAAGCAAAAGGGATAGCATAAAAAGTTATCAAAGCTGAAGAACACACTAACACTCGACTGACACTCGACACACTCGACAAAGGAGACCATGAGGACGCAAAGGATGAATTGCTAGGCGCGTTAAATGAGTTTCTTGTTGTTGCTAGCCAAGATTGCTTAATTACTAACGTGGCTAATTAACTTAAGCTGATAGATTGTGTAGCATCTCCAAAAGATCTTCCCTTAAATGCTGCAAATATGCACTTAGTCTTGCGTTCTCCTGCGTTATGTAACATTTATTTTCCTTGTTATGATTGTAACATCGTTTTTTTTTTAAGGTTGTTTTCACTCTTTATTTCAGATCCCTGCTTTTTTCATGTTGTTTATATTCACGCGATCCTGCAAGCTACATTTTTTTCGCCCAAGGGATGCATGACTACTCTTAGAAAACCTCTTACACACTAAATTCTGGAGGTTACTGCTTTAATGCTTTTACTTTTTCCAATACTTTGGCACTGTGAAATGCTGTAGTATATTCCACTTTCTTTTTCAGTCTGCGCAATCCGTGTTTATGAGACGCTTCTTTAAAATATTTTCTGTTGTTCCGTTTACTATATACTTTATTCCCTGTTTCTGCTTCGCAGTGTGAAATTCCTACTCATGCAACAGTTCTCTTACAGAACCGCACTGGGCACAAATAAACAAATAAATTGTAGCATCTGACGGGATTTCATTACCGTTGATTTTCAATAAGGAAGCACTGACAGTGTTTTGAAATGCGCGAAAGACACTTCAAGTCACGCAATCTTGCAACGGTAAAGCCCGTGTGAGCAACTTGTTATCCAGCCTTTGGTTTCAAGTAAACGTGAACTCTTCTTGCTTTCAATTTTCTCACAAAACTTTATGTGTGAAGAGTGGAATCCCTAAAAAGGAAACTTAGGAATAGAAAACGTTCCGCCCTTGGAAACTTCCTCCAAGCGAAGACGCCGAGCCGGTGGTAACCAAGTTCCGAGGAAATGAGGCACTCGACCTGAAAGCACCCTGGGAGCGCCTGCCCACGCTCACGTCCAATACAAGTGCAAGGCGAAGCCTGCGTTGCCGGGTCACGTCAGGGCTGACCTGCTAGTAGCAAGCGAGATCGCAAAGCAGTCGCGAGAGGATGCGCAGAATGTCGTCACCCATGCGTACTAAGGAAAGGGCCTAACGGCAGCAACACTGACAAAAAAATTCGCAGCCGCTGAGTTTCAGCGCTACTGAATACAAGACTCTACCATAACTCAGGCATCCGCCATGGGTGCTCAGTACGTATTTTTTTCACTGCTCTTTTTGGTTCTATAAGATCGCCTTGCACGCTTCTTTGTTTCTCTCACATACACGAAAACAAGCATGCCAGAAACGAATCGCGAAATTACACTGCTTTGCAGAAAGACCTCGATAGCATCGCTATTTGTTGCGATCATTGGCAAATGAAAATGATAGACCATCTCCCCGAAGGGAACCCCGAAGCGAACATTTTCAAGCCTTCGCGTAACCATGCAAACTCCCGTGATAGAAAGTCGCCGCCACACAATAAGGCCCATTGCTTCATTGACTGCAACTTAATATACACAGCCCGTCGCGGTGGTCTAGTGGCTAAGGTACTAGGCTGCTGACCCGCAGGTCGCAGGATCGAATCCCGGCTGCGGCGGCTGCATTTCCGATGGAGACGGAAATGTTGTAGGCCCGTGTGCTCAGATTTGGGTGCACGTTAAGGAACACCCGGTGGTCTCAAATTTCCGGAGCCCTTCTTTACGGCATCTCTCATAATCATATGGTGGTTCTGGGACGTTAAACCCCACATATCAATCAACTTAATAAACACATGAAAGATACAATATAGTCCGTGAATAATGTTGACTGAAATGGATGAAAAATGAGCCTGAAGGAGCCAGGAAGTAGGGATAATTTTTTTTTTCGGGAGAGCACCTTTTTGATTTCGGGGGAGGGGGGGATGTTCGTTAAATGTTAATTTTTTCGCTATGTATGACGGTGAAAAAGTTTTTCGAAAAGGGGGGGGGGGAGGATGTCGTGGGCCCAGTGCGCTATGCCCTCTTACGCAACCGACAGGAGCTCTCCCCAAGCGTAGTAGTAAACTTTTGCTTTAATAATACAGGCCCATACGACCCTCCAAAATTCATTACTTATTCTTTTGCTTTGGGACGAAGCGACGAGCAAAAGTATGGTTCCATGTGGAACAATAAATTATTCTTTCCGAGTGGATCTGTCTACGGCGAAGACTCTAATTTTCTGTCGAGTTGCATTATATATCACCTGCCTCACTGCAAACACGACAAAATTTCTGCCGCAACTCTTCAAGTAATGTACAAGGAAATGTGACGCAAGAGGTTCTAAATAAAAATGTTTTGATATTATGTCGTTTGGAACCTGTCGGCCTCTTTATAGCGTGACCCAGTTATCCGTTACACTTCCCTCTACTGTGAAAGTAAGCTTTCTCCAGGAAAATAATTGGAACTAACAACAGCTCGGTCACATAAAGGTATAATTCAGACGCCCGCAGAAGACAGCCAACCATTCATAAACTGCATACAATAATTGAGAAGCTTCATAAGAAGAGCTTCAAACACTTTACAAAACTACATCTGTTGCGAGATTGGACACAGGTACCTGCGAACTTGGGCTAGATACCTACTGGTTAACTACTCTTGCATTTGTTGTAGCTGCAATAGTTTAGCGGTACAGATGGCGTTCTCTTGAAGCTGCGCTTCTCTATCTGGTGTTACAACGTCCAATTTCAACTTTTACGCTTGATCAGATCATTAAGTATCTTCAACACACATGATAGCCACCCTATTTCCGACGTATTTACAGAGTGCAATAGATACATTATGACAACATGGCAGTGCAAAAAAAAGAGAGACAACGTAAGAATGGTTAAAAACAAGCGCAGTTTGTGTCCCTTTTCGCCTCGTCCCCTTTGTTTACCCTGCCAAGTTTTCATAAAGAATGTATTCCAAGTAGCCCGCCTATCAGCTCTTCAGAATGAAATAGCACTGTTTCATGTAGTACGTCATGCACTCCGATCTATGACAACACATTAGCAGAATATCTTTAATGCAACACTCACTGATTGAAAAAACCAACGGACTAGTGTTTTTCCACAATTACTTTTTTGCATAAGATACGAACGCCTACTTGTTCAACAAGTTCCAATTATGTTTTTATTAAGATAAAAACAAGCGAAGGAGATGTTGTTACCATTACCTAGCGACGGCTACCCTTTTGCACTTGATTGTTACAAAAAAAATTTAAACAAGATAGCATACAGACACATACACAGTCCTAAATAGGTGAGTCTATAAAAGTTATCATTCAGGCAGATAAACACGTAGCCGTCACCCTAAACCTAGTTCGCTCAGTACTGGTCGCAAATCTCTGGGTCTTGGGGAAAAGAACGCTGCAACAGCTTCACCGCTTTCCGATTTACTCTAGATGGCCACGGGCCCAGTAATTTCTCCAACGTAAACGTTCGTTCGGAATCTGGCGTGTGGAGTTCCTGTTCTAGTCGCCGTCTGTGTGTGTAGTGTTTCGAACGGCCCAGCAACAGGTGATATATATCCTCGTCGTATATCTCTTTACATCCCACAAGTCGTACATTCAAAACCCGAAAATGAGCAACCCAACCTGCTCTGAATTTTTGAAGCTCTTTCACACCCTTCTTCATTCCGCTTACACAAAGAAAACGCAGGTTAGCCTCATTTGCTTTGAAATTCACACATTCCCCATCCTGCATTTCAAACATCACGGTTGTCAGCAACTATTCCACATGGCCGTTCCACGTCCTCGAAGTCTTCTTTCAACATTATTCGTTCCTGTCTCTAAGTTGGAACAATGACTTTACCTTGAGAAAAAGAAAAATTGTAGCATAAGGGTTCCGCAGAAGCAAGAAACATGGAGTGATGCTTGAGAGCACATCAGAGTCAAAGTCATTTATTTGACATCAAACAAAGAAAGAAGCACATCGTAAGAACATACCGAAGGATGCCGTCCGAGGAAATAACAAGAGGCCTTCAATAAGTGCTCCTGAAATCTCGTTCTGTCCAACAAGATCAACGCGGGCCGGAGGTGCTTTTTTTAAAATAAGGCTGTCGTGCATCGTACGCAGAAATCAGGCACTCGGCACTCTTCTGGCAACTGCACATTCGTCTCCTGCAGTTTGGCATCACTGCCTTACATTGCTCCAGTGACTGCTTTTTTCATTCTTTTTTTTTCCCCCTTTTTGATATTCGCTCGCCACTGCTGCGTTACCCACGTCGCAAGAGCTATATAGCAAAAGAGGTAGCGACAAGGAAAAAAACGAGTTTCCCTCAAGCCTTACTTTCTTCCAGCAAAATGACTTTTCTTTTTGCGTCATTGGTAGTCAGGACCATAGGTACGTGAGGCTTTTGTTTCACGCGATCGAAGACCTCCCTAGAGTTGCCTTCATAAAAAGTAAACGGGAACACAAAAAAAAGAGCACAGAGACGTTTGGCACACCTGTGTACGCTCTATATACGTGACGCGAAAGTTTCTAAACGTGCTGGGAAGTGAAAAATGTAAAAAGGCCGAGAAGACACTTTTCAAAGTCGACAAGAACATTCCACTCGTGTACGTTATAATAGAAGTGTCGAGATAAACAGAGATATAATTGAGACGTAGAAATCTTGCAAGTTAGCCAGAAAACATTTGCTTTTTTGTCTGGTACCATCCATATAATTATGAGGCACGGCATTGCTTAAGAGAACTGCGGTTTAATTTTGATCATTTCGGGATCTTTAACGTAAGCATTCTGAAATTTTTGCATTTTACTTTGATGACACTTCAGCCCCTGAGGCAGGTATTAAATCTACGCCCTCAGGTTTGGCAGTGATACATTTCAGTTAAGCTACCAGGGCAGATAACAGGTTAACCAGAAGCAAGGCTCCCTATTTAATAACCTGCGGTAGGTGAGAGGTACTTGGGGGTATGAAATATCTCTATTATTGATTATGAGAGGATAATTTTGAAGAAAGCAAAAAAGATTTTTTTTTCACTTCATCCGATGTTCTTTCTCCCTCAGTGCCTCTTTCGGCTGACCAAAGTATTCGATAGTTTTCGATCTTTTTTCTTCGGCATATCTTAAAGTGCATCAAGTTATACGCATTGAACCAGGTGGCGAAGGCATCGAAACAGGTGCACTGGCAGTAAAAAAAATGAAGTGATGCCTTGCTCTTCAAGTATTGTGCTTTGGGAGCACTTAACTGTTGTAACACATCTAAACACACTTGTGAAGTTCTATTTACTACATAGGTGTCAAAACTGCCTGATCTACGCAGCTTTGAGCTTTCAATATAATGGAATGCATGCCTAGAAATTGGAGCTTGAGATGAGCACATGTGATATCTACCATCAGATCGGCTATCCTAAACAACTTTCCAGAGGTAAATATATCAGGTCAGTGGTATTTCCTAAAGTTTTATCCGTTAAGCCACGCAACAATCATGAGGCATGCGAGAGTGGAGGAATTCGGATAATTTTGCCCACCTGTGGTTCGATAACGTGCACTGACCACTTACCAACCGTCTACGTTAAAACACAGGCATTGCCCGACACAGCACACGATCCCAACTGTTTAGCCTTCATCGAAAGGCGGTTGTAGCTATCGATTCAATCGCGCTACCTCCGATCAGCAGTCAAGCTCCATAACGACAGTGACCACTCAGCCCTAACTGCAGTAGTAGGAAATGATTGCGGTGTTTTGTTCAAAAGTTATTAACGACCCCAGGTTTTTCAGAGAGCATCTACAGTGGTGCTATAGAGCACGTTTCATTTTTTATTATCTGTTTTTTTTTGGTCTCATTCTGTTTTCGCTTCATTGTGATATAGCCATTATATAGGACAATGTTGTGCTACTGACCATGTACCATCTGAAATACGACGTCTGCGTAAAACATGCGTCCCATCGGTTCGATTAGTCTATACGAATGCTGGTCCTGAATCGTTTGAAAGAATGGGAGAAAACATGGTTTATTTTATTTTCCAGGACCTTTTTGCGCAAAATAAAGAAAAGATGTAACAAACTGCTTCAGCAACAGAATGTACACCGAACGAATGAGCTCCCAACGCTTTCTTTTGATCGCTTTCCTGTTCATCAGTTAAGCCAGCGAGCCAAATTAACAACAAGAAATGATTATGGTGTAAAAAGAACAACAACTAGCCCTTTCGTAAGAAGCAGTATTTGGTAAACAACGGCGAGAACCAAAATAACGACAGCTTAAGTGGGCGCGCAGAAGTCGAAGGTCGTGTCGAGAGCAGCCGTTCATGAACAGTGTTCCCGATCAATACTCATCACCATCAGAGGTCACGAGCGAGCGGACCCCCTCCCTGTGCATCACCCTCTTGAGCATCGCCCGAGTCAAGGTGGCACGGACCGCATGGACGAGATTGGCAGCTCCAACTATCTGCCAATCCTGGGTATCGCAGCAACTACCAAAACAGCATCACGGAGTTACCCTCACGTAAATCCACTATTCTGGTGAACACGTCCTGAGTTCTTACCAACGTGAAGGAAGAAAGGAAAAAAGGAGCTGGAGTGGAAGGACGAGTGGGGGTGTTATGCAGGATAGAAGGGCTGGTATGTTACCCTACACTGTGAACAGGGATGGGGAAGTTTAAAGATGAAAGAGAGAGAAGAAGAGTAGAGAGCACGCACACACAAAATTACGCACCGCACAGTCAATAAAACACCATCAGTCTCTAATGTGTCGTAATGTCACTTAAGGGTTGTTCATACACCTACAGAATTATTCACATGCCAAAAGAATGTGCGGTTAAGTGCGCTCCTCTTAAGAACATGATACAGGAAACGGGAATAAACATAAGCAAGCCTAAAAATTATTCCTCTTTTACATCATTCAAGGGCCCCTGCCACACTTTTTTAAGCTTGGTCATAAAACACCGCCGATCGGTAGTAGAGGTCGGCTAGAACACGCGAGCCAAATATTATAGCACAGCATGCGGCCTGGAATCCGCAATAAATTATCAAAGTCATCAAAAAAATTACTTTCCTTTTTCTCAGCAAATGACGGAAGAACCTCAAAGAGCACTCATAATAGTCCTTCTATACAAGCCATTGGCTGGTTTAAACATTGCGCGTTTGATCGTTGCAGGGATCGCCGTGGGCCCCACAACTTGTCCACGCGTGCGCGCGCCATCACGCTGAAAGAGCTGCGTATTCGAAGAACAAAAAAGAGAAAAAATGCGCAAGCTCACGAGGCAACCGTGACGTATTCTCCTCCCCCATGTCACTTCCCCCTGCTTATCTTTTAGCGCTTTTGTAGGGACGAGAGAAGAGAGAATGCAAGTACAGCGTGTGACAAATCTTTGTAACTCCGCTCGTAATTAAAAAATTCTTAAAATTTTAGCGGCATTTAATTCGTGAGGCAGTAGCCTTTTTTAGTGAATCATTTACATGGTTACATGAAAAGGTGTTTCAGAGCTCCTCTCAGAGGAGCACAAATTCGTACCACAAGGGTGCAAATCAGTACGCTTCTAAAAAAGCCACAGCTTTGCGCTAAGGCGAAAAAATCATGCGACAGGAACACACTGGAAGGTTACGCGCAGAATGGCAGCAGATCAATACGTGCCCTGCGTTTTCACGCACAAATGACGCACGAAACATACTCACAGGTACAGATGAACGCGAACAAGTGTCGCAGTTGTTACTTCGCTTAGTGTTATCGCTAAGCACAAGAATCTTGTATTTAATTACGAATACGTAATTTATTTACGAAATAAACTATAGTTTATTTCGTAAATACAAGATTCTTGTGCTTTATTTTACCCTGCAGCGTTCATACGGTTCGCCACATCAGACTGTTCATTTCGCCGTCGTACATTGCTCAAAGATGAAATATTTCACCAATTGTTCAAAACGAGACATAATTGTTGCAGTGAATAAAACCCCCTGCATCACAGGCTTCCATATAGTATATATTTGTGTGCAATGGTAACAATCGTGTAATTAAAGTCACAAAGCAAGAAGGAATAAACACTGACGATGAACTTAAATGAACTAAGTGCAATTGCTCCATAATAAGTGCGCATTCCCTGCAGTCATGGTGATTCGTTCTTCGAAGAACAATTACGGGCAAACATGAAGCAGATTACATGCATACGCGCTGAATATTAATTAAAGAGCGCTCTCTAGAAGCGCATGCCCGTCTATTTCCGCTTAAAATAGACAATGTAGCCCGTTAAGTAAAGCAGTGACAGACGCTCTGAACAAGTGTGAGAGAAATAATTAGTTTTTAGGAGGCAACCGTTGGACTATGGGAATACGGAGAATTGAGAAGTGCGTTACATTGCGTGGAGCCACTGATCTCTACTAGGAGAAGCTGCATGGATGACGCATCGAGATCAAGTGGTTGAAGCCACCGGAAGACGCCGTTGGTGTCCCGGCAGCCACCGCCATGAACAGTCGTCTGCTGCGGGCGGGAGGGCTTTCCTTTTTTTAATGAAATACTTGCCTGTATGAAGCAGTGAACTTTACGAATCGATCGAAAATGTCATCGCGAAGACATTTTACGCATAAGTATCCCAAAATCATACTCCTTCTTAAGAATTCCACGAGGAAATTGTGGTATTTAACCGCCTAACTTTTTATCGAGGCGTGTTGAAGGTGTTTCGTTTTCTTTATATTCTGTTTCCCACGATCGGGGCCTCAAATATACGAGAAGTGGGTCAAAACTTAAAGAGAGACAACTAAATGCCGTCTGAAGCAGATCTTACGGCAACCATTTTGCAGAGTAATGTTTTGACCACTTGGTTACAAAAACTAATCTTTGAAACGGTGTCATCCCAACATTGTTTTCTTTTCCAGATTACTCACAAAAGACAAACTTTCGCGCTCCTGGCTACCATTGCACTCATTCCTTTTTCTTTTTTTTTGTAAAAAAATGCCGTGACAATTTTTGATTACTTGTGGTGTTTAACGTCCCAAATCATGACAATTTTTTTCCTCAGTCACCTGACTAATGAGTAAATATAACATTGTACGTAACAGCACTGCGCCATATTCGAACGGCATCGCTACGGCGTCTGTCATTTTTCGTACAGCGTTAGTCAGCATTCCGAGTGATAATGATTATACATAGGGTTTGTTGCATGCACTAGTTGTAGGCTACAGCATTCCGCCGTTTCAGACGGCGTCGCTACGGAGTCTGTCATTCTTTGTGTAGCGTTGGATGACCTCGAGAATGTTATATTGTAAAAAGAAAACACAGAAATTACGATCACAGCAACTGGCACCAGATGATATATATGCATACTCCTGCACATATGCATATATGCATACTCTTTTTTCTCTAGAACAATAAAAGACTGGAATGTATTACCCGATGCTATACGTGATTCTCAAACTCCAGATTATTTTGAAAACAATGTTACGAAATATTTTCTAAGTGAATCTTCGTAAATGGTGATTGCTGTTTTTGGTGTGTGTGCCTGTCATCTTTTGACTACGAATCTATTTGCTGTAACTTGTCTCATGTACGTTGTAGGATGTAATATTGGGAAGTGTATTTTGTGATGTATGTGATGTAGCATGTAAGTCGTAAAACATAGTATAGTGATGTATTCCTTTTGTATCGGCTATGCATTTCTTTTTTACGCATGACATGACGGTTGTTATGTCAGTTTTCTACCCCACCCCTGTAACGGCCCAATCGGCCAACAGTACCTGGAAATAAATAAATAAATAAAATAAATAAATACGTCCATTACCCACCTAAAAACACCCGGAAGACGCCCGCTTCCGGGACAGTGAAGGGAGCGTCCAGTGGCTTCACAAGCGCCCACATTCGAGAGCAGGGATGCGTCGTCAAGCCTTTTTAATGGAGGTCAGTGCATGGAACTGAAGGCCGCATACGCAACACGATGCCTGTTTTTTTTTTTTTAGATGCGGAAGCATCTTATACTCGCGCCTTGTAGTGCGCCGTCCGCGCCGTCCGCGCCGCTTCTCGAACATTCGACAGCTGACGCGCGCGCATGCGCCGTCGCGCCGTCGCCCACTCTTCCACCATCTGTGCATCCCTTCCTCCTCTACACACCGCGCGCGCTTCACTCCTCCGCCATCTGTGCACCCTTCCTCCTCTACACACCGCGTTCGACATCTACAATTCTCCTGATTCTCCAGTGGACGCGCATGTGGCGTCGCGCTTCGAGAACATTCAACAGCTGACAGTGCATGCGCCGTCGTGCTGTATATATACTCAAGGTCGGCGCTCGCTCGCTCAGTTGCCGCTCGTCGGTTGGTTTGTACGGCGCGTCGACGTCCAAGGTTGCGGTGAAATTAATTCCAACGAATCCACAAACACAATGATCGACGTCCCTTCGACCAGCGCCGCCCTTTCGCATACGTGTGTACGTGTTCACTCATTTAACACCCCCTCCTACAACCACGTTAACCAATTTAGCCATCGACCCAAGTAAGCGCAATTTAACACCCCATTTCACAACCACGTTAACCAATTTAGCCATCGACCCAAGTAAGTCGCACTTTAACACCCCGTTAACCAATTATATGGTCCGCATCCTCCTCAGTGTTCTTCCGAGGGAAGCTGCGGGCAATTTTTTTTTTCATTTGAATCCTGCAGTGGAATTCACAGCAGACGTTCGGTCTCGGTACGGTTTTTAAGACATAAGCTTCCCACTTACGTGATCAGCCAGAAGCCCACTGTTGCATTACGACAGCTGACTTCTCTACAAGCGGGCGAGGGTTAAGCGAACGCTCGAAAGAGAGGACAAACACCGAATCCACACAATATACCAGCCTTCATCTCACTTGACCTATTCTGTGAACAGAAGGCAGTAAGACATACCGGTACGCAAGACAGACCTGGTGGTCCCACATAGGGTTGCCAACAATCCCCGATTTTAAAGAACTGTCCCGGCTTTTCATGCACCGCCTTGAGTCTCACGTCATATGTAATAAATTTGTTCCTAAGCGTCCAATTAGAAATGTTTTTGTGATCCAACGCACGCCCAACAAGCGCATCACGCTAAGGAACACTAAGTTGTCGCCAATCGCACGCGCAAAGAAATTTGTGGTGGCTCGCGGTGGCTACGAGAGCCTTTAGCCATTTAAGTTGAATGGATGACCACAACACAGTGTCCTTTAAAATCTATTGCCTTTTGAATCGTTTTCTCACGGCTGAATTGGTTCAGCCAAGCGAGAAGAAGACACACCATCAAGCAAGAATGTCGATGCCTAATAATAAAATATTGTTGTGGGGGTTATATAAGCATCATAATGTTCACGTGATGCTTCAGTGTGTGCAGTTTTTTGTGTATATCAACAAATTCCTTCGTCGATTGGTACGAAAAAATGTAGATAACAAAAGAACTTCGATAATGCAACTAATCCGCGTCCATCCTCCCATTCTCGTTAATCAGGCAGCTGTAACCTGGCTGCAGAGTGGCAAAGATAAAGCCAACTTAACTGCCGAAGCTCCGTATGCCTCTTTTCTCTACTCAGTGGACCTCTATGTGCTGTTTTCTTTGCGCAAGTCGACGATGACATGAGGTACGCCAGTGACGCACGGCGATTTCCAGCACGACCACGTGGTAGCTGAAGACACGCACTCAATACACGCCAGCTTTCTGCGTGACGGCAGCCGGCTTTCATCTTCGAATGAGATTAAGTTCGGCAGGCAATTTGCTATCGCCTTCTTCTCTGTTTACTTTCTTCCTGAAACAAAGACCTGGCCAACCTCATTCTGCACCCACCACTTCATTTCCATTCCCTTCAAAGAAAGAAAGAAAGAAAGAAAGAAAGAAAGAAAGAAAGAAAGAAAGAAAGAAAGAAAGAAAGAAAGAAAGAAAGAAAGAAAGAAAGAAAGAAAGAAAGAAAGAAAGAAAGAAAGAAAGAAAGAAAGAAAGAAAGAAAGAAAGAAAGAAAGAAAGAAAGAAAGACTTCCTTTCTTGCAAAGCAGTTCTATACCTCTCCCGTAGAAGAGGGAGGTTAGGCCGCAAGCGCCTAAGCCTTCAGTCGCACTAAGAATTAGCGTGTACCACGGCGGGACAAGCGAAAGGGGGACGTACACTACACAGAACCGCGCCTTTTGCCCCATGATCCAAGGTATCGTTCTGGACAACCTAAATCAAGTTAAATTCTGTCATATGAGACAGAGACAGAAAAGAATGTGCTACAAGGGGGCTCGTAAAATGCGACTGCATACAAAACACCACAATGACTGCGAAGCCAACGGTGATAGTGATTTGTGGCTCGTAGTGTCTTCTCAGTCTTATTCAAGGAAAAGGCGGAAAATTTCAAAGAAAGCATCGGGTATGATACGCGTTGTGTCAAGTGCTAGTTCACTGCGCGCGAAACCACTGTTCATTCTCAGAACAACTTTGTGTTGGGCAAGTTGGTGCACGTTCAAAGTCTACTTTACGGCATGGAAAAACACAATTCTGAAAAAGAACACGGGACAGAGCAAAACTAGCAGCTAATTTGTTTGTCGAAATACACGTGCATATTATGCTTCTCCGTGGGTTCACTGAAAGCAACTTCAATAAAGCTGACATGCGCGTGACACTTGCGTATAGTACCGAATCATTGAAGATAAGGTTCATTGAGCACACGTTGAGTAACCACCATTGATGTGAACATGTCTTCTGCGCACACACTGAAAAGTATGCATGAGCACGTGTATTTCTGCAAATAAATTAGTTGTTTGTGGCACTTTCTCCTGTCTTTCTCGGGAGACCAGCGGTTAGTAGAAGGATTTGTCCAATTTCCGTAGGACACACCCATTTTTTTGATGATGACGGTTTTTGTGGTCACCCGTTTTACCTCGAGCTTTATCAGCTTCGCGGTTAAAAGAAGTCATCGCAGATACCCAGCTCGTCAGCTTTCTGCTGCTCGTGGACCACGAAGGGCCGAGTGGAACGAAAGCTTCCATTCGCTCTTTAACGAAGGCATCGATCTGCACCGAGTGATGGAGAACGAATAGAAGAGCTTAGTACAGGTGGAGGTCATTGAGCCCGCCGACTATCGAACCACCGAAGGCGACTTCAACGCCCAATCTTCAACGCCGACTTGTCAAATGGTCTTGCGGAGTTAAGCGGTGACGATCGATCAGCGCCGTGCGTAAAACCGACGCACTCTCCGATGTGCAGGTCTTTGGGCGCTGCAGAATCAACAGCATTAAAACATGAAAGAGGCTTCAATCACAGCTATTAAATCGAGATGAAATACAAAAATGGGTGCAGAGATGTGCGTGACAAGTAGGAAGACGGGTGAACGCACTGAGCTGATAGAACAGGATTGAGAGCGCGCCGACTTCACAGCTGTCACTTCCAGATGGCATCGCGACAAATTCTTTGACTTCAGAGCTCTCTACTGCAATTTTATCCAGCTGACTCTAAGACGTGTATGACTGCGTGGCTCCGGACACTGACACGCGTCGTCTAGGTGCCGTGAGGGGCAGTACGGCGACAGAAAGTTCACCTGCTCGGTAGCGAACTGTATAGGAATGAAGGAAGACAATACGGAGAGCAGGGTCGTTAACCAGACATCAGTACGATTGGCTACTCTAGGCTGGCGAAAAAATAAAGGGGAATAGAAAGATGACAGAGACAGAAAGAGATATACTCAAGAAATAAAGGAAGGAAATGATTACCAAATGCACTGACACCTATTTGGTGTTGGCACTGCTCAGTAGTGACACACGTTTGGATTGCGCTGCGCTTTCCTCTTTATGATGAGGCACAGATAACGAGAACAAGAAACAGAAAGTACAATTTGCCAAAGTCTTACCCCAGTATTCACAAACGCTCCTCGACTAGACTTTCACCCTTCACTTGACAGAGTTGAGCACTGCGCCACCACTCGGCTGAAAATGACCCTGCGCTACTCAAGAATCGCAGCAGATTATCGGTGGTAAGCAGTGAGTCGCTGTGCCTAGAGAAAGCGCTCCCATCGGCTTTCTCAAGTGAAGGTGAAGCGTTGAGTGAAGGGACGTTCTAGAATACGGGGGTTAATCAGCTTTGATTCACCCATGAGTTCTCTCACTTTTTAATCGTTTTTGAACTACCGGGTTACCACTAAAGAAACCAGGAGTGCCATGATGATTGATGGCACCATCTGACTGCCGCATTGAAGCATCCTTCAAATACATACTGCCACACTCATGTTTTTGTTGAGATCTGTTTTTGTGTTCATTTTGTTTTTAATAGTTGTTCTTTTTATGTAATCATATGCTACGCTGCGTATTTCCCCCTGGAATATTGCCCGCGGGCGCTGCAGATATTTTTAAATAAATAAATAACGTTAAATCTGACGGGGCATAGATAATCTGAAAACACACTAAGCTATTATTGCAACACCCAAATGTATTCTACCAGAGCACCCGAGGTCTAAATAACTGACACTGCCACAAATGCGAATGCGTTCTCCTTTAACAGCGGAGCTAATTAAGGCGGATTAAAGTGGACAGTCCCTAACAAGCGTCGCGCTGCAGATAGCAGATACGTTCTTTCTCTTCATACGTACCGTCATGTGCCAAATTCTTCAATTTCTTTGCTACATCGACTAAAGTTTCCCCATCTACTGTCAAATCGACTCTCAAAATAAAGAAACTTTGTTTTGCCTAAAGCCAATACTAACTCCGACAAGTCTACTGAAAAAGTTTAACTGGTTTCAATTTCGACCTCTATCCTGCAGGCACACACAAAAAATTTACGTAAATATCCCTTCTGTGCTAATTTCGAGGTGCGCACATTCACAATCAGTGCGCTACCTCGGCTTAGCTTACCTTCTGTTTCATTTTTTTCTTTTCTTTTTGTTTCGATTGTTTTAGTTATTAAGGGACCAGCTTTTTTTATTGTATAGCCCCTTTTTGCCATTTTTAGGTTTCGATATAGTTACGTCATGACACCTTTTGCCATATCAATGCATCTTATTGTTCTACACCATTGTTTGACGAATACAGTTTTGAGACAGCCGGCCATTTGGTATCGTCGAACCGAACAAAACATATTTTACAGCTAGAAAGTAAGAAACAAGACGCGTCATTCGTAAAACATGTGCAGCGCCGGCTACACCAACGTGAAGACACAAGGCATATACTTTCATACAATAATACTTAGACGGAAATCCAGTGCTAGTGTTTGAGCGAGCTCTTTCAGTGGCCCTTGTACCCTCATGGTGATTATGAGTGGTACAGGCTTCAGATAGGCTTCGGATTAATTACGTTCTTCAGATTCGCAATGCTTCTTTTCCGAGTGTAAAACAAAGTGATGAGAAGTTATATTTAATTGAAGCTGGCTTCATTTATTTGTAAGCAAACTTTATTGCAAAATGTTTTCGTGACGAGGTGACAAAGGCGAAACCTGGGCAAATATAACCATGAGGGTATGCATTGCACCGTCATTGCGTTCCAGATTTGGCATCAAGATTTAATGAATTAATTTTTTACAACACTTGAAAACAAACATGCTTGTTTTTGTCTGGAAAGTACGCATTATCTATTTATTGAAGTAACAGTACAGTATTGGGTGAGAAGCACTTAACGTTTCATCTCCTGCGATGCTCGGTGCGTCTGCCCAAGTGGTCGGCCCCAAACGCACCTCTGGTTTCGTTGTGAAGCCGAGCCAGTGGAGCTTCGCCGTCGTCTTGCAGTCAATTTGAACAACTTTCGGCAAGACACGTTCGAGAAAAAACATGAACTCGATGCAATATTCTGCACTGGCATGTGATGCTACATCTGTACGCAGCGATGAGAGGACGACACTTCGTTTAAACTGTCAAATACGACTTATAAGGCTGTAAAGCTGCAGGAAATCTCAGATTCAGTGCTCTCCAGCCTCTTTGAACAACAGAGGCACTGCTTCAGCACTTTTCACTGCACCCATTACTCACACTGCGCGAAGAACAAAACTGAAGCTGTACAAAAAAGATTGTAGACAGTTCGCTATAGCTAACCCTACCCAATTCGATACCAGTACTTCCCATAATTTCCATGGAGGTACACGATCGCCACGCCAGATTCCTTTCAAGATATTATTGTAGAAAACTCTAAGGCATAATGCATCTTTCTTCAGGAGAGAGACGTAGGGCAACGCAAAAAAAACTGAACAAAATGAAAAGGCGCTAGACTTGAACTCAGCATTTACTAACGGGAAAAATGTCACCCCACAAGAGTAGTCTTGTGGTTACGATGCTACCCTGCCGATCCAATAGTCACGGTCACGATCGAGGCCAATTGCTCGAGGGCGACATTAGGTGCTCGCTAATTAACACCCCATGAATAATTGATTGGGAGCCGTTAACTGTGGCATGCTTCATGCAGAACCGTGGTTTCACTGACGCTGGTTTGCTGACACTGGTTTACTGATTGAACCGGTTCACCACAATAAGTCTCTTGATGTGAAGTGAGCCAGAAAACGCATCCTATGCTAAACAACTAGTTAGAAAGTGCACTTCGTTTCATGACGTCAAAATCGTGTGAATTGAGAGCAAACCGTGGCACTCTCCCTAATTTGCAGCACGTTCCATGCTTGCAATAAATCCCTACTGCTGCCTCCTTTCAGTCCAACCTGAGGCTTTCATCCCAAAACGCGTAAGGTGTAAGGCAAGGCGAAGTTCAATTCATTCGAGATTCTTCAAATAAAGAAAAAAATCTACCTTCTCGTTCCGCATTCCTTCAACATAATTTTCGAAGCCGTTTTTGTCGTTGTTTTCTTTTACTTTAGGGGGGGGGGGGGTGAAGCATGTTTTATCTTGGCGGTTCGAAGCGCCCAAGAGTACGGAAGTAATAAGGACTTCCATTTTTTTTCCCAAGGCAGACTGTGCCAGAATGAAGCAACAAGATGCGGCTCCAGTTTAATTATTCTCATGTCGCTGAAGTTCGGCCCTCAAATAAAAAGCAATAAAAAAGAGCGTTAATATTCGATAAGCCATACAAAAAAGGAGTGCAGATGCGTCGACGTTTCAATAACTCGACGTTGTCACATGTGATTTTGTAAAGTCGAGAAAGTAGAAAATGTAAAATCATGGCAAGCATTGAATAAATGAAAAAAAAACATCGCTAAAAGTCCACCTCTCCGCCAATTTACGAAAAACCTGAAGCCTCCATTAGACAGATTTGTTCTACATGTAATTAGTCATTATCGAAATAATGTAATTAATTCGCGTTTTTTTTCGTCCACAGTAAGTGTAATGGTTAATATTACAGTCAGATGTGGTGGAAATGGTGGTTAATTTAATATTAGTGTTATGCGGATCTTTCAGCACTCCTTCTTCCACAGCCGCCATCGCTGGCGCCAAACATAATTTTAGTGTTATATTAATTTGTTTATTTGTTGAGATAACAGATTGAACGAGTGAAGTAAACTTTATTACAGTGAAAGCTGTTATGAGATCAGAACACGAGTCACGCGCGGCGCCGTAGTTTTCCGCCGTCGCTGCCACCGGTGTCCGTAACCAGTATCGAACGAAAAAGCTCAAAAAGTAAAAGCATTATTCCCGGTGTCCGTAACCAGTATCGAACGAAAAGGCTCGAAAAGTAAAAGCATTATTAACAAAATGGGATTCGAACCCTGGTCCGCTGCGTGCCAGCCTAGTATTCTACCACTGAGCAACGCCCGTTTTTTTTTTTTTTACGAAACCTTTTTTTTCTTTCTTTATTGCCTGTTTACATACAACATTCACAAACATATATACATCAAACAAAGTAGAAACATGAAACAAAAAAAGAGGTAAAAAGCATCATATTTAACAGGCTTTTTAAAATTCCTTCATCTGTAGAAGGCTTTCTACTTGATGAAGCCATTCGGGCACCTCTTGTTGAACCTTTTGTGCTTCCACGAACGAACAGACAGATTGAAAGAAATATTGCCTGACCGGACGTGCATTAACATCAGCATGGCGCACCGCCATTCTAGATTGCCATATACCGTGCAGGCCCAGTAACATAACTAGGTCGAAAGGCATTCCTTCTTCATTAGATACTGGTAGAAATCTGATGCCATAGGCATCGAGAGGCAGATACTTTTTCAAAGTCCTTTGGAGAACATCCCAGAAAAAGACTGCATCCCAGCAGTCCAGGAAAACATGTTCAATTGTTTCCGGCTTTTTGCAGAGAAGGCAATCAACACCCCAAGGAACGAATAAGCCTTTTTCTTGCATCCATGTTTTCACGGGCAAGGTCCCAGTGTGCAACTTAAAGAAAAAGGATTTCGCTCCAGGTGTTACCTCCATTTTTTTAACACGGCTTAAGACATTTTGGCCTGGGCCTACACGGTATAATGCTCTATATAGGGGAACAGGAAGAACTGTTTCTACTAAATCTTTGTACAACTTTTTACGCGAAACCGTACTGAGGTATTCCAATGAAAAACGCGTTTTTAGAAAGAGACATGAATCAACAACTTCTTTTAAGAAACCTCTAACACTTGCTTTCATGTGAACAGATGCTACCACAAATTCTGGCAACCGTCTTCCAAGCCTAAGCTGTATAACAGTACGTATGAATGGGTCTCGATTATTTCGGAAAAACATAAACCGATTAACTAACTGACGAAGGTACAAATGACACAGACCAAGTCCTCCAGAGCGAACCCGTCTGAATAAGTTAGTTCTACTTGTTCGCTCCCAAGAAGAACCCCACAAGAAAACAGCAAATATTCGATGAAGCTTCTGTAGATTCACACGTGAACAATGCATTACCTGAAGGACATACCAGAGCTTACTGACTAAAAATACATTACAAAATGTCGCTCTGGCGAAAATTGATAGCTGGAAACCATTGAGTTTTTCAGCTTTTTCTCGTAGCTCCACGGCCTGATGCCGCCAGTACGGTTCACTGTCACAATAATATTCTAATGGCACACCTAGGTATCGTACCGGAGTAGTAGTCCATGAAATACCAGCCACAAGTTGTGGAGTCACAGGCCATTCGCCGTGCCAGTAACCCAGGCACTTGCTCCAGTTTACCAAACTACCACTTGCATTACAATAAAGGTTCACAATTTTTATGGTTTCAGCGATACTATCATAATCTTTACAAAACACAGCTATATCATCTGCGTATGCCAGTACCCGTACTTCAGCTTCTTGTAGTTTGTACCCCACTATGTTATTGCTTTTCATGACTTTTTGGCAAAATGACTCTATATAAATTGAAAATAGGAGGGAAGACAAAGGGCAGCCTTGTCGTACAGAACGTCTGACATTAATTCGTTTCCCAAGAACTTTGTTGATGATTAGCCGAGTTTTACATCCAGTATATGCCATTCGAACTGTATCTCGAATTACTTTGCCAACATTGACATTGTCTAACAAAAGAAAAAGAATTTCGTGCGGTACTCGGTCAAATGCTTTTTCTAAATCTATCTGGATCATCGCGATGTGATCATTTGTGGCATCGCAGCACTCCAATACACTTCGTGCCTTGTGAATGTTTGTGAATATAGTGCGCCTTTTAATCCCACATGTCTGGTGGTCGCCTACAATGTTATTAATAACTGTCTGCAGTCTCCTTGCTAGCACTTTCATCAAAATCTTGTAGTCGATATTTGAGAGACTAATTGGCCTGTACAATTTCACTTCACGTAATTTAACTGCGTCCTCAGTTTTTGGTAATAAATAGTATGAGATAGCAGAAAAGAAGGTGGCAAAGTCTTTATGTCTAAGGCTTCGTTAAAAACCGCTGCCAGGATCGGTGCTAGTTCGTGTTTGAATTCCTTATAAAATGCGGCTGTTAAGCCATCAGGTCCTGGGGACTTTCCCAAATGGAGGGCAATGATTGCTTTTGTCACTTACGGTTCAGAAATAGGACATTCTAGGCTGTCTTTCCTGCAGTCCTCAACCTTTGGCATTAATTTTAAAAATTCATTCTTGAATTCATCTACATTTACTTTACATTTATCAAATAAAGTGGTGTAGTACTCGTTGAAAGCCTCCTCTATATATCTTTGTTCACTTGTAACGTTACCCATGTATTCAATCTGATGTATAACATCCCGCTGAGCGTTTCATTTTTCGAGATCAAGCATTCTTTTGGTCGGTTTCTCTCCTACGGTCATTTTCTCTGCCCTTGCCCTTATTTGTGCGCCACGATACTTCTCCTCATCAATTTGTTCCAATTTGGACTTTACTGACCTTATATCATTTGTGAATAAGCCTGGCGTTTTGCTGTCCTCTGCTAGCAGTTCGTTGAGATTTAAACGTAGAGTTCTTTCTTCTTCACTCTTTCCGTGTTTTATTACACATGAGCGTTCTATAGCTATCAACTTCATATTCTGTTTAAATTGTTCCCACTTCACTCCGTATTTTTGGTCTCCACTATCTATGTTTACCAACGCCTATCGAACACTGTCCATAAATTTTTCATCTTCCAAGAGATTAGAATTCAGCTTCCACGTGTCCCAGTTAAATACTGGTCTACGTCTATTCCTTTTACCTATTACAAATGATACTAAGCAATGATCACTAAATGAAATAGGGAGGACATTGTACTCACTGATAATCGGAATTAAATCCAGTGATACGTAGGCCCTATCTAGGCGCGCATGACTGGAGCCTTGGAAATGCGTATACAGTGTTGGTCCTTTACCAATACACTCTGCAACATCCTCAAGGTCTAAGTCAGAAATTAGATTCGTTAACACGACTGTGCTTGAGTCGTTGAAATTGGATTTACTTGTTTTATCATCGGCACTGATCACACAAATAAAATCTCCCATAAGGATGACTATGCGATCGCATTCACAATAAGTACGAATTTCGTCGAATGTTACACACCGTTCATCAACTTTAAGAGGTGCATATAAACAAATCACTCGCCAATTAAGAGAAAAGAAGGTCAAATCACATACAACAAACCTTCCGGATGAGTCAGACGTGACGTTTTGAACACTGGCACCTAAACTATTCCGCACAAAGATCACACACCCTGCCGACCTATCAACTGCATGACTGACGCTGGTGGTGTAGCGTCCGGTGAAACGTTGCAGTAGGCTCTCGGTGGCGTCCACGCTCTCCACTTTGGTTTCCTGAACTGCAATAATGTCCAGGTCTTGGTCCATGGCTAGTCTGTAGAGCTGAGTCTGTTTCTACCTGGAAGCCAGTCCTCGTATATTGAGCGTCGCTGCTTTCACGAACCCGCTCAGCGACGTGATCGGTGAGCGGGTCCAAGCTGAGAGCCCTGCACGTTCACTTATTGGGCTCTCGTCGTCCAGGGCGGATCCATGTTGTTCACCTTTAGTTTGAGCGGCCATCGTCGCGTTTGAGCGACGGCGACCGTTGGCGGGCAGCGTTTCGTTTCTTGCCTCCACTGACCACCTTCCACTGCATTTCCGACTTTACTTGCGTTTCGTCTACTTGAGCACCGTCGTCTGAATCGTGACGGCGTTTTGCAGACGCCGATTCTAATTCCATGTTTAAGGTATCCAGATCACTAGGCAAATCCTCATTTTTGTGTGTTTTGTTCGCCAAAGAGTGTTGTGAAGCCGAGTTTAGAGGAGTCGAAGCAGCGTTGGCCTGGGACGCCGGCGTTTCAGGGCGCGTTGCTTGCAGCTGCGACGTGGCGTGCATCGCAGGCGCAGGACGCGTCTCTTCGCTAGTCGTTGGGGCCGCTTGACTTCCCATCTTCCGTTCGGCGTTCGTGTCCGGGGCTGAAGAAACTTGCTTGCTTTTCCCCAGCACCGGCGTGCCGTCCAATGTCGTCTGCTTCTGTGGTATCGCAGGCAAAGACGCTTGTTCAGATTCCTCCTCATCCATGAGAAGTTCACTCTGTTGAGTCTCTGGTCGTCGCCCTGCAGCTCGTGCGTATGAACGGTTACACTCATCCTGCTCATGACCGAAAGAGTGGCATTCGCTGCACCTTGGGACCTTACAATCGCGTAGCATATGCCCCGTGCTTCGGCACCGCAAGCACAAAGGCGGTCTTCCCGGCACCACGACCAGTGCCGTACTGCTGCCAATACGCACCTGATGGGGCAGTTGATCCACAGAAACGCCATCTCGTAGTTGCATGCGTATTACACGAGTGGTCGATTCAACTCCTTCAAAATCCTCGACTCTCCATCGGTCATCGGTCACCTCCTTGACGTCGCCGTATTCATAGAAGGCACGTCGAATAGCGTCTTTTGTAACATCGAACGCTAGCCAGTGCAATTTCATTTTAACTTCTTGCCGCGTCGGGTCAATGACGAGACATACCCGGTCTTTAACTTTGATAACGCCTGCGTCTGTCAGCGCTTTCTTTGCTTCCACGGTCTTCATGTTCAATAGCCACACGTGCGACATCTGATATGCTCCGATACCACTTACTTGCTGTATGACGCCTAAATCTTTGAGAGGTTTCCTGAAGTCGTCGATGCGGTACTGTCGGCCGCTGACGTCGCAGTGTAGAGCTACTGCTCGACGCATCGCTTCACCTGATGGCAACGAAGGCAGAATAATCCTGTAGTCCTTTGGAACGAGGGGAGACGCTGTACCGCGGCCGGCGTCGGCCGCTGTCGCTGCTCGGGATGAGCTTTCCATCCTGCGTCCGCACGCGTCGGGGACCAGAAGCAGAATGACTGAGCAACGCCAGTGCTTGGAAGTCGTTTCTAAACTGGCCTTAAGCAGGCTTGATGTCGGGAATGGCATCGCGTTAATATTATGAGCAATAAAGCGGTTTAGAACATCCAAGGAACAACCAGGCGTCACACAATGCGAAATACATAAGGAGCGGGTCATCCAATGCTTCAACCCATTACAAAAGCTTGTTTTTGTTGCCCCATCAACTGTGGCGCGTACCCACTTCAGGCTTATTTCTTCATCGTCGTCATCCACTGCGTGAAAAAATTGCACAATATTCCAAACAGTGCGTAGCGGATACCACGCTTCTCCGAAGAATGACGAAGGCTAGCATTGTGAATGCTGGCCTGCTACACAAAATTTATTGTTATTTACGGCACAGTGGGTACCCATCAGTGTGCTTGTAGCATCCCAAAGATTGCTTATAAAAGGCTCTGAAAGGCCACTCTTAGCGTTTGCCGTGACTGTTCTGCGCGTTACGCGCAAGCATGGCATTTTTTTTTTCTTTAGTTCTGGAGAACCCCGATAAAACATCCCCCGAAGGGCGTCACAGCAGCGGTCTAGCAGTGCACCGGTCTAGATATAACACTAACTCCATACCACTTCTCTTCCTTAAAATGCCAGGCAGATCGCCTGTTTGAAGGCAACTTTCCAGAGTAGCTAGATATATCTGTCAGAGGTGCTTTTATTAACGCGTAGCAGCGTACACCGTACCCATGCATAGTATTGACCTACAGTACTGGTGTGCTGTCTGCAGTGCGCCTTCTCTCTGCTACTCAGCAGTGATGATCAGAGTAAGAACCAATAGAAAATCAAGAACGTGAATACCGTCAGCACGAAAGATGATGTTAACAAGGCGGAGCATAGAAATGTGTTAACGGGCTGAAAGCATCACTGCAAACCCTATTTACCCTATTTTTTCTTACATTTTCGCGTCGCCTAGCTCTGTGCGTCTTGCCTGCCAAACAAGTATTTGCACCAGTCGAGAAATTACCGTGCTTTAAGAGTATAACGTTGTGTGCGCTCTTTTGTGCGCGCGTGTGTGCGTACAGAAGAAAGCACCCAGTAGCACACACGGGAAGAAGCAAATGTAGTCAGCATCCTTCCACTACGCTTTAACGATGCTGCTTTCCCCGAAAGAAACGCTGTTAAAGCCTACAAAAGCTGCTGCGATATTACAGTCACAGTGGGTTCGTTAGCAGAGCGGCTGTGGGCAATGCTGGCCAAGAATGCGGTGCTACTCTCGGCCAGTACGTCCAGTCGAGTCCAGCGCTAATGACCTACTTCGTTTTCCTTCACGTCTACCCACTCATACTTTTCAGACTCACTGCCGTATCTGGTGGTCATCTCTTTTCCACCTTTCACAAGCTGCTCGGCCTAACGAACTGCAAAGTTTTTTGGATGACCTCGCGCGGGTAGAAAATATGGCTGGACCCAAAACATCTAACTCTGGTTGCAAGATTTTTTTTAAATCCTCAGACGTATTGGAACTTATATAGTTCCGTACAGTTATTGACTGATGCAAAGCGCACACTCGTTAACGCAGACGGTAGTTACAGTCACAATGTTACCAAGCACCTTCACTACTCCATAGAATACATGAATTTCAAGACGAAGTTATGGAAGCGTCAAGTGAATCATTAAAACATTGCTCATTTCACAAAATATTGAGTTTGTCTGACAAAGCTGCTGCATGTATTTTCAATGTCTGTGTCTTAATTGCAAATTTTAGTTGTTGACTAGGGCAAAATGACCTATCAGCGTATTATGTAACATTTTTTGTTGTTGTTTCTTTGCATACATAACGTGTTTATTCTCGCATTTCCACTTTATTTACACATGTTTACCATTCGTAACTATTCAGTGGAATATGTAAGTACAGTATACTTTGTGTTGACTTGCGCTGTGTACGGCCTGCCTGCCGAACTGCAGGAGCAGAGAGAGGCCTTAAGCTCCTGCTTCCTTTCTGTTATAAACAGAAGAAATAAATTCAATTCAATTCAACTCAAATAAGCGAGAAAGCAGGCACGTGCACAACATTTGAGAATGCTGCACAGTGAGTCCTGTGTGAGTAAGCAAATATACTTACGGTAAAAGAAGAAGTGCTAGAAGGGAGAAAGAATGATAGAGAGAGAGAGAGGGAGGGAGGGAGGGAGGGAGGGAGGGAGGGAGGGAGGGAGGGAGGGAGAGGCGAATAGATAAAAGGTTAGGCTGTGAACAGACGAGCTTGCAACTCCACCCTGGGATCGCTTCTCTGACCTGTTCCGAAGGACAAAGGACCGGTAACTAGACTCCGTTCATATGTTTATTTGTAAAAAAAAAGAGTATATAACGCCTTCCGCTCAGCGATATCAAGTAACGAGAGTTCTTGTTTCAACAGAGCCCGCAAATTTTCGGCTCAATGAGCGCGAATACCAGTGACCCATACAAGAACAAGTAGCAAAGAAACGCACTTCAAAACAAAAATAAATGTGAAAAACCGCACAGTCACAATAAATTACATGCTTCAGCGACCCACGTATAGATAGCGTGCATGTGATGTCACGGACGAGTACTTTCATTCCACCAGCATGGCTTTGGTGACTTACAAGTTGCAGTTAGCCTGCTTCAATGTGATAATGTAAGAGAGAGAGAGAGATGAAGAGTAAGGAAGAAGGCTTAACGAGACGCGAACAACGAGACGGGAATAGCGAGACGTCGCGCACGTGATGGTTTAATAATATAAACGTTACATCGCGAACGTGGCGCCCCTGTGTTGGTGTTCCAACATGGCGATTTCAGTGACGTCAGCGCAAACCATTCATAGTCTATTTGTGTGGGAAATGTTTAACGCGCTGCTACCGACGTTTTCTGCCAGCGTGAGAAATGCTTAGCTCATTCGCGTTGCCCGAGTCCCCGTCGACGAAGTTGTCACGTGTAGGAATTGCTACAGCGGCAATGGTACATAACGATAGCAGGGTGTGCTCTGCGATACTCTCGCAGCCGACACGCTACCCACTTCGCGAAACCCTCCATTCCTTCCGCCAACAGCCGCCCGGCTCATTGGGAGAGAAAGCGCCACCTGCCGGAGCTCTGATTTATGGAGTCAGCACTTCCGATCATTCCTTTAGTGCTGGTCATGATATGAGCGAAGACCGAAGAGGCGACTACCGACAGCTGGTCTGCTTCTGCATTGGTTGTTCATTCGGCGCTTTATTGACCATGGTAACTTAGCGAGAGCTTGGTCGTTCTGCTAATCTTGTGGACACAGGTTCAGTCACTAATTTTCGCTATTTATTGCTATTTTCAGTAGCTATTTTAATATTATACGGGCTTAGAAAAGGGATCATTTTGACGAAAAGATTATTCATTTCTATATAAATGCCCTACCGACAAGCAATGAATGAAGCCTTCACTTCGAGTAAGAAAAACGTCCCTCATCGGCAGTTTGTGATTAGGTAAGGAAAGGATTGTTGAGCGAGACAATGCTGAAGAAGCACTGCTATCTACTGCTGCGTATGTCACAACCATCGCGCTGAGAATGGTTTCAAAAAAGCTGAAAAATTTCGTTATTTTCGTATGATAGTGCACGCTAAGAACATCTTCGTGCGAAGCCAACATTCCAACATTTTTTCCGCGGTGCAGTTTTCTTTCATGCCTATAGCCCACCTTGAATGGTCAGTCACTATAATAGTTATGACTGACTTCGATTAATGGCCAAACTTGGACACCAGAACCCCGCCGCTTCAAACGCAACTTCCAGCGCGTGACCAGCGACTGCAAGGACTTCGCTGACCCGCTTTTCTAGAATATGTTCTGTGCTATCCCGATCGCTCATAAGCATCGTCACGGCGGAAGTTGGCACAGGAGCCAACCATCGCCCAGTGCGCAATTTAGCTTGCAACAATTAATTCGCTGTTTCGATTTTTTTTAGTCTGACTGCATGGTAAGTGTACGACGGCACAGACGGCTGCCACGTTCCTCACGTGACTGACTGTGTTCTCGATGTCACCTACCAATGATCAGTCTCTTACTTGGACCGAAGACAGCTTCAGTTAGGTCGGAGACCCGGAGAAATCTATATATTGGCAGGACAGTAGGCTTCGTGTTTCCTGAATATCATTTCGCCCCTGCGTTGGTCGAAGCCAACTTTGCCGAAACTGTTTTGACTGTGTACCTTGAAGGGTATACAGTCTGGTTAAACGAAACAGACCTCATTAAAAGCCCAACGCACTCGTAATAAGTAAACATTGAGGCTTACCTCTCTAAACAACAATGCAGTTGTGAAAGACACCGTATATAGTGGTGGGTCACGATATTTCCACCATCTGGGATTCGTTAACGTGCAACTAAATCTGTGCACACGGGCCTCTATATTCCCTCCATATAGATTGAAACGCAACTACCACGGCTGTAATTCAAACATGCGACTTCGTATCAGCGATCGAGTGAAGCATTCATGAAAAACACGAAAACTGAACTTAGTCTAGAAAACGAGCTTTTGTTTCCAAATACAAAAGAAGTGTCAAGAAATGTTTAATAACAATCATATTTAGAATTTGATAGTTTATAGCGTAATGTTGAAAGTGTATGGTGTTTGTTACGCTTCACTATATATAGTCGTGGATATATACGCATGCCTTTCTTCTCTTCTTTCTTTCCTGTTTCTTCCTCTCTTACTTTCCTTTTCCTTCTTTTGTTTCTTTCTCTCTTACTCATTGTACTATTACTTTTGTTTTTTCAGTCTTTTTTATTTCATTATATATTTATTTATTCTTGCACACATCCAAGGTACTATTTCTCACTTACGTTCACCCTTCTTCTTCCAATAGCAGCGCATTCCAAAAACTTGACAGGAAACTTTTCCCCAGTCATGCCGCGCCAGGACAACCGGATATACTCACGTTTTTCTATATCGTCATGTTTTCCACTCTGTCACCTGCGATTAATCGAAATGACCAGCAAGATTGATGTGAACCCTCTGGTTGAATCAAGACGCTACTGTGGCTTAATTTGACATACCCTTGATTAACCCTTCGTACCTTAGTTTTACTATTACTGTTTTTGAGTATTTAAAGTGCTATTGCTGTCTTCGATCTTGTATAAGTATTATCTAATGTTTATGCGTGCGCATTATGTTCTCCATTATAACTTGTGTTTTGTTCTGATGCTATTGTTATTTTTTTCTTTTGGTCCTTTAAACTTGTCTAATTTCGTTGTGCTTTCTGTGAATGTATGTATTTATGTGCTGCCCTCCTGCATGGACCCAATTAAGGTCTGCAGTATTGTGTCAATAAATATTAAATAAATAAATAATACTAAAACGTAGAGCCTTTCGTGTGCAGGACGGATGTAAAGAAATGATCTAATCAATATTACCGCTTATATACATGCACGAAAGAGAACATGAGCCGAGAACGAACTACTTCTGCAGCTAAGTCAATTGTCGAGCATAAAGTAGAGCACGTAGCAAAGATTTGAGAAAAGGCGCACTGCGTCGAACATTTCAAGGTGCATGCTGAGCCCGGCGTTTGATCATGCATTTCGCAAAGCCTTATTACTTCGCCAGTTTATGTGTGTCTGAGAAAGTGCCCATGATTTGTGCTTTCACTTCGGCTTTACCTCCTGCGACACTTCAACTTAGAAAATATGTATACATTTTAGTTTTATGGTAAAGAAAACAGAAGCAGTAAAGCAAGTGATCAAACATGCACGGTAAGCATATCACACACTGTAAAAAGAGAAATTCTAGAACACGGAATTTAGAATTTACAACCGAAAATGTGGCGCGCTGACGTCGCGCATTGCCTCACTCCCACTTTGGCCGGTTTCTTAGCACCGTTCCTCCTGTTGTCCTGGCCCCGCCGCGGTGGTCTAGTGGCTAAGGTACTCGGCTACTGACCCGCAGGTCGCGGGTTCGAATCCCGGCTGCGGCGGCTGCATTTCCGATGGAGGCGAAAATGTTGTAGGCCCATGTGCTCAGATTTGGGTGCATGTTAAAGAACCCCAGGCGGTCTAAATTTCCGGAGCCCTCCACTATGGCGTCTCTCACAATCATATGGTGGTTTTGGGACGTTAAACCCTACATATCAATCAAATCAATCCTGTTGTCCTGAACAGACAGGCCCGCAAGGCAGTGAGTTATATTTGATAACGACGTGAAACATTACAGAAAAGCAACGCATTGATTCAGGAGGCCACGAATTTTGCTTGCTACGAGTGCCTAGCAATGATCGTTCCTTCTAATCTACGAAATTAATGTTTGTCTTGTGTTTCTGCTGTGGTACACTATACAGGGTATTTTCTTTTTTAATTAAACGAATTTTTAAAAATAAAATTCGATGGCAGTAAGGTCTCTGTAATTGAAGTTCAAACATGAACGGCACGTCCATGCGTAAATACTTAGCCGCAGTTAGCATGAGACTGCTTCGAATAATTAAGAAAACTTGTTAATTGTCTTTTAAATTAATAAATTGACAGCAAGTGTTAATATAATAAAATTGTAGTGCTGACCAAATTATGGAGCACCTATTGTTTAAGAAATGGCAAAAGTTATACGTAGTCTGATGTATTCATACTAGAACTTGACTTGGGAGCTACTTTCATCGCGTAGAAGAAAATTGCAATTAAAACTTTTATATCTAATATTTAATAATAAAACTGGAATCAATAAGGATATGTATTTACAGACGCCGTATTATTTGTCAAATCGAATTGATAATCCTTTTAAACTGAGGGAATACCGTCCCAGGACTGGAATTTTTGCAAATTCTTTTTTTGTCAGAACAATACATGAGTGGAATGGGCTCACAAGTGTACAAGTGTCTGCTGTAAATGAAAATTTGTTTTTTTCGAATCTGTAACCCCCCTGCTATAACGCCTTTGGGCGCTGCAGGTATACTTCGAATAAAGAATAAATAAATAATAAAGCCAAAAGCAAACTGATCCCGCTTGGCGTGCACGAGGCGCGACCGTTCTACTGCGTCCGATTGAAACTAGACCCGGCACATAAAGTGGCAAATTTAAATGACAGCGTGGCGTCGTCGTATGCTTTTGTGAAAAGGTGCGAGTCATGTCACGTGAGCCTGGGCATCGCCTCACTTTTTGTCTACGTCTTTCGCGCTTACATATTTCTGTCAAATAGTGCGTAGAAAAACATGAGCGGTTTTTTTTTTTTTGTCTAGGAAGAATGAAACAGTCGGGCGGCCACTGCGGCACCTCTTCTTGCAGATAGTCAAAACAGTTTTTCATGCCAATTATTCCGATAATAGGTTGAGAAAACATATATGCATCACCCATCCCGCGCAAACGTTAAGCTAACTGCTAGCGTATTTCCGGAATGTCTGTCGATATTTCTGACCAAATGCCGCTTTGGCACGCCTTCAATCAAGTTTCGTCACTGCCCCGTCACATGTCATGACTGTGCTTCGCCGCTCTTGCCACGCGCGATCAGTTTCGATTTTACCCGTCAATTTCGATTATGAATATCTCTAACTGCGCGCAAGATCTGCAATTTCTGAGAAATGTATATTTCATAAATTAGCATTTTATATAAACATTTCCCCTCAAGCCCTTATTCAAAAGTTATTTAAGAAGATTTTGTTTATTAATAGCCACAATGTTATTTAACTGCGGCTCAGTATTTGCGGCTAGACGTTGTGTTCGTGTGCGAAAAACACGGAAGCCCTAATGTCACAGGAAATTTATTTAAAAATGGCATATCCCTCATACAGTGGAAATCGATTATATGAGAAGCACGAATGAGGAATGTTGATATGTGACTTTACAGAACAACGTTACGAGGCAGACGTAAATTATGCCGTACATGACTTCCATGTCATGATCATCATGTTTGCGCCTGGCATTTCTGTTCGTCCTCCATTCAAGTCACGTAATACCAAATTTTGTATATGTGAAGGTAGCAAAACGGCCGCGAGCACGCTGTGAGTGTGGCATATAGTCATGTTTTACATGGCACTCACATCATGATTATCACGTTTGGATGTGCCATTTACCTTCGTCGTCTATTGACGTCACGTAATACCAAATTTGGTATATGTGAAGCTAGCGAAACAGCCTCGAGCGCATCATGAGCGTGGTATGTAGTCATGCAATTTAATGACACGCATGTCATAATTATCATGTTTGCAACAGTCATATACCTTCGTCATCCATTCACGTCCCGTAATACCAAATTTGGTACATGTGAAGCCAGCGAAACGACAGTCAGCGCATCATGAGCGTGGCATGTAGTCATGTTCTTACATGGCACGCACGTCATGACTTCCACGTGAGGGCCTGTCACTTATATTCCCCATGCTGTCGTGTCATACCATACCAGTTTTGCGATATGTCATGTGAACGAAACTACCGCAGGAGCAGCAAGACAATGACATGTAAATCACGACATTCATGCCATGCATGTCATGATTTTCATGTTATGACTAGTCAGTTACGGTCGTAATACAGCTACGTCTTGTGATACCAGATTTGGTCTAGATACCATTGTCCAAACGGCCAGGTAGAAAAGCGACGGACGGACGGACGGACGGGCGGATGGACGGATACACGGATGGACGGATGGATGGATGGATGGATGGATGGATGGACGGACGGACGGACGGACGGACGGACGGACGGACGGACGGACGGACGGACGGACGGATGGATGGATGGATGGATGGATGGATGGATGGATGGATGGATGGATGGATGGATGGATGGATGGATGGATGGATGGATGGATGCATATGGTCAAACCAAAATCGCCGAAGTTTGCTAAGAAATGCCTCTCCTTTATATCCATACTAGTTAAAACAAACACCCTCAATATAATTAAAAAAAGAAGAAAATGTATGGACTGTTCACTCCGTTTCCACAAAAGGGTGGTTTTTTATTGATCCTCCTTGCAAAAGTTATGAAAAAATGTAACGTTGAGAGGTGATTAGAGCTAGGTTATCATAACATCAATTTCCTGCTTGATATTTCTATGGAACCATCTTTTTCTTGTATCGCGAAAATTTCAGAACCACCATTTGTCAACTGAACTGCTCCTAAATGACACTGGCTCACCTCGGAGTTAAAGGGAAGCATGCACACAACGGTCACAACTTCAACGACGTAAAAAGAAAGAAGCAAGTCTATGCGGGTAGGTGTTTAAGATGCAGGGCCGAAGAGCGCAAGTGCCTCCGAGCATGCAGTAACTATGGTCCCGAGCTGGTGTAGGAACGTGCTTTCCTGTCGTTGCCTGGCCAGCCTGGCACACCGGACAAGCATCGCACTGGCTTATTATAAAAGACATGTTGATTATCCATGTATAAATTTCCTTGGAAAGCATGGCTAGGCCGAGCTCTAAGTCCCGAAAATGCGTCCCAAACAACAACTGAACTTTTATTCACTCCGGCGCTCACGAAGTAAAGTCACTTGCTTCCTCGCGCACGGACACGCCATTTAAAGACACTACAACTTCAACAAAACAAATCCAAAGTACATGAGAGCAGCGTAGAAAGCCGGGTGAGTTAGTATGCGTTCTTGCTTTTACAACTGTGCACCAGGACGGGATACTACAAAAAAAAATGAAGTTGATATTAACGATGGATCATTTCGATCGAGAACTGGCGTTATGAATAAACCAAATAAATGAATGCCGACTGAAATTAAAAGGTTCAAAACACTAAAAATCGAAGTTTCAGCTTTTCTACGAAATAAAAGGGAAAATAACCTCTTGTATGTCTCATCTCATCACTCTGTCCCATCCTACCATGAAGTTTGACCAGGATTGCCAAAGTTTGATCGTCAATGAGTGAAGTTCTTCATGATTTTTTATTTTCTTGTTAATGGTTGGTTGGCTCACTTACGTTGGTCTAAGCTTGACCTGCAGAGATATAGACCCCTTCTAACGTCCTGCTAACGCACACAGTGACCATATAACTTTTGGTATAACCAGAAAATAATAGAGACAAAGGCCGGGTTACCATTACCACGTGTTTGCGACGGTGAACCGTGCGTCGGCCTAACCGGTAGAGATAGAACTCGTTGTTTGGCGATCTTGCACCAAACAAACGAAACAAGCACATTAAAGCAGTGGAAACATCCACAGTCGACTCGCCCACTGTAGAGGAAGCGCGCTCATCGGTCGACGAGAATCGGCCCCTTGGGTGGAACCAGAGGAAGACTCTGCAAGACAATCTTTTCTTGTCAGTGAAGGGATAACGCAAACGGAGATATATGTATAAAAAAAATGTGATTTATATATTCTTGAATGAGTAGGTGTTTCGAGTTTAAAAACGCCAGGCGACTTCCTCCCACACCCTGCAGGTTATGCGTAGTTTGCGAACACGTCGGATAGATTTTTTTTTTTCGCGAAGCATATCTCCACACCCGAGGGATATTTCGTTGACATGGGCGTAGGTGACGCAGGTCGCTCTCTTGTGCGATGAATGATTACTCATTGCTACAGCCTGCTTATCGCCATGAGACGTGCGCGTTACAGCGCTGTCATTCATCACACCATGTCAGGCCGGTCTAGGGCGAGATGCTACGCGCGGTGTTGCTTCCGTCATGGCGAGTTACGGAAACTGATCATAAAGTGACCGTTAGCATACAGCGCCCTGTATCGTGACGCAAATAGTTTTCTCGGTAAACAGCGCGCCCATGATCGGCGCGGAAGGAACGCTCGGCTGCTCTACTGCTCGCCGGTGGTACTTCCGGCGCGCTTTCACAAACCCCGCCGTATATAACAGCGCTGCCCGATACGTTGGTCGATTTATTATGGAAGGATGGTGCGCTTCCGGTCTCCCGAGCATTCGTGCACTTTTCTCGCCATCCGACGCGTTCACCGCATAATGGCAATCTTAGCCGCAGTTTTCATCGTATATGCATGTACTCCTCTATCCTTCACGTATATATATATATATATATATATATATATATATATATATATATATATATATATATATATATATATATATATATATATATATATATATATATATATATATATATATATATATATATATATATATATATATATATATATATATATATACCACTGTAAAGGGAGTTTGGCGGTTCGGGAAATCTTTTATGCCAAGGATCAATAATATTATGTTAGTGTTTCCTCAAAAGTCCTGTAAGGGACTTTACACGACCAACAACCATGACACGAGAATGCGCTAGTCACGTGTGTTTTATTTTCATTTGCTTTTTTCATATTTACCGGGATATCTTCGCAGCTTGGAAAGAATGGTGCGCGTGAAACTCTCTTCATCGCGAATAATGCAAGGAGCGTTTCTTACGACACTCTCGAAATTCGCAAATGCTCTTTCTTGCCTAAAGTGAATATTTAGCCTTTAGTTCATTATTCTTATTACAAAAAATAATTTACAAAACAAAACAATCACAGTAGTGCACAAGGTATCAATACTAAACTGATTTCACTCGCCTGCCCCTAACATTTTTAACCCTTGGCAAAAGTAAGCTGGGACACCCAATATAACTGATAATAAGAACCTTTGAATGCGGTATTTACGTGACATAGTGCGAAAACAGTAAAACAAAACCAAATCGCACTGCGAAAGCGAATGGGCAAAGTGGAGCTCTGCAGATGGTAGGTCGTATCTTTCACGAGGAACGTGAATGTCACCTCCAGGACTTCCGGACGTAGACAACGCGACGGCAGAAGCACACGCGTCGCGAAAACTCAAAATAGCCGACGGTAGAAACGGAATACGGAGCCGTTATCCTGATGGGCTACGAGCACACTGCTATTAGTGTCGTGAGGTCGGTGAACCGGAAGAAATCAATGATCCATTTTAGCGATCCGCAGCGCTCGCTTGCGTCGAACGCAGAATGCTGCTTCTGTCGTAATCGAACTGCGTGGCATGCATCGAGCTCTCTGCAGGAAGGATATAAAGAATGCATAATGGCGAGAAACAATTACCAATGAATAAGTCTGTGGTATGATATTGCACCAGATGATGTTGAAGAGGCATCACAGACACTGATGTTTCAATGATCGCTTTGCATGGCAATGCTAGCATCCCTGCAGCATTATTTGGTTGTCGATATACATGGCGCACACGGATCCTTCGTTGAGCCTTGGTAACGACGAGCGGTTTTCATTTCACCGCTGCGTGATTATTGTTGACAGGAACGCGTCGATAGCATCTAGCGTTTTCGTTGAGTAGTTATTTAATTGTTCAACCCGTAGAAATATATCCCAATGGAGATATACCCATATAAATAACAACTCTACTGATAATCTATGAACTTCCATTACTGCAGGTTGGTCCAGCGGCCACAACGAGGGCGAATTAACTATCAGTAATTGTTGTTTGTTTGACTTGTTCATCTTCAGTTACATACATGCATACATGCATACATGCATACATGCATACATGCATACATGCATACATACATACATACATGCATACATGCATACATGCATACATGCATACATACATACATACATACATACATACATACATGCATACATGCATACATGCATACATGCATACATGCATACATGCATACATACATACATACATACATACATACATACATACATACATACATACATACATACATACATACATACATACATACATACATACATACATACATACATACATACATACATACATACATACATACATACATACATACATACATACATACATACATACATGGATGGATGGATGGATGGATGGATGGATGGATGGATGGATGGATGGATGGATGGATGGATGGATGGATGGATGGATGGATGGATGGATCGATGGATGGATCGATGGATGGATGGATGGATGGATGGATGGATGGATGGATGGATGGATGGATGGATGGATGGATGGATGGATGGATGGATGGATGGATGGATGGATGGACGGACGGGCGGATGGATGGACGAATGAATGGATGGATGTATGAATCACTCCACATGCGTTCTATGTAGCTCACAAACCATGTTGTCGAAAAAGAGTGAACCGCAAAAATGAATGGTTGCGAAAATTGTTCCGTGTTACTGTCAGTACACATGAAGCCGCCATCACACATAAAATGCAACGCTCTAAACTTAGTTTCGTTGTATTGTTTCTAGGTCATCGAAAAACGCCAGGCCTGTGCGAGAAGCACCGCACAGTCACCGCGAAAGCTGGAAGAGAGCCATTTCTAGAAGTCCTTGTAAACTCTCTTTGGGCTACTGATACAAATACTCTTGCAAGGTATCTACTACTCCAATAATTGACTGGGTGGCTGATAACAATGAACAATTATGTTTGAGTCCTTTTAATGGGTTGGAAGTATTCAATCACCCATTCGTAATGCAATGGAAATACCACTGTTTTCTTGTTTAGTTCTGCTTGCTTCGTTATAAATTGGCGGTTTTTTATATTTCTTTATTGCATCGCGTCTACTTCATCCACAATTTTTAATAAGTGCGAGACAGCGCATCCATGATATCATTCCAGCTTTGTTCATTTCACTTCAATATTTTCAATGTCTCATCTTCTGCAATGCTTTTCTCTCTTTCTGCTGTTTTTATTGTTATTTTTGGTTTAACTTTTGTTGAATATTATTTCTTTCCTTTGCAGTTTTTTTAACGAGAGACTCGATTGAAGAGCCTCTTGCGTTGAGGGTCACGAAAACTATATACAAAGATCTTGTGTCGTTTGTCAGCACTTGGGAGAACAGCACTTCCTAATTTCTCTACCCCCTCATCAGGTTGGTGCATGCTTTCGTGATGTGTCACATCACCTACGTAGCGGCAATGCACAACTTGCAGAGGTTGGAGCGGGACAAATTGAACACGATGATAATAAAAGCGGCAAATAGAGCCCTCGGGCTTCCCATGTAACGAGCTCGGAGAGGCTGCTTCCCCTCGGCGTGAACAACACGCTGGAACAGATAGCCGAGTCACAAGAGAGGCCGTAGTTCACGAGACTTTCTACCACCAGTGCCGGAAGAAACATCCTGAAAGAGCTTGGAGTTCACCCGACAGAAATCGATACCAGCTACTGCAGCGTTCATCGAGAAAAAAAAAGAGTATTACCGTGGCACCCATACCTCGGAATGTCCACCCTGAATACCTGTGATAGCGCGCCTGAGGCAAGTTTGCGAATGGGTCCCAAGCAACGGCGTGGCTCAGCTGTAGAATTCTGAGCTGGCATGCAATAAACACGGGTTAGAATCCCACTAAGTTGGGCGGACAACCACGGTGCCGCGCATGACCCGTAGTGTGATCTCATAACAGCTTTCGCCGTAAAAAGTGCTCTGCAGTAGAAAAGCTGAAGCTTCTATCATATTTCAGCACGGAAACTGTGCCCCACGGAATAGAACGCTTATCCACGATCCCTTATTTTCTCTTGCGTTTCCTTGTCTCACTGTCCTTTTTGCATCGTGAAGCGCAGCACATTATTTCGTTTTTTTACCTTTTCTTTTTGAGCCGCACGGAGGCAGCAATATCGGCCCACCCAATCGGAGTGAGGATCCAACGCCCCGAGGCCACGGCCTTCAGAGTACCATGGCGTCTAAGCTGCGAAGACTGCGGCGACTATCTCGGTTATCCCGTCCCTACGCCAACGTTAATGGTGGGAAAATGTAATTATATCTGCTGCATAGTTATTTTCCCAAGTTCATCAGTACAACCTGACGTCTCTGTGAATACGCCATCATCAAATTACGCTGATCTTGCATTGTAGAATAATTCTCGACTGACCGAGTTTCTCGTACTACTAAAGAAAAAAAAAGACATCACCAGGCACATCGTTCCCGGATCTCTCAGGACGAAGGCGCTCAAAACTAAATTGTACGTTTTTGACAACCAATGAAACCGACTGACTGTTAAGCCAAAAGAAGCATAGGGGATATCCTTGATAATTAACTCATGTAATTTTATGATTCTCAATAAAACTTAAAGGAATTGATGTGGACGAAAAGTCAACGTGTCCGTCAGTAGGATTCTGACCCATAATTTTCGGACCAGGCTTTCGATACGCATGATATTGAGACGGAAACCTCCATACGGGAGTTTTTCATTGCCGTAGATTGTTATGAATATGACGCACGTGGTCACGCGTGACATTCTAAAAAGTTTTGATCACGCGAGGTTCTCTATAGCACGCCTAAATATCAGCACAACTGTGTCTTTTATCCTCTACATCAATAAAGCGGTCACCGTTATTTAGGATCAAGTTCGCTTCATTGCCCTCACAAGCGCCACACCTCAGCCTGTAGGCTGCCACGGTGGGTCGCAAGGCAGACACAAGCGCAACACCATAGGTTCTCTTAATTTCAGAGTCACCTCTGTTTCGTGTGAACGCAAACCTCCTCATACCTCCAGTGCAGGTCAAATAATCTCGCACTATTCTTGCGCAGACGAGGTGCTTAAAGGTCTCAAATACACGCAGTCGAGCGTCTTCACTCAGGAAAAGAAAGAAAAAAATAAACCCGCATGTCATAATATAATAAGGCTCATATTTTCACTCGTCAAGCCTAGAAATCGTGCACCGAACCTTAGAAGTAGCGCGACATTCGTTGCTTAATTCTTCGCAATATGCTTAAGCCCCACTGATGATGGAAGTTGCCTCCGCTATCCCTAATCCCTGCAGTTTCGTGCTTTAATGCAAAGCATTTTGTAGCGAACTCCAGAGACTGTGACCATATCTATCTATCTATCTATCTATCTATCTATCTATCTATCTATCTATCTATCTATCTATCTATCTATCTATCTATCTGTCTGTCTGTCTGTCTGTCTGTCTGTCTGTCTGTCTGTCTGTCTGTCTGTCTGTCTGTCTGTCTGTCTGTCTGTCTGTCTAGCCACTTACGACCTTTAGCTGTCCTGGCTGTTTCGATAATCGGATCTATACCAAAATTGGTATCATATAACATCACTGTATGACGAGGATAAGAGACTAGTCATAACAAATATTATGACGTGTATTTTACAAATGGCATAATTTACATGCCATGGTCTTGCTGCTCTTGCGGTTGTTTCGTTCACATAACATATTGCAAAACCGGTATGATATGACATTACTACATGGCGAAAATAAGTGAGGCCCTAACGTGGAAATTGTGACATGCATGTAATGTAACTACATGACTACATGTTACGCTCATAGCACGCGCGTGGTCGTTTTACTAGCTTCCCATATACCAAATTTGGTATTACGTGACGTGAATCTATGACGAAGGTATATGACCGGGGCAACCATGATAACCATTACATGCGTGTCATATAAGAACATGGCTACATACAACGCTCATGATTCGCTCGCGGCCCTTCGCTAGCTTCACACATACCAAATTTGGTATTATGTGACGTGAATGAATGACGAAGGTAAATGACACGTCAAATCATGATTTTCTTGATATCCGTGTCATGTGAAACATGACTACATGCTACGCTGATAGCATGTTCGCGGCCGTTTCTATTGCTTCAAATGTACCAAATTTGGTATTACGTGATGTGAATAGGCGATTAATGTAAATGACACGTTCAAACATGATATTCATAACTTGCGTGTCATGTAAAACGTGACTACATGCTACACTCATAGCGCGGTCGCGGCCGTTTCGCCAGCTTTCCATATATCAAATTTGGTATTACGTGACATAAATGGACGACGAACACAAATGCTAGGCGCAAACATAATAATCATGACATGGAAGTCACGCGCAGCGTAGTATACGTGCACCTCGTAACGTTGGGTTGATTTTAAAGTGACATATCAACCTTCCTCATTTGTGCTTCGCATATCATTGATTTTCAACGTACGTTGGATCTGCCATTTTCTTTTCCATCAAGTATTTCACTTGTACCGTTTATGACCGGGACGTAGATACATTGCTTCTGCTGCAACGGTAACGACGTCTAAGCAATATTGTTTCTGCCACAGCGGCAACAAAGTCTACGATGTCAACAAAAGCTCTGGAACGTCCGCACGATTAGGCGCACGTTAGAATTTCCTAGTGGTCAAGCAGGAAGAGTCCAAGTGCGGCCTAATAGAGCGGCTTGAGAAAAGACCACTTCCCATTGCTTTTCGTGTTTTTAATACTGCTCGCCCCGCCGCAGTGGTCTAGAGGCTAAGGCACTCGGCTGCTTACCCGCAGGTCACGGGATCAAATCTCGGCTGCAGTGGCTGCATTTCTGATGGAGACGGAAATGTAGGCCCGTGTGCTTAGATGTGGGTGCACGTTAAAGAACCCCAGGTGGTCGAAATTTCCGGAGCTCTCCACTACGGCGTCTCTGATAATCATATGGTGGCTTTGGGACGTTAACCTCCACATATCAATAAATTTATTACTGGTCTTTCAGAGTGTCACACAACTGTGCTTATTTTTCTTCTTTCAACCTTTTACTCTCTTCTGTGTGCATGGAGCCCTGTGCGAGCTCAACAACAACGCTGCGAAAAGTTTCCAGACAGCTTTGGCCAACGTCGTTCATGTTTCGAATAACGGCAGTGCTCTCCATTTATATGTGGGTTTCCTTCTTTTATTTTCGTCTGTCCCCGTTCATTAAACAACCGCAGCGCATCCTCAAGCTGACGCAAAAAGCACGCGGTCATTTAGACATCTGTATTTTTGCATTTCTAGCCTCGTGCTGAAGCCAGACACTTGCATCACTCTCCCACCGCTCTCTGGACACCTTCGAACAAACGACCACGCATTTTCTTGACGCACACCGCAGCGAACGAGCAGCGAGAGAAGCCATCGCACGCCGCAGCAAACCATCGGCCCAGGCCCGAGCAACGCCATTGCAAGCTAACGTTATCGCCGACGGATGCAACCAACGGCACGCGAGCTGGGAAGAATCCCAGAACGGCAGAGTGGGGTGGGGGCCAGCACAAAGAAAAGGCCATGTGTCGCTCTCATTCGCCTCTGCTTGCGATCGCTTATGACGGTCGACGCATTAGTAAGCACGATGCTTGCATACCGAGCTAGTTTAGGCTCTCTTGCCTTTTGCACTCAACTCAAAAGGGTGGAAGGATGCAGCTCACCATGGTCCCAATAGTTTTAGGGGCGAAGCTCCTTACGGTGTGGCTTGTTGCCTTATATTTGTATGTTGTAGTAGTCATTTCTAGTTAGTTTTAAGAAATTCTCACTAAATGGCGATGTGTGCATATGTTATTGTAATTGATATAACTAGATGGAATTGGTGGTTCTGTATAATAATAAGTTCACAGCATATCTACGGATTGAATAATGATTAGTGGGGCGAAGCGTCCATCCATCCGTTTGTTGCGTGCTCTTGTATGGTAGAAGCGGACGGACGGACTGACGGACGGGTGGGCAGGCGGACAGGCGGGCGGGCGGGTTCGCAATACAGCTCCAGCTCGGGCTCACCGCCAAGAGCACGCCGTGGGAGCCTGGGAGGCCGAAGCGAACAGGGACCGCTATCAAGCAAAGCTGGAGCTGTGGGCAAGCGAAGCGGGCGAGCCGTCAAGCAAACCCATCATGTGTTTATATGATGGTATAGGAATGTCTTCGAAGAATTCGCGCGTTACCCAATGATCACCGAGCAAGCTCCTCTAACATCATTCACTTCTTGTAAGTATCAGTGATTGTTTTTTCTTTCACCTCTGTTTTCCTCTCCTTAGTTCTTTTTGTTAAAGAATAACTAACTGGAGGAAGCGTAGGGCCCAAGAACGAAATGACCCTGCATATAAATGTACCGTAGGTGACTCGAGAGCAGCTTCTTGCGGTCTGATAATCTTTTGCAAGCCGTAAGCGTTGCCCCAGAGCCCTTTCACCAAGTGTCTTTCACGGCTTCCACTTGCCTTTTGTTCACGGCCAAAAGTGGCAAGCGACTTGTTGACGATCCAGCACTCACCTCGTGTGGCCCCCAACCTTCTAAGCAAGCCATTTTTAACGTGTCTTGAGCGAGGCACAGAGCTTGAATCTTTGTCCGTGCTCATCTAACCTCTGATACGCCCTTCCGCCCATACAACCTGTCGCTGCATAGACAAGGCAATGCAGCGCACGACCTCATTGCCCTCGGCGTGCCATCTATGATGCATCAGCGGTGCTTATGGTCAATTATTTGATGGACGCTCTCAACAATCAGGTGTACATGCAGTGCTTGAGAACATAAAGGTGTACCTTGAGAGGTATGAAGCATAAACAGTATTTGACCTATATGTGCGTCTGTCATAACACCTGCGTTCCAAGCCCTGTGGTTTGAACCCGTTCACCACATGGCTACCATGAGTAGAGTGTACTACACTGTACCATAACACGCGTGATGCCTCATTAGAAAGGTCCCCGTTTCGTTCCCTCTTCAGGACTCTCGCTTTATCCGTGTATGATTGCGGCACTGGTGCTGAGAAGGTTCACTGCACAGACACCACGTGTAGCTTCGGCGTGCCTAGTGGAATCCCCAATACAATCGAAAAAGGACATTATGACCTGAATACTACGTAAGAAACAAGTGCATAATACTTGTACAGACTGAGAGCCATGAAAAACAGTATAACGATTTTTAAATAGCGCAGCTCTGAGAAAAAAAAAGCGTCTGAAGTCGCCTTTTCAGTGAACTGCCGGCCATAGCATCCAAGTGCATTTGCCATATCCTTGTTTTGAGTCTTTCTGTCGACACTCCACAGTTTACTACAGCTGTAGCATGGTTCGATGCGCTGTTGGAGGCAGCCTGTATCGCCCGAAGGCAGCCCTGCTCGGTGAGTGCGTGCCCAACCATTCGAAGACGTCATCACTTTCTCTGCCAGTCGCCTTCCTCGGCGTCATGGTTAGGCCAAGAAAAACGAACGCCGATCGATCATCGCACCCGACTCCGATGGATTTCCCACTGAGCGGCACGCACACAAGCGGCTGGGCTGAGAGAACGAGACAGCCGTAGAGAAAACGCGGAGGGTAAGTTCCAAGGAATCTCCCACCCATCTGTAGTCCCCTCGTTGGAAAAAGCCGATAGGAGCACGACGTGTGGGTGCAAAACACCACGCCGTTTTCTATACGGGATGAGACAAACTACCTCGGCAGTATAAATTGAAGTTGAAGCTTAGTAAATGGCCCAGAACATGTCATTTCGCCATTTTTATAGCTTCTATATGTCGTGCATCCTGTATTGATGACCAGTTTTTGTCGTACCACATTTGATCATTAATATCGGTTAAAGACATGGTAGGCCGTGCATCCTATATTGGTGTTCATTCTCTATGAGAGTATTGTTAGCTATGGTAAATAGCGTGTGGCACTCGACTCCGTCAGTCCTCGAGGCATTGACTGGTCCTTGGAGAGAATTTGTGCTGTAGTGTTCATTCGAAATACGGTGTTGTATGTATGTATGTATGTATGTATGTATGTATGTATGTATGTATGTATGTATGTATGTATGTATGTATGTATGTATTATAATGTAAATGCAAGGTAAACAGTGGTAGCGGCGTCGGTACCGAAGCAGCAAGAGCAGGCCGAGTATACGGGCAGCGTCGCAGCAGCAATTAGGCAGTCCTAGCTCGTGCCTCGCGCCCACGTGTCGATGTCGCTGCAGTAGTGGGCATTCCTCTTCACTACACTTCGTCCCCCGTCGGAAAAGGAGCCATCCTGGCGACTCACGGTGAACAGAGTACGAGCGGGTCGTAATAAGGTTTCAGCCGCTGTACGTGAACAATTTCACGTCCCCGAAAGCGCTGGTCTGTGGATGGCGTAACGGGTTCGACGATGTAGTTAACTGGTGAAGTCTGCGAGACAATGCGGTAGGGTCCCTGGTATTTTGAAAAAAACTTCGAGGAAAGCCCTGTAGGCACAGCGGGAACCCAAAGCCACACAAGAGTGTCCGGAACAAAGTTGGGGTACGGGTGGTTATCGTCACGCCGAGATTTTTGTCTCCATTGGTCGATGGTTGTGAACGACTGGGCGAGCTTACGGCATTCCTCGGCGCGGCGGGCAGCTTCAGAGATGGGCGTAGACTCAGAGGAATCGGGGTGGTAGGGCAGAATGGTATCTAGTGTGGTGGAAGGGTCTCGGCCATATAACAGGAAAAATGGTGAAAAGCCCGTAGTCGCCTGTGGAGCAGTATTGTAGGCGTATGTCACAAAAGGCAGAATGAGGTCCCAGTCGGAGTGGTCTGAGGCAACATACTTTGATATCATATCCCCTAGGGTACGGTTGAATCTTTCCGTCAATCCATTCGTCTGCGGATGGTAGGCGGTGGTAGTCCGGTGAATAATACGGCATTCGGCAAGGAGTGCGTTGACGACTTCAGAGAGGAACACACGTCCTCTGTCGCTGAGAAGTTCGCGCGGTGCGCCGTGACGGAGAATGAAGTGCCGCAAGAGAAAAGAAGATACGTCGCGTGCTGTGGCAGCAGGCAAAGCGGCTGTTTCTGCGTATCGCGTCAGATAGTCGACAGCGACAACAATCCAACGGTTTCCGGAAGCCGTGAATGGAAGAGGCCCGTACAGATCGATCCCAATGCGGTCAAAAGGCCTGGCTGGGCAAGGAATTGGCTGAATCGGACTAGAGGTGTGATGAGGCAGAACTTTCCGTCGTTGGCACTGCGGGCATGACTGAATGTACTTGCGCAAAAAGGTGTACATGCCTCGCCAATAAAACCGGGAGGAAATCCGAGCGCATGTTTTGAAGATGCCCGCATGTGCGCACTGAGGGTCAGCGTGGAAAGCTGAACATATTGCAGCACGAAGATGGCGAGGTATGACAAGTAGCCACTTTCGGCCCTCAGACTTGTAATTCCTGCGATAAAGGAGGCCATCGCGGACCTCAAAGTGAGCCGCTTGACGGCGCAACGTTCGAGAAGATGGAGAAGTCGACGGATCTGAAAGGAATCGCAGAACAGAGCTGATCCAGTCATCCTTGCGTTGCTCAGACGCCATGTCACAGTTATCTGGGAACGCAACCATTTCGTCCACGGCAGATAAACATGCAGAGCTTTCAGCGGACATAGGCGAGCGTGATAAAGCGTCGGCATCAGTGTGACGTCGGCCAGACCTGTAGACAACACGCATGTCGAACTCTTGCAACCGCAAAGCCCAGCGAGCTAAACGGCCGGAGGGGTCCTTCAACGTGGATAACCAACAAAGCGCATGGTGATCGGTGACTACGTCGAAAGGGCGACCATATAGGTACGGTCTAAATTTACCTAGAGCCCATATAATTGCCAGACACTCCTTCTGTGTCACAGAATAGTTCTTCTCCGCTTTGGTGAGGGTACGGCTTGCGTATGCGACTACGTACTCCTGGAATCCCGATTTACGCTGCGCGAGCACGGCGCCGAGTCCAACACCGCTGGCATCGGTGTGTACCTCCGTCGGAGCAGTCGGGTCGAAATGACGCAAGATTGGTGGCGAGGTTAACAGACGGCGCAACTTTTCGAAAGCATCGTCACAGGCGGGTGACCAAGCGTAACTTTTCGAGTCACTGCGTAGAAGTTCAGTCAAGGGGGCGGTGATCATAGCAAAATTCCGAATAAAGCGGCGGAAATAGGAGCAGAGGCCAAGAAAGCTGTGCAGATCCTTCAGAGACGCAGGTTTAGGGAACTCTGCAACTGCCCGAAGCTTGGCTCTGTCAGGAAGAATACCCTCTTTAGATACAACATGACCGAGGATGGTGAGCTGACTTGCGCCGAAGCGGCATTTCTTAAGGTTGAGCAGAAGGCCGGCGTCAGTTAGGCACTGCAGCACTTCATCTAGCCTGCGGAGATGCGTTGGAAAATCCGGGGAAAATATAATCACGTCATCCAAGTAGCACAGGCATGTTTTCCACTTCAGGCCACGCAAAAGATTGTCCATCATCCGCTCGAATGTTGCGGGTGCGTTGCAAAGACCAAAAGGCATGACACAGAATTCGTAAAGGCCATCAGGTGTGACAAAGGCCGTCTTAGGCTGATCTTCAGGTGCCAGAGGGACTTGCCAGTAGCCACTCCGTAAGTCAATAGAAGAGAAGAACTCCGCACCTTGGAGGCAGTCAAGGGCATCGTCGATTCTCGGTAACGGGTAAACGTCCTTTTGAGTTATTTTGTTAAGACGACGGTAGTCAACACAGAAGCGAATTGACCCGTCCTTCTTCTTAACGAGAACGACTGGAGATGCCCAGGGGCTGTTCGAAGGCTGGATGACGCCACGCTTGAGCATGTCAGCTACTTGGTCATCGATAACCTGGCGCTCGGCTGCGGACACGCGATAGGGTCTTTGACGCAATGGCGCATTGGTACCCGTGTTGATGCGGTGACACACGGCTGACGTGCGGCCGAGGGGAGTATGCTGGCAGTCGAAGGAATAACGGAACTTGTTCAGTAGTCGTAGAAGCTGAGCACGTTGCGAAACGGTTAACGTGTCGGCGATGGAGCTGCTCAGTACGTCCGGCCTAGTAGTCTGCGGCGAAGAGGCACAGGTCACTCCGGCGACTTCGTGTTCGGCGGAAGGACCAGCCGCCATGTCGATAATTGCAGAAGGGTCGAGACTGTAAACACGCCCGACGCACTCACCCCGGAGTAGTGTTATAGGACATGACAACAGGTTCGAGATGAGTAGTCTGCTGACGCCGTCATGAAGTTCTAGAAGGGCATAAGGTAGCGGCGAACACTTGCGACGAACGAAAAGAGCAGATGGCGTGAAAAGGGCACTAGACTCGGCGAGAGAGTTGCAAGACACCATGGTAAGGGCAAAAGAGTGCGGCGGTATGATGACGTCTTCAGCAACAAATAGTTTGTCCCCGGTTTCATGAGCATCATATAATGGAGCGTCGTCAAACACTTCAAATGCCACCTCAGCGCGCGAGCAATCGATGACGGCCTTATTAGCGGAGAGAAAATCCCAGCCCAAAATGAGGTCATGGGAGCAGGAATCCAACACTAGCAATTCAACGACATAAATGAGGCCATCAATCGCGATGCGAGCAGTACAAGCAGCGGCCGGTGTGACGTGATCTGCACTGGCTGTACGAAGTGATATACTAGCTAGTGGCGTCATAACTTTTTTCAGCAAGCGGCAGAGTCTAGCACTTATCACTGAAACTGCGGCACCAGTGTCGACAAGAGCGAGTGCAGCGACGCCCACGTGTCGATGTCGCTGCAGTAGTGGGCATTCCTCTTCACTACAGTATGTATGTATGTATGTATGTATGTACGTACGTACGTACGTATGTATGTATGTATGTATGTATGTATGTATGTATGTATGTATGTATGTATGTATGTATGTATGTGTGTATGTATGTATGTATGTATGTATGTATGTATGTACGAAGATACCCGAGAATACTGAGCCTAAAACATAACCCATAAGCATCAAAAAGACAAACAAAAGCAAAGTGACAACAAAAACGAAGGCGCGCTTGTACTTGTGGAAAATGAAATGCGAAAGAACATTCTGCCTTTGCGTATTATTGCGCGAAGAACATTTTAGAAACATAAAAAAACTGAGTCATCTGCGTTTTTTTTTAAACCCGCAACATGGGCCTACACCTTGTAGTAGATAAGCACACTGCTATTGCACGCGACTGACGTATTAGGTAGCTGAGGCTACAAGTTATATAAAGAAATATTGTCTACGTCTTCGTGAAACTTGGCCTCGTCATATGAATTCTTACCCTGCAAGTGCTTAGAATCCGTTTCACAAGCCAGTAGCCTGAAGAAACAAAAGTGTCTCTTGATGGCGAACGACGGGGCTTTAGAGTGCTTTCAGTGTGATAGTTTTGTGACGCACGGAGATAGTGGTCACGACATTCAGTCTCGTAACCTAAGCTTTCAACGGGTGGTTCTTCTGATGCCTTTGTTTTTACGTGACTTGTGAACATGGCCCAAGATGAGCAGAACGCTTAAATTGCTTTGGTGCTGCAAGTTACAGTTTCAAGGCCCCTTAGTACAGGCACCTCTTCTCCCGTGTTCCGTTGGTGTGGCATGTTTGCACACTTTTCAGTGTGGAGCACTTCCTTAGGAGACCGGGCTGTTGCATTCTGTCGTCATTGTTTGGCACAACACAAGAAACGCCGTATGGCATAGCCATCTGTCACATATTAAGCGCGCGCTCCCGCCAAGGAAAAGTATTTTTCGTCTTGTTCTTCAAGCGCCTTCACAATGACATTAGGCGCAGGCCACTTTAGTGGCCCGGCCTGTTCCCTGGTGTCATCGGTTGGAGTGGCAGACAAAATCACGCATAAATGTAGAACAAAGAAAAAGCAAAAAAAGAAAGAAGAACGAATAATCTAAATAAATCGAAATTAAGACGGAAGGAAGACAGGGAAAGCTGGAGAAGAAAAACATAACAAAAAATAGAGGCACAAATATAAAAAAGGAAGAGAAACAAAGAAGGCTGCCCAGCAGCGCACATCCTTGACGCTTGGCACCAGTAGTGCGAATCTGCCCTAATTTTTCAAGTGATAGCCCTGAAGAGCTCGTCTAGCAGAAATCCCGGCGTCAGCGTCACTGGTTGTGAGCGAAAACTTATCATATTAGCGTGACCTAAAAATAAAAAAAGATGCAAATATAATAAACAAAAAGTATGAACCCTCTCCCCGAAGGAAACGCTGATGGAATGCGAAGCAACAGCGGTGCGCATGGCGTTGACCCGGTTTAAACGCACGTCGACGTAGGTGCCGAAAGAACGGTTTGAAGCGAAACACAGTGTAGCTTTCACTCGAGTAAACGTTTGTTTCAAACGCGAAGACACGGGAGGCGGGTTGGGTTTCCTCAGAGTTTCATCACAGAAAGACTGTTCGCTCGATGTGCGCTCGAACGTTGCGAGCGGTGGAGAAGGTGAAGCAACAGAGATGACACGCGGCGACAGGCTCAAAAGAGAGTGACGTCATCGCGCGCGCACTGCGAGAGAATGCATGACCTACTTGGCACCACCCCAACACCTGCGGCCAGGGGAGCGCGGCGTGGACGGAGGGACAGCGATAGACAGGCTAGTCAAAGAGCTGCTTCGCATCTAAAAGTAATAAGTCTGAGTGGGGATCGAAACCGGGTCGTTTGCGTGGTAATCGGGTGTTCTGCCCCAGAGACATGCCTCTGCTTTTTTTCGTCTTTATTGCATGAAACGAATGCCATCACGTCATCATCATGATATTCCTATACAATTGCTATACAGTTCATTGTTCAAAATTATGCGCGCATCCACACACGTGCGCGACGCCATTTTACACGGTCCAACGAATCTTCAAAAGACCGGTAAACAAACACACACTTTCAGAATTCCAAGCCACCCTGAAACAGGACAAAAGTCTCAACAACACGACGCACATAGGCTGCTTCTTCTTGAAAAACAGACCTGGTCGATCGAAATGGAGCGGCATGTATGTAACTCATGCGGCTCCTCTATAATGAATAAAGGCCCAATAACATAATTGAATCGTATGCCGCATTATTGGTGATGGTCTTTTTGAACGGTAGGAACCGAACACCATGAGGTGTAATTAAAAATTCTTTTTTTGATGCTCCTCTTAAGAATGTCCAAGAAATGACATTCATCATGACAATAAATAAAACAGCGATCGATTTTTTTTCAGTTGTGTTGCACAGCCTGCAACTTACATGTCAGGGCATCTATACACCTTTTCATGAAGCCACGTCTTTACACGTAATGTAGAGGTGTGTAACTAAAAAACGTTTTCGCTACTGGTGATATACAGATTTTATGTACACGGCAGAACACATCTTGACTAGTTCGAGATAAATACAGCTGTCGGTAAAGAAATTCGGAAAAGGGGTTCTGAAAAGTGCAGTAGCTTGTGTCGTTCTGTCTACACTGTATAGATATTCTCAAGTAAATTTGGTTTTGAAAAAATGCATAGTCTCCACAATTTTTTCAAGAAACTCCAAAACTGCCTGTTTTCAACAACTCTTGTCGTGACAAAAAGAAAATTGGAGTGGTAAGCAAGATAGTTCGGCATAACAGCTAGAAGAAACAGGTGACACACGTCCTTAAGGTAAAAAGAAAGACTATCGTCTTTAAATATCGCGTCACCATTTCCTGTACAAACAAATGCACAAAACCAAGCCCACCATTCCCAAGAGGAAGAAAAAGGTTGTCCCTTTCCATGGCTTCCTATCAGGAACTCTAAACAAAGCAGTCAAATATCCTGTAAAGTATATGGATATGTACGTGAGAGCAATGCAATATTTGTAGAATGTAGACAAGCTTTGATGCAAGAAAGATGTTGCATTCTTTAGCTCTCGAAAAAAAGGAAAGGTCCCATCCAGGCAAAGTTAGCACCTTTCGACAGATAGTGGTTATGGCGGACGTCCAGTGAGGACCACTATTACGGTTGTTATAAAGAGGCACACCAGGATAATGCACTGTAGCTCCACTCCAAGGAATATTTGCAGACATGGAGGGACTTGTAGGCCACGTGCCCAGCCAAATCCTCTGATTTTATCAAAATTTATGCTAGCTCCGGAGATTCCCACAAACTGTACGAGATTAGAGCGTGTTGCTGGAATACTATTTTTTGTGGATTTTTATTCCTGATTGCGTTTACAATAGTCTATATTTGTCTTAGTTTTTTTTTCAAGCTTTCTGTTATAAACATGCTAACCTACTGTTTACCATGATGGTGACCTGCACCATGGTTTCATATCTTTTTGTTGTTTATCACTACAAAAATATGTACAATATGATGCTAAACATGTCTCTGCTGCAATAATGCTTTCGACTTAACGCAGGTATCCTGTAAATAAATAAATAAAAGCACATAGTAGTGTTTACTGCTGCCTGAACACTCGGTGTATCCACGCAGAAGAAGGCAATGTCATCTGTAAATGCTACCACTTTAATTTCACCGGCTTCATATCTATATCATTTGGTACCTGAATTATGCATTAAACTTAATGAAAGTGGTTCCCAGTGTACTGCAATGGTGGGAGCGGACACCCTTAACGCACTGATGAGTTTACCTCTACGGTACCGAAAAGCGTGCCATTCACAATTATATTGCGGTGCTCGTTTTCTAACACCGCGATATATCATTGTACAGTACATCTCTTAACTGGAGATGTCTGAGCAGTCGAATCAAACATCACGTCATATCTTATCAAAAGCCTTAGCAAGGTCAATCTTAAGAAGAGCTACCCGAGTCTTGCTATTATCAAAACCCTCAAGGACTGATCGCACTACATGGACATTCGACTGTATAGAACGGCCTTTTATTTTCCACAAGTTTGATGAGCGCCTACACATTTAGTAATTACTGCTTGTTAATACAGTGAAAACAACTTTCTTTGCTTGGAAATGCAGTGAGAGTAACTTGCTTGACAAACACACACGTCCTGTATACATGCTTTACAATACAACACAAAATATTGCCGTAATAATGCGTGGTACGCGCGTACATTGGCGTCGGGCGTTAGAATATAAGATTGATTTGTGGGGTTTAACGTCCCAAAACCACCATATGATTATGAGAGACGCCGTAGTGGAGGGCTCCGGAAATTTTGACCACCTGGGGTTCTTTAACGTGCACCCAAATCTGAGCACACGGGCCTCGACATTTCCGCCTCCATCGGAAATGCAGCCGCCGCAGCCGGGATTTGAACCCGCGACCTGCGGGTCAGCAGCCGAGTACCTTAGCCACTAGACCACCGCGGCGGGGCTAGAATATAAGATTCTCATAAGACTTCGTAGTTTAAAGCAAGTCACCCACTAGAAAAGGCACACACGTTACTGCACCCTTAATTAAAAGCCACGTAGTGAGTGCATTTCAAGTTCGAAAATATTTCATATACTACGTGTTTGATAAACGCACTGGGAACAAAATATTGCTATCGTGTTCTACGTTTAAAGGCAAAGCTTAAGGGTCCTCTAATTTTTCTTTAAGGGCCAAGCTCCTTAAGCCGTAGGTCGTGCGTCAACGATGTATGTAGTAGTAGTACTAGTGGTCGTCGTCGTAGTATAGTAGTAGTAGTAGGTAGCCACATCCGCGGCCGGACTAGAAGAGCAGTACGCGCGCACCCTTTTGAATTGGGGAGGAAATTCACGAAAGTTAATCATAAATAAAAAGAGAGTTGTTCCTGATGAAATAACCTACAGAGACGAGTATCGGCGACTTCATCTCCAATAAAATTTGCCTTGAATTTTATGCTTACTAAAAAAAAATTGGCCCCGTATCTGCATGTTACAGTGCAAATGTCGTTGAAAGATGGTGATAGTCTTGCGCCTGGAGAGAGTGAACAAAAGTTTATTTGATGTTCTGCGCAAAAAAAAAAAAATCCATGAATAGTAGTTTGGAGGCATTGCGTTAGAGTACCTCTAGCGTGCAGCGGAGGCGAATGAGAGCATAAAGTCACGTGAGACATGAGCGCTATCTGGCAGTTATCTTGGAAAACAAAGCGCGCGACGTGCGCGCCCGTCTCGGTGGCGATAAGGTGTAGAACGCAGGACGGGTTCGTGCCACCACCGTGTCGTCTTAGCAAAGCGTTGGAAACACTTGGCTTTTCGTGCAAGCGTTGCATCATCAGCGAAGCGTGATAAGCGCTACGATCCTTAGAACTACTTATGTATGTCTTTTCTAGTAAAAATACACACATAAAAACTACTTCCGTGTTGATTGATTGATTGATTGATATATGTGGTTTAACGTCCCAAAACCACCATATGATTATGAGAGACGCCGTAGTGGAGGGCTCCGGAAATTTTGACCACCTGGGGTTCTTTAACGTGCACCCAAATCTGAGCACACGGGCCTACAACATTTCTACCTCCATCGTAAATGCAGCCGCCGCAGCCGGGATTCGATCCCCCGACCTGCGGGTCAGCAGCCGAGTACCTTAGCCACTAGACCACCACGGCGGGGCAACTATTGGCGTGTTGTTATGGTGCCTCAGATATTCGCAATAATTGTTTTTTAATTGACAATCGCACAAGCATGAACGCTAAACCTTGAGCAATATTGGTGGGCGCTGCGGATGGGGTCAGCCGTTTGGAGTATCGTTTGGTGTTGTTGGGTATCGTTAAGAGCGGATACACAGACAGACCAAAATTTTCGCGTCGAAGGTCCCCAACCCCAAGAAAGACTATCACCATTAAAAACTAGTAACAGAAGGACGCACTTTGAGAACTATCTTACCAGAAAAGGTTGCCAGGTTGAACTCGCTGGGCGTAACCCCCTTCGTTTTAGCAAGGCTTAGCGAGGGTTGGGCCGCAGTGCCATGAACTAAAGGCGTTGAAAGGTGCGGAACTAGGCACGAAGCGCAGGCCGTAAGAGAGTGCACGTGTGCCACTCCTCTAGTCCGGCCGTGCCACTTCTCGTTTAGTCCTTGGAATGTCCGCTGGATGGCAGTATACTTCTACATAATGAATATATGATGAAAAGATGTAAGATGGCGGTACTTGGAGTGTTTACTAGATGAACGGAAGGATGGACAGACGCGTGGACGAATAGATGGACAGGCAGACAGACAGATGCACGGACGGTCGGATGGACGCATGGACGGAATGGCAAACGTACGGGCGCACGGACGGGCGCAGGAACGGACGCAGGTGCAGACGGACAAACGATCGGGCAGATGTACGCATGGGTGGATGGACGCGCTGACGGAAGCAAGAACGAACGAATGGACGGAAGCGTGGACGGACTAACGGATGCTTCGCCCCACTGATCATCATCCACTCCGTGGATATGCTGTGAATTTTTTCTAGTTTTTTTTTGCCGCTGCCTCCATGTCTTCCGTGCTTAGCATAGAAGTGCTTAAGGACAATAAGGCGATGGAGTCCTGTGGGAATGTGCCGCTTCATGCACTACTCTCATGAACGATTGTACCATGCCCATTCAGTTCGTGGGGTATGGGCCGCAAGCTACTCAGGTTATCTCACATAGATAAAATATTCTCTTATCCCCGTCACTATTAACAAAGCAGCAGCTAGCGGCCATCATCATGTCATTTCTATATCTTAACAATCTTAACGTTACATGCACGATGAATGAAAGCGCCACTTTATTACAGACATGTTTACCTCATTACTTTCTCAAGGCAGCCGAAGTGGAAATGATATTTCTCTCGTCAGCATAAAGTGCATAGTAATAAAAAACGCCCAGTCTGCGTGAAAGGCGCAGCACAGTCACAGCTAAAGCTAGAAGAGCGGCCTTTCAGAGCAATTCAAAACACTCATTGGGTAACTACTGCGAGCACACTTGCGTGATACTAACTAGGGTATAAATAATAAAATTTTGGGTAGTATACGCCGGCATTCGCTATGCTATTTTTCGTCATTCTTATGAGAAGCGTCGTATCCGCTAAACACTTGCAAGAAATTTTGCGCCTGACGACGTGGCTGACGACGATGAGGAATTATGGCTGACGTGGGTAAGCGCCGCAGCTAATAGGGGAACAAGAACAAGCTTTTGTAATGGGTTGGAGCATTCGACGACCCACTTGTTACGTTATTCGCATTGTGCGATGACTGGTTTTTCTGCATGCAGGCCTTGCTGGTCGTCCATACCGAGCGCAGGACTTTCGAGATGCCCTCCAGAATATCATATACCTTACAGATGTAACCTCGATTGGACAGTTTCAAATGTCCCATGTTTGGATGGTGACTTGCAGGACAGCACTAGCGAAAACGAAACTTGATAACCTGCGGTGAATTCTTTTTTCGAGGTAGAATGTGTGTTGTGATAGACCCTGAGCCCACAGAAGTTAAAATGAACTTATTATGGCTCCCTGAACGTTTAGAAGATATCTATGTGCACGAAGCCCTGCAGTCATTCGGAAAGCAAGACAATTACAGCGGAAACTTGGAGTGTGTCAGAGATGGAACAGATGCTTACGCTTAATCAAGATGTCGTATTGACACTCCAGGATGGAGTCTGTGTGTGCGACATCCCACATCTACTCTCGGTCTGCGGTCTAGAAAGCCTTGTGCTCATTCCTGGAATACCACCGTTATGCCTGCGCTGCAACAGAGTAGGACACATTCGTCGTCTCTGCCAGACACCGTGCTGCGAAGATTGTCGACGGTTTGGACACACGACTGAAGAATGTGTGGTGACGTATGCCAACAAACTGCGCTATCACATACGGCCACGAGATGACGCTTTGCAAGCACACATTATGGATGCTACTGAAGTCCTTGAAGCAACCGGTGACCTTCCACGTACCGTACTTGTTGAACCTTATGCTGCAGACAAAAACGAGGCTAATGAATGTTTTGTAGCGGAGACATCCGAACAAGCATCGAAAGAAGATGGCACGAAATACAGCGGCGAAAAGCAGGCGGTCCCTGCATCTGCGTCCGAAGACACTCGTAAGGAAAGCCTTGGAAGCAGTGTTCACAATGAAGCCCTATATACGGAGATGACTGCTAACGATGTGCGAGGATGCACCGACACCTTCATAAGTGAACGCCAAGCATCGCCAAACTCCGCAACAAGCGAGGAAAACGACTCGACTGCCTGTCCTCGTCAGTCACGTCGTCGCAAGTCATCGCAGCCTGCCGGAAAGTGCAGACGCTCAAGATCAAGGAGGCTGGTGACGGGGTGCATTCACACACCCCTTCTCCACCAGACCGGCGAATGCAACTCTGAAAGGGATACAGACACCATGGGGCTGCCCAGAGAGTTAATTTTGCAATGGTCAACGTATGTGGCCCACGATCCAAGCAGAAACAGGTGCCGCTCCATCGATTGCTCTTCAACCGACACATCGATTTCATCGCCGAATACAAGAAACGAAGATAGATAGTGAAGGGGATACAAAGAAGGCCTTGCGGCCTTATCTCACTGTATCTGATGTATTTGTGTCGCATGCTGTGGGCCATTCGACGGGCTGCCTTTTGTTTTTCAGGGAAAGTTCACTTTATTCATCTATAGCATTTAGTGTTGACCAAGAAGGGTGACTGATACAAAGCAATATTGTATTGTATGGTTTGCCGTGGCGCCTAATCAACGCATATGCCTTTAGCGGTGCACCACTGCACACTAGTTTCTTTGAAAGTTTGGCTAACTTGTTAGATCCTGACCGTAACATTGTGCTCATGGGCGATTTCAACTGCGCCCGCAATCCATTCGATAGTGCCGGGCTTAGGCGCAATGACAGGAGTGTTGAAGTGCTCTCGCTTATAGTGGTAAATGCAGAGCTTGTTGATATGGGATCACTCAATAACCTTCCCTCGTATACGCATGCACAAGGAAGTACACATACGCGCCTTGATCGCCTTTACGTGTCAACACCACTTATTTACCGTGATGTGTCATACAAAACAGAGCATATTTCCTTTTCAGACCACTGCTTTGTTGTGGCGCAGATAGGTAACAACATTCGATCTAACTTCAAACCACAATGCGCACTTTGAAAACTCAATCCTTCAATTGTGAGCAACCAGGAGTTTACTGCACACGTCAGCGTAGCACTGACGAACTGTTTGTTGGCTGACAAGTTTTTGTTCACCTCTTGGGAATTATTCAAACAGGAAGTTAGAGCAATAGTTATAGAAATTAGATCTGTGAATGGCTTTTATAGAAAATGAGAACAAAGCATGCTAAAGCAAAATCCTCAAAACCTATACGAATTTGAGCGTGAGGCCCCTGGTCGCTATGCAGCCGAAATTGCTAACGCCAAAAACGCACTCCAGAGGTATGACGCTTTACGTTACACATGTGCCCGTATTCGATCCCGCAATTCTCGTATTTTGCTTTCAGAGGAGCCCACACGTCAAGCCTTTTTCGGTGAATATCGCAACGAAAAAATCAAGTTTATACCAGACTTTTACTCGGGAGGATTATTCGTCAATAATTCCAGTAAAATTATGTCAGAATTTGATACCTATATTACAAAGAATTGTTCAGCGCCTCTTTTGAAAACGAAAAGGAAGATCTGTTGACGCAGTTTTTGTCATCTGTGGCTCCTCTAACTGACGAGGAATGTGAATCTATTGGTGGGCCCTTCACTATACAAGAAATAGAACTTGCCTTTGAACAGTTACCATTGTCAAAAACGCCAGGACCTGATGTAATATCCGGCGAGTTTTACAAAGCATTTAAATCCGTACTGTGCCTTCTACTGCTCTACATTTTCACGCTGAGTTGGAATCTGGAGACGCTTCCTCACTCTTTCACTAAAAACCACACTGTTCTAATCCCAAAATCATCAGATAAAGAAAAACTTCGGCCCGTTTATGGCTACAGAAAAATTACATTGTGCAACGTTGACTGAAATTTTTTTTTCAAATGTACTTTCAAACAGACTTCAATTTGCAATGTCGATACTTATTGGTGCCCATCATACGTGTGGTCTAAAAGGTCGCTCAATACAGGCTAATATCCACATTGCTCGCACAGTATTAAAACACTCTTCACGCTCATATGAACAACTGGGAATACTACAAGTAGACTTAGCGAAAGCATTTGATCGGGTTCGTCATGCTTTTCTGTTTTCTCTTTTCGAACATGCCAACGTTGGATCCACTATATTTAAAGGTGTAAAACTATGCTACAATGAATGTTCAACCCGTTTATTGTTAATGGCTATCTTTCGAAACCCGTGTTTCTTAACTCATCTGTGAAACAGGGCTGTCCGTTGAAGCCAATGCGTTTTGCTCTTTACTTGGAGCTACTGTGCTTAAGTGTAATTCGATCTAGTAACGTCCGTGGTGTCAGTGCTTATGGGAGTGAGGTAAAGGTATTGGCGTATGCGGATGACCTAGCGTTCTTTTGCACATATCTTTCTAGTATAAAAATGGTGGTGTCAACAATCAGATAATTTGGAAAAGTTTCAGGGGCACGAATGAACTTCCCTGAAAGCTTGAGACTGCGGTTTCACCCATGCACATGTAAACCAACCCATTTTCAGGGTATAATATGGACATGTGTTCCACCAAAATACCTAGGCGTTTCATTAGATGCATATTGATCAAGTGCACATTATAATCAGACTGAAAGCACTGACATCTACGTATAGCCAAGGCTATTGCGACAAGGTGAAAGAAAAAAAAACAAAGTGCATTCGCATTTTATGTCTGTATCCTAACATTCCAAACGTTAAAAGGTTCAAAACGTCGTCAATATTCTGCGAATAAGTGCCACTACAATAATGCACTTCCTTACAACTAAGAGCATGCATTGTTGTTCACACTCACCGTCGTTTCCAGTGCTATCAGTTCCCCATAACATCATGCAACGAGACCTTCCTTAACCCCTCCCGATCGGCAGCAGCGCACGCAACTGCGCTTAGTTCCGCTTCCCGAGCCGTTTTCCCCAGTGACGCAAACTTGGACGCCATCAGGTAGCGGAAAGTGGGATTACAGGTGTCTCGAGTGGGCGGCACTACCCGATCCAATTTGAGGACTCCATTTTGCACACAGCTTTGGCGATCGTAGCTCCAGCAAAAAAAAAAAAAACACTTATCTCCAGGAAGTGAATCATGAGGAGTAGGCAAAGCACTGCGGATATAAATCACTCGCCAACACGTGCATATAAATGAGTGACAACACGTGGGTACAGTATATGCATTGTTTTATTGGTCATAACTCACATGTTGCGTTGAGTTCTGCAATCCGTTTCGCCGTGATTATTACTGCTTTGTGGTCCATGAAATGTAGGGCCAATGGTTCTTTGATGGAAGCTAGCCTGCAGTTAGCAAGGACAAGGACTGCGTTTTCTTCTTTTTTTAGGTATTTCTAGAGGAGTGGGCCTTCTAGGTCCACGCGTGAATGTTTCGTTTCTAGACTATAGGCCGTACTCTACAAGGGCTTGCTTCTCAGCTTTCGCTTTATGTACACGTCAATCGCTGCGCCGTCGGGTATGTTTCCAGGAAGCATTGCCCCGTTTCCTCAACGTCCATCGGGTCATCGACCCTTGGACCTTTGATTCCGTATTGCCCGCTGCCGTGCGTTAAACGCCTGACGCTCGTGAACTGGAACTACGGAGCGATTAATCGCTGCTTCCCGGGCTCTCCGCTCTTGAGTCGCTTGCTGTGTGCGTAGACGATGAGCCACCGCATGCCGCGCTCTTGTCTACAGAGTGGCAGCTTGTTGTCGGAGTTGGCGCTTTGCCTCTGCTCCCTAACTCTCACCTCTGTACTAGCTTGTTTTCTGAGTCGGCGTTGCATTTCGCAGGCGAGAGTGCGTTCACGTTCGTTTTGATCCCTGGTAGAAATGGAGTAACGCGCTCATCCTTCGTGGTCATCAGCCACAGCGCAAAGTGCGCATACTAATGCCTTACAGATATGTATTGGGTATGTCTCGCTTATTAACAGAACGATGAATGTCAAACCGGCATAGTGGAGCTTTCCTACTAATTGAATGTATCGGTGGGTGTATAGTGGGTATCTTGCACGAGTTGTGCCAGACAGCGACCAACGCACAACGGACAAGCCTTGATTCTAAGGTGCTTCGCCCCTAAAAAATACATTACAGGGCAAAACGCTTTCTTTCTTACTCATTCGACTATTATTTATATAAGCGCACAACACCAACAGGGGCCACCGCTTTTTCTTTAAAGCACGCACGTCTTTCTGAGCATGAAATGGTCTAGGTTAAGAAGCTACGAGCAATCTGGCAGTCTGAACCATTTTATTTAGATATGGCACCGATCTAAACAATTGCAGCTTTAGCTTGCATCCGTGCCATTGACATCGCACCAACTACAGATGTCCAAGAGCGCACCTAGAAACACTGTTCGTGTAGTCTTCTGTGATAAGAGCATGGCACAACGTCAATGGTGAAAACTCGGTCACAGCCTATAAGAGTGCCACAGAAAGAACACGGCTCATCAACTCCAGTAAAGTTGTTTCATTCCACCCCAGAGTCATGCTGGTGTTCTTCAAGCAAAGTTGAGTAGATGCACCGATAAATTAAATTCGCCTATTTCCGTTCTAGCGTCATAAAAAGGTGAACTTTTTTCGATATTTATAATACTATCTGGGGCTTTCACTCTCAAAACCTCGGTATGATTACGAGGCCCATTGTCATGAAGGACTCCGCAAATTTAGACCATCCGGAGTTTTTCAACGTGCCTTGACATCATACAGCGCACGTGCCTCTGGAATTACGCCACCATCGACATGCGACAGCCACGATCAGCATTGCATCCGCAGCTCTCGGGTCAGCAGACGAGCATTGTAACATCTGTACCAGGTTCGCGTGCGCGCTTCACTCAATATTTGTGCACGAATCTCGGCCAGTAGCGTTGAGCAACAATTGATACAGATTCGTTTTTGTTTTCAGAGCCACCCTCGCTGTGAATATTTGGTTTATCCCTAAGTGAATAAGTATTGTACAAAATGGCATTCTTCGAATTTGCACTAATAACCATGTAATATTGTGAAATGAGGTTCCTCGGTTTAAATTATTCGAGTTCCTACATTTTGAATTCTCTGAACGAGGGAGCGATTACGTTTTGGTCCCTCTCCACAGGAGTTTGTCGGCGCATGCATTCTCGGCACTTTTGCGTTCGACAAGCTACACTTTTTCTGGCACAACCCTTCTTTCCATGCCCCCTTTTCTCTCCTTCCCTCCATTTATCTTCAAGGACAGCATATTAACTCATGCTTCTACGTTTAAATGCAATAGAGTTAAAATGATACACGTGAAACCCTGCATGCGTTGTCTTAGATCCCCTGCTCCACCTCTAACTCTTCATAAACCACGTTTTCAATGCCTGCTTAGTTGCTGCTGCTGATGTATTTAAATATTTGCATCGTGCACTTTGTCACAAACATACGTGTAGAATGGCTGTCCACCGTTTAAGTGTAACGGTTATAGTGTTCAAAAGCTGACCCAAAGGTTGCGAGTTCAATCCCAACCACAGCGGTAACATTTCAATGCAGGCGAAAGGCTAAAGAGCATTGTGTGTTGTGTCGCTGAACCCTGAATGGCAACAGATGGTCGAAATTTCCGAGACTCTCCACTAAAGCATCCCTTATAATTATTTCGCAGTTTTGAGACGCCAAACTACAGATAATACAATTTACCTGTAGTACCTGTAGGGTGGCCATCTCTCTATATGCACATAAGTAACTGTAGTAATTATAGTCTTGCATGGATTTTCTTAAAGCTAATAGCCATATTCAGCCATTTTCTTATTCGCTCTGTGCCGCTGTTTTTTTTTTGTAGTTGACAGTGAACCAAATGTTTTCATGGTGATCATCTAACCGGTACATAAAGTGGCTATCTGTCTTACCCTTACCTCGCAGCATTCCCTCCTCCATACCTCCTCTCTTTAACTCTTCACATCTACCGCATTATTTTGGCAGGAGTTCAAGAAAAGATCCTTAGTGTGATGGTAGCCAAAATAAAATGGCAAACGAAATCCATCACAATTCATCATATATGTGTTTAACAGTAGCACTGCACTTGAGAACCATAATGTTCTTCTTTTTCATGCTATTTGTGAAACTTCATGTAGTTTTTCTTATTATTTTCTCTTTTTGGTGTTTAAATACTAGCGATGCATTTATTCAATTTTAGAAAGGCATCGAAAATGATCACCACAAGACAAACTTTGTTCTAGTGCTTTAAAATTCTCTCGTACAGTGCTTTTTAAAAAGGTCTCTCTTGGAAAGCGACACAGCCATTATCTTCAAGCCCAATTGAAATCCATCGGAATAGCGCTGCCGCAGACATGTATTCATCTAATTTCAAGAGCGCACAGTGGTGAACACTCTGTTATCAATCTCAGTACGTAAATTCACTATTAGAAATCAGGCTGGATGACACAGACTCATTTTCACTATAAAATATAGCTCGCAAACTATATCTATCGGTAAACACTCATTCAATTTAATCGTGATATCAGACATATTACTGAACAATGTGGCTGACCAATGGCAAAAAAACGAAAACAGTGGTGATTTAGTTTCTGCTCAGAAAGGCACTAGAATAGACAATATGGAAACTCGTGTATCAGGAGAAAGAGAGAATAAATTGAGAAAAAGGCAGGGCGGTAAGCTAGAAATTGGAGCATCCAGTTTGCTACCCCGCGCTAAGGGAAAAGGGGGTGGGGAAGAAAGATGAGAAAGAAAGCGAAGAGCGAAATAGACGTGCGAAAAAAAAGTGAGCTGGGGTGCTATAGCCTATTCAATAGGCCACTACCACGCAAACAGTTCGATATTTGATAAGCGCCTCGCAGCATTCAATTCCGCTGACTGATGCACGTTCGGCATACAAGCTTCGTCTAGAAAGTTCGTCTGATTATGTACCACCAAAACTAGGTAAAGGAGAGGCATGTTCCTTCACTGGTCGGTTGGTCAAGGGACTTAGTTACCAGTGCACTAGTCAACAGTCGTCTCCAAGGTTTCGTGGACTGTAGATATAGTTTAAGGTGAACCACTACCAAGTTGCCCTGTTATCCCCACAATGCATTTTGTTAGCCCAGCGTAACGCTGCCAAGTTTTGCTTCAGATTGGGTACAGAAGCACGTGAGACTTATAAAATCATCAATACAGCTTATGGAAGTGATGCTATGGGTCGATCACGTGTTTTTGAGTGGCACAAACTGTTTTGGGAAGGAATAAAGGAAACTGAAGATGCGCAACGGTGAGGACGCCCTTATACGGAGAAATTCATGAGTATACGCCGAGGCACATTCCTCTCGTAGAATTCCTGATGAGCATTTCACCACAAAACTTCCCCGGTCGCCCTATAGCCCTGATGTCACTTTTTCGGACTTTTTCACCTTTCGACGACGGAAAAAGGGTTACTCAAAGACGGCTACACGGCTCAGTCCAGGCCAATGAAGATGCTGTTAGGAAGGGGCCGAGGAGTATTAGGGTTCCTGAGTTGAAGAGAGCGTTCAATGAGACACATTTGCTGGGAGCGTTCAGACAGACACAGTTGCTGGGAACGCTCAAAAGGTCCTTCCTTTGAAAACCATAAATATGTGTCAGAGTTGTAATGAAGAACACTATGTGATGATAGTTATGTACAGGTGAAGACGAAGCGCCTTATAAATGCCCACAGTTTTTTGTTTAGTTCAGTCCCACTTCTTCACGGGCAGGCTTGTATTACATCACTTATTCTACAATTCATTCATTGCTTTTGTGGTTACAATATTACCTGTCACTGCACAAAAAATGACAAAACTAAACAAGATGTTCCAATAGTGGGGGCTTCATTTTCATTAAATTATCATAAGCAAGACAATTGTCCACGCGTACCACCACTTTTCTTGCGTTAAGATACAAAACGCTACAAGCTTCCTGAGGCTGCTTTATAACTGATGATACTTTTGGTGCAAATCGAACGAGTACACGTAACACAAAAGGACAGAACGGGCGTCGAACATTCAACTTCATTTGTGTTGTGTGAACTCGTTATATTTGTGCTAAAATTATTCTCATTATGAACCAGTACTAACAAGCTCACAGCCGAATTAAGTTACTTCCTTCTCTAATAGAATGGCCTATACGGCTACGCACCTAAACAGCACCGTTACTCTCGTCGTTGTCATCATCATCCCCACCAGCCTGAGTGCCCCCAGTGCAGGGCAAAGTCCTCTCCGATGTTTTACCAATCAACCCTGTCTTGGGCTTTCCGCTACCACGTTGTACCAGCAAACTTCTTAATCTCATCCACCAACCTAACTTCCTGTCTACGCCTTCTCTTGGAATCCACTCGTGCGTGAGCGCAAACTCAGTGAGTATATCAGCCCGCTGGGCTTAACTTAATTACCCTTTACTGTATTTTCCATTATCACTTTCGCCCTCTCTGGAAAATCGTAACCATTCGCCCGACGATGTAGAGGAAAAGTTTGTGGATTCTAGGGTCTATGCATGTATACACAAAGGCAAGTCCTTCTTTCTCATAATAAATGTATTGAAGGACAGCCTAATGCCCATGTGTGGTGCCAAATACTCCTCTTCTCTTGTTTAACAGCTAACGTCGTGAAGTAGGGTACCACTCTGCGATATCTCATCACGAGGATGACGGGGCTAATTTGTATTATTTCTAGGTTAGCCACGCATTACGTGCCACTGATACGGCACTTTAATTGCTTGCCCTCAATATTAGCGAACAGCATATAGCAAGTGTGGGGAGAAGAATATCCACCTAATGGACTATCTAGTTCCCTCTACGCCACCGGCCTTACAACCGTTTCGCAAACTTCGTGTCACTAGCGGCAGACGTCAATGTAGGGAAAAAATAAATCTGGAGGCGACCATAATCCTCAAGTTTGGTGACCGGTAGCAACGCACGCACGTTGGTGTCCACGAATTTCGCATGCGATAGAGTATTCCAAGATCAGATTAATGTCTCGCGAGCTCCCGAAGCAGACCTCAGACGCCAAGTAAAAATACGTGCCTGATTAAGGTCTGCTCCGCCATATGCAGCAACGATCCCAGCAACTCAACTTTTTTTTATTACATTATTTTTTTATTTTTTTATTCTGACAATTCGTCGGTCCTTTTCTTAAGTAGTGTATGATCCAATAACACGTGTATTCAATATTCAACCAGAACAATCAAATGCTATTTTTAAAAAGTAATTATGAAGATCAAGAACTGGTCGATTGAAATTGCTTGAAAGAGTAACAACAGCGCCATTCGGTGCCTGATCAACTAATATGCATACAATAAAGTGAGTAGGGAGAGACAGCAACCAGGCAGGCAACGCGTTCGGTTTTCTAAAGCCTGCGGCTTCCGGGCAGAACACCATCAGAAGTTAGTTTTTTACGCAAACCTCTCAGAAAAAAGCCGCATCCAGCCATCCACCGCTACCGTCCTTAAGGCGAACGCTTGCGACAGCTTATGCGCAGGAGAGGAAAATAAGGAAGCGAAGAAATGAATGGAAACCAGCTGGCAGCGAAAACACAGCGAACGTCACGTATACCCTGTCCGGCTGTCAATATACCCTTACTGGGCAAGGAGCCCGTACCACGGCGTGGTCACGGTGGCAGCCTTGCAAGTACAATAAATGGTGGCTCGGGTGCTCGGCAGCGGGACCTAGGCAAGAAGACGTGACTTGCGAATCGACGAGGATCAAGCACGTCAACCGGCCGCCTTGGACTTGGCCTATGCCTATCGGCACGACTGTGTTAGGCCGAGCGTCGATGGAGGCCATCTAGCTGAGCTCAGTGGGCCTACGGAAATACCTCTTAAGCGCGCACATCTAGGCAGAGTCCGAGAAGAGACAGGAAGAGCAAAAAAAAAAAAGCCACGATCATAATTTTGCTTGAGGTGAACGAGACTTCACTGCGCTCAAAAAAGAATAGATAAACGTTAAGGTAAACAAAGAAACGTCAAAGTAACAGAAGAACCCCGATGTCGGGGATCAACTGTGGGCTGTCCAGCGAGCCCACAATGCCGCGGTCCGGCTTAGCCCGACTGCCCCAACATGAGTGTGGCTTGCATGCTGTTTGTTGAGTCGCGCACCTCAGGACTTACAATAAAGTTTCGCATCCATTCATCCATCTGGATATTAGAAGCAAGATCCCATGCGCTTCAATCTTTATTAATGCATTCTAGCCCTACCACAAGGTGGCCTGCAACTTAGCTAGGATGCTGCCATGGTTGCTGATGAAAGTTAAAAGTATCGGGCTAAGTTCGGCGCGTAGAACCACGATTTTTGCACGGGCTCACTATAGATCTGAGTCAGCCTGAATGCATTGTCAACACTGTTTTATGCGTTGACATATATCCATCCTCCCTATGTACTGCAGGAAGCGCAAATATTTGTCTTGCCCCTTGACCCCACCTTCTGACGTCACATAGTATATTAAATTCAAGATCTCGTCCTTTTTCTCTTTTTGGACAAGTGTTTTCAAAGCAAGGATTCTGTGCTTTTGCTGCATCTATGTTCACGCACTTGGCCCGTCATCTGGTCTTCACTTCCGTCTTCGCCAAACTGTTTTGTGACTTACGTCATGAACAACGACTTCAATGTCTCGGCTGGCATATTCGAATTTCCAAGCCGCAGTGGCGTCATCACAGCTGTCCTCACGGAGCGCAATTTCCGCCGAGAAGTAAGCGACGAAAAAGCAGGAAGCGGCGTCGTTCAACGAGGACCTATCTGCGCGATGTACCACAGGGGCTCACTTTCATATCACCAACCATGAATTCACGGCTTCATCGCAAGCGCCTATCATTGTCTTCATTCTGTATGAAAAACAAAACAAAAATACCCTGAGCTGTCTTCAGAGGGCCTGAAGTCACGACGTTAAAAACAACCGCCGTTGTTACAAATATTCTTGCGTGTTTGTTTTATTTGTTTTGGCTTTTTTTCAGCCGGAGCGACATCAAGAGCACCAAGCTGCTTTTCGTGACTTCGGTCGCCTCCTGGGGGCGTCTGGAGTGTATCTCGCAGACGAATAGAGAAAGAAGCACTTTCGTTTGTGTAAAGTAGATGGACTGGCACTTCAGAATGCGACGCAAGAGGCGCAGTGCTCTCATGGGTTTATTTTCCTTTTATAAATGTGTGTGTCAAGAAATACGGGTCCATATCGAGTAAGTGCACTCGACTACTTCAGATTGAGTAGTTCAGTTATACTTGGGAAGAAGTAATGCGACAAGTCAAAACGTAATGAGCGGTTTCACGGACCTGCTGATGAAATATGAACCAAGAAAAAAGAAAAAGGAGCGTCAGTAGCAACTCGCTTTTACTGAAAGAAAGACGTGCACGAGAACGAGCCACCAGTCAACAGCGTAGCACAAGAATGTGTTTTATAAATGAAGTTCACAATTCTAATGAGGTCCTGAAACTTATGTCTAAACCGAACGAACACAGTTTCTTTCAGAGGCAACGAATGCATTTTGTTCACTGCGTACGACAGTCAATAATCAGGACAAAGTCATTACTACTTGTTAAAAATAAGGAGGTAAAGCAGGCACCGAAGAAATCGTTTATTGTGGCATCGACCAATGGTCTTTGTACTATTCGAAAATAAAGTTGCGACCGCGTTAGGTTTTTGGGAGTGGCAGACACACTTTCTAAGCACAACATATTAGTCTAAACTGCCACAAAGCGAGAGTTCAGCCATGCTTATTTAGCCACACACTTGAAAGATGACGTATTCGTCAAATTTAACACTCGTATTCTGTATTCTCTCTTTTTTTGTTTAAGCATGAACTTTATAATAAAGTATCATAAGTTCTTTTTTTTTTGTTCAGGGTACCATAAAACCATAAATGTATGGTCACCATAAAGCCGCTTCTTCATGCCATAAGTGCAAGGCGGATCTTGTAGTACAGTCCATCATGTTGTTCGCTGATGACCAAACTTCTGCGAACACGGTCGCCCTTAGCACGCACAAAGAAGATAGCATCGTGTCACATGTCCGCCGAGGTTCACTTCACTGCCCGCACACGCACACACTTCCAACTGAGGCTTTCGTAGGCACCCGCGGGAGCCTCATATGCACGGCCTCGTATGTTGGCCTCCCTGGTAGCCAACGTGAACAACGCATAGCACTCGTAAGCGTGTATTGGCGCTACCGGAGTCTAATGGGTTCTAACGGCGTTCCGGCTCACCGGGCCCGAATAGCCCAACGCCCACTGTTCAGTTCGCCAAAGCTGTCCTGCTCGCAACAACGTAAAGCGATTGACGTGAGACTAAGCCTCGTGAGACCCCTTTGTTTACAACGACTGTTCGGTAGGGTTAGACGTCAGCTCGGAGATAGCAACATCGAATTGCAATGCCGTGCACCTAGGAAACAATGTCATTTTTGCTCGGGACTCCGTGTGCTCCACAAATACTTGGAGGATGCTTGAGCTTCGCCTTAAAGAGTAAAACGTGATAGCACAATTGGGCCCCGTGCGCACCTGCCCCATTGCTAGCGTAGCTTTGGTGCATGCCTCGAGCATGCCGCAGGAAACCGAGCGTCTGTTCGTGTAACACTGGCCCTTTCGAACTAGCAAGAAGGGTTACTGTAAATACAGTCACGCTGTGCTTACTACGTCATAATTCTTCCTCTTGTGAATCAGCGTAGGTCCCGCTATACGTCCGTATTATTATTTCATTTGGATATACACAAGCCATGATGACACAGAGGAATCAGGGAGGGAAAACAGCTGACAACTGCCACCTACGCCTGCCTGCTTCTTTGGGAAGAGAAGAAAAAGTAAAAGAAGGTAGGAGCAAGGAAAATAATTGAAAGGAAAGAAAATTAATGACACATACGTAAAAACAAATGAGTAGCTAAGCAGAGTTGAACGATGTCGACGAAAGGCAATGTGCAGACCTACTCAGCTGCTCACTTTGTCGATGCTTTTGGTGATCATGCTGGTTAAATATGTCTGAGGGCTCTGTAATGGCTCGACCTTTAGAGGAATCACTCCTTGCGCGATTCACGCGTTTTGGCACCTGGCACGATTCTACACTTATGCCATGAAATATTGCATGCGCTATAGAGACTCTTCTCAGAAGGCATTTATAAAGTGTTTTTTTTTTTCGAAGTAGTTTGAAGCAATGGCATGACTCTGAAGTAAATCACCTGCTTGCCGGGTTTCATTCTCACTAAAACCGAAGAATTTCATCATGTATTTTATTTGCACATTTATTCGGTCTCGGACAAGATGATCTTTTGCTCACAACTAACGACGGTGACCCCGGCATCAACGCGGACACAAGAATTTCTGCAAAAAAAATATCTTCGACAATCTCACATTGAATATGCGTGCATGAAAACTTCCCTTTAGTCAATTGTTGTTGTTTACCTAATGACTGTGACTTACGCCCAGTGTAGGGGTCATGGCATGACGAATAAAATGTTAAGTTTATGTAATTTCAATTTATTTTGCCACCATATTGGCGCGTATTTGTTTTTTCTATGATTATACCGATGAGTTATCTTGTAGGCTATCGATTCGAAAACATATTTTTATTACAAAAACTTTATCTCAAATATAAGGTACACCCAGTAACCTGACGCAACCTTATGGGGGATGGCACCAGATGACTGAGAAGTAATCAAATAGCGCCATCTTCTTTGACTAAGAGGTGTAGCTTGCTTGCCAGCTCCGCTGTTCACACAAAGTGGCAGGGCGCGGACCTGTGTAGAATTTATGGACAACCCGACTCGATGGTGGTGCACCGCGAGTCACTTAATACCGCTAAGTGCTAGTACCATAAAGAGGGTTGACTATTTACGAAACTGAGAATGGTGAAGGGTCCTGAATACAAACAAAAAAATTTATATGTGACAGCACTCCTGCACTGTTTACAACAACAGGTGGCTAATTCAGAGTACTACATGTACACTTCTATGCGGTCCAGGCAACTACGACTTTGCGGTGCACAATTGAAACAGGGAAGCTTATTTCATACTCGTAACAGCAGTTCAGGTGAGTACTACTGCACCGGGTAACAAATTGACTTCGGCGAGACGTACAAACAAAGCAACATAGTCATTATTCAACTTACAGTACTGCGATACTATCACAGATCATGGATCACCGAAGGAAACAAAGAGAAAATGGAATACAAAAAGTCACTAATCAAGTGGAGAGGCTGGAGCGCCCTGCGGCGCACTAATAGAGCCACACGATTAATTGATTGATTGATATGTGGGGTTTAATGTCCCAAAACCACCATATGATTATGAGAGACGCCGTAGTGGAGGACTCCGGAAATTTCGACCACCTGGGGTTCTTCAACGTGCACCGAAATCTGAGCACACGGGCCTACAACATTTCCGCCGCCATCGGAAATGCAGCCGCCGCAGTAATGGAGCCACACGTGGAAATCGATAGCGAGAAAACACAACGCAACGCAACATTTTTCATTATTTTATTTTAAAAATTCCCTTCAATCCTCTTGTGATACCCTGCCTTCAAAACAGAACAAGGATGCAACAAACGAAGATAGCAATGAAAACACTCCCAACAGGCTGTAATCTCTTCCGGAAAGCAATTACGCACCGAAATAGATAGGCCTTGAGCTATAAGTGGGTCTTTTTCAAACCAAAGTACTCAGGAGAAAATTCCTTGAACTCAATTCTGACCGCCCTCCCCGGTGTTTATCCTTTTTCTTCGTGCTATTGTTTTCATATTTTGCTCCACATTAAACTGACGATGAACTCAAGTATCTGCATTCTTCCTATTTTCTAGCATTCATTTTCGTTCTTTTTATTACCCCACGTAGATCATTTTTGTCGCTAGAGTACCTCTGAAAGATTTTCTTTCCTTTCCTGGTTGCTTGCCATTATTTTTTTTATTTTTGTTAGTTTTTTTATATCTCTCGCTTATGTACCACTCCTGTCCAAGAACATTTTGTCAGAATATTTAGACACGTGAGGATTTCTCTTGAAAGCAGCGACCACGACAAAATAGCGAACGATAATCTGAACAGGTAATGAATGACATGAAGCCTGACGAATTAGTTTAGGATCACTTAATTGCATGTCATAAAACGTAGCCCCATTCAGCTTGCACAAGCTCACACTGAAATCTGGAAGAATGGTGTTCGACGACGTAGCAGGCATTGTACGAGTTCACTCGATGAATAGGCAGTCTTGTTAGTGTTATATGACGATTGAGGGGCTTTTGAGTCCCAAAACTAAGACCTAAGACGGGCGCAGTAGTGGAACGCTCTAGAAGTTTTGACCATTTTGTGTTACTTAACGTGCACTTAAATAAAAGTAGATAAGCCCCCAGCGTTTTGCCTCCATTGCAATGCGGTCACCGCAGCTGGGAATCAATCCTGCAACGTTTGCATCAGCAGGTCTCTTGAACAGGTATGAACAATAATGGAAAACCTATAAGGACAGACGGGCTACAAAAAGACGACTTCAAGCACTTAAAATTCAATAGAACAGAAAGAACTTAATGTTTTTTCTCCTTCCCTCGTGCATCTGCTTCAGCAAATTGTTTCATGCCCTAGACACTGCTATCGAGTCAAATTCCACAAGGAAAAACAAAAATTGGGCGCATGAATCTCTTTCTCAAAAACCCCACCTGACTCACGCTAGAACGTTGCACGGTAGGGGGCGCTCAGCTCTCCCGATTGAACGGGCAATTCTAACCAGTAAGGATGAGGTAAAACAAGAATTTCTGGTAATGGCTCTTGCGTCGAAGAGCTCAGGATACGAGAGAAACGACATTGTACGCAAGACACTAGATTTGTTTTATTCCAACTTTATTCCCATCCCTCAGTTGTTCCCTCCATCCACATTGTACTAGCCTCAGGGTAATGTTGGGCATCGGATAGCCCAAGACATACAGTCCTAAATTGGATGATCGCCTTCGAGGGTTGAAAAAATTGTATAGCACGTAGATTAGTGCTTCTGTTATCTGTACTGTAGGTGATAACTTTTTTAACTCGCTTAATGTAACCAATACGTGGATATTATAGGTCTGAATTTTTTTTATTTTTGAACATTCCTACATGCTAAATCCTACTGAGGCATACTTCACTACAAGTACATTAACTAGATGGCAAAGCCAACTGTGACCATTCAACAAATATTTCACAATTATTTCATGCGGAGGAAACTTATGTTCACCTGTTTATTCGCGTTAATTTTTAATAACACTTGGCTATAGGTAAAATGGGCCACGTACGATTGAATTTGTGACAAACAGCATTGTCTATCACCGAATGGTTACCCGAGTTATTCGCTAAAGCACTCCTAAGAACCTGGTAATGTCATCTCCATTTGTCTCCACCTTAACAAGAGTGCTCGTTTTGACAACAATTAAATTTTAATGCGATAGCACTACAGAGATCGTTTTGCGGAAATTGCTGTGTCGTAATCGTTGTCAGCATTAGCATCGGTGTGGGCATCATTGTCTGTGAGAGAAAAATAAACATATTTTCCATGACTGAGAAATCGAGAAAGATGGAAATAATATATATATATATATATATATATATATATATATATATATATATATATATATTTTAAATTCGGGTCCGAGTGAGAATCTAACGCAGACCATTTTCGTGGAAAGCAGGTGTTTTACCACATCAACGCATATTGCTTGGATATACAGTGACATTAACTTCGTCTGTTTTCAAATGCAGAGAAAATAACTTTCATGATGCAACAACAGATTTTTTCCTGTATTGAGGCGTCACAATCCACCATCTAGTACCACAGTATCATTGTATGGTACAAGCATACATTACCATCGGGCATCACAACATGTCACTATCATACCAACTTATCTTTACTGACAGAAGTCACTTTTAACTTTGTCGACTACATAGTATATTCTAAAATTTAAACTTATCAAGTAACATCGTCAAGAGTCCGACGGAATGCCGTCTGGTCGGGGACAAACATAGTGCAAAATAACAAAAACAAAAACGCCGACCAAGGTGAAATACACAAAACTTAAAGAAACGTTTCGGCTCCCCACACGGGAGCCTTGTTCACAGTGAACAAGGCTCCCGTGTGGGGAGCCGAAACGTCTTTTTAAGTTTTGTGTATTTCACCTTGGTCGGCGTTTTTGTTTTTGTTATTTCGCATCAAGTAACATCATACAATTAAAAAGTATGCACTACATGGTCGAAGCACGCACTAGAGACAGGATATCACTGTCTCGTTCAAATTTTAAAGGTGAAGCTTCAGCATCGCCCAGTTTTTGTGTCTTACTAATTTCATCATGAATACAGCTACTCAGAATCTTTCGGTAAAACGTGAAACATGGATAGCGTGTTTCAGTTAACCTGACTTCTTTTCCTCACACAGGCTTTTCACTCCAGATAAGCTAGAATCAAATCAATGCCATGCTGTCCGCATTGCACAATGCTGACTCCCATTTTCGTTACACGACCCACGCAAACAGCTATCCAAGCAAAAGGAAAAGCGAAGTTCCGACGCAAGAAATGCGCAAAAAATTCGCAAGAGGCTTCAGTAAATCTTGATGCAGAAACTAATTTGGAGAAAGCAAATTTACTTGAGGGCCCCCCGAAAAATAGTCTGTGTTTTCTCTCTCATTTTTTCTGCTTGTAAGCACGGCCACTTGTACGAATCGGACAGTTTCGTTCGACGAATGGAGTCCCGGGAATTGTTGTCTAGTGAAAAGAGAAGTGGCAAAAAGACCAATTCTGAGGAAGACACTTTTGTGCCATTGGTATTGCTCCTTTCTTTATGGCTTTGTTACCTTTCTTCTAGGGGTTTACGAGCAAAGACTTGTTCTCTCTTTTCTGAACAAACTAACAAAGCAGAAGCTTATGAAAAACAAAGGAGGTCCAAAATACACAAAATTATCTAATGAAACTTTTGACCACACTCTCAAGCAATATCGGACAACGTCCGACCCATTTATCTTCGTCACTTTTGCTTGCTGCGCCACTTTACACGAATGCCGCAAACAGATAAAACAAAATATCCCATAATCGTTTAAAACATTTTCTTTCGCCAATTAGATTTTTCTATAGGGTGATGTCTCGCCTGTACTGAAGACCTAAGGGCTAAACTGTCAGGTCAAGTTGCGATAAAAAATGAAGGCTCAATCCTTTGGCGATGCTCCGGTATCGGACGATGCCAAGACCATTCGGAGGTGCCACTCGCACTTTGGCACCACTCGCAATCCACAGAGCCAAGACTAGTGTGAACAAATCAATATACAAAATATCGATCGTTCTGCGAGTTTCGAAGCATCAGATTACATAAGAATGACACGAGACGTTTCTAGAAGTATCCAAGGGAAGAGGGTTCTAACTTTGTGATTCATTTAATTCGATTGAGTGTGATCCGATTTTTCGGGCCGCAGCTTAGTGTCGAAGAAGGAAAGAATTGAGTTCGAAGATTTGCACGATACTGAAAGAATGACATTCTATTACACTGTACTACCGTGAGCTGTTATCCACTGCCCATTTTACGATACGTTTTTACCATCCATTCAAGTGCAATGACAACATGATGGCAACGTCACCGTACGAACGTCCCCTTCTTTAAACTTGGCAAGACATTTTACTGTAGTTTGATAATACCATATCACCATTTGATGCACGAGAGACTTCTTTTTTTTTCTTTTTCTAGTATCAACTTCAACTTTTGCTCTTCGAAGTCGCAGCCTTTGCGACGGCACCGAAAATAAGTTTCAGCTTGATCAACGTTCCTTGTAGTCAACGTTTAAATTTGACATAGTTTGCGATAAATATATATAAAATTATTAAGACCAATTGTGCAAACAAGACAACATAGATGAAGTAGAGACACAAAAACCTCCTCCTCTGAGTCCATTTTTGTTTATCCTGTCTTTGAACGTAGACATGTACCAACCGCCTCAGCTCTTTGTTATTATAAACAAACGGTTTCTTTCGTAGATCCTTCAATTATAAGCACTGTACATACAACATGATTCATATATTTTCTTTTAAACTCGCTGTGTTTCATAGCTCACAAGCAGAGTACACCCAAGATCAAAATCTAAAAAAAAAAACATGTAAGTGTCGCAGTAGAGCCCATACTTAGCGCTTTGATCATGGTGCTGTCTATAAACAAATACGATTCTGCCAGGTTTCGAAAGAAACGAAACGTTTCTTCCTGTCACTGTCTGAGAGAGAGAGAGAGAGAGAGAGAGAGAGAGATAAAGATTCAAGGAAAGGCAGGAAGGTTAACCAGACGCACATCCGGTTTGCTACCCTGCACTGGGGAAGGGATAAAGGGGAGAAAAGAGGTTGCAGAAAGATGAGAAGGTACACACAATCACGAGCACACTCGGGGAGCACACACAGTCTACAGGCGGTCGCTCAGGTTTGTTGACTTAGGGTAAAGTAGGAGTGCTTTAGTTGCTTTCTGCGCAACTGAGGCAGATGCCCAAGGTCCTAGTATCTTCTGCACACAAAATGGTCCGGGGTCAAGTCGATTCAAAACCATCCGGAGCTGGCATCGCTGTGTGTCGTAGCAAGCGCAGCTGCACAGGACGTGTTCGATGGTCTCTTCAGCTCCGCAATAGTCGCATGTAGGAGTGTCTGCCATACCAATGCGAAAGGAGTACACCTTTGTAAATGCAACACCCAACCAAAGGCGGCATAACAGTGTCGCATCGGAGCGGGAAAGTTGTGATGGTAGCTTTAGCTTGAGCGAAGGATCCAGTTCATAAAATTGACACCTTTGGAAGCTGGTAGACAACCAGAACGTGCTAGTGAGATCTCGAGCCAGCAGGTAAAGTTGTCTTGCTGCATCATTCCTTGATAGGGGAATCGGGACTACACGGGTTTCTTCATGGGCTGAGCGGGCTGCATCATCTGCTAATTGATTTCCGGTAATATCGATATGTCCAGGCAGCCATTGATATATAATATCATGCCCTCGTGCTAGAGCTTCATGATGGCAATGTCTTATTTCTTGTACCAGTTGGTCATGACTCCTCCTACGCATGGCAGACTGCAAACTCTGAAGCGCTGCCTTCGAATCACAGAATATGACCCATTTTCCTGGACGTTCTTGAACGAGATATTGTAAAGCAGCCCTTATAGCAGCAAGCTCTGATGCCGCAGATGTAGTCATATGCGACAACTTAAAGTTGATTGTCATTTCTGCAGCCGGAATTACAGCGGCACCTGATGAGCTGCTGGACGAGACGGACCCATCAGTGTATATCTGCGTTCGGTCTAAGTACAACTCATGTAATAATAGCAGTGTTGCTTGCTTCAATGCTACTCTGGAGTGACTGCTTTTCTTTTTGATTCCCGGAATTTCTAGACGTACTTGCGGCTGGTCGAGGCACCACAAAGGACATGCCGTTCTCGCAGCTGGCGTATATCCTGATGGAATGCTGTTTAGGTGCTTGGCTATGACGTCTGAAAACGTAGCACGTGGTCTTCCGGAAGGTAGAAGGGCCAAGTGGTGGTCGGGGACACGACTAGCATGTCGAATGTGCGCTCTGAGGCAATCCACAGCTATATATGTCCTGACCGGATGGTCTTTGGCAAGCATGATTGTGGCATAAGTAGAAGCGCATCGGGGCAGTCCTAGGCAGACACGCAGTGCCTGACCCTGCAAACTCTCCAATGAATGAGTATTCGATTTGCAAGTGTTAGTCAGTACCGTCAAGCTGTAGCGCAATAGACCCAGAAATAGGGCCCTGTACAGCTGTAGCATGGAGGCCACAGAAGTTCCGCATGCTTTACCGCACAAGAATTTCATGATATGCACAATAGATAGCAGTCTCTTCTTCAAGTACTCACAATGTGGGCTCCACAAAAGACTTCTGTCATTGTCTGAAAACATAATTATTTATTAGTACCTAAGCCAATACGTCGTTGACTCTATAATCTCGCATGTCATCACAATGACACATGATATTGTACATTAAAGCATCCGCAGGCGGAAGCCTTCGCAGTAAGTGGTAATATTTGTTATACTATTAGCTATGTCAGATATACATTGTCAGGGAGTGCTTATGAAATACGCTTTTGCGAATACGGGAGATGGAGGAAAGCCAGGAATCTTCACCAGTGTAGATGAACCGTTATGCTACCTACACAGGCGAGCTCGACAGTTAGAAGGAGGGACACAACGAGAGAGAGGAACTAAGACAAAGAGGGCCAGTACATGCCCACAAAGTCACACTCCTCGAAGTCACGATATCGGTATTGGTCTATAACCACCGCTGCAAGTATGGTTCCTTCGAAAATTTCAGCTTTCTTTCATCGACTTCATTCAATTAAAAAGTTCGTTAATTTAGCTTATCTTATGTCTGTTCCAACTGATGTTTTAACTATCTAAAGATGCCTACGGTTACAGAAGTAATTATGAAGGCATCGAACGAGTATAGCATTACTCCAATTTTTGGAAATTCGGAACACATTTCTCGAAACGTCTCATATATATAGCACGAAGACGTTCGCCATAAAAATAACGTAGCATGAAACATAAAAAAAAATCGTGAACGGTTATGACGACGATGAGTGAGACTAAGTGAGGTTTGAGGCCGTAAGCGACACTGGCTGAAAAGGTCCCGTATGTGGCCCTTGATCAATAATGTCAACTGGGCATCAGCACTCCCGCCACATCTACGCAGACACATCCTGATCGCGAGAACTGGGCCAAAGAAAACAAGATGTTGACAACGTATTGAGCCACTACAGTGACACCTTAGGTCACCAAAAATCTGAAAAACCATCGTCTTTCAGGAACACCAAGCATAGGAAAATGTCTCCTCTTTTTAGCTTTATACACGTTCTTTTCATTTCTTTTCTATCTGTCACACACTTCTTTGCGTTACTTCCCGATTTCTATTATGGTCTTTTCTCTCACATTTCCATCATTGTGCCTTTTTCTTCGTTAAGGCTTCGTTGTAGCACACGACTACTTCTTCTTTCAGGCAAAAGTAAGCAGCTTTCCGGCTCTGTTTTTTTTTTATTTCATAAGTATGCCCTTAGGTTTAATAATTTTTATTCAAAAATACACATACAGCCCCGCCACGGCGGCCTTGTTGCTAAGGTACTCGGCTGCTGTCCCGTAAGTCGAGGGATCAAATCCCGGCTGTGGCGGCTGCATTTTTGATGGAGGCGAAAATGGTGTAAGCCCGAGTGCTCAGATTTGGGTGCACGTTAAAGAACCCCAGGTGGTCGAAATTTCCGGAGCTTTCCACTACGGCGTCTCTCATAATTATATGGTGGTTTTGGGACGTTAAACCTTACAGATCAATCAATCAATCAAAAATACACATACAAGTTGTCGTCTTGTATATAAAGTCTAATAGAGAACGGTGGTGTGGTCCGCGAAGCCAGCGGTCAAAGTCGGAGGTTGGCCAGGCCTGAGACCTGTTGCATGGGGGTGACGGCGACGACCTAATTGTAGACCAGTGCAGGTCCACAGTAAGTGTCAGGCAGTTACATCTTGGATTGGGACGTCACAAAATGGGCATGATGTGTCATACGGGCGTCGGTACTTTTGCGCCCAAAGAGTGGTGACAGATGAGGTAAGCGCAACACCAACAAGAAGCCTCCGCAACGTAACAACCTCTCGGTGGGTTAAACCACCAGTAAGGTCTGATCCACACGGAAATATGAGAGCTCATGTGGCACGTCAGAGGCTTTCTTTTTCCCGGAGCATCTGTCCTAGGGCGTCCTCAGGAAAATGCGCGAGCGGGTGTGGGGTAACTTGAGGGTGGGTTGCCAAATCTGCTTTGACAAGGTCTGGTAAAGCGACCCATGAAACCGACTGAACACGTATTTGCAGATGCGGAGGCAGTAAGAACGTGAATGGTATCCGAGAGTGACGTAGAGCGATACACTAGTCGTGTATCGTATATAGCTTGCGTCGAGTCCGTACGAATTTCGAGCTGAGAGCATCTGCCACGTTGTAGAAGAGATAACAGCGCTACCAGTCCATCACGTATTGCAACTGGTCAAAACGTTGAGCCGGTGGTGCAGGATCAGCAAAATATGAGCTTGTCTGGCCAGCCTCTGGTATTAATGGACATACAAGGGCAGTGTGAACGGTGGTGCCACTTACACTAGCATCCGTATAAGCGACGACAGTAGCGGCATCTAGGTTATCAATACGAAGTAGGCGGAATACTTGGGCGTTCGTCTGGCGTGGAACCGGACTATAAAGGCGACCAAGGGGCTTGTTTTCTGTCAGTTGCATTTTCTTCCACGGGGCAATAGTGGTCGTCTCTGAAGGTGTGTGGTGAACTTCTTTGCCCATGTACCATGCCAATGCAGTAGCCGAACAGAACGTTGATGGCTTGAGGTTGCGCGCACAACGACGCTGATATACTCATTCACTACTTGTGTTTAGTTGGGACTTTTGTTGAAGTACTGTCAGTGGAGTAGTGCTTGGCAGTCCAGTTATGGCGCACATGGCTTCGTGGTTGATCACCTCTAGACCATCACCTAACTCTGCCAGCGTGAGGTGATGAAACTGAGCGCGTTAAACAAGCCCTGGCTGCAATATCGAACGGATAAGGCGGAGAGCCATGTTGTAGTTAGCACCATAGATTTCTTCGCAGTCTTTCGTATGAGGTGTATTGTTTCTGATGCCTGCTGCTTAGCACTTTTGATGTAAGGTCCTGCAGATCCTGTGTCGTAAATTCCCAGGCCAAGCACGCGGAGATTTGAGGCTTCATGTAGTGGCCGCTGATCCAAAGTTAACTGCAGAGGCCAGACTCCCTGTTTACGACGTCCATACTTGTTTGCAACCGACATGAACTTCGTTTTTTCTTAGAATTCGAGACCAATCTGGGTGCACAAGTTGTGCGTTATGTTGAGCGCCTCTTGCAAAGCTTGTTCTTGACATCTGATTCATGGGAGCACTGTCCATGGAGTGATACCGTCTGCATGTATAATGTATTTTTCGTGGTGTATTACCGACAGCTTCCATGCCAGTGAAGGAGGGCCACGTTAAAAAGACTGGTGCGAGCACAGATCCTTGCGGGACACCTCTATTGGAAACAAACTTTCCAACTGGCTGACCAGCTAGGCGAATAGAGATGCTGCGATCATTAAAAAAGGCTTTAACGAACGCGCACACTCTACTGGGAAGGTTGAGCCAGTGGAGAATTTCCACAATAGCATTATGACTCACATTATCATATGCTTTACAGATGCCCATAGACAGAATGGTGCGAATAAGCCGATAGCGACCTCCAACGAGAACCATAGATGAGATGTAGGCGAGGCCATCCTAAGTGCCCAGATGTGGACGGAACCCAGTTTGGCCAGAATGATACCAGGAGTATTTCTCGAGCCACGACGTAATGTGTGTCGCTAGCACACGCTCTGTCAGTTTGGCCAATGTTGACGTGAGAGCTATCAGACGCATCTGTGCGATATTTCTCGGAGGTTTTTCTGGTTTAGGAATGACAACCATTTTTGCATGTCGCCAAGAGTCAGGAGTGGTTCAGCCCAAGCTTTGCTTATGACCTTTAACCGGGCAAATAGAACCTTGCCTTCCATGTTTTTGTAAAGTTGATAAGGTATGCCACCTGATACTGGTGCTTTGCTCAGCTTTGATAGGTCTATTGCTGATGAGAATTAGGCCATAGTAAAATTAGCCTGTATTCCCTGTACATCGGTAAGCGTACGAAGCATACCTGCATAGACTGGCAGGCAGTTCTGAGCCGTGAGTGGAGGTAGGGTCATGTCTTACCCAAGAACATTCTCTTTCAAGGTCGCGTATTTATATTAGAGAAAACATGTTACTAAATCACATAGGTCGGTAAAAGGGTTGAAGCTCACTCACATTCACTCACGATATATATTTTGAGCTTAGGATACACTAGGCTCATATTTATCAAAACTTTCGTGTGCCTGACTCACTCGGACTCACATTCACGAAAATTTTTTTCGACCGTACTTACTCAGACTCACCACTCCATTGCGAGAAATTCGGTTGCTAAAGTACTCTTTCTTTGCAGTTGAAATGGTTTCGTTCAATATGTATGAGTCTATCGTGCGCCATTCTTTCAGCGAAGCGTTAAATGACTGTCTCTTTAGTTTTCTATACATATTATATTTTTTTTCCTGGAGCCCAAAATCGAGTATAATATCAATAGGTCTCTAAGCACTTTATGGTTGGACGCCACATATGAAAATGTAGTAGCAGTATTTACTGCCTTTGAATACAGTTCAACAAACCTGTCATAGCTCTCGTTTGAGGATGTCAGCTCAAGCACAGGTACCCAATCTATGGCACGTACACTTTTAGCAAAAAGCCCCGAGTAAAATTAAGAATTGATGAAACACTTATGAATTAGTTGAAAGCCATAGAAAAGAACAAAAGCGTCAGGGTAATGATCTTTAATAGCAACATCAAACACAAAATCAGAATTATAGAGTGAAGTATTATATAAGACATAATCAATAACCATCCTGCTATCATCAGCGATTCATGTGCGAGTATGATCAAGAAAAAAACCATGCCTTGTAAGACATATTACATATCTGTAGTAAGTTGAAAAGGTTATATCTGAGAGATCAATATTCAAATCTCCCATTATAATCACAGCAGGTTTGTAATTTGAAGAGGTCTCAAAAAATTGTACCCATATTATCACTAAAGTGATCATAATATACTGAGGGTGATCTATTAACAACACCGAAGATCTGATTCTGTGGCGTTTTCATCTGTTGTTATCAATTTCTATCCAGACGGATTCAGAACCCATCAGGTGAATGTGGGCCCTGAACTTGAGCTGCTGAACAAACACGTGAAGGCATTGCCTGCAGAGCGTGCTTTACAGCAAACATGTTGTTCTACAGGAGAAGCGCACTTTTGCAATAATGAGCTCAGTATTCTTTTTTTTTTTTTTTGCGAGTCTGAAATGAGAGTTGTTATGTTTATTCATAACGTTTACTTTTTATACGTGTTTTTTTTATTCTAACGTCGCAGGTTTGTTCCCAGCTAACGCCAAGTTCTCTTTTCGTCCACTTTTATTCACATTTACATTACAATTACTTCTAATAACAACCCCTATACCTTCTTTGGCATGAATTCTTGTTAGTTCTTTTCAATATTGTGGTACCAAAAAAAAAACCTAAAATGCACACCTATTTCCTCTTTTTTTAGTCAGTTATTTTTTCAGTAGGTTGATTCCATAGACTTCAAGTAGGTTGCCGTGTTACCTTGATTGTATTCGAAATCACCCTGCTGAGCATGTTACGCCACGGGAAAATTAATTTAATGCGCCTACGATTAACACCCCGCAACATCTTAGTGGCTAACCTGCCAGAATGCTAAGCTCTAGAGTTCACTTCGCGTGCTCTCGAACCATAAGGTGACGAAAAAAAAATTCTGCAAAGGCGAAGCATGCAGAGAAGCGTGTTTCAGCTCCAGTAGCGTGGCACCTCAGGAGCCGCAAAGCCTCCAGTGTTTTGAGAGGGATTTAGCCTGAAGCCGAGCATGTAGGCAAGGCTGTTTCCGCTCCGTTGACGTCATCGGAAAACTGCGTCGGAATGCAGCTTACCCTGAGGTAATGATCATAATGACGATGATCATGGCCTATCAGTATGGCCCGCTTTCGGTTCCCTAAGGCAATTAGGGTGTAGTGGACAGTGAGCCTCGCGTCCGCGCAAGATAAACACGCTGAAGCTCGGACTTCATAATTCATAATTCTTTATATATACAATTCATAGGTGATCAATTCTATCAAATTCGTCAGTTGGTCCATCCCCCAGAGTGGGTGTGAGTCATACGTACAGGCCACCACCACCATCATCTTCTTCTTCATCTTCATCATCATCATCATCATCATCATCACTTCATGACCATAATATAACCTCTGTTCATGGAGTCATGGAGTCTTGCGCACACAGTGATGCCTTCAGTCGACGGTGGAAGCATTCCACCATTCAGTTCGAACTGGAGTGCTAAGCTGTAGTTTATATTGATATATACGTGAAGTTTAACGTCCCAAAACCACCATATGATTCTGAGAGACGCCGTAGTGTAGGGCTCCGGAAATTTAGACCACCTGAGGTTCTTTAATGTGCACCCAGATCTGAGCACACGGGCCTACAACATTACCGCCTCCATCGGAAATGCAGCCGCCGCAGCCGGAATTCTAACCCGCGACCTGCGGGTCAGCAGCCGAGTACCTTAGCTACTAGACCACCACGGCGGGGCAAAGCTGTAGTTCCTATGTGAATAAACCACAGATCAGAATCGACAGGCCAGAACTCGGTAAGCTTGCTTGTGGCGACGAAAGGTGTTGCATATTCTTGGAAGCACTGACGTCAGAGAGAGGCTGCAGGACGACGAGTGGCGACGCCGGAAGTTTCCGGGGTCACCATCTTATGGGAGCAGAAAGCTCAACACAAACAAACGGCCATGAAGTCCTAATTTGATCTCTTCGTCTTCCGCACTTTCCACCACAAGGGAATCCCGATTTTCAGTGAACCAGTGGCAGGTAGTGCAATTTAACCAACTTTCGTGGCGCACAGCCGCTTTTCTTACGTACCGTGACTACATGACCCACCGTAACGACATTAGACGCCAACAACTCCAGCCCCTAAGGCGCTTCGCAGCCGGAAATTCTCTTACATCGGTCACAAGGCAAGTGCACCAATAAAAATACCCTAGTCACGGTAGCTCACAAAAACTGGCAGGAACAAAAAAATAGAGGCGTAACAATAAAATAAGGGAAGGCAGAAGGGGGGATAATAAAATTCACAGAAATAACTTGTACGTTGCTACACATTAGGAAGGAAATATGATCCGGCCAGAAGACGTGATAAGAAGGCCAGATAACCAATCATCAGTCAGAGCAACGCCGTGGGTACAAACAAAGCAGAAGTGCGGCAGCGGATGGCAAAGGATTAGATGATGCTACACATACAGAAATGTTCAGGCATTAAACTGAACGCATTGGGAAAATATTTGTCTTTTAGTAGACATAAAACGGAGAGATGATGAAGGCTAAGTAAAATTTTCAGGACATGTCTGTATTCTATCTTTGGCTTCAGCAGAACACAATTTAATTCATTTTTGCCGATAAACAATTCTGTAGATCACCGCGGCCGCCCTCACCATGAAGAACGTTCAGGCTAATCTGTACGAAAGTCGGGGAATAGTGTGAAGAACTCGTTTTTCTCCATTACACACGAATAACTTAACCAACCGACAGTTGAGCTAAAGAAAGCACAGCAGACTGTATTTGTGGTTCCTTAGATGTACTGTGATAATTCTCACTTGAATATAAATAAAGACGGGTGACTAATCACCCTTTCTTACAGTGGGGTCCAAACTCATAACCCTTGAATGACGCCTCTGTCGCTCTACTATTTGTACTACAAGAGCACTCGCTGCTCCTCCACTTTTTTTAGAGTATCTACGTGTGCCTAATGCCTGGGAGTGTTATCCAGCGCCAATCCTAGACCAGGCGGCGAGTGTGGAGCACTCTTTTTTGCCAGAGTGTGTCACAGGGCACGTGATCTTTGCACGATATGGCGGCTCACCAGTTTTCATCGCATGGTATACCATCTAAGGCACCTAACCCACCGGGAAGAAGCCCTCGCTATGTTGCGCTCTGCGATAACATGATTGTGCCTTCCTTTTATTCCTTACGAAGCGTCTTTTCAAGCCGATAATGGTGCTTGTGCTACTTGGAAATGACAATTTATTAGTACGTAAAAATAACAATACCTAATGTCTCTTGGAACAATGAGCAAATACGTCCAAGTGAGCACTTGCTACGCTGATGTGCGATAATCTCTCATTTTTACTTTGCTGCTGTTGGTGGTTTCAAACGCAAGCAAGAAACGTTACTAAGCGGGTGTCCACACGATGCACCGAATCAGTCTTTTCCGCAGCAGACGTCGAATCACGTGACCCCACGTTGCGGATTTCTGCCATCTTTGCCGGGTCCGCCGACGTCGCTGACGGAAAATGCCAAGCTTTTTTTCGCACTCAGATTCACGCGGAATAACACAACAGATTTAGCTGATGGCGTCACTACAGGTCTTGCAACAAGCGATGATTATTCTTTTTCTCGTTTGGTTTCGTAAATTTAGCTGACGAAGTTATAAGGGTATTTTTTGGTGTCACTAAGCAAACTCGCACGGTACAGTTGGTGTTGCACAACCAGATGCTTGTTAGCAAAGTAGTCACTTTGCCAACAAGATCGTTTTGCAGGAAAGAAGAACGTTTCATCGTCTAATTCTGCTAATGCGACAGCCATCGCAGCTAATCACCGCTTTCTTTCTACCTCCATATTCACTTCAACTTCAAACTCTGCGCTATATACGGAAACATACACCTTCAACACTTTTGCTAGCGATGAATGGGTTTTCGACTTTCATACTGGTCGCGCCATCTAAAAAAAAGTAGGAATAAACAAACATTCACGCATTATTATGAACTCCGAAATTCGGTAGCCCTCGCGCTATTGCAGATCACCAAGCTCATGTTCTGCCAACAGCGGCACTCAAGCCTACAGCTCTCAGAAAACGAGTACGGCACTCGGAAACTGTACCAAATTTTCATGTATACGTTGCCGTCAAAGCTTGAGGACACAAACTTAAAGCCGGCACAACCATAAGTTTGGGAATAACAGCCCACGAAATGCACGATGAAGAGCTCAATGATTCGAAGCGGGCAGTTCTCGCTTCAGAATGCGCCACCAGGTTTTTTTTTATCTCCAGCGCATCCGTCTACTCGCTTCGTCCGTCATCTGGGTGTGCTTCGCAGTCGGACTAGCGGCAGAACAATCGTCCGCGGGAGAGATTTGCGAGGATATGTCCGTCGTGTGGACACACGCCGAAGAGGCATAATATCCGATGGATATGCCTCTGGGAAATATAAAAGCGCCAAAGTACTTAGCAGACAAGGTATACTAAACATTGTAAAGCTCCGCGGTCATCCACGTGTTTTCCTTTTGTGTGTGTACCTTTACCGCACGTACTTGCAAGTTTGATCCATACACGAGAGGTAGGTATATTACATTAGAAGGCTAATTTTCCCGCTAAGTACTTTCAAGTTCTTTCTACGTTCACGCTAAACGTACAACTCAAAACAGATGTTTTTAGAGACTCAAACAATCATGAAGAGAAAAATAATTCTGAGAAGTGATAGCCTGTACATTATAAAAAGTTATTGTCTGCCTCAATCCTGCCTAAGGGGATAGAAAATAACGCCAAAAGATGGTGTGAAACATTTTGATTAAGGGAATGCAGCAGAATTCACATGTTTTAACATTTCCATTTCATGTTCAATATTAGAATCTGCGTTTATCTCCATCACTGTGTAGCCAAAGTTTCTTCGAGTTTTTTCTTCATTGCAGACGCAGCATGTCAGACGAATATGACACTTCCCAGCAGCAATTTCGAACCGAGAGAATTGCAAATAAGGTGCAAGTAACTCAAGAATAAACTCAAGGAGAAGGCTTTGCCATTATTGCTAGCTCCTTGCATGTAGGAAAACCCGATACTTGACGCCGTGAGTGCCTATGCGCCAGAGATCTGCATTTGTCAGACGGGAACCAAAAAAAATGCAGATTCGAGGCTTTAATTTAAAAGGCAGAGTTTGCTAGCGAGTGGCGCGAGCCTTTTTATTTCTTCTTTATGTTTTATGCGTTATTTTGAATGAATATACTTGGGAAGAAGCACAGTAATGGGTGCACGTTTTCGTAGGATCCGGGGATGTGTGCTTGTATGTCTATCAGTAAATGTGCTTGTGTAGGTGTTTCTGCACATTCGAGCTTGTTTTTGTTTTCTTACTCGGTATTTCGTGCTGACATCACGGCTCTCGTCTTTCGTGCAGCTTTTCGTTACGCAACACAACATAGTGTTTTATTCTGCGACAATAGAACTAGGGGAAAAGACATATAATGGAAACAAGCTGCATAAAATTTGATGCGACTAGATTAGATTACAGCAGAAAGATGAACGGAGAGACAGACGAACGGAAGACAAGATTGCTTTAGACTGATGTCGGACGGATGAATGGAGGAAGTCAGCTCTCTGCTGAATTCGGTGTGTTCACTTCGTCATGCTCGATAGCTAATGGCATCCGTATATGTGATGCCGATAAATTCTTTTTTCATGAAAATCTCCACATCAAATTGTGACATAGTAAGGTTCGTATAGTAAGGTTCACTTAACACAGGCCCGAGTACAATACCTGTGTCATTCAATATGAGGCAACACGACACAGAAAAAAATTGAACACCAAAGCTTCACAAGCGTACAAAATATTATTGAGCATTGAGCAAGATGACACAAATGGATAAATTGCTTTTTAGAGAACTTTGTGAAGGTATAAAACCTCTTACACACATAATAAAACATAAGAAAGCATTAAATATCTCGCCATATTTGCCTGCGGTACCACCAAGTTGTCTTGAAATCTACTTTAATTGCTACATCTCGCATAGACAAAAAAATATTACAGCATATCCACGCAGTGAAGGATGATGAGTGGGGCGAAGCGTCCATCAGCCCGTCCGTGCTTCCGTCCGTCCGTTTGTTCTCGCTTGCTTCCGTCCGTTCACGCGACCATTCGTGCGTCCATCCATGCGTCCGTCCGTCTGTCCATGTGTCCATTCATCCGTACGTCCACGCGTACGTCCATCTGTCCGTCCGTCTTCTATTATTTCTGTCCATCCGTCAGTGCGTCCATCCAGTGAACACTCCAAGAACCACCAACTCGCATCTCGCATCCCCAGGGGCACATACCCGCTCCGCGCGTCCATCCATCCGTCCATCCGTGTGCTAGTCTGTCTGTGCGTCTATCCATGCGTCAGTCCGTGCGTCCATCTAGTGAACACTCCAAGTACCGCCATCCCCCATCTCGCATCCTGGTGGCTACGTACGACAACGACGCAGGATTAGCAGGTCCACGCCTTAAGAGGCTTCGCCCCCCAAAAAAGGAGAGCATATCCTCGGGTTGAATGATGGAGAGTGGGGCGAAGCTGGGTCCCCACGCCACTGCCACGCCCCTTCAGCCTCCCGTTGTCGTACTGCAGGGTCCTCACTTCTCGCGGCGTGAGAACCAGGGACGGAGTGATGTAGGTAAAGTAGGACGACTTGGTAGATCATACGTACACGTTGGATCACGTCAACCATATTACGTAACCTTGATGAATAAGATTAAAAAATAGAAGCGAAGCTTTGCCAGTAACTCTAGTTATCTCCGCAAAAGTAGAACATTATTATTATTATTATTATTATTATTATTATTATTATTATTATTCAAATGTTTCATTTATATATATATATATATATATATATATATATATATATATATATTTCATGTATAAATAAAAAGTAGTGTGTAACAGTACAAAAGTACATGTCTCCCAGACTTCTTCCTTAATGTATGACCACATTAAAGCATGCTTAGAGCTGCCCTCGCACTTCAGAATGCGGAGTAGTGTAGTCGTCTGTAATATTTCGTCGTTGTCACTAGTAGGCTCACCTTTAACACAATTTGATTCAAACTCAAGTTCCTGATATTATTTGCATTTCACCATCACGAAATTACTGGGAGACATATTTCAGACAGCCACAACATTTCTGCGCTTCAAAGCGTTCTTACCAAAATCATAAGAGCTCGATTAAATATTCAACTGCAGTCCGTGTTTGACAATAGGAGCGGGTTTAAAAAAACTGATGAAAGAGAATTCAGTTTAACGCAACCTATATAAGAAAAAAATCATAACATTCATGCGTACTTTGTTTTAAACAACCTGCATTGACTACTACGGTTTTTAAGTGGGTTAATTGTTCCATGAACGTTGTGAAAAAACTAGCGCACTGGACGAAAAACATACGGGACACTGCGCTGACCATCAACACAGGTTCAACTCAGAATTGATGGTCAGCGCTGTGTGTTGTGGGTTCGTACCATATAGTCTGCGCCGTTTTGCCACCATGTTCAACAACTATCGCGTAACAGCATGAACAGTGGTGGTTGCGCAGTGCGTGAGTGTGTGCGCGTTTTCATTTTGTTTGTTTTTATCTATTCAACTTTTATTTTTTCTCCTACCTTTCTATTATCTTTCCTTTTCCCTATAGCAGGGTAGCGCCCCGGATAATTTCATCACGTTAAGCTCCCTGCCTTAACCTTTCTCTCTGTTCTAACATTCAAGCTAAGTCTTAGTGCACAGTGTCCTGGAACGCAACTCTTAGGGTTGTGCGTTGAATGGCGTCCCCATTGGCGCTGACGTTGTCGGCGCAACTAACATAGCGAACGAGTACGAAAGTCGAACACAGAGTCTGTTGATACAACGAGCAACGGGCCTGTGGCCTGACTTCTTTCCTCCGTCAGCGACACTGGTCCCTCATTAGGAGCTCATGCGCATGCGGGTTTGGCACGTGCACTGCTGCTGCTTCGCTTGTCGCAACGGGGCTGTCGGCGCTTCGCTTGGTTCGCGGCGCCTGCAATGCACAGAGTGGTCCTGCAGCATGCGCGGAGGCCACGTCCAGAAGGTGGACGGGCCCTGACTGCGACAGCAAGAACCATGGTGTCTAATCACTGACAGGCGAAGAGGCATAACACCAGGGCCTTGTTCATCCCCGAACACGCCGAATGAAGGAGTGTCACTGAGATCCTTGCCAACACCGTCTTTTTCGTTCCTGTTTACCCCAGTGGCGACACGAAGCGCATCAACAAGCAGTCTGTTTCGGCGCTGCTCGATGGGGAGTCGAAACCATCGACATCAGGGTGAACCCGTGTAAGAACGTCATGTCAATTGATGCTTTTAAAAAAGTGACAGCACTGGATAGAATCAGCGTCCGCTCCTACATTCCAGTTGGCTTCACCGGCGTCATCTGCAACGTTGACGCGGCGATCCCCAGCTCCAACTTGCTGGGGCTGGTCAAACCGGCTGATGAAGCTACCATTATCTCCAAGATTGCCCGTTTGGGTACCTCATGCTGCGTGAAAATGTATTTTATGTAAAGGCTGACCACATACGACATTCTCTAAGACCTTTTGTGCCTAGACCACTGCATTTTAACAACTGTATAAGACTAAGTCACGCCAGAACCGTGTGCGAAAATAGGCGAGTATATTCTTACTGTGCTGAAGTTCATTGCTTCGACGATTTCATAGTCGATGTCCTGAAGCGTTCCAAGTGTAATGGACTCCACGAAGCTTCCTTAAAAGGGTGCCCGTAAACGAAGAGGGAAATTGCTGTATTGAAACAAATGGCAAGGGATCATACGTAGGCTGCCGTAGGATCATAGGCTGCCGAGGCCCTCAAAAAGCGGCAACATGGCGCCGTAGTTATTCCAACAAAACCAATGCCTGTGCATCTACAGAGCCCCTTGGACACCCTGCTTCACAGACTTTATCAAACTGACCCTTCACGGCCGGTACAAATTCCACTTGGCCTACATTGCCGAAGCCGCAGTCCTACAGATGGCTGACGGCTAGCGTAGACGGTAACACCAAAGAAAGCATGTACAGATCTGACACAGCTTGGCCTTCGTCACCGAATTCACAGCGACATCCCATCGTCAATAGTGAACACTGAATCAACGACTGACCTGTCACCTGAAAAGCTGCCAAGCTTTTGCGTCTAGCACTGAGGAACGCAGTATTGTTTTTATGTGCTCCGTGCTTTCTATCTACATATACCTATCTTTTAATCTCTTATTTCCCTTCCCCTAGTGTAGTATAGCAAACTGGAAGCGCGTCTGGTTGAGCTTCCTTCCTTCCTTTTCTTGCTTTTTCTCTTCCTCCTTTTCGTTACATTGGCACAACTGGTGATAGCAAAAACTTCAAATTAAAGTTATACAATCATACGAGTATCGAAACTCCCTATAGGGCCCATGTATCAAAACTCGGATACGTCATTGGCCCCTCTGTCGAGAGTGAACAGGTTGTCGCGCCACCTGTTGATCCACAACAGGTGGCGCGATCAACCTGTTGATCCACAACAGGTTGATCCACAGCAGGTAACTTCCGAAAAATTAGGCCAACTGTGTGTCTGAATATCGGAACACAGTTTCGCGACTAGTATAAATAAACAACTCTGCTCCAAAAACCACTGCCATAGCCTTAGTGCGAAGCTCGGCTCCGTATTCACATTAGGATGTATCGTAACCATCTGTGATTTGATTTATTAATCTATTTTTATGAAATTTGCTATACGTCAACTTTTTCTATCTTTTTAAAATTATTTTAACAGCAGCTTCCATGTATTGCTTTTTCTAAAAAGCACGCCAGTAAGCCGATACTTTTTTCATTTTTTTTTCACCACAGTTTCGAATAAAAAAGGCTGTAGGGACCGACAGCTGTCAACTAAGCGTCAATTTGTGGTATGGCTCATTGCTGCCTGTGTTATATTCTTAAGAGTGAGGCGCCATACAGGATATTAAATTTATCTAATTTAATGTAAACGCCCATGGCACAATGAACGTGTAAATTTAAAGCAATTTTAGGAGCGAATGAACCATGTTTTTGGCGAGTTCTGTCACACATGAGCCCCGCAAGGAAAGAAAAACGTGCAATAAGCTTATAAATATAGCAAGCACGATGCCAGCGCCAACTCAGAATTACGTCTGTAGCGACGTAATCTTGATACGACTAATCCAAGCATTACTTCTCAATCGCTGAAAAAGTAGAGTTCCGAGAAAATCGGATTACGAGTCTGGTAATAGGACGCACGTCGTCCCCTCCGGGAAAATATGTACCTTTGCCCGGATCTTTCCAGAGAATTGACACTGTTCTTCTCCAAAACAAAAAAGGCAATACTCGAATCAGCTCGACACCCTAGCTTAGTTATTTCGTTGTTGTTGTTGTTTTTCTGTGCTTTCTTTTTCTGGGCTTAGTGCTGCTGGAACGTTTTTTGTAAGGCATACTTTCGCATAACGCGTAGGTGGAACGTTTGATTTGTTGAAATACCTGCGGCTAGACGGCTGAGAGAGAGAGGGTCCATCTGGCTACCTTGCACGTGAAAAAAAGTGCCAGGTCAAAAAAATGTGAAGGATAGCGCAAGAAAAGGAGATACCAAAGCACTCGCACAGCAGATGAGTATTGACTGTACTACATCCTCACTGTGCTTCGTGACTGCGCACGTGAGAGACTTTCTACATGTACCCCCCCCCCTTTTTTTTTTCAGGCCAAGAAATATGAAACGAGCAATAAATAAGGCAGAACGAAGCCAGCCAAACCTGATGGCAAAAGTCTAATCCCTGTAGCCACAATACAACTTTTTTTGAAGCTTAAACAAGCAAAAATCCTAAGTCACTCATTTTTCTATCCGTTGACCTGGCTGTCATTGCCGAATGTCAGCAGGTATGCGCATTGCGAAATTGCCATTAAGGCTACGAGAATTCAGCATTTCGTCTATTTACAAATTCGCGTAGGTTTCGTACCTACTCAGTTGCGACACATTTATACGCTGTGCAAAGCACACGCGACGTACTCCGGATGATGCAAACGTGGGATTTGGGTGCCATAAGCGAAGTAGGAGCATGCGTATAAAGAGCACGTACGATAAAAACGTCAGAAGTGTGTCCCAACGCTGTGCGTGCTAGTCGCTTCGAGTGTCTGGGCATTTCATTTATGTGCACAGGCAGACTGTGAGGTTTCGAAATTCAAATTAAAGTTCAAGAAACGGCGTCGTGACTTCAAAAAGAATTTCCTTTTTTTTTCATAGTTGCTCACACACGGAGATACATAGCGATAAGGTGTATTTTTATCTATAACTTCGCTTTTTCAGGAAATATGTGAGCCCGACACGTCTTTCTGGCAACGCGGTTATACTTTGAAGACTGCATCAAGTAGATGAGGCAAAAGCTGCTCGCGTAAAATGAACAACACCTCCGGCTTACGGCAGCCCAGCCGCACAAGGGAGGCAGCAATATTTGTGAAAATTTTGGCGTTTCTAAGTGCCTGGATAGTAAGCCCGGAGTACACTGCGAGTCCTTGATCTAATAATTTCTGCAATTTGTATGAGTAAGAAGCAGGAGCGTCAAACTTTGTGCAAGACGTGATGCGCACGTACGTCTTCACAGCAGTGCTTGTCAAAGGCTTTAAGTCTCAAAAATTGAAGTCACGTAGTACTTTGGCGAAGTTCTTTCTTTGTTTCTCGCCGCTAAAGAATATTGTCAGTGATGACCTGCTTTCGCGTTGACTAAAGACCTGTAAGGAGTAGCGCTTTAGGATTGTGCTGTTTGAGAGCGGATGAACTTTGACAGGGCATGGGCAGACACGCAGGCTGAGGTGAAGCAGAGCGTGGAGTGAAAAAGGCACAAAGCAGAGGCATCTAGCGGGAGCGCACCCTTTTTCAGCAACGGACTGTAGAGAGAGGTACAGTGAGCACTACAAAAAAATATTTAATGTATCTACCGAGCAGGATAGAACATCAGGGGGAGGTGGAAGTTTGAAATGACAAAAAATTATTTACCGAAATATATCGCTGAATCGAAAACGTTGTATTCAACAAGAATATCTGGGCTTTCACCCACCACAACCGCGATATGACTATCAGGCATGTTGCAGATGAGGGCTCCGGAAAGTTCAGTCACTTTTCTTCTTCAACCTGCCCCTGATTCTAGAAAAAGAAAATGAGGAGCTCGTTTTTTTTTTGTTAGACAAAATAATTATTAGTTAGATTTATTACACAAAGATGCCAAGAAAGGTATGGGAGATGTAACTAGCAGTAATTGTAATGTAAATGCGAAGAAAGGAAAGCGAACGAAAAGATATCTTGTCGCCTGCAGGGACCAAATCTGCGACCTTCAAATAACGCGTCCAATGCTCCATTACTGAGCAACAGTGGCGGCCGTCCGCCCGTGCACGTATACGTTATCCAAGTAATCTTTTCGTCGACTTTTTTTTATATTCACATTTACATTACAATTACTTTTAGTAGCAACCCCTGTACTTTCTCTGATATAACTGTCTGTTAGTTCTAATTGATATTCTCCTTAAAGTTAAGTAATTAGATGAAGCATTTCGCCTTCATTGAAATGGGACCACAATGGCTGGTATCAAACCTGCCAATCGCTGGTCGGTAATTGAGCACCACAGCTTCGGTACCACCGTGGCGGCTAAAACTGCGACTTCAGCGACACTGCTGATTCGACGTTTTTATGGTGAAGCTATATACCTCCCATAGTACAGTAGGTTTCGGGGCGTAAACGTAAAAAGCCCAGATTAAGGGCCCCTAATCCACCAACATGCACTCACTGGCTCCTCCGATAGCAGACGCGCGCGCTCCTTGCGTTTTCACCTAGGTCACCGGAGAATGGCATTCGGGAAGGCGGACAGAGGAGACGACGAACACACTATAGCAAAGCAAAGAATGAAAAAGTGGTGGTGGTGAGGAAAACTTCATTTGAGCGAAGGCCAAAAGGTAAAACAATATTTAAAAATCAAAACGCCGTTCTGGGCAGCCTTCAGGTTCCCGGTTGTGGCATCCAGGTCATGCCTCGCCGCGACGTCCTCCACCCAAGTCACCCGTCAAAGTTGTAGATCCGGCCTGGTGCTGGACAAAGCGACCTTCCCCTGCTGCGGAGGTGCAAAGAGGCAAGTGTGCGGGGCAGGAGTAGAATATGCGACGATATTTGACGATGGAACTGCTTCATAAACAACAGGCCGGCGAGTGTGACCCGGGATCAAAAGGGGAAAGTCAGGCGGGAGTAGTCTGGGCACCGGAAGTGTTGGTAGTGCTGCGAAAGAGATGTGTGCGATGGGGAAAAATTGAGGCGATAGGGGCGGTAGTGCAGTGTGATGCCATGGTGCGTAAGGAGTGCGTCACGCGCATCCATACCCTCAGGGGGTGAACTTGCTCAGTCATTGTCAGGATGACCCAGATTATATAAATAAGGCAAGGGGAAAGGGTGTCAGAACACAAGATACTTGTGGCCTGAGGTCCATTCATTCAACCACGCAGTTGAATACCACCGGCTTGGAGTCGAAGAAAATGTATTCTGCGGAGATTTGCATTATGGAGGGGGCAAAAGCTGTCTCTTCGTCCTCGACAGATGTGAAGTGTCCACGGAGAGAGTAACCGTGGGTCGGAGAGAGTTGGCGGCTGCAAGGGCTGAGTAGTGGTGGTACGGGGCGGCATCCACACAAGCGCGTGCAACTGTGCTATACTTCTCTATAGAATCGTGCAAAACTACAAGGTCGCGACTAAATTCTGACATGTGGGTGGTTTACGAAGACAAACGGAACATTCTTCTTTGCACCTCAGTATTCGTTTTCAAAAAATGAAAACCCAGAACAAGCATGAAAACTGCAATCTGGATTGTAAGGCACCTGTGAACCACGGAAACACAGCCCCACGCTTTCCCGCTAAAAAATGGGTTTGTGCTGCTCTAGGCACGAGGGTTTCGCATGACGTCATCCCATCGCCATCGACGGACACAGTGTCTGCTACGCCAGGACCCACAGGTTTTTGGGGGTCACGATCGATCGAAATCTCTGCTGGAGTCCCCATGTGGCCACTCTAAAGAAGCGCCTAACGGCCATCGCACAACTTTTCAAGTTCCTCGGAGGCAAAACGTGGGGCACATCAGTGCACGCGATGTTGCATTTGTACAAAACGCTGTTTCTGGGGTACCTGCGGTATAGCTTGCCGGTTCTGACGAACGCTTGCAAAAGCAATATACGCACAATAGAAAACGCCCAGGGCCAGGCACTCAGAGTTTGTCTTGGATTACCACGCTGTACATCAACAGCGGAAACCATCGCAATCGCCAAAGATCATCCGGCCACAGTGCACATTACTTTGGAGGTGCTTAGAGCTCATATTAGACACCTTGCTCGCGCCCCTGCCCACCACCTAGCTTCGCTTCCAGAAGATCGACCGAGTGCCTCCTTCTGTAAGAGAGTATTGACTTTCCGTGAGTGCCTTCCAACAGTCTACACGCCTCCGGAACGGATACTAACACCTCCTTGGTGCTTGGACCGACCAAAACTGCGCTTGACAGTGCCGGGGATTCGCAAGAAGGCGGAGCTCTCGGCGCCAGCTTTAAAGCAGATGATTCTACTCATGCTACACGAAGAATACAAAGATCATGTCAAACTTTACACGGATGGCTCGACAACTGTTGGAGGATCTGCAGGAGCTGTGATCTTCCCAGCAAGAGCCGAAACCATCCAGTTCAGAACGTCACACAAGACGACATCGACAGCCGTGGAGCTCGCGGCACTCCGCAGCGCACTCCGCAGGATTGACCAAGAGACACCACAAAAATGGAGCATTTTTACTGATTCGAAACCAGCTCTCCAATGTCTACAAAATGCTCTACGTCGTGGACCTCAAGACCAATTGGCGCTCGAAATACGACAACTGTACCATCACCTAAAAGACGAAGGACATGACATATCTTTTCAGTGGTTACCAGGCCATTGCGGCATCATCGGTAACGAACATGCCGACAATGCAGCTAAGAATGCACACGAAAATGGAGTGATGGAACCTATTCCACTATCAAGAAGCGACGCAGCAGCAAAGATTAATACGCTTGCGCAGGATGTCGCAAGGTCTATGTGGAATACGCCCGGTTTTCTCCACACCCGTCTTCACCGCCTGGACCCATACCTACGACTTACTATTCCATCTGGCCTACCCCGATCCGAGACGACCCTTCTCTGCCGTATGTGGCTTGGGGTGTCTTTCACGAACGCTTTTACCTGCCGCATCGGAATGAGAGACAGCGCTACATGCGACCATTGCGACAATGACGAAACAATTGAACATATTTTATGCCAGTGCCCCCAGTACAGCTCTCAGCGACAGTCCCTCTCAGCAGTGTTTGCTCGCCTCGACGACCAGCCATTTTCTGAACAGTCAATCTTGGAATGTCGGAAAGATCGAGCTTCACGCCAGAAAGCAACGAAGGCGCTGATGAAGTTTCTGCGAGCGACCCGCCTCGTTGAACGATTGTGACACTACTGTGTGCGAGTGTGTGTGTGTGTGTTTGTGCTTCTCTTCCTCCCTTTCCCTTTTTTTTTCTTGTCTCCCCTTACCCCTTCCCCAGTGCAGGGTAGCAAACCGGATATGTTTTCTGGTTAACCTCCCTGCCTTTCCGCATTAAATTTTCTCTCTCTCTCTATAGGGTCCTTCCATCTCTCTCGTGTGCTTCCCACTTTCACTTATGAAAGGAAGACCCGTCTAACAACTCGTTTTAAGAATGCCATGTGTAGACGATAGGAATTAATGGCACCGGAAAAAGACCTCGCGTGCAATATTCGACGGAAGGAACAAGTTCGTCTAGCTGAAGATCATCGCACAGCCAATCACGGTCTACTGTGCACAGTAACTGCGGACTCTCAGCAGTTACTCTGTAATGACTCCTTTTGATTGTATGAGTGCGAATAGAAATATCTGTAAGACTCTTAGCAATAGAAAACGATGAGTCAGAATCATTACTGGAGCTTCCCTGACAACGTCCATTGTTGAAGGATAATTGCCCGCTACTGAAAGACTCCTTCTGCCTTGTCAACAAATGCTTGCCAAGTAAAACTTCCCTAAAACGCACACAACTACAAGTCACAGCAAAGACAGAGCTTCAAGTGACAGCTGTAAGGCGAGCCCTCTAGAAACCGTAAAAACTGTGTGAGCAGTCGCTCGCATGCAATGTCTGTCTTATGCGTTCCTAGTCATTGTCAGTATGTCGCAGAAGGCGCGGGTATTGATCGATTTCCCATTCGCGGGTCGGTAAGGAGTAAACAGCCATGTGCCATGTATGCATTCCAAGTGTGGCTAGGCGAGGTCTTTTGTTCACGGTAGTGAGCCAAAAGTTTGCGTTCCGCCAGGAGTTCCTTGACTTCATCATTTGTATATGACCTTCCGCTTCTATCGGAATGCCACTATAGCTTCAACCATTGCGTGCGCGCCTTCCCTCTTTATGGTTGCATGCTACTGAGCAAACACTCGGCTTCAAAGCGTCCCCCAACCCTTCGCATTTCCATTCACCCGCTATGAGGAGGTGGAGGGGGGGAGGTTCCGAGTGAACTGGGAGAACTGGCTACGTACACTCTTGCTCTATCGACGCTGCATGCTGACACAGCGAATTTCAAATGTGTAGAAAATAAATTTTAAAAAGAAACGAAGGCAACTTCGCCTTAGTGCTGTGAAGCCTGAAGGAAGTACGGAGTTGGGCAGCCATCCTTGTCTCTCGTCGGTTTCTCTTACTTCACTGATTTTTTTTTCGTTTTTTTTTCTGTGTCTTAATGCGAGAGCGTTAAGGAGCTCGTTTTGTCGAAATTCCGCTCTCGTCATCGGCATCGTTGGTTGTGAGCGAAACATCATCACTTTATCCGTGACAGAAAAATTGAGAAAGGTGCAAAAAAAATAAATAATGCAAATTTTTGGGTTCGAGTAAAGATCAAACGTAGGCCATCTGCGTGGCAAGCAGGTGTTCTGCCAGATAGCCGCAAGATTTCTTGAAACTTCCTTGGACAGAAACACCCTACAAATATCATGAAGCCAAAGGAGTCTCCTTAATGCATAATATAGTACGTGACAAAAGCATCAAATTACGCCAGGCGTCAAACGATGTGACTTGTGTAAGGAGTGGGTGTTCTAGTGGCCCAACCATTAGAAAGCGCTCAGACAAATTTCATCACCAGCAGCAGCATAACCACCAACAGAGTGAGCAGCTGCGTAGGTTCGCCTGTTGCCCTACGCAGTGGTTCTCCGCTAACTTGCAAAAGAATATATACATGCAGTACTGGGAACTTAGCAACTGTGCTTGCAATAGGCATTCAGTGGTGCCTTGAAACAGCCACGGTTACAAGGTTTCTTTGCGGCACGGTTGAGGCATGGAGCGAGAACCAAAGCAGGCTAGCTGCTCGGAAGGCGATGCGCATGAAGTCAGATTACGCTATCATGATCGACTCTTGAAGGCAAAGCTAAAGTGTCTTGTATTTTTTATTTCTATTTATTTTTTCTTCCTATTTTACTCATTCCTCTCTATTTCTCTGTCCGTGTGTTTCTCCCTTGCTTTCCTTTCAATTTTATACGTGGTTTCTGTTTTTCTAGCCATAGTATCAATTTCCGCACCGTCATCAGGATGCTCGAAGAACAAGAGGAATTCTCTTCAGCACGAGCTCGATAGATGCCCTACGTGGTTTTGCCTGCGTTACGCCAAGCGACCACGACTACAACATATAGGAGCCTGGTTCCCTAAAGTGCTCCAAAATTAAATAATGGAAGACGGGACTGTCTCCACAGTATAAAACGGGATTGTCGGTATTTGCGAAAAGGCAGACGCGCCTTTGATGTCCTTCAAAGAAGTCAGAGCAGCCAGTTTTGAAGTCACGTAAATGGTAAATGGCAGCTGCAGAGTTGGGAATGTCAGCCTTTTTAATCTATCTGCGCTCATAAACGCATATTTGAATGTCTTTTTTTCTGTTTCTTAAACGTCCATGTCACTTTCCCTCTCTATCTCGCTCTCTCTCTCTCTCTCTCTCTCTCTCTCTCTCTCTCTCTCTCTCTCGTGTGTGTGTGTGTGTGTGTGTGTGTGTGTGTGTGTGTGTGTGTGTGTGTGTGTGTGTGTGGTGTGTGGTGTGTGGTGTGTGGTGTGTGTGTGTGTGTGTGTGTGTGTGTGTGTGTGTGTGTGTGTGTGTGTGTGTGTGTGTGTGTGTGTGTGTGTGTGTGTGTGTGTGTGTGTGTGTGTGTGTGTGTGTGTGTGTGTGTGTGTGTGTGTGTGTGCGTGTGTGTGCGTGTGTGTGTGTGTGTGTGTGTGTGTGTGTGTGTGTGTGTGTGTGTGTGTGTGTGTGTGTGATTGCACGCGAGTGCATTCTGGTGGTTCTGCAGTTTGCGTCCATGTGACCCTGTCGGCATAGTCGAGACACTTGCGTGTGGTTCCACGGTGTCTTCGAAAGGTGCAAATGATGGCCGCGAAGCTCTTCAAGCGCTCATAGGACAGTGGCACCAATCACTACGAATGAGGCTCGGAAAATGAGTAAAGCACCGATGTGGTAACCATCGTAATCCCGCGCAGTGACTTCCCACTGCGCATCACTGGTCTTGGGTTCCAACGTAACGGTGACGTAACGGTACGCGTGCGTAACGGTACGCGTGCAGTGTACGCACGCGTACCGTGCGTGCAGTGTACGCTTCGTACACTGCACGCGGCTAGGGGCCTCACTGTCGCGTGCAGTGTACGCGTGCGGTGTACGCTTCGTTTTATGTTCACGTGCACACAGACTGTAAATATTCGACCTAGATCCTGGGAGGGTTTCCTCGTCGCGTGCACTTTAGCTGCTCCGTTGTTCAATCGTCCCTTTGATATCTCGTACGTGCTGCCGGCAGGTATCCCACTGTCTTTCAACACCCGTGTGCGTAGATGGCAGGGAAGTAGGCTGAAACGTAATGAAAGTGGGCGCCACAGTAACGCTTGTCCGGCGCCTGCGACGGTTGCGTTTGGCCAGGCATCTATTTAACATGCGAGTTATCTCAATGGCTATCGGTCTTTAATTTTGATTTTTTTTATTTCAACAGCCATGGCACCAATAACGACTGCCTTGCAATAAACGATAAACGTATATCTAGCGGTACATTATTCTGCCCTCACACCTACTACCTCGATTGACTTTGTTCTTGTTTGTCTACAAGATGACACAACCTTCTAGCGCTTGATTGAACGGCTTTCCAGCATTGCCAACGAATCACCAACGACCAAACATGGGTGCACCTTTGAAATACCCACTCATTACGCAATTCTTATGTGTTGATGCCTGACGTGATTGTACGCTCCTGCTATGCAACACTATGTGTGTTAAAAAGGCTCGTCTAATTACATCATATATTTATTAATTTTTTTCGAAGCAGTTTCAAGTGATTACCTGATGTTTGATAGAACACCAGCTGCTCACTATGTAAAAGGATTGGGCTCTCTTCGCACTAGAACTGCTTGTTATCATTTATCTATTTTTAGATACCTCGAATTTGCATTTATGGACAACCTTTTTTTTTTTTGCTCACAGAAAACAATGCCGATGCCAACACCAGAATTTCGGTGATACAAGCTCTTTAACGCTAGTACGGTAATATCTGACGTGCAGTATTTTGACTGCGCATTTGAAGGCTGATGCATAAAACGCCATTTGCGCTGAACTTGTAATAGACGTGCACTAGTAGTTAGTGTTGTAGCATAGCCAGTAACGTCTTAAAAGTTCGTTTAGGACCGTTTTCATACACTCCTTTTATCTACATATAACCTGCCACTGCCGATGTTAACTTTGTAAAATTTAGGTAGCGCTGAATGAACTTTAAATTTCTCACTTTATTTGGCCTCCAAATTATTCAGCAATATACTTCAATTAAGAAATTCAAACGTAACGTTAATGTAACGACACGTTCTATTTTTTTTATATGTAACTGTAACGATTTAATTTTTCATTTGGGGAACTTGTAACGGGAACTCGTTCCGAGAATGTGAAGAAACGAGGAACGAATTTTGGTTCCTGTTTTGGAGGAACATGTACAACACTGCACCGATCACCTGCCTCGCTGAATGAAAGGTTAAATTATTTACTGCAATAATTATTGTCGCTAGTCATCTTGAAATGTCTGCCACTACAGGAAAATTATTGCTGAATACAGCAAGAAAATGTTTCATTTGTATTATATTTTCGTATTTCGGGACGCATATCTAGATACATTATGTACGTCAGCAATATTTATTAGCATGTATACTTATACTACGATGATAGCCCTACATGTTGCCTGAATAAGCCCTATCGTAACTTATTCACTGCCTCTGCTGCACGGACTTCCAGCCTCCACCGAAAGCAGACTTCACTTGTTATTGTCAAGGAGATTGAGGGTATGTCTGGGTTTACCACGGTCAAGTTCCTGTGCTTTAGTGTATGCGGAGGCTTGAGAGCCACCTTTGGCAGTACTCCGAACTAAAGAAACATCTCGAAATTTATTTAGAATTTTCACACAACACGAAAGTCATTTTTATCTGGTGCACTAACACAAAGGACGGCAACGAGACTACAGGATAGTATATCATCATTTCAAGCAGTAATAATTTAAGCAATGGAAACCTTCAAAACCACCTTGCACGCTGCTACTTCTCAACGTTATCCGTGAAATAGACATAGAGAAGAAAGCAGACATGGCACCTCAAGTAGCGGCACAGTTGGTACTTCATCAGCTTTATGTAATGCATAATGAAAAAACGAAGATATATGCACACGGATCATGCACTGAACAAGCGTCAGCCTGTGCGGTCTTTATACCCGAAATTCAGAAAAAGAAGATGAACAAATTATCGCACAAATCTTCATCGACGACAGCAGAATTGGTGGCTATCTTTGAAGCAGTTAGGCTTATCTGCGAGAATCCTGAGCCACGAAAATGGGTGATATGCACTGATAGCAAACCTGCTCTTCAGCTAATCAGAAATGTGAGATCACTTTACAAAAATGGTGAAATATCACAATGTATCGCAGAAACTGTGGAATATGCCTCATCGCAGGGTCACAACATCGTATTCTAATGGATACCCAGCCACATTGGAATAAAGGGAAATGAAGAGGCTGATAGCCTTGCGAAGAAAGCATTGAAGAAGGACGGGATTGCGCAATCCCTATGTCTGGGGTGGATATTCAACATTTTATAACGCAAAGAGCTAACCATTGTTCAGTGGAGAAGTGGTTTGAGAGCCCTAAATCAAAGGAAACGGTACTTTATGAAGTTGATCCACACAGAAAATTTTCCATAGCTACAGACCTCCCAAGACACGTAGAGACATTAATCCACTGACTTCGACTGGAAGTAGCATACACAAACAGCTTCCTGCACAAGATACATCAATTCAACTCACCGGAATGCTATTGTGGACATGCAGAAGGAAATGTTCGCCATATTCTTTTGGAGTGCGTTGAATACGCGAATGAAAGAGAAAAATTTGAGAACAAATTAGCAAGTTTGGACAGACGGCCCCTCACAATAAAGAAACTACTTGGACCATGGCCTGAGATGCATCTCCAGAAAAAGGCAATAATCTTCCTGACAGACTTTTTAGTGGAGACTGGACTGGACAAGCGTCTATGACAGACAGCCAGAGATGGGTATATATAAAATGTGGTCATGTATATACTGACAGTATAATAGTGGGTGCGTGTGAATAGTTTATGACTGTGTGAACTGCGCTAAGAAAACTGTGTATTGGCATGATATTTAAACTGGTTTCAGTGTGCTATCATGTTTTTTTCTTTTCCGTATTGTTAATTTTTGGGTACCGTTCTGTATTATTTTATTTTTCGCTGCAGAACTTTGTGATATGGAGTAGCCGAGGCAATAGGCACCTCAACCTCTCCACAGCAAAACAGTTAAAACAGAACAGAACAGAACAGATGATGTTCCCTGAGGTCTAATTTTCCAACTAACTTCTCCTTGTGGAGGCACCTTTGCGGCAGTTTCGCAGTGGTACTCTCACCCGCTGTCCATTTAGCCGTCACCACGGGGTAATGAGACCTTACGGTCGGAACGTTAGAAGCGTCGCAGCAGTCGGAACTAAATGCCGGTTGCAATTCCCATTATTTCACCCGATGGCTTTACCCGTACGCTCGAGCAAACAGACCATTGGGCTTTCATTTCAACGGGCGCCTACACTGAAGGACACCTGAGCCACGTGAAGCCGTCAACCCCTTTAAATCTTCGTGAAAGTCGAGTCACGCGTTTTCAGAACTGCTCTCGACATACTTAGAGTTCAGGAGTCATTCACTCGCCTGACTTCAAAGCGAAGTCTTTTAAAGTGTATGAAAAGAGTAGCAGTTGCAAAACATGGCGGCTCCGAAATCCTACTGAAATAATTACAATGATGCGAATGAAAATTATTACAATAAAATATGGCAATGATTATGAAATGCTCCGGACACGGTGCGCGTGTCTACAATTGAAAGAGTCGATCGAAAACTATTTGATAGCCGTGCGAAGAGGTAGTACTTAACTGAAGGCAGCGTTTGCGCTCTAAAGAAATGTGCCTACCCTCCCCATGCACCGTTACGAAGAGATTAAAGGAAAGAGGTTTCGTAGCGAACAGCTCGCCCACTTCACAACTGTGTGCATACTCAAACTCATCGTTTCTATTGTCCTGAAAAGTTTTTCATGATAAAAAAAATGGCAGCATATCCACGGAGTGAATGATGGAGAGTGGGGCGAAGAATTCGTCCGTCCATTCGTTCTTGCTTCCGTCCGTCCATGCGTCCGTCAGTGTGACCATCCATGCGTCCATCAGCCCGTCCGTGCGTGCGTCTGTTCGTGCGTCCGCCCTGCGTTCATCCATGCAGCCGCCCCTGCGTCCGTTCATGCGTCCATCCATGCAACTGTCTATGTGTCCGTTCGTCCATCTATTCAGCACTCCAAGTACCCCCATCTCGCATCTTTTCATCATATATTCCCCATATAGAAGCACCATCATCCAGCGGACATTCCGAGGACTAAACGAGAGCTGGCACACGCACACTTTCTTACGGCTTGCGCTTCGGTCCACTTCCTACCTTTAACCACCTCGAGTTCATGGTATATACTAGTTCACTGTATTCATGGCACTGCGGCCGAACGCTCGCTAAACCTTTCGAAAACCAAGGAGGTTACGCCCAGCGAGTATGACGTAGCACACTTTTTCAGTCAGATAGTGCTCAATGTACATGCCAATGGCTGCTAATGGGAAATTAGAGGCGGAGACTTCGCCTTTTACTTTTTCACGACTTGCGCTTCGTACCTACTTCCCATTTTTAACCACCTCGAGTTCATTCATGGTATATACAAGTTCATTGTATTCATGTCACTGCGGCTCAACGCTCGCTAAACCTTTCTAAAGCTAAGGAGGTTACACTCAGCGAGTATAACGTAGCAACCCTTTCTTGTCAGATAGTGCTCAATGTACATGCCAATGGCTGCTAATGGTGATTGCAGCCTGCGCGTTAACTAAAAGCCGAATGCTCCTGTCTCTCATTCCTTATTAGTAGCCATTGACATGTACATTTAGCACTATTTTTTATTGTTCAACAACGCACAGAAGAAGTCTCTCACCGGCACCACCTTGGAGGTCAAAATGTTATACTTGTTACATACTACGAGGAACTAAAGGGTGCCGCTATAAGAAGTTTTGCCCCTAAAACAAGAGCATTGGTGCGCTTGAATACAGACAGCTTCGCAAGAGCATGGAAGCGTACATCACTGAGGTCAGCCGTTATTATTATGTGACTTTGCCGGATGCCACCGTCAATGATGCTGTGAAGTATTAAGCATTGTTGTTGTAGAAAGGCTATCGATTCGACAAATGTGAATAATGTTGAATCCATTTCGAGAATAAACTACGCAGCCTTTCTCTCAGTGTAGCGTCTCATTTGATTCCATATCACTGCAGGCGTAGAGTCTAATGAAGCAGGCTGATAGTCACACTCGCTGTGCCTTGAAGCTCACGAACTTCAAAAAGGAAGCGTGCACCGTAAGTCATATGTTGTCAACATCCTCTGTGAAGTGGCGATCCCCACTGGTGCGCTAATCAAACACTGAGCCGTATTGCTTCCGCGTCGCTGACAGAACACATGACAGGGCTTGCAAAACGATATTACCGTTGGAGGGAGACAACTAGAGCGCGAAGACAACTTGTGATTCCAGCTTACACCATCCGCACATCTTCGGAGTGCTTACGCTCTTTGTGGACTTCTCCATTGCCACTCTAGCTTTCGAGCTGAACTTTGATATACATTATTGTATTATAGACCAGCAGGGAGTCACAATATCTTCCGCTCCCTTCGAGTACCGCTCCGCGCGAAATGGCGGCTTTCTGTGGACTCGACACTGAAGGCACTTAATGTAGCGGCCAAGTGGCCCACATGCCAGGCTGGCGTGAGTGGTAGAGCAACTGAGGGGGTCCCTGAGAACGTAGCCAAGTATTAAGGCAGCTCGTAGGCACATAGAAAAGCAGCGCGATATTGCCCAACAGGGAAGCGGGTAAAAGCTCATGGAGGGAACCGAGGCAGTGCTACGTCGTGCGAGGAGATGGACCGAAAAAGAGCTTGAGTGGCGAGTTTTGTGACCCGTGAAGCATGGAGGAACCTTTGGCTGGGGTGAGTGCAGCAAGAAGTTGAGTGATGAAGTGTGTTCAACACGCTGGTCTGAACTCTTGAAGTGACTCGCTTGAGGAAAGCGGCTTGGTATGATATGGAAGGTGATGGGCACCTTAGGATGCATTAATTAAGTGGTGGTTTGAAAATGCGACCACCGCCGAAGGATACAAATAATTATTTATTGATTACCCCAGAAATGTAAGCATGGTTCATCACCTACTCCTGTTGTCGGGTGTTAAATATGGCATATACAATGACTACATACACTTTTCACCGGTAAATGTGTCATCACTAGCTTGTCCGCAAATATGGGTACACGCAAGCTCTATTATTCATCATCGTCACTATCAAGCTTGGATAGGATGATCATATAAGCAAATTTTCCGACCTGAAGGCTTCTTAATATGGTTATTATATTGCAATATGTGCCTCCTTCGAGCCGCTGTCAGCACTTTGACGGGTTTGAACTAGCTATTGCACGATCATTACATGAAAATATTAAGATACAAGTGCGGCACACAACGCCATTACCACATAGTTTTGCTCTTGTCTACGGAATACACATGAAGACAGCATGGCAACATAAGCGACTAGATTAGCTGGATTTTTCATCAGCGAAATTACTAGACCCATAGCCTTCTAGTATAAATCCCAAAGTAATGAAAATGCTTCACCACTTTATTCGCTTTCGATTTCTTGAAGAACCCAGCACTTGTGATGATTTCTGCCGTAAACCACATCGAAACTGTCTACCGCACTTGTAAATAGGCGATGTTAGCATAAAAAATTTCGAGCTCACCAAGTAAAGCATATATATATATATATATATATATATATATATATATATATATATATATATATATATATATATATATATATATATATATATATATATATATATATATATATATATATATATATATATATATGCTCGTTTTTCCGTGTTTAACACAATATTAATGAGATCTGACAGACAATAATACCAAGAAAACTATAGGTGAAGCTATTGCATCAAACTGTAATGCAAATGTGAAGGAAGAAAAGTGAGTGAAAAGATAACTTGCCAAAGGCAGGAATCGAACCTACAACCTTCGAATAACGTGTTCGATGCTCTACTAACTGACCTACTACGCCACTTAATAATCTATATTGCCACGTTCCTTTCCTCAAGTTTCGTTATCACCCCGTTACACTACGTTCAGCGCAAACCACGCATTGACTGATTGATTGATTGATTGATTGATTGATTGATTGATTGATTGATTGATTGATATGTAGGGTTTAACGTCCCAAAACCACCATATGATTATGAGAGGCGCCGTAGTGGAGGGCTCCTGAAATTTTGACCACCTGGGGTTCTTTGACGTGCACCCGAATCTGAGCACACGGGCGTACAACATTTCCGCCTACATCGGAAATGCAGCCGCCGCAGCCGGGATTCAAACCCGCGACCTGCGGGTCAGTAGCCAAGTACCTTAGCCTCTAGACCACCGCGGCGGGGCCGCAAAACACGCATAAAATGTTCGAGAAGCTTCGATGTTTTAGTAGATCGCTTTGTTAAGATAACGCCCACTTCGGGAACATCACAGATTATTCAGAAATCTACGTCACCACTAGCGATAAGGCTAGAATGCTCGATGGCGAGTGTACAAATGCCTTCACGCTTCGCCACTTGTCAGTCGACCGACGCTCCATTGGCCGCTATCAGTGCAAGACTGCTACTTTAATCCGACTTCCCTTTACTGGGCACATGTAAACAGTTTATTATTCGACTCGCAATTTACTACATTCATCTACGTCACGACCCCGTGACATCTGGTGGAGGTGCTGAGTATCGATCCCAGTACCTCCCGCACCAGACGTCATGGGGTCGTGACGTGGACGAATGGAGCACACTGCGAGTCTAATAATAAACTGTTTATTTGGGCGAACTTGTGCCCAGTAAACGGAAAGTCGGATTACAGTAGCAGTCTTAAAATTACAAGAGCAGAGACTTAATTGATTGATTTTTGGGGTTTAACGTCCCAAACAGTCCGGCAGCAGTGCACATTGGCATCGCTTACTAAATCTACGCCTGTTTCAGATACGCCTACGACCGATGCATCATTGACGCAGCCTGATACTCTGGCCCAGGCGAAGCGGGGCGTGTTTGCTTGTCGACGACGAAAGCAGCGCATCACCAGAGGGCGACGGTTCACCGCTGCTATAAAAGACGCTGCAAGAAAGTCGTCGCCTACAGTCCGGCAGCAGTGCACATTGGCATCGCTTACTAAATCTACGCCTGTTTCAGATACGCCTACGACCGATGCATCATTGACGCAGCCTGATACTCTGGCCCAGGCGAAGCGGGGCGTGTTTGCTTGTCGACGACGAAAGCAGCGCATCACCAGAGGGCGACGGTTCACCGCTGCTATAAAAGACGCTGCAAGAAAGTCGTCGCCTACAGTCCGGCAGCAGTGCACATTGGCATCGCTTACTAAATCTACGCCTGTTTCAGGTGAGAATTTGTCTGTTGTATTCAACAGCATTTATTTTTTTTTTGCGATTTGTGCACTGCTGCCGGACGTACTGTTCCTGTGTCATCGTTTGCAAGTGAACGCATTTGTGTTGGCTAACCATGTCGAAGGATGCACGCGATACTGCTAAAGCAATCGAAGACTTACGACGAGAACTAAGAAAGGAACTTCGAGATATAAAAGATGCTTTGAACGAAGTGAAAGAACTCAGAGCAGATATTCAATCTGTAATAAAAGAAAACCAAGAGCTCAAAGCTGAAAATGACAGACTACATCGTAGAATAGAGGAGGTCGAAACTTACCAGCGCTCAAATAATCTGGAAATTAAGGGTGTCCCATCTGATGTTGAACCCCTTGATGCGGTTAAGAAAATCTGTGGTGCCATTCAAGAAGAAATAACTTCAGATGACGTCGATATCTGTCACAGAGTACCGACTGCTCGTCATGACCAAACTAATATAGTAGTCCGATTTGTGCGCAGGACAAAGAAGCTTGCCATTCTAAGCAAGTCAAAGAAAATTAGAATTGACAGCAAGGACCTGGGCAGCCAGACGTCTTCTGCAGTATATGTCAATGAGCACTTGACGAAACACGGAAAACAGCTTCTTGGATCAGCTATTCAGAGAAAGAAGGAACTGCGTTGGAAATTTGTCTGGACATCGGGGGGCAAGATATTTGCTCGTAGAAACGAAACCTCGCCTATACTAAAGATAAGAAACGCAGATGATCTTGCCAAGATGACCGTGGAAGGGGGCGGAACTGCCACAGAGTGAACATTTTTTTTTTTTTTTGCACAAACTGATATACGTTCGTTTAAGATGAGCACCGATACAGCAATACCTAGTGATGGCTATCATGATAGCAGTTCTGCGAATGGTCTTCTTGGGGCTGCGCGCAGGTGCATAAAGGTTTTTCATTTAAACACACGCAGCATACGCCACAAGACAGATAAGATCCTCAGTATATTTAGCTCCCTTACATTTAGCTTTGACTTGTTGCTGTTCTCTGAAACCTGGCTAACTGTAGGCGAAGATCCACCATATTTCTAGAACTACACTTACAATGGCATAGTGCGTCCCGTTGGTAGAGGTGGTGGAGTGGCTATTTACGTCAAACAATCATTAAAGCATGAAGTTGTCCCCCAATTTTCCCTGGTTAATGAAGTTGTAGAGTGCCTCATGGTTCGCTTAGAAAAAGCATTCGCTGTGATCGTTTATAGACCACCCTCGGGGTGTAAAACAAAGTTCATTTCATTCATTGAAGACGTTTTTGAGTACTTATGTCCTACTGGCTTTCCATTTGTGATAATGGGCGATGTAAACATCGATATGCTCTCTCAGGATGCAACTTCACGGCAGTTAATAGCGCTGGCAAATTCTTTTGCCTGTAATAACGTAATTTCTAAGGCAACCCGCCTAACTGCAGAGACTGCGACACTTCTTGATATATGTTTGACGAACACACTCCCAACGTCTTGCGTTGCTGGATCGCTGGCAGTAGATATAAGCGATCATCTACCGATCTTTTGCACCATTCCTTCTTCCAATGGTACTTGCAAAAGCAATAAAAAAGTACGGTCTCGTCAGATCAACGCTGACACGCTTGGAATCTTCCGGTATCGTGTTATTGCAACAGACTGGAACCACGTGTTACAAGAAAGGGATGCTAACTTGGCATACAAGCTATTCATTAATAAACTCATGAAATGTTATGATGAAGCTTTCCCGGTGTCTGTGAAGAACGCAAAACGCCAGAAAATTAGAAAACCTTGGATAAGTAATGCGCTATTTAAAAAAATTACAAAGAAGAACAACATGTACCATGCGTTTATAAAGACACGAGATATCAAATTACTCAGCGAGTTCAAAAACTACAGAAACCATCTAAATGGTGAAATAAGGCGCGCTAAATTCAGGTATTATGAGAATTTATTTAGTAGAATAAGTGATAATCCTAGCAAAATTTGGAGCGAGGTTAGAAATCTTTCCAAATAAAACAAAGCCACATTCCTAGGGTTTTGGAAAACTCTAGTGGCCTTGGTAACCGAGAGGTGGCAACGGCAATGAATAACTACTTCATAAAAAGTTGTGATTTCGATGATGCGGGGTATGACGAGGATACACAACTGCCTGTAAATGACCGTCGCTTATCTAACTCTATAGTTCTGCACACTATCTCATGTCATGAAACCGAAGAATTAATAACAAAGATAAAAAACCATTGTGCAGCAGGTTACGATGATATTAAAGCTGTACCAATAAAATACGTCGCTGATGTTATATCACCTGCGTTGTCACATATTATTAATTTAACTCTTGTTACCGGCGTATTTCCCGATGAATTAAAAATAGCTCGCGTATGTCCGGTTTTCAAGGGTGGTAATGACCAAGAGACTGGAAACTACCGACCGATATCGGTACTTCCGATTCTGTCAAAAGTTTTTGAAAGCGCTATTAATATTAGATTACAAAAATTTTTTGCGAAGTACAATGTAATAAGTGATGCCCAATTTGGCTTTCAAAAATGTAAATCCACCGAGCTTGCATTACTCAATATTAAAAACGAGATACTAACCAATTTTGAGAAAAAGCTATATACTCTTGGTCTTTTTGTTGACTTCCGCAAAGCATTCGACACCGTGCATCACAGTGTTCTTCTAGAAAAACTTAATAACTACGGTGTCCGTGGCGTTGCCAATAGGTTAATTCAAAATTACCTAACAGACCGCTATCAGTATGTCGCTATTAATCAAGAGACATCTCCCCGTGCGAGGGTCAACAAAGGTGTCCCACAAGGATCGATACTTGGTCCTCTGTTGTTTATAGTCTATGTAAATAACTTGTGTAGCATTCCGGATTCTCCTAAGTTAATCATGTATGCGGACGACACTAATATATTTTTTGCTGGTTCATCGATCTCTCAACTTGAAAAGTCTGTAAACACATATCTAAATAAGTTGTCTTCCTGGATTAAACTAAATAAGTTGCGGCTAAACGCGAGTAAAACTAAATATATATTGTTTGCACCCATTAATAAGCCACGGAATATAAGTCTAAGTATCTCCTTTGAGGGTCAGACTTTAGAACAAGTCAAGGTACAGAAATTCTTGGGTGTGTGGTTCCAGGAAGGCCTTTCCTGGAATGAACATATAAATAAATTGGCAGCAGATCTAAGTAGAAGCGTTGGATGTATGTACAAACTATGTCCGTTATTACCACTTTGGCTAAAGAAAGCGTTATATTATACACTGATATATTCCAGGCTAAGTTATTGTGTCTTATGTTGGGGAACAACGACGGCTCAAAACTATAAAACATTACTTACACTACAAAAGAGGGTACTAAGACTATTCGAGGGATATTACGGTATGCCACAAGGTCTTAGCGCACGTCCGTTATTCCCTAAATATCTCATATTACAAGCAAACCAAATATATTATTATAAGTTATTATTGTATATCCAAAATAATAAACTATACCCCATGTACGATTCTTCTCGATGTGCTGAGTACTATCTCCGTACACATAGTATAAGAACACCGAAAACTAGAACAACCTATGGTCAACAACATATTGATTACCAAATACCGAGTCTCCTCAACAAACTGGGTGACGTACTTGACCTAAATAAGAAAACTTCCAAAAATAAGTTCAAGGAATTTCTTCTTTATAATTGTATTGAATACACTTAATACAGAAATTTGGATTATTTATTACTTTCTGTGTCCCAATTGCTTAGAGTACACTATTTGTGTCCTTTTGTTGTTGTTTTTTAGGAATGTATGTGTCTCCTGATGCTTTCCTTACCTCACCTATTGTATATATTGCGATGTTTTTTAGGTATTTCATTACTATTTACTGTCCTGTTCTTTCTTTATATTTGTAATGGTTACATGTGTGATCATAATTTGCAAATTGTATCTGTATATAATGATGTTCTCTAATTCGGCTAAGTTGTGTATGACATGTTAATTTTAGTTTTTATTTTATTTTGCCAGACTGTATTTCGGAGCAAAAGCCTCCGTCAGGCTATGTAGCCTTTTGCTTTTGCTTCGTTTTTTCTGTTGCACGTACAGAAAAATAAATAAATCTCAAAAATCTCAAATCTCAAAACCACCATATGATTATGAGAGACACCTTAATGGAGGACTCCGGAAATTTCGACCATCTGGGGTTCTTTAACGTGCACCCAAATCTGAGCACACGGGCCTACAACATTTCCGCCTCCATCTGAAATGCAGCCTCCGCAGCCGGGATTTGATCCCGTGACCTGCGGGTCAGCAGCCGAGTACCTTAGCCACTAGGCCACAGCGGCGGGGCGGAGCAGAGACTTGAGCTGGTCTTGCTTGCACGTCGAAAGAATTCGACGTGACACGGTCGTTTACAAGTTTGGAAAAAAAACACTCTGACGCCGACTGCTTGTCTCGTGCCCCCATCGAACCACCGCTGCTCGATGGCCTGGATGAGGACAGCTTCTTAGAAACAATAACTGCTGACGATTTTACCGAGCAACAGCGAGCTGACCCGGAACTCGGAAGCCTTGTGGAATACCTCGAGGGTAATAGCACGACTGTTCCGAATGTTTTCAAGAGAAAACTGGAGTCATTCTTCTTACGAAACGGAGTTCCCTTAAAAAAGAACTTTTCACCCCTTCAAGCCGATTACCTCCTCATGGTTCCTTCAGCAGTGAGACCAGAAGTACTCAAGGCCCCACACGACGACCCGACGGCTGGACACCACGGTGTTTCCCGTACGCTCGCAAGAATACAAGAAAAGTACTACTGGCCACGACTTTCCGCCGACGTCACTCGCAACGTCAGGACCTGCCGCGACTGTCAACGACGAAAGACACCGCCAACTAGGCCAGGCGGACTTCTCCAGCCCATCGAGCCGCTTCACCGGCCGTTCCAGCAAATCAGCACGGACTTACTGGGACCGTTCCCGACGTCGAATTTCGGGAACAAATGGATCGTCGCAGCTACTGACTACCTCACACGCTAAGCCGAAACAAAGGTCCGCCCCAAAAGCAGTGCCTCCGAGGTAGCAATGTTCTTCGTCGAGAACATTGTTCTGCGTCACGGAGCTCCACAGGTTCTCATTACTGATAGAGGTACAGCATTTACGGCGGACCTAACTCGAGCGATCTTGACGCATTGCCAAACAAGTCACCACCGCCTACCATCTGGAGAAGAACGGCCTCACCGAACACTTTAATAAGACCATCGTTGGTATGCTGGCTATGTACGTTAACGTCGAGCACAAGACGTGGGATGAAACCCTTCCGTACGTTATCTTCGCGTACAATACGGCCGTCCAAGAAATGACGCAGATCACGTCGTACAAATTGGTCAATGGAAGAAGCCCGGCAACGACGCTCGACACTATGCTTACAAACGTCGCTGACGAAAATAACCCGACGTCACCACTTACCTTCAGCGCTTAAGAAGCTCGTCAACTCGCCCGTTTACGCACCAAGAATCAGCAGGTGACCGACAGCCGCCAGTTACAATATTCGGTGAAGCTTCGTTGAGTATCAGCCCGGGGACCGTGTCTGTGTGTGGAGCCGATACGCCAACATGGGCTCAGTGAAAAACTTCTGTGAGGGTACTTCGGACCGTACAGAGTACAGAGTAGTTAGAAGTCTCGACCCACTCGACTACAAGGTTGTTCCCGACGGCATTATGACTCTCAACGGCGCCGTGCTCGACCTGAAGTCGTCCATGCCGTGCCCCTTCAGCCATTTCATGCGCGAAACTAAGGACTGCATTTCGTTGTTGTTGCAGTACTTAATTTTTATTGCCTTTATTATTGAACCTTCATCTTTTGTTAAAGCATCGAAGTGATGCCTTTTTCAGAGGGGGGCAATGCCACGTTCCTTTTCTCAAGTTTTGTTATCACCCCGTTACACTACGTTCAGCGCAAACCGCGCCTACGATGTTCGAGAAGGCTTTAGTAGATCGTTTTGTTAAGATTACGTCCGCTTCGGGAACGTCACAAATTATTCGGGAAGCTACGTTGCCCCTAGCGATAACGCTATAATATTCGATGGCAAAAGTGTAAATGCCAACACGCTTCGCCGCTTATCAGTTGATGGACGGCCGATGCTCCGTTCACTGCGATCAGTGCAAGACTAGTATTGTAATCCGACTTTCCGTTTACTTGGCACAGGTTCGCCCAAATAAACAGCTTATTATTCGACCCGCTGTAAGCTCCATTCGTCTACGTCACGACCCCGTGACAATATGAATTAAACGTAGAAGTGTTAGTCAGTGCCACCAGCAACCATGGCGACGAGTGTTGCACACTATGAGTCTGTTTGGCGACTCAGGCCATTCTGCTGTGTGCCTGTCGATTCTTCCATGCGATAATTCATCATTGTGACAGTTTTTCCTATACCACACAGTCTCCCTGAATTTGGCTGATTCGGCTCAAGCTTGCCGAGGAAGGGATCTCAAATTTCCCTTTGTCATGCGCCCAAGTAACTCCTCGTAACTCTGAGCGTTGACGCCTTCTCGAACCATGCACACGCGAGCTTCAACGATTGTAATTTATCTTGGACGACGCCGGAGCCAGTGTCGAAGCGATATCACATTACACACGACGTGGGCGTATTTTAAGGGTGTAGCGCCTTGCATCAGTAGCCGTTGGGGCAACCGCAATACGCGAAGCAGAATGCGTGCGCCGAAGTGGCAATTTGCTCAGTAACGATATCGACGTCGCCTTCCATCCGAAACCTCTTATTTAGGGGCCAATAACTTCAACTTTTTCAACTTTTGGGGCACCTCAGCATCGAGTTTCCACGCGGCAGATATATACTAGTATAGTTTGTGCGCTCTAAGGACGCGAAAAAGTGGGCTTAGCTATTTTTGTAGCTCACTTGAACATACCAAGGTAAATTATATATATATATATATATATATATATATATATATATATATATATATATATATATATATATATAGTGGGAGTAATAATTCAATGGGCCAGTTAGTCTTCGTGAAGGTATGGGATATGGCACAACGGGAGCGTTGTCAACAAGGATAAATATATTTATTTCCCAACAGTTTCGGGAGGGGACCTCCCTTCATCAGGGGATGAGTTATAACTCTCATCCCCTGATGAAGGGAGGTCCCCTCCTGAAACTGTTGGGAAATAAATATATTTATCCTTGTTGACAACGCTCCCGTTGTGCCATATCCCATATATATATATATATATATATATATATATATATATATATATATATATATATATATATATTGACGGTGGGGAAAATTGGAAGGCCACGCGCAGAATGGCAATCCGATCGAATAGTTCCTCGCGTTTCTCACGCACGAAACGTACTCACAGGTACAGAGCGTTTCAGTTGTTATTTCGCTGTGTCTGAAACGCGTGCCCTTTTCGCAAATAGATGCTGTGCAACGATTGCAGTCACTTTTGTGTGCCCTGTAACTGCAAGAGAATCGTTCCGGTGAAACCCCAAGGCCAGCCAAGACGTGCGAGCTTCCCCACCACGAGATAAGAACGCACGAGCAGGCGTCCACCCATTCCTCTCCGCGGGGCAAAGTACGCGTAGGAGATGAGAGTGCGTGTGTGCTCAGATTTGGGTGCATGTTAAAGAACCCCAGGTAGTCAAAATTTCCGGAGCCCTCCACTACGGCGTCTCTCATAATCATATGGTGGTTTTGGGACGTTAAACCCCACATATCAATCAATCGAAATGAGAGTGCGCGCCGCCGCGTTGTGACGATGTGCCGATGCGCGCTCATTGCGCCATCTTGCTCGTTATGCTAAAAACACCATAGTTCCCCCCTGTATGCCCGTCAACAATAGTAAGTGGTAGATATAAATAGCCTGCCGTTAGAACGTCTCGAAGAAAGTACCTCTCCGTGGCTCAGTGGTTAACGCCTCACACTCACTTGATAAGACGGATGCTTGGGCTAGTTGGTGATTGGGAATCAACATATTTGCACAGCGTAAGACTACGAGTAAATACGTCGTAACTACTCGTAGTTTTGCGCTGGTAAAATACGTTAACTCACACTCATGCTTAAGAGGTCCCAAGCTCGATTCCGCCGCTTGAGTGTTTTTCTGAGTTATTTTTCTTGCTTGCGTTTTCATACATGTAGATGCATATATATTAAACGGAGAGTGACGCCGACGTCTACACCAGCGACAAAATCCAGCAGAGAGTGTCCATATAATTGCTATCACAGAAAAACACTGCTCAGAAAGTGATGAAACTGGTGCTTCAGCGCATGTGGAAACCTCTCACGTTGTTCTAATCTACATCGTCACTAAATATTATTGGGAGAACAACTCAGACGTTGCTGCATGCTCTCGGTCATATAAGATCTCGCTATGGACGGAAGATACTGAATTCGGCGAGCACAGGCGTCACCACCACGTTGTGTCAGGACAGAATATACCTAGTCACAGCCACAGCTAACCACCACACGTGCGAATAAACAACGAAAGATCTGGACATGCACGTAGCGCCTGCGCACTGCATTAAAAAATATTGTGTATCGTTTTCACGCTGCTGAGCCATACACAGAAATTAAAGCAGCTGATCCAAATTCGTATGCCATTCTTTAAGAAAAAACGTGGTGGGGAAATCTTCGAATTTTCACTATGTGGTTAACGCAACATTATGGGATAAATGGAACATAATCTGTAATCGTGCTTAAGGCAAAGCTTATCTTCTGTCTGCCCACCAGCATTACTTTTCTGTTTGCATGGCTGTCCAATACAGCCACACAAGGAAGACAAGCGCCGAAAAAGCATTTCAATTATAACCGGTGGAATAGCACATGCACTCTATATTGAGGGCTCCTATAGAACACTGCCCTCATTTGGCGCCCAACGTGGAGCTCGAACTCGTGACCTTAGGATTATAGTCATGCTCCATCCAACGAATATTCAATAGCCATCGACTCATGGGGATAAGGAAGTAAGCACAACCTGAAAACCGTATAGAAACAGCTATCAGCTCCATCAGTGATTCGAATGAATGAATGAATGAATGAATGAATGAATGAATGAATGAATGAATGGACTTTATTTAAAGTCCAGCAGTTTTGCCAGGCAAGATGGGGGAAGAGGGGATAAACCCCTGTTCCCACTATCCATTGATTATGATGGCGGAACCTCGGGTGACCGCTCGAAGTCCTTGCACCCGGGCGGCATCTTCAGCTTGCCGGATGGCCCAAAGCTGGTCGGCCAGCTCATCGCTTGTGAGTGCCGCCTCCCAGCGGCAGCGCAGCCGACGCCGCCGATTGGCAGTGACCGCAGCCGCGGCGGAGGCCGGCCCCTGCCCTCGCGCGGTGGTGTCAGCAGCAATTGGCCTCGGAGTTCGTCCCTGCCTAACATGCGTTGCGAAGGAAGCGGTGGCAGTGACGTTAACTTTTTCAGTCCACTCCCAAAGCATGTGCTGCAGTGTGGCACTTTCCCCACACGCTTTACACGCGTCCGTCGGGTATAGATGAGGATAACACAGGCATATGATCACCGGGCTGGGGTACGTATTTGTTTGTAATAACCTCATTCGAACTGTATTTTTTTCCCTAAGGGTGCCAGCAAATTCTCCGAATAAGTTCACAGTACGCAGCTGACAGTCTGAGAAATGTTTAAAACAATGATAAAATAAACTGTTTCCTTTTAAAATGGCTCAAATTACTGACCTGACGCAATGCTGTGATTAACCATATGCTTTTCTTTCTCTTTTTTGTTTTAATCAAGCACAAAACACAATTACCCCGTGTCTTGTTTTACTTTGGCGACTTAGCAGCAACCATGGATAAGCAGTACGGTACTTGATTATATCTCACATCAAACGGGTAGTCACAGCACGGTGTATATTTTTAATACTGCCTCACAAACAAATCGTTACCCTCTGGCATGCTAGCACCCGGGGCACGTCATCTGCATTATTGATGTCCACTCGTTGCTTGGCTGTTGTGAATCCAATTACACTAAAAGGGTCAATAAAGATAGAGCGGAACTTTCCTAAACAAGAACCTCCCCATCTGCTACTGCTGCTGCGACCCTTCTGTACTTCATGTGTTGAGGAAAGAACAATGTTTACGTATGCTTTTGCAGACAATGTACACAGTATGTACGCTCACGAAGTCTCGTATTTAACTTGTCACCCTGACACGCGCAATTTTAATATTGCCCTCTGCGTACGCCTTGTGTTTCTTAATCGTGCTTTGTTTTTTTTCTGTTGTTGTTGTGTGTGTTTGACGACGGTTTATCAAAAACGAGTTCACGGTTTCACATTACCAAGTACAGGAATTTCGACACACAACTAATACAATGTCCTGTATTTCTCCTAATTGGAACAGTTGCTTTAAAGAGGGTAGTAGTCATCTGCATACCACTGTCCAACAACAATACAACCTTTGCTCTATCTTTGTTTCCTAAACAAACATAAATGCATTGAGGATTGAAATTCCTTGTCTGTCGGCACTACCAGCACTACGCCTAAGCGGAGGAGTTGCGGAGAAATGTGAACGCCTGTTTTGCGTTTGCGTCACATCCGGAGCAGCGGCGGTTGCGACGGCGGCACTTGCAGGCTGTTGACAACGAAGAGGCAAACGATACCGAGGCATCCACGAGGCATTCGCAAGGTCATCTCAGCGCAGAGTGTGCACTTCACCATAAAGACCCTTGCAAAAATTTTAGCGCATATCGTATACCTTAATGCGTTACTCAAGTGCACGTACATTCTCACCTTCTTGTGTTGCAAGTATGTAACACCTATCAAACTTTTTTACTTTCGTTATCGACATGTGACAAAAGACACGCGACCAGTCTCTATCAACTATTTTTACGCACAGAGTAAAAAAAAGAGTAGATTCTTGGGCATGACAGGCCATGATTACGACGTGATTAGAAACGGTGCAGTAGTGCACTGCAGCACGGTTTCATTTCGACAGCCCGAGGTTACCTAATGCGATTTTTTAAAGCTCAAGTAATAGTGAAGTTTTTTTTTCTATCAGAATCTCGTAAGCAGTTTTGCAAACCTTCATAAAGTTCGGGGATTGCGGCTTCGCCAAATCCGTTTTCGACAACCAGTCGTCAGACATTGCCTGCAATCGTGAAATTCCATCGAGCCTGTAATCTTCTGCACCACGTGCGCAGAGTTGTTAATCCTACTGGTGGTGGCTATAGGCTCAGTGTCACGTCCAGCACACTTGCTTAGAGCACGCTTCAGAGAAAAGGAATGGTTATCTTGCATCCACGTGTGATTTTGCCTTTGCATTCTTCATTTGTTTCCTCAAAGATTGAGACTTCGTCTTTGCAATTCCAGGCATGGCCGGTTTACCAGATGCCCGATACTCTTTGGCCGACATCTCATTGTAAAAAGCCAAAAAAAAAACCCGCGTCTAGTTGCAGCCGCGAGAGTTTACTTTAAGCTTGCTAGATTGCGACATCTAAACAATACGTATCAAAGAATTTTTTTCGTGATATTTTCTTCAAAGAAAGAAGCAGAAAACGGGTTTGGCTGTTCAACTCAGCAGATTATTTAAGCATAACCCGTACAAATAAAAACAACACTGCGCTCAGAAAAACTTAAATGTAAGACAGCATTGTACATTAAATGTTCGGTTGAATATCTTGAATTGCCACAGAAGACTATGAGAAAGGCTATTTAGGATGCTTATTATTATTTCGTGGAATCAAATTAGTGGAACCTACACATTCTTTGGTAAATTATGTATCAAAGACACATCGTTGACCTCAATTTCGGCAGCAACTGACTTCTCATTCACTTTGGCAAATCTGAGTGCTTAGTGCTTACTCGTTTAACTAAAGGCACTGGTTTTGTCTAAGTACTATCGTTGTTATTTTGTTACTCAAAAGGACAAATAACACACTAAGTCAAACTGAATGTGTAAGCAGTAGTCCACAAAAATTCTGAAGCGTTTAATTTAAATAAATCCAAATGCTCTCACGCTACCTTTAGGCGAGTCAAGCTTGGTAGAACATCCTCCTAGGCTGTACAAAAGCACCTGCATGGCGATATGAAACCCCAAAATATTTTTTTGTATTCTTCAGCAGTATTCGTGCAGATCACGTTCAAGAGATTTTCGGTAATTAAAAGACGCTAAAGTATGCAATAAGTCATTTTTAAAGAAAAAACTTAAAAACATCGAAGGCAACTTCCAAAACTCAACGAGCCGTCGACGCCAGTCAAAGAAAGAACGGCTAGTTCCATTTACCACCACCCTCTTCTCCTTCCTAATACGGTAGCAGCAACGCACAGCCGGCGAAAACTTTAGCTATCGAAGGCAGTGGTCACTTTATATGTCATCGTCATATGATGGAATGGAATCGAGAAAAATTGTGTGCGCATGTGCCTTGTGGGCATGTACATGTCCGCACCGTTTTGGTAACCTAATTTAGTCACATATAAAAAATACACAAAAACTGCGATTGTCATGCCGGATAAAGATTTGACCAATTGCACTGTAAACAAAAATATCCCTAGCTGGGAAGAATTGGGGGATAATTCTCTTCCGGTGGCTTCACTCAAACCGAAATGTACCGAAGCAAATACATTCGTTTTTTCACTATTTTCCTCCAGTGGGCGACGGACGAAGGAAACCGGAGAAAAATGGGGCCAATTCCCTGATTATGCTTCGGTGGTTGCTTCGCAGATGCTCCGGCGCATCGCTTTTGCTCCGGTGGATGCTCTGCAACTGCTCCGGCACACCGCTCAGCGGCTTTCATTGGCTGTTGGAGAAGTGACGTAGCCAGCCTCACCGGGCGGCCGTTTCTCACAAACCAACATGGCACAGACAAAGCCGGTGTAGTGAGGATTGTGTGAAGGATTCGGTTGCGTTCGGTAAATAGAAATTGTTCTGTGCACCCTCTGGATATCGCAAGCGACTACAAGCAGCAACGAAGGTTGTCATGGACAGCAGGGAGTTTTGAAAACTTTAATCGTGTGATGGTAGCGGGCAGCGAGCGACACATTGTGATCTCGCGAGTGTTGAGCGACCCAGCGGTCGCTGGTGTGGCACAAAACTAGTGAGTGAGCTCTTCTTGATTTATCTGTGTTATTTTTGTCAGCTTGCTAAGATCGGATAATGCTGAGTTGATGACCAAACAAATTATCAATAAGAGGCAATTTTTTCGACGACCTTCGACGCAAAAATTTTCGTCTGTCTGTCTGTCTGTCTGTCTGTCTGTCTGTCTGTCTGTCTGTCTGTACATTTGTCTGTTTTTCCACTATTAACGGCACCAGGTACTTGAAACGGCCGACACCATCCGCAGAGCCCACCAATGTTGCTCAAGATTTAGCGTACCTACTTGTGGAATTGCCAATTAAAAAGCAATTACTGCGCATGTCTGGGGCACCATAACAACACGTATATATTCTGTATGTGCGTGTTTTACTAAAAAAATGCGCACAGAAGTAATTTTAAGGACCGTAGCGCTTATCACGCTGCTCTGACCATGACACCCATGCAAGATAAGGCGAGTGTTTCCAGCGCTTTGCTAAGGCGAGACGGTGGTGGCACCTACCCGTCGCCTTGCGTTCTACACCTTATCACCTCTGAGACGGGCGCGCATACCCGTCTCAGAGCCACGCGCTTTGTTTTCCAAGAAAACTGCCAGATGGCGCTCATGTCTCACGTGTGACGTGATTTGAAGCGCTCGTTCGCCTCCGCTGCGCGCTCGGAGCACTCTAACGCAGGGCCTCCAGAATACCATTCACCGATTTGCTTGCACACAACATCAAATAAATGTTTCGTTCACTCTCAAGGTTTGGCCTCAAGGTTTGGCGAAAGTGTCTCAAGGTTTGGCTGTCTCAACAGCCAAACCTTGAGACACTTTCGAACTCTCAAGTGGTGTATCAGGAGCATGAACGGCCTAGTTGTCGGGTTGACCACGTCAGAGCGTGATAATGCCTCAAGGTTTCACCCCGCAAAGCAAAAACCGGCTGTTCGCGTGATCTACACAGACGTGGCCGCGGTTTTACACAGAGTGACTCATTCGTTAGACAACGTGGCATCTTGTTTTGAGGTCCCTGTCATGTTCTCGGCAAATCGGAGGCTTTCGCGTATTAGTGCTCGTTCTGTGGTGCACCACGTGCTGATTGTGTAAAGAAGAACGGAAAAAAGTTTTTTTTTTGAAACGTTGAGTAGGTGTTGTCTACATGATCCTGCACAGTTTTGGCAAGGTGTACATTGGCCAGTCGGGCCGATGTATAAATGATTGCCTAAAATAGCATGCGCTGTCAATGAGAAGCGGCACGGGTTCGCATTTGGCGTCGAGTGCTCGTGTGAACCGTTACTGAACAGCTCAAGAATCTTACGAAGAAGCAAAGACAAAGTTGCACGTGAATTGGCAGACGCAATGAACACTAAACAATAGGTGACGAGTAAAAGAGCGAGGTATTGTGGGATGCACCGTCTGCTGCCGGCTTCCGGTTCGAGAAGAGTAGACGACGGCGAACCGCTTCGCCGCAAGCATCAGATTATTCGGCATTCGCGCACGTGGTCGCCCGCTTATCTTCGTCCTGATAAACCCTGGTCGATTGTTCAGCCATTGGCTGCTTCAATTCGAGCATGAAAGGCAAGCGCAGGTATCACCTCCCATGGAATAAAGAAAAAAAAATGAGGTGGGTCGAGGCTGTGAAGAGAGCCACAGGCACAGGTAGCCTTTGAGGAAGCCAGAGATAGTGTGGGAAAACCATTTTATCACATGTACATGTGTATTCCACACTAAAAAAGCTTACACATGAATTTCCTGCGAATATTATATTGGGAAATAAATTGTCACGCAGGTGCACCTAGCAAAGATATTAGGAAACGCGCGGGCGAAATCTACCTGACATGATGAGCGCCGGCCATTGCACCCAAATATATGACAAAAAAAACGTGAAATCCTCACTCAAGGGTAAGTTTACACGAAACGCTGGACGAGTCCATTTGCGTTTATTTTAGTCAAACTGCATGTGCGCCAGAATGGCACCCAAAGCAAGAAGTGTGTTAAACAAGCGCAGGGTTTTGATTATTTGGCACCGTTTATGTCAGATTATTGTTTATGTGCCGCCGCGCCTCACAGCTTGATCAAGATCAGCGTTCGAATAAGCATATCTGGCTTCGACTAAGAAATGCATTTTATAGTGCACTGGAGGCTTAAAAAAAGATATATCGACGTGTTTAATAAGGGCAGCGCTTCATGCCAATCGACCGACGATGTCGGCTGAAGCAGTGATCCCAAAATGAACTCTTAGCACACTGCTACAGTCATCCCTATCCCCAGAGATCTTTAAAATGTTGATTTTTTATCTTCAGTATTGTAATATACAATAAAAAATGTTTTTTTTTTTTGTATCGACTAATGTGCTAGCCAAACTGACAGTATACCCCCGAGCAGCATAAAATCATTGCAAGATCATTTTAGCGTGATAAAAAAGTTTGCTTACCATTCATGGCTTTCGTAGCTTGTCATCGTCACAGTCACGGTTAGCATAAACAAAAACAACTTCTAAGACACTGACATTGCGCGGAGAGGTGCTTTCTTCAACAAGCAGTACAAAAATGTGCGCGTGTCGCTGCTTACCGGCGTGGCGCGTCAAACCGGAAGCCGTCGTATCCCACAGTTCCCTGCGATTGCTCATACTACCGGTCACCTATAGGTGAACAATGTATCAGTGTCCCGTCTCTGGCAAAGTATGATAAAGAATTTGCCTTTTTATCTGATAGGTTGTGATGATATTTGTTTGTGCTTTTTGTGTGCCTCTACGCATGCGTGAGGGTTTCAGAAGATAAGCTTCGCCTCAATAAAAGTCGCTTGCGAGTGTGCGCTTTTCCGTGTCTCTTCTTTCATCTTCTTTGAAGTTTGCGCCAACGGTTTTTTACACAGATATACACCAACTATCCCGACAGCATACGCTACTGCGGCAAATTTTACAGGATCTCAGTAAAAGGGTCAGTGGAAATTCCGATAAAGGCTTGTTTCGACCTCGTGTTTATTTTTTTTTTTAACATAACTTTGGGAATCACACCACTGTAATATTTGGAGAGCTGATCAGATACTCAATAATATAAACTATTGTTGGTTGTGGTTGATATTATAAAAGCTGTGGGTTGATTCTATAAAAACTTAATAATTGTTATAGGTAAGCTTAACTGGTTAAAAATCTTTTCGGTCTTGTCTTTATACATAAAGGGTAATATTTGTCCACTTTCTATATTCTATTTGCTGAACGTTGTGTTGCGGAAAACCATTTAAAAGCACACAAACAGTGGCGTGAAGGTCATTAACGAAAACTTTATTCCAACAATTGCATCAAACTAAAAAAATAGGACGCCCCGCCGCGGTGGTCTGGTGGCTAAGCTATTCGGCTGCTGATCCGCAGGTCACGGGATCAAATCCCAGCTGGGCGGCTGCATTTCCGAAGGAAGCAGAAATGCTGTAGGCACGTGTGCTCAGATTTGGGTGCTCGTTAAAGAACCCCAGGTGGTCGAAATATCCGGAGCCCTCCACTACGGCGTCTCTCATAAACATATCATTGTTTTGGGACGGTAAACCCCACATATAATCAAATAAATAGAACATAATAAAGGTAAGGAACGAAGATTTTGGCCCTTCGCCAAACTCAGAATTGTCACTGCTGTTCGAAGCTTTTAGTGCATCGGTCACCCTGGCGGCGATCACATGTATAACAATGTATCTGCTTATTAATAAAGAAAATATAATAATAACTGTTGGGGTTTGGCGTCCGAAAACCATATGATTTTAGGAGATCTACACCATAGTGGAGGGCTCCTAAATTAAGACGATCTGTGGTTCTTTAAGGTGCCCATAAGTCTAATTATACGCGGGTCTCGAGCATTATTGCTTTCATCAACAATGAGGCCACCACGAAAGGGATTCGATCCTGCGACCTGCGGGTGGCCATCCGAGCGTCATTACCACCAGACCACCGCAACAGAGAAAACAGAAAAACGTCAGAAAAGGGTTAGTGATTTCACGGCTAAGACTAAGCTCAAATATCAAGGTTTAATCGACAGCGTACGCAGTCTCGCATGTCGATGGCAGCAAAGCGTACACCAACGGTCGTGTGTCACGTACTCGCTATTGAATGCGAATTAACGAACCTCCATGAGGCCAAAAATAACTCGCAGTGTCATATTACGGTGTTTTGTGGTGCAAGCGCACCGTACCGTAATATCTGTTTATGCGTCTGAATGACTAGCACGGTAGGCATCGTTTAATTCGGCGGAAAAAAATTAACACGCTTCTTCGAAAAGGGGCGTGCCCAAAATTCACGGGCATATTAAAAGCGAAGTAAATGTTCTGCTTCACATTTTCTGTTTGTTCATTCCCAAAAGGCATGTTAGACTCTATTTTGCGACGTGCGTAAAATTCTCACATTTTTACGCAAATTACGCAGCGCAAACCTGTAGGCTGCGTCGGAAAATTCTTGAAACATCTTCGTTAGCTTGCTCGAACACCCGGCGGCGCAGCAGAATCTAATTTTAATCCGGTCTTTCGGTACACACACTTCTTATCTGACCAATTTGTTTTTTTTTTTTCTGCCTCGAAATAATCTTGCCTTCAGCAGCACCCACGTAGCTTAAACTTGAGTCTGCGAAGGAAGCGCATTCGAGCGCTACAACTTAGATGTTCGTATCTCGCACTTTGCGAGTAAAAGGAAATTATAATTAAGTTATGTAGAACAGTGGCATGCAGTAGCAGCCAAACTGGAACAGTATGATTGCTCGCCCTGAAATACGAGAAAACGCTTTTTTTTTTACTGCCACCCTTATCTGCAATATCTGAACGCACGTCGTTCTGCAGAGCTCTGCTCCATAATTGGTTTTGCGTGAGGCTTTCGTAATTTGATTACCCTCTTCTGCAGCTGCGCTTAAGCGAACAAGACAGGCAACAGATGAGGACGACCAATTGGAAAGCGCGGGGAACGTGTGTGCCAGCGCTTTCCTTGATTAAGTGCCACGCTTCTTTGCGCACATCGCCGTAATTAACAAATATCCAAAAGAGGAAGCAATAAAGTATTTGTTATATATCACGGGGGCCTTTAGTGAACTAAGTGACGCTACGGTTATTTTCAGTCATTCTATACCGTTTTTGAAAGCCTGACTTCGGTGCTACATTCAACAATGTACGATGGATCACGTGGTTTTAATTCGTGCAGTGGGAAAGTGACGCTTGTTTGTTTAATTGTATCACATGTGTGTCATTTCATACAGGTGCGTTCCAGTACGAACCACCACCCAGAGGCCATAATGCATAAATGTGGCATTGCAGTTGTGTACGAGTCTGCAGTGGAGTTCCACGCGTTTCTTCGCTTCGCTCTTTCCTTCGCTCGACTGCGTTCATCGGCTCGTTTGACCACTTCTGAGGTAAAAATACAACAACTACGTGCATCTGCTAGCAGCAAAAAATCGGCAGATCCCACGTACGGTGGGAACCGATGATATGCGAAGCCCGAATGAGGAAGGTTGACATGTCGCTTTATAACCAGCATTACGTTACGAGTCGGAGGTAAATTATGCCGTACATGACTTCCATGTCATGATTATTATGTTTGGACATGTCATTTACCTTCGCCATCTATTCACGTCACAGGACACCAAATTTGTTATATGAGAAGCTAGAAAAACGGTCGCGAGCATGCTGTGAGCGTAGCATGTAGTCAAGTTTTGCATGACACGCAAGCCATGATTATCATGTTCAGACGTGTCATTTACCTTCGTCGTCTATTCACGTCATGCAATACCAAATATGGTTGAGCTAGCAAAACAGCCGCGAGCGCGCTATGAGCGTAGCATGTAGTCATGCTTTATATGACATGCATATCATGATTATCTTATTTGTACCTGTCATTTACATTTGTCGTCCATTCACGTCACATAATAATAAATTTGGTCTATGTAAAACTATTGAAACGACCGCGAGCACACTATGACACGCATATCATGATTATCATCTTTGGACGTATCACTTACCTTCGTCGTCTATTCACGTCACATGGTACCAAATTTGGTATATGTGGAGCTAGCGAAACGGCCGCGAGCGCATCATGAGCGTGGTACGTTGTCATGTTCTTACATGACACGCGTGTCATGATTGTCATGATTGCACCAGTCATATAACTTCGTAATCTATTGACGTCACGTAACACCAAATTTGGTATGTGTGCAGCTAGCGATACGGCCGCGAGCGCATCATGAGTGTGGCATGTAGTCATGTTGTTACATGACACGCGTGTCATGATTATCATGTTTGGACCAGTCACAAACCTTGATCCCAATCTTGATGCGCGCAAAAGTAGCAATTGCAAATCTCGACAGGCTCGGGCCATGTTCGCCAACGTGTGAGGATGGGGCGCGCGGAATGGGTACGTACGGCAGCATGTCGTTTAACGAGTGAAAACAAGAGGGTGCCGGAAGAAGATTTGGCTCTTATTTTCTGGGTGTTGGTTGAAGAAGAGGAGTATGTTGAATTCCATAGAATTCAGAACAATCAATGTTGCGTGGTAATATGAATGACGGCCTCAACCTGAGCTGGAAAGCGAAACGTAAGTCTAAAATAGTGTGTACATAGGCGCCCATTTTGATATAGGCACTGATGAGCTTTTGCGTCCATTTAGGCATACCTAAACACCCGAAGTAGTCAATTATAGGCACTATGAAAGCACTCTAAAAGCTCTTACTAACCCCTAATTCACGCTCATATACTAAAGTTGTGCGATGTTAGCACATGTCTCTAAATCACTCGACTGTTTCACTAGAACGCGTTGTTGACCTAATGTCTGATGCATTCTTGAAATAAATAAGGAAAAAGGACACGTTCACAAGGAAAAGCTCGCGGTGAAGAAAACTCATATGTCTTCGGTCAGGACCAATGTTCTATGCACGTGAGCGTTCTTTGTCTTGTGAATCACCAACACACGGCCACCAGATGAAAGAGTCCACAAAGAGAGACAAAGAGAAAGGCAAGATTAATGAGCGATGTCAAACGCCGCCGTCGGCTTTGCGCACACGGTTGCATCCTCGCAGCGCCGTTGGTCACGGAAATCCCCGATGTGCGATCAATCGCCATCCCCTGACCAGGTCCCATATATGGAGTGCCACAGCGGCACGTGCTGCATTTATCCAAGACGTGACCCGCGAGTCGACGAGAGACGCTGGCGTGTTGCTCTTCCGCTGCTTTTCTTAGGCTTTATGTGTTTCGCCAACATTGCCGCGTCCATAGTTCATAGGATTCGTGGCTCGGAGGCACGTGCGTGCACTGAGCCACCGTTTCCAATGGCGAATTCCAAGCGGAGCAAGTTTTCTTGCTCCAAAGCTGAAAATTCGCGTTTCGCTGGTAGATTCGAAGCAAGTTCGCATTTTACACCGGTAGATTCGGAGCAATCCACTCCACGAAGGAGCGTTCCGCGTGCTCAGTCTTGCAGAGATGAATTTCGGCGGAACTCCGAGAATGCATAACCGTCATTTCCTGCACAGTCGGGCAGCTGGGTTGCCCTCGGCGTTTTTTGAGGCGGTCTTGTAACACTGTGCTCTTGTTTGCATTCCTAAAATTGGAAAGCGGCAGCCCTGCTTTCCGCGAGACTGTGGAGTCGAAATGCGTGCTTTGCAGTGGCGACACAGTTGTCATTAAAACGGCGAGAGCAGAAAAGAAAATCGTTTCCGGTACTGGTTTAGTAACGTGTGCGTAAAAAAAAAAAAAAACTTCCGGAGAAACCTCACGCGGGGCATTCACGTGTTCCACTCGCAGATCTCGTTTGGCACACTCCACTCCGAGATTTCGGTGGCCACTCCGAATCTACCAGTGGAATTCGCCATAACATTCCAGGGGTGGCACTGCACCTCCGCCATTTCGAGGATGGACGCGTTAACAACCGTCATTTTCTGACAAGGTTAAGGTGGTCAAGTGCAACTGCTGAACATTTGTTTCAGTTTCAGTTTTATTGAGCATTTTCTTCACAGAGTTGCGAAAAAAAAACGCAAGAATAAGAGCAAAAAGCTGCTATGTTAGCAGCTTGACGAGGCTCCTACCCCTTTTCACTTGGCATTACAAAAATCCGCAGAGCACAAAACATGAAAAAACAATTTGACGTCGATTTTCAAAACTTCAAGAAATAAGGAAATAAAAAGAAAATGCATCAAAATTACATCAGTTTTAGGTTTACATAAAATAAGCAAACCACAAAGAAAGAAAAACAACAAAAAACAAAAGAAAACAGCGTGCGGTCAATCATGAAACAATGCACACGTTGCTAAACGGCTACCAAAGTATTACAAAATGATTATACAACGTTTACAACACTGGGTATGCGAAAAGCACAAGTTTTATTGCACAAGGGAAATTGATGATTGACGTCTCGTGAAAGAGCGGCCCCAAGCCATGCGAAGCCAAACGGAGCCGAAAAAATGAAGATTAGATATATTTGTGTACTACCCCTTGTCTCCAAGCTTTTTGAAGCGCCGTGAGTTGCAGCTCCCATCGACACTAGCGCCAGGGTTCCCCCCAGTGTACTTATAAAAAACACTAGGCTTGTGGTGTCGTGATAGGGCGGCGGCAGCCATGTAAAGTTATAGGAGTGGATCCAGATCATGTACAAACTACACGTCAGACTCAACGGGGAAGTAGACCTCGTAAAAGCCTCCTACAGTAGCTGTGCCATCGAAGGAGCGAAGTATACTGCATACCCTGGAGCATAAACAACCTTCGGGCAACTGAACTGTACAGCCTCTGCTGTTCACATCGAGGAAGGATCTCCTGTGCATTTGCGCTAGTTACTGTCCGCAGATATCACACGGTAGTACGGAGTAGTGTTTGCGCTTTTTTTTTCTTGACACCTCTCATACGCACCGAAATAACCTACGGTAGATAGGACCAGCCACCAACTCAAAAAAACTATAGCGGCGCTGCTCTCTACGCGTGAAATTCGCAGCTGGTTGAGATATTATTGATCCTCAGCCTTTCCTGCGGACCTGCGATGCGAGGGAGAAGTGAGCGGGCGGAACGGGCTTACTTCAGAGACTCACTCGAATTTTGTCTTTCTGCATACTACCCATTCCGCACACGTCCATGTCTTTTTTTATCACGCAAAAGACATTCTCCTATTAAGGAGGAAACTCTCCAACACATGGCTCTCATTTAGCTAGTCCGTTATGCCAACTACAAATGCGCAACCGAGAAATTCAGGAAGGTGCCTCGAAATCGAATGGTTACACAACTGTAGGTGGTTCTACAACTGCGCATGCTGTACACGAATTTGATTCCTATAACCGTCTAACACACTATTTGTGTGTGCACTTGTGAAACTGTAGTCAGTCATTTAGAAATGTGGCAGCTTGGGTTAGTTGGTATGACATGATGATAGTTTAGCGTGAGAACAAGACGATGACAAAGAGACAAGAAGGTGTCCTTCGTGTCCTTCTTGTCTCTCTGTCGCCGTTCTGTTCTCGCGCTAAAACTATCGTCGTGTAGTCAGTCGGAAGCTCAACCAGCAGTTGCAGCTGGAAGTTTTAATAAGCATTGTATGGCTACAAATATTGGGCAATAAGTATAGAGAAATAATAATAATAATAATAATAATAATAATAATAATAATAATAATAATAATAATATCGCCCAACAAATAGCCGACGACGCATCAGGACTTAGTTGCTTTAATTAACAGAAACTTGTTAAGTTCCGTCTCAAAACCGAATTCGGATGGATGTTTTCTCCTGTAAATCACACTTCGTTGCATGTTGCGGCGCGTAAGACGAAGACAACTTACGCCAAAATCGCTGCTAATGAGATGCGAGAGAAGAACAGGAAGAACCTTAGGGTAAGCTGCGATGTCGCGCAGTTTTCCGACGACGTTGGTGGAGCTGAAACAGCCTTCCCGACATGCCCCGTTTCAGACTTGGTACACCACTAGAGCCTCATGAAATAAATATCTCAAAACGATGTGGCGAATTACCTCCGTCAGGCATTTCTCCTCCTCCTTCTCGTTTCTCTCGTTGCCTTTTAGCAGTGATTTCACCGTGAGAAACACCGGCGCAAACTGAATACTTCCCTCCTCATCAGGTTTCACGTCAATGAAGCCGAAACACCGGTAACTATGTGCTTCGCCCCTACTCCGGAGTTATTTTCTAATTTTTAGTGTGGCCTACCTGCTCCCACGTAAGTTCTCTTTGTACGCTTATATTTGTAATTATTTATTTATTTTTGTGTGAAACCTCTATGGAAGCTTTCCAACAGAGCGATCTGAAGTATATATCATTTTCGTAGCATTACGAAGTACTATATCATAACTAAGTTCTACACTGTTTCCTCGGTAATGCGAAACTCCTTTGGATAGCCCTTCTCGTGGGTTCTTTTATTTTCTTTTTTGCTCCCGCACTGTACGAACTCTCCAACCCTATCTCAAGACATCACACTGACACTTGCTATCAAGAACATATAAGCAATACATTGGCTCACCAGCGAAGGGGGTTCTCAATTACGGATATGTCTGGAGCTCTCCTCCGCTGAAAAACAACGGAAAAAGATGTCAGTTCAAGCTAGTAAAAAATGTGAAATCTATAGAAGCAAAGCACGCAGCAGGTACACACAGTAATCATCGTTCACCAGGACACCAGTGTGCCGGAAGCCAGTATCATTGTGGCCGATCACGCCACTTTGATATCAATATTTCGCAGCGCGCGTGTGTGTGTGTGTGTGTGTGTGTGTGTGTGTTTGTGTGTGTGTGTGTGTGTGTGTGTGTGTGTGTGTGTGTGTGTGTGTGTGTGTGTGTGTGTGTGTTTGTGTGTGCGTGTGCGTGCGCGTGCGTGCGTGCGTGCGTGTGTGTGTGTGTGTGTGTGTGTGTGTGTGTGTGTGTGTGTGTGTGTGTGTGTGTGTGTGTGTGTGTGTGTGTGTGTGTGTGTGTGTGTGATTTCCCAATAATGACGCTGCACCCAACTCCTTCAAGATTTTGTGACATTACAACCTTTCCTGTCAAAGTATCTCATTTCTCCACCTTACATGTCAAGTGTTATTGTACGACGTATAGCGATATGGGCACCTTGTTGTCTTTTCAACGAGTATCACACAAATCCACAACAAAGAGGAGCTTGGATTTATTGCCTATCAATTTTGTAGACAATGTTGCCGTATTTCCCTTTTTGTTATTTTCTTCAATTTTGAACACTTAGCTACTAGAGAGATCTCTCTGTTCATTTGAAATAACACAGGATTTCTGGTGTGTAACTGCTCCCCAAAATGGTATATAATCTGCACCAAAGGAACAGTTAAATACTTCACAAGTACCGCAATGCGGAAGAAGAATATGGGGCCCTCTTTTTTTCTTTTCCTCAGCGCAGAACAGGCTATTAAAATGTGCCTAAACGAGACCTCTCTGCCTTCCTCAGCATTAAACTGTCCTCTCTTTATGTGTGCAGTGACCCAGACAGCGACCGTACGGTGAACTCTCTCAACATCCGTCCTCTTCGCAGTTTTTCATTTTTCTCTTGATTTTCTACAGCCGTTAGACCGAGGACCTTGTGACACAACTTCGTAGTTCCGGTGAATCGAACAGCCTCCAGTTGTCCCCGTCTGGTCAGCGAAAAGCAAAATAGTCCTGCCCTCTCTTGGCAGCGGGGCGCACTCACGCGACCCTCTAAGCGATCGATGTTGCCTTTTATAACGAAAGACAGAAGCAACCACTCCTGTGCCAGTCTCTATGCTAGAGTCTAATGATCACCCGTACGGGAGCGTCTTCATTGGCGCTGAGGTTACGTCTTTTTAACACATCACCGTTGAAAAGCTAGCGAAATGGGTTGGAGGTGAAAAAACAAGAATGCCTTATTTTTAATTTCCCCTTAAATTTAATACATGCAAGAATACACAAGTACACGTATAAGTTCTGGGACGAATCAGGGTGTTTTGCGTAATAAAAGTACTAAACATCCAAACTTCAAAACAACTAAAATTGTTACAAAATGACCAACTAAAACAGTGACCTGTGAGGGCAATATGTCTGCTCATGCATTTGGTAGTATTTTTAACATTTTGTATACCCCCATCACTAGCGTACAAAATAAATATCGCTACCGTTGTCTACACTCAGAGTTAATAAATGTTTTTTTTTCTTTCCTTGAACATCAAGAAACGAGTTGCGTGCTCGTAATTGAACTGCCTCTTATACCCTAGTGGCTAATTAAGACATTTCTACAATTTTCTTTCTATACCTAATATCTTTGGAAACACACAACGGAGCATGTACTTATGATTCAGTTTCACGCCTGAACAGTGAAGCTTCAATGACATTTTCAATGCCGTCTAAATAATTAGGCGCGCCAAACTGTAGTCACGTACAGTGCTGCTTTATTTTGAAGAAAAACAAATAGATTTTATTTTATAAATAACCACGAAAAACTGGAGAACGAGCTCACACTAGACTTTGCTGTTGCCACGCGGCAAGGAAAATAGTACAAGAACAGATAATGACAGCGCTGGACTCCCCAAATGAGCTTCCTGTTGTTGCTAGCTGGGATCGCTTAATTTTCCCTGTGGCTAATTAACTTGGGCTGCTAGCTCGTTTCTCGTCGTCCGATAGCCTGTCCTTCGTGTTACGAATACTCTATACATTTATGTTGCGTTTTCGTTCATTATCTAACATTTATTTTCTGTCTTATTGTTGAACAAACTCGTTTTCTGGAAACAATTTGGTGAGGACAGTGTGTGGCAACACAAGGTCATACTGCAGCGTTTTATCACTTTATTTGAATTCAGTTGATTACGGAACCTAGGGTCTTTTTTTTTTTTCTTGTAGGTATAAGTGCTGTAAAAGAAAACTTCTCGTACTTGAAAAACGGTAGGTTGCATCCTACTGCTTTCATTTTTGCCTGTATTTTTGGCCCCATGTGATGCTATAGTGTGCTTCTCTTTTTTTTTTTCCAGTGTACAGAAAAACGCGTTCAGGACACGCTTCCTAAAAATGTTGCTTTTTGTTGAATGTTTCAGTTTTTTCCTGTTTCTGTTTCATCAAACACTGCACAATCCCCGCTTCTGCAATAGTATTATTACGGAGCTGCGGTATGAACAAAACAAAGAAAAAAATAAATGTAACGTGTGCCTTCCCTCTGTAATCGCTGACTTTCCCGAAAAAAGGCAGTGACAGCCAAGAGAAAATGCGCGTAAAAATGTCAGGCTACGTAATCATCCCCCCCCCCCTTTTTTTTTTAAGCAAGACGCATGCATTTCAGACTTTACTTTTAGCTAAACCTTAGCTCTTGGAGCATGCTTTCAGTTCTCGCATGAAACTTTACGAAGGAGCTAGGTGAGAATCTAAGGAGATAACTAGAGAGTAAACGAACTTCGGCACCTGAAAACTTAGCGAAGATGCCAGGCCGGCAGTAACCAAGTTTCGAGGCAATGAGGCACTCGACCTGAAAGCACCTTGGCAGCGCCTGACTGAGCTCACGATGAGTAAACGGTGAAGCCTGCATTACAGGTTCCCTCCAGGGCTGCGCTGCCGAAAGCGGAAAGAGCGCGGAAAGCAGACGCGGGGCGATCTGCAAAATGGCACGGCAGGCGCTTTCGCCGCCTATGCGTTACGAGAAGACAGCCCAGTAGCTACAGCACACCGACAAGAACTGTCGCAGCACTTGAGTTTCAACGGGACTGACAACATTACACTTCCATGACTCGCGCGTGCACCAGTGGTGCTCAGTCCAGTTTTTTTTTCTTTTTTTTTTTAAATTTATCTGCTCTTCAACTCAGGAAGATCGTATTGAACGGTTGGTTAGTTTGCCCGCATATATGAAATTTATATGCGAGAAAAAAAAAGCACGAAAGTTAAAGAACAGCCAAAAGTAAATGTCGTGGGTTTTCTTTTCTGTTTTTTTTTTCTACCCAGCTTCCGTGGTGTAAGGGTTATGTTGGTTCACTGCTGAACCGAAGGTCACGATTTCGAGTCCCGGTCACAGCGGCTGCCTTTCGACGGGGGCAAAGCGCTGGAGGTCCCTGTATTTAGATTTACAAGCACATTACAAGCATTATCATGCTGTTCAACTCATTGCAACATCTTGTCCCATCAAGCGTCTTTTATCCTAATGATTTGTCTAACTTTAACCTTACTAGATTTTCTTCAAATGGAAATGTTTACTACGTACTATCCGCACTCATTTTGGTCGCCACACTGCATATTTCTCAGCATTATCATTATGAAATCCATTGCCATCTCACATCAAACAATGCTCGACGATTGGCTTACTTAAAAAACAATTGTATTCATATTTGATAAACTACTAGATGTTTTTATCCTGTTATACTGTTTATTCCGAAGTTTATTCTACTCTCATTTTTACTTGTTTTTTAGTTAGTGTTGGTTTTATCAATTTACCCATCTTTCTGTTTTCACTGTTACTGCTAATTGAGTAAATTTTGCAATCCCATTTTGAACAGGAGGTCTTCTGCAGCCCTGTGCTTTCAGACCTCCTCGTGTATATATACTTTGTATACTGTTCCTTTTTCTATACTAATAACTGAAAAATAAACTTGAAACTAGAAACTTGAAATAAGTCCACATAGTCGAAATTTACAGAGCCCTTCACTAAGGCATCTCTCATATTTACATATTGGTTTTGGGACGTAACAGCCCACAAAAGTAGTATCTTCTTTTCTTATCGGGAAGGCAACGCTGTCCCTAAACTGTAGATGCTTCGTGCGTGCAGTGTGATCTCACGGCACGTGTAAGCAAATGCATGGAGTTCGAAAGAGGCACTCAAATCAAAGGTAGACCAGCATGTTAATTCAAGTTTTTTACAAAACGTAAAATAAAGTTGCCATGAGTTATGACTACAGATTTCACGGCCTGTTGTGTTTGCTCATTTACGGCCGTTTTCCGCGGTTTGCTCAACACCGACTTAGCTTCTCGTGCGCTTCCCAAGTTAAGTTTTCTCACTAGCCAATTCAAGTGCCATCAAAAGATGCGAGTAAATACTGCACTATATATGACTAAATCACTCTCAGAATGCAACTCAGGCTTTTTCATGGTGTGAATAAGGTTTAACAGAATGATCAAAACCAATTAAATTATTTCCAATGTCTCAGATAAATCTGTTCCAAAAGCACTTTGACTTGGGCGAGTTGGTACAACAGAAAGGTACCGCAAAAGAAGACTAAAGTTTCGGCAGCATGCTTGAGTGGAATGCGTGATTAATGACACCATCTTCAGTCATGCAGTGCACGGTGTAAAGTGCACTCAGCGAGTATTTTCTAACCACTGTGATCACACATCATGGCGTAGTAACTCACGTTCCTAAATGTATTCGTTCTCTTCAGTGCAGCATGCATGAACAAAACGACACATGTTTGTCAGGCAGTCTCAATGAGAAGGAATAAAGACGGACATGTTCTTTTTTTTTTCGGAAATGAAGAAACGGCACTACAAAAGCCGTAGCAGCAGCTGCATAGCGAAGCAAGAGAAACTCATTGGAAGAGAGGAATTTCGAGGCTTCCGCGTTGCCCCAGGCACGGACGCTCAATGAATGCCTCAGGCAACCACTCAAATTGCAAACGGGAGTGAGTAACGGAGCAGGCTCGTGGCATGATCGTGACAAATGGCTTCAGCTTCGAAGAGACTCGGTGCCTTTTCCGGCCATGAAATAACAATGGTGGGTGCGAACCCCTCGGGATCTTCTCGTTCGGGAAACAAGAGACTCTCTTCTGTTTTTTCTTGGATTCATAATGGATACGAATGGCTCGGAGGCTAGGCCGTAAGAAATAAGAGCGACAAAAAATAAACAAAAGCGCGCGAGTATCCAGTTGCCGACCCTCGCAATGCTGGGCATGAATGTCGCAAGGCGTTCTTTGTGTTAGTTATGCATTGCCTTTTGTTGCCTCAATTTCGTACCGCAACAGTCCCTGACGTAATAGCGTTTCTCAGTTCTTCCGGTGCTCTCACTTTTCCGCAAACTGCGAGCATTCGTGGAAGCCGAAATTGCGTGAACTACACTGTTTTTCTTTTTTGTAACTCTTCCTTTTTTATTCTTAATGTGCTCTCCTCTTTTCTCGCTTTCGGTAATTGTATTCGATAAATGTAATCAAAATTTGGTGCATATAACAAGATTTGCTTGAAATCTGGGACTCGTTTTCATCTAGGCACAACCAACGAAAAGACCACGCCCGTGCCATCGTTATGAACACCAGTATAGGCTTCTTTGCTTGCGAGGTACTGTCACCTCTTAGATGACGGCGTTGCATTCACAAAATCCATTGTCCTACTGTTCTCACCGCAGATCGTTTTCCGAGTCAATAATTAGGCGTGCCTGACACAGTAAGGTGATTTATTGTTTGAATTATCACTTCCTGTTTACGTTTTGAGCGCGGTAACCTCATCTTTGGCCTAGTTCTTTTTTTGTTTAGTTTTTTCGATATGATTGCAGTCAGCCAATCCGCGCTGCTGCGAACAATACTCGCGTGCACGTATCATGACACACATGTGGGCAAATGTTTATTCTGGGGTGCTTTATCTGGCTAAATAGCAAGACCAATTAAACAACATTTCACTGTTACATTATGTTCTGTACCCCGATCTTACCGTATTGGCAGAAGAAAACAGCATGTCGTGGCGATTATCCCGCCGATTCACGCCATTGCTTTCTTGCATTCGGCGGATTAAACCCGAAGTGCAAAGGTGCAAGTTTATTGTAGATTCGCAATATGAGCAGTAGTAAGTAAGGCTGCGAATGGCACACAGGCACTCCACAAGCGAGTATCGCAGCACCTTCGCTCGTAATTAGCACAAAAGTTTCGCTTTTCCAGCTCGTCTATCAGCGAGTGCCCCCGCCGCGTCCGAAATCCGCTCGCACGCCTTACCTCCCTCTCGCTGGCGCCAGTTTCAAATGCGCGAGTCCACCCTTATTCAATTTTATTAAGTAATGGAGGTGATAAAACAAAAACGCTGCAAATTTTAGAAGAAAATTTTTGAAGTTTATTCTAATGCATCAACTATAAAGCTTTTCTTTTTTAGTAATAGATAATATTGCCACGCTCCTTCCTCAAGTTTTCTTATCACCCCGTTACGCTGTACGCGATTCTCAGCGCAAACCGCGCCTACAGTGTTCGAGAAGCTTCAGGACTGCAGTAGGTCATTTTGTTGAGCTAACGCCCGTTTCGTGGGAATATAAGATTATTCTGGAATTTACGTCACCGCTAGCGATAACGATAGAATGTTCGATGGCGAGTGTACAAATGCCGTCACGCTTCGCCGCTTGTCGGTCGATCGACAGCCGACGCTCCGTTCGCCACTATGAGTACAGGTCTGCTATACTGGAATCCGACTTTTCGTTCACCGGGCACAAGTTCGCCCAAATAAGCAGTTTGGTCTCAACACGCAGTCTCCTGCCTTCGGCCACGTCACGACCACGTGCCAATATATTAAATCAAAAAGCTAACTTAGACATAAATAAATAAGAAAAGTTATGCATATTTCGACACAGGTTGATAATAATAAAGATTATTTTGTTAGTCTTTTGGTTTCATTCAGACAATTCCGCACAGATGCAAACTTTCCTACTGGCAAATCACGAACTCGAGGCTTCAAAAGAAATAATCACGGGCCAAAATAAATTCATAGCATCGGGCACGTAAAGGCCTTCCTAACTTGAATCTACGAGCTGTAGTAAATTACCTACAAGTCAAAAAAAAAATCACGGCATACCCACGGAGTGAATGATGATGAGTGGGGCGAGGCTTCACAGGATTTTATCGGCTAACCATTGGATCACCCGCTGGCCGCGTCCGTACGTCTGTCTGTCCATCCGTCCACCCGTCCGCCTGTCAATCTATCTATCTGTATGTCCATCCGTCCGTCCACCTGTCCATCTGTCTGTGTGTCCATCCGTCCGTCCATCTACTGAACACTCCAAGTACCGCCATCTCGCATCTTTTCATCATACTTGTTGGATAGATGGATGGACGGATGTATCCAGTTGTACCCTTTAGATCGGGTGTTGGCTTACGCCACTTAGCCATAAACTTAAGCATATGTATACTATCACTATGTGTTTAAGGATTGAATTTCACTCGCGCTTTGATTGTAGCCGCCCATCAGTTAGCCTCCTCCTGGTTATTTCTACACGCTTAAAGTCTATTTTGCCTTCATCGTCCTTAAACCCCGATGCTATGAAAAATTCTGCACCATTATGTTGGACTATAGGGTTCAGCCCTTTACAGAACATTATTTTTCGAATGAATGAACAAATTTTATTTCTGAAGAGGTACAGAAAAATGAAGCGAAGCTAAAGGCCATTCGGCCTGACGTGGCTTCGCTACGCATCAAATGTTCAGCCGTTTCCTTCTCCTCTCTGCACACACTACATACCGCGTCTGCGCCTTCGTATTTGGCTCGGTACGTCTTGGTCCGCAATACTCCCGTTCTGGCCTCTAACAGCAGAGAACTACCCCGAGAATTATCGTAGATATCTTCTTTTGCAATTTCCTGCTTGAAAATTTGGTAGGTCTCCAGTGATGATTTCGTAAGCATTCCAATCTTCCACATGTCCCTCTATGTTTCCTTCACCTTCTTCTCAACCGATTTTTTCTTCTGGCTTTTGCTATATTCATCATATACAAGTACCACCATTCAGCGGACATTCCAAGGACTAAAACAAGAGGTGGCTACTACATACATGAGACGCCCCTAAAGGAAATGATCCATAGTTTCTAGCTCGCCGACATTGGAGAAAGAGCCTGACGTGTCACGTAACACGTATCAGACCTGTGTTGGTAGAAATTAAGTTTCGCAACCGACAGCGCAGCTTCTAGTTTACGTGTTTAATTTATGATCGGCGCCAGGGATATAATCAGTGCTTATATTCTGTCGAATCTGTGAGTTATGTACCTGCAAATCTTTCAATATATAATGCTACGCCTGCGAAATCGCGCAGCCGTTACACGAGGATTAAGGAAAACATGGCAAAATCGGCCCACTTATTGACGACTTCGCTAAAAAATGGGCCATTTCGTTTAGGAGTAGCTCTTTAAGACCAGGCACCCAAACTAATATAACTTTGGCCGTAACTCGACGGCACAGACCGCAAACAGAAGACAAAAGCAAGAAGCCATGTAGGCATGGAGGAAGGGATAAACTGAGGAGAGGCCGTTACGTCACATTATGTGAAGCCGGCAGTAGGGAAGAATAGCGTACTCCTCCTCTGAATTGTGGGCACGGACGGCGGCTCGCGAATGCGCAACGGGAAAGAGGTGAGCCGATTTCGGACGCGCCGTACAGCACCGCCTTGCCATCTCATAGACGAGCTGGAAAGGTGAAACGTTTGTGTTGATTACGAGCAAACGTGCTGTGATACTCGCTTGTGGAGTGCCTGTGTGCCATTCGCAGCCTTATTAATGCTCATATTGTGTATCTACAACAAACTTGCAGCTTTGCACTTCGCGTTTAATCCGCCGAACGCAAGAAAGCAACGGCGTGAATCGGCCGGATAATCGCCACGACAGGCTGTGTTCTTCTGCCAAAACGGTAAGATCGGGGTATCGAACATCATGTAACAGTGAAATGTTATTTAATTGATCTTGCTGTTTAGGCAGATGAAGTATACCTCCGAATCATTCTTTGTCACGTGTGTCACGATACGTGCGCACGAGGATCGTTCGCAGCAGCGTGCGGGTCAGCCGACTGTTACCATATCGCAAAAAAAAGTTGGCCAAAGACGAGGCACGTGAGAAACGTTAACAGGAAGCAATAATTAAAACGATTCGTCGCCTTCTGTGTCAGCCACGTCTATAATTCTTGACTCGGCAAGCTCCGGTGAGAACAGTGGACCACGCACTGCTTTCCGATAGTTGCGACTGTCGCACACGAGAACGGCTCACCACCACCCTTTCGCATTAAGAGCCGTCGACGCTGCCAATCTCGTCTTGAAATCAGAAGCTTCCTTCGATGAGGCACACAACAGCTCAGTGCCGAAGGAAAGCAACGAAGCTGCGGCGCCAATCACTCACGAGCTTCGAAAACGACCGCTTTGATTGATTGATTTGTGGGGTTTAACGTCCCAAAACCACTATTTGATTATGAGAGACGCCGTAGTGGAGGGCTCCGGAAATTTTGACCACCTGGGGTTCTTTAACGTGCTCCCAAATCTGAGTACACGGGCCTACAACATTTCCGCCTCCATCGGAAATGCAGCCGCCACAGCCGGGATTTGAACCCGCGCCCTGCGGGTCAGCAGCCGAGTACCTTAGCCACTAGACCACCGTGGCGGGGCAACGACCGCTTTCGACCTCGAGCAATATAAAATAAACTCGCAACCATGAAGAACAACTCTCGCTGTAGGTTTCTGACACATTGCATCATCTCTATAGTGCTACAGCTGCATAAAAATGCGCATTTAAAACTCCAGCCGGCTATCAACAACGCGCTCATAGGAGTGATGATGCAGACGACACGAGACGTCGACGTGCCCACCTTGTCCCACAACCCCCCTGTAAAGTCACGTGACTTCCACCACACTTTTCGCTCTGCAGTAGAGAACACGTCTGCAGCTTGCATTGCGACGATGGCAAGGATGTTTAAAAAATTGCTAAAGTGGAAGCACCCGCAAAGCTTTGCCAGCAATAGTGAAGCCAGCTTTTGCCCTCCAAAGATCACGTAAACATGCTATTTTCTGCCGGGGCCCATTCAGACATGAAGTTGCTTTGACCTGTTTGTCTAAAGGCTTAATTTTTATAAATGACAAGATAGTTGTTTCTAAAGAAACAGCCCACACATACGAGTATCAGTGACTTAATCTTCATTAAAATTTGCCTTGACTTCGAGGCTTACTAAAGAAAACTAGTACTAGGAGGACGCACTTTGAGCACTATTTGATTAGAAAAGGTTGCCCCGCTAACTCGCTGGGTGTGCGAGGAAAACGCTCCTTCTCAATTGCCAGTCGATTTGTTTAGTCTTCCCAGCACGTGGGATGGCTTTCAGCTCTCCCATAGTACAGTACCAAGAACTGTAAATTGTTATCGACTTCTTCTAAACACACAATTGCCAGAAGACATCGAATACGTTCAAGCTGTTAAGGTGTTAGGCATTTACTTTGAAGAAGGAGATGTCTTAAAAAGGACCTGGGATGACGTACTTAGAAGATCCACCAATGTCACATCAGCAGCCACTCTTTTTAACCTCTCACTAATGGCAAAGGCAATGGTCATCGAGACACAGGTATGCGCTTTTGCGTTTTACATAGCACACATTGCCCTACTACCTCGCCGTGTAACAGGACGCCTCGCCTCCATTGCGGGAGCCTTCCCCTGGGGAGTAAAACCAGCAAAAGTACAAAGGAAATTTTTACAGCTTCACACAAACCGTACGAGGTCTGGGCCTCCCAGACATACCAACATTCACGAGAGCGCTGGCTGCAAAAGCAACACAGAAGCTCTTCGATGACGAAAACTACCCCAGGTACAGACTCTTGATTTACTGGAGCAGCACACTAAAAGGAACTTTTACTGCAAATTCATGCATTGGACCACGAGCCGAAATCCCGCTTAAGTTTTACAGAGCTGCCAATGGCTTAGAACGAACAGTGGAATGAATAGGTTCATGCAGTCTGGAAGATATTTCATCACAGAAAATAAGCGAAATGGTGACAAGTAGCACATTGAGCAAAGAGGAAGAAAAAGCATCCTGCCCGGAAAAATGGAAACGATGGCGTTGCAATCGCGTACCTAACCAGGTGCGCAAGTCTGACTGGTTGAGAAGATGGAGGGCGTTGCCTACGTGTGACCTGTTATCACATTAGGGAGTCGTTCTAAATGACCGCTGTCCAAACAGCGGCAAAAGAGAGACGGCCCAACATGCTCTGTTTCAGTGCTCGGTGGCGAAAGGCGTCTGGCACATGGTACAACGCCTCTTTGGTTTTCGCACAGTATGGCACAATTGCCTCATAGAGACGCCTACCCCGCACTCCAGAAAATACGGCTCATTGTGTGGAATTACGTCGATCAGCAGCTAGAAACGCACGGCAAAGAGGATTTCCTTGGACGATGGCACACACGTTTCTTCAGAGAAAGGGAGGGACAGCTGAATTTTCCAGTTGTTCTGTACTAGTGATGCGCCCACTTTAGCACGCATGCATATGTGATATTCTGTCAAATGTGATTAATTTGATTCACTTTAATTTTCATTTGACTTGTAACATTTGGATACCCAGTGATCAATTAAATTTTGGTGCTCATTTGTAAAATGTATACACTGTCTTTACTTGTTTTCGATGTTTCGTTTGTGTATGTACAAGTTATGTGTGCAATAAACTTCCCTTTCTCAATCGCCAAACGCCGACAACTTAACATGCCTCTAGTAAGATGACTGCTGCAGCCGCCATCTTACAATGGGTACGGCTTTGCTCGTGGGCGATAATTTCTGCTCGAGCAATTTTTTTATAAACTTTCTTAGACGAGGACCTTTCCTTTTTAGCTTTCCTTTCTTGACGATAAATATAGACACTCAACACAAGACGCAAGCGACATGACGCGGACGACTTAGTAGCGTCGCCAGACACGGAGGATATTGCTTCCGCCATTCCAACAAGCTTGACATTTAAGCAAATGGCGAATTACTTACTGTTGGCCAACTAGCAAACAGAAAACAAAAGACCAAGGATTACCTCACGTGCACGACACGACGTCAGACGACGTGCTGAGAATCACAAATATCGCTGCAGACCACAGCTACCACCAAAGAATCTAGTAACGCTGGCTGCCACAGCAGTGGCCGTGCCACAGCGCATCTACAGCGCCAAAGTTGCCGCAATCAAACAAAAACCGACGCAATCCAATCCAAATCATTGTGCGAAATCCAAATCCATAACACGGAATTGTGCCACTGTGGTTTAGTTTCGCTGGCACATTACCGCGTCCTACCGCTAGTTTCGTTGAACATGGTTTTATTACGCTGGAAAACTTTGTGGCAGGCTTGCTAAACCTGAGTGGCTATGTTTGTTATTTGAAAGGTTGACCGGCCAACCTTTTCTGCTCGTGTGCGTTGTGATCTTCGCACTCGAACTTTTCGCTCCGGAAAGACTCGCCCTGTAAGTTGTCACGCATGATAAATTTTATATGTCGTGATGCTAAGGTCTATATTATTTTCCGTGTGACACTACGCCTGTTTTCTGTCTTTCTATTACTCCACGACTAGTCTTTACGAGAAACAACCTAGTGCGTTTGGTCGACTGTAAAGAGAAAGAAGTGACATGTATCATCATCCCAGGGAATCAAACAAACAAACAAACATGACTTGTGCTCAATGTTGTTCTTTGTCCCACTATGCCGCGAAACGTCTAACTTGCCGTGACGAATACAGACAATCGATGTTGCTGAAGTGTAGGAACGTGTAATACTTTTATTAGTAATACCTTCTTTGGCTACTTACAAGGCTTTCCTGGGAATTATATGCAGGTCGCTTATTTGATCGTGTTCGTGTTGTGTTTAGCCGGGGTGATTTTCCTATAGCCTGTCTGGATCATCTTACTTTTTTCCCTTTTTGCAGAGTAAAGTACACAGGAGTTAGTGGTTCTCGAAGGCATATTGTTACTCAATGAAGAAAGCGCTGTGATTAACGAACGCTTATAATGCGCACCTGAACGGGCGGTGCATCGAAATCGATGTGTGCAGAATGTTGACCTCCTCGAATCTCGTGCACGTCATTCGCACGAGCAATGAAGAAGCACTCGTGTCATGTCATATCACGAGTGGCAGCATTATGACTCGTTGGCAAAGATTCGCCGTTAAGGATCGATAGAAGGGCAGACAGACAAAAAAAAATGTATATATTCATCTTGTAGTCGCTGCGGTTCACAAGCCTCCTCTGTTTTCTCTTTCCTAGTCTGCAAAGTTGTGGCGAGGTAAATAAATTCAGCTATGTGTAAACTATAGCCCTTGAATATTCAACATTGCTCCATTCCACTTGACGTGCCGCATTTTGCGGCAAGCTTACACTTTGCTAAAAGCATTTTACCTTGTTTAGTGAGCGGCGTATCGTCATTCATTTTGAAAGTGTGATTTTTCTTACATTGTTTTTAATTACGTTTTGCATGTGCCTTGAGCCAATAATATGGTTAGAAAATAACAGAAAAAACACAGCATCCATGACTAACTCCACTGTTACTGTGTAAACATGACAACTTGCCTGAAAATTTGATGTGAGGTGATTTAAATAAATAAATGAAATGCATGAAAGTTAGCTGGCGTAGTCATCCTTTAATGGTTTCTTCAAGCCTGTGCAACAATTCCATATGTACAACAGTGTCGCATAATTAAAAAATGAGATACAGTGCAAACAGTGCAGGACAGAGGCAGTTTAATAACAGTTAAGGATTCATGTCCAAACACCACGATAGGATTGCCAGGGCACCGTATTTGGTGTCTACAGAATTTCCGACCATCCGGTGTTCTTTAAGGTGCTCCCAAATCGAAGAGCACGGGTCTGTAGCATTTCGCCTATATTGAAAACGCAGTCACGGAGCCACTGAGATTAGATCCCTTGACTATCTGGTCAGCACTCCATGAGGTGAAATTTGCTACATCATGCTATATTTTTGCAAAAATCCCAATTCCGGCTAAGCATGTGCCAAGACGTAGTTAATTCTGTGCTTTTTCGGAAAAAAAGCTCAACGTGCTTGCAACCTATACTTGCACTACCACTGTCATTTAAGTGCTCATTGAAGCATACTGATGTGTACTATGTAGTTAAAGTAGTTGCTAGGTACCAAATAATTCAAGGTGACCCATACTGTGCACATAAAGTTTTTTATTACTGCTAGCTATGCCATACTGTATTACATTATTAAGCTCAGTAAAATAGGTTCTAACTATTGTGAACCACGCTTTAGTGAACAGTAGATCGATGTTCTTGAATAGACCATTTTATTATAGTTAGTTTGTTTTACAAAAAAAAATGGTACTATTTGTTGTGATATACTACTAAGAAAAGTCGTGCAAAGTGCTTAATTTGTTATGTCTGACCATACAATCAAGACTTTATCAACCATACCACTTTGCAGTGGACTGAAAACGCACGGTGTCCCGGCATTCCGGTATCTCGGCTCTTGTTCTCGATTGCAGCAACAGTTCTCGCTTGTCGAAGTTAAATAGAGATCCTCGCATTACCGCATATTTTATAGAGCACAAATTAGGTTTCAGGCACAAAGTACAATTGAAAGAGTACTGACATGACTTGAAGACATCGCAAAGGGGACACCTTAAGTTTCCTTGGTATGCAGTGGGCACACTTAGTTAAGGAGCTCAAGCGTGCTCTAGCCAGTAAAATGTGCTTTTGCTAACTTAATCGTTAAAAAGAGACTTCCACTGCATGATTACAAAGTGCGTTCTATGCGCTCCAACCCTGCAACAATGGGCATTATTGCGACGTGTCAAGACGGTTCCTGAGCTTGCGAATGCTGCGTCCTGCAGGCAGCCTTTATCGCATGAATCAATGTCCGGGTCACTGGGTGACGATTCACTCATCATTCCTTACCTGCACCACCAGCAGATGACACAGTTGCCTTTATTATGTTGGCAGTTGCTGTCTTCCCGTGACATCACACTGCTATGACACGTCACCGAGAAGCAGTCCCCTGGATATCGAAACTAAAACTGTTCGTTTGAGGCTTTGAGGTAGCGGTAATAAAAACATATTCAGTGCATTCGCAGGCACTACAGCACTCATTTTAAGTTTGCCGACATCAGTACCTTCATTAAGAGCAATAGCCCAAAAATTTTAGAATTTGTTTCAGTACTCATTTAATAAATCCTGTATCTTATTGAACAACTGTGAACTAGTATCCTCGGGATTATCTCCATAAAGCACAACCACAGGCACTTCATCATACAGCGAAGCCCTAGGTAGCTCTGAAAATACAAAGCTCATCAGAGTAGTCTTTGTGAATAGTAAGCAGAGTACATGCAAATTTTACATAGATTGTGCTTCAAGTAAGTAAAGCATCAGGGAAACTCATAATCATTCACAAAGATGAGGCGGATTCTGGGATAATGCTTGATGGCTTGAGATAACAGCTCCGTGGAAACTTGGGGCTGTCGACAGAAAAGCGACGAGCACTTACCTAGCTTGATATTTTGGCATACTTTAAGTAAAGATGCACGTGTTTGTATATGTATCGATTTTTTAAACATGCAGTAGAACTGATCAAGCCTAGAGACATATATTTGCATTAGAAAACGTTTCCTTGGTAACTGTTCCAAAATGTTGAGCTGCTCTGTGGTGTGGTTCTAGCTGCTCTAGAAGCTGTGCCTAAGTGACTTTGGTTGATTGCATCACTGTATATCGCCCAACTAAGCACTCCAGTGTGCTCTATTTTTATCATAATTTGTGACTGACTGTGTTACACAGACCGAAGACTATCCTGCAATATGTTTCAGCCAGCCACTTTTGCAGCTCCTACCAGGGCTGCATACAGCCATGACGCAGCGGCGGCTTCCAAGTACCGCTGCGGCTGCCCGTGAAGTAAAGACTGGTTCAGCCACTGTTGCCGATAAGCAGTTGATGGGCGAGGAGCAATGCAGCCTGCAAGTGGCATTCGAGGAACTGCAGTGCCACCTAAGACAGTCACGGGACGAGATTGCCCGCCTTGAACGAGTGAAGGCAAAGCTTCGGGCCGAGGTGGAGGCGAAAAACATCAGTCTGGGCTACCTCCAGCAGCAGCTAGACAAACGTGACCAAGAGGCAGAAGACCTTAGGTCAAAGGTGGGTGTTGGAATCAAGAAGGACCCTGAGGTGGCTGAATTAACACTAGCCAACCTCTAAACTTGTCAATTCATATTGAAACCTATAGCACACAGAAGGAACAAGGCTCAGGAGTATGACATGTGTACAGTGCTAACTTCCAATGAATGATTTACTTTTTGAAGCAGAACTATTTATTTTATGTTACAAGTTAGTTCTGTGTCGGTTTTGTAGTGCTGTGATTTGTTCCTTTTCTACGCTCTAGGTGACAACATGCACAAAACTACATTCATCAAGTCACTTTTGTGAACATGTAGGAAGCTCAAGGAACGAGAATAATTGTCTTGCATATGACAGTAACATGAAGAAACAGACATGACAGGATGTTATCTATCCGACAGTAGAATACAGGTTTAATAATAATAGTAATATGTGGCATTTTATGTGCTGATACCATTATTTTAATATGAGGCATGCCATAGTGTAGGGCTCTGGAAATTCCTACCACTTAGAGGGCTGTTTTGTGCACATAACTCTAAGTGTGCGAGCCTCTAGCATTTTTGTCTCCATCGAAAATGCAACTGCTGCGGCTGGGATTGAGCCTGCAATTTTGAGTCAGCAGCCGAGCATCACAACCACAGCAGCAGCTCCAAAAAGGTTTCTTACGTCGTGAAGTGCACAATTTGGGAACTTCGTGGAGCCTGTTGACTGATGTAGCAATCATCTATGTTCAGAGCTCTTCTTAATTGAGTTGTACAGTAACTCAATGTCACTTCGTAACCTGCGGGTTGCTTTGTTAACTTTGATGGTCAGGCATCCACTCCAAAAATTTCAGCTCCAGGTTTTATTCTAAAACCAAAGAGAGCTGCGAATCTTACAGGCTTTGTTTGCAGCCTCATGATGCTGTCAAAAAGATGAGAATTGTTCACCTTTGTTGACTCATTGCTGAAAGAAAAAACTCAGCACTGAGCGTTGGTAAAAATGATGCGACACTTTGTAGAGAAAAAAAAGAAACACGCACAACCTTGCCACATCATCTGAACCAAATGCAGCATGAATGGCAAGCATTTTTTGTCTTCAAGTTCTAAAAGTCGGACAAGAAAAATATACCGTTCTCACACTCATTTTGAGTGTATATTATATGGTGATAACAGTGGTCATTTTGACTGTTTTTCCTGATAAATTTATCATTATTAGCTTGTCTAGCCTATAAATGCATGCAGTGTCTATTGAAAATTGTCCATTAATGTAATTGGCCAAATGCATAGCCCCAGAAACCTGCTCTCTTTGATACAGCTTGAGCAAGAAAGCCAACGGAACGCTGAGCTCACACAGCAGCTTGCGGAGGCCCAGAAAGCGAATGCTGAAGCTTTTGGTCTATCTCCACTGCCAAAGGCCACCAAGAAGCAGCCATTTCGCTACCCTGTCGAAGTGGGCCTCCGTGACTCCGATGAAGACGACCCGGCTGTGTGGTGAGCGTTGCACGCTCTGATGCTGTGCAAGGCACTTCAGTTTTCACTTCTGTTTCGAAACCTCTAATGGCATGCCATAATGGCATACATAAGAAGTGTTTATTAAAATAAGTTTAGTTGCTTGTTTTTGTGCTTGACATCTAGCGCTCTGCACTATTGTTTTTTAAATTGGAAAATGTGGTTAACTCTTTCTTTACCACGCCTATTCAAATCGATCACTGGTGATCCAAACTTTGGATGGTCGATTTTCGCATGTTGAATTTGTTTCTCGTACACACAGCGTTTTCTAGTAGTTAGTCTAGCCAAATTTAAGAATTAATTTTAATTTGCCTGTTGTGGCATAACAGTGGTTTTTCATAAACCTTTGTGCAAACCAATGTGCATTGTAGGAAAATGCATTTGGCTGACGAACTTGACAGAAATGTGTGCCTTTGCAGTTATTTATTTATTTGTACAAATACCTCACAGATTCCTATGTTTGAAACATTGTGCAAGGGAGGGAAGGGGGGGAAGACAGTAATAAACAAGAGCTAAGAAATTGTACAAGATATGGCAAATTCAACATTTAATAGGAAAAAAAAAATAGATGATTAAAACAGACATTAATAGGCATGGAATGCAGCACAGCTAAACACACTTAGGCAATGACAATACATGTGTGTGTGTGTGTGCATGCGCGTGCATGCACGTGCATGCACGCACACACACACACACACACACACACACACACACACACACACACACATAGTGTAGATTAAAGAGGTCCTTCATTACCAGTCTCAAATGAAACACGAACAGCAGCCAGCATTGTCAACGGTAGTCTTTGCCGTCCTGTTGATGGACAAGCACATTTGATTTGGCAGCACTACGCCATGCCACTATAGTGCGATATTTTTGCTTCTCTTCTAGTTCTGATATTTCAAAGGAAGAACATAGACCCAGAATAAAATTGAAACAACCAAAAGCACAACCATGCCGGCTGCCATTATATCACCATATCTGAACTAGAAATGAAAATATTGCACTGTAGGGGCACTGCCGCCGATCCTGACGTACGTGCCTGTTAGTAGTGGTGGCTATATGGCACGCACTCTACCATTGCTAATACTTGCCGCTATTCACTTGATGTCGATAGTGCCTCTCATAACATTCATAGGCTCATTGGGAATATCTTGTTTTGTATTGCAGGACATTGGATGGCATGTCGCAATTATTGATGGCTCGAATGCAGCAGGAGATAAAAAGCTTGGAAGAGATAGGTGGGGAAGTCGTGGAAGATCTTCCCTCAGGTGATGGGTCGAGAACGCTTGTTAGCCACGACCAGCCACAGGTGGCAGCAAAGGGAACGTCCAAAGAAGAGACGATACAGCACGACAGCAGCCTGCAAGCTGCAATGCGGCTTATTGCCACGCTCACTGCACAGCTTAACACTGCCAGGGAAAGGGTGCTGGGCCAGAGGGCAGCGCTGCTCTCCACTTTGGCCAGGCTCAGAGGTAAGCCACAAGTCAGCCATTGCAACCACAGACCAGTGGGCCTTGCTTTAGAGCTACCAAGCAAGCAATGTGCGAGATTGAAACCACTTCCCTCAGACACGTAGCTAATATAAGAAATGTGTACGGACACGCACATGCATTTGTTACAGAATAGCAGATGAGACTGCTCTCTTCAGCACAGATAGCCTTACATTAGTGTTCTAGCCATTGATGCTAGATTGCATGGGGAAAGAAAATGACACAAAATACGCCCACAGCGAGCGAAGACGCAGAAATGATAAAGAGATCGAATGAGCCATGTCGGCAAGTGGCCACTGTTTCTTCTCACAATAATTGAAAGAGAATTATAGCTCTAGTGTATATGGAAAAAATTGATGTGCTCTTCTATTTTCATATTCTACCATTATGATGGTTTTACAAGTTCAAACACCTTTGCTGTGATGTGGTTGATATCTACAGAAAGGCATATTTATTGCTGTAAATATGAGCATAATTATGTAAGAAGAATATGAAGAGAATATGCAGTTGCTGACTTCCAACAATAATGCATGCTAATGGAAGTTATTGTCCATGTCTCTCACCTTTGTGTTCATGCTTTTAGGTGTTGTTTTTTTCGATACCACGGCATTAACATCAAACAGGCTAACATGGCTAGCTGGTGCTCTTTGAGGCCACATACATTTAAATAACAGTTCTTGGGCTGATAGTTACCATAGCTGTGGGAGTGAGTTTAGTAGTAATAATAACGTCTCATTAGTCACACCAGTGACTTGGTACAAAACAGCATAGATGTTGTTTACAACTGGGGGTTCAGTGGTTTTGTACCTGATGCAACCATAAAATATGGGAGACGTTAATTAAGTCTCTAAGGCCTAATGCTCGGGACCTTTTCAACATGTTCATATCGACATCGAAGACTATTCACACACAAAAAAAAAAGCGGAAAATAGATGCAGAATTCAAAGAGTTGTAAAGGGGCTGCTCATTTGAGTGTCTCAACACCTGTGAGTACTAGAACGTCTGGGCATAAGCATTATCACAGCTTATCACGACATAATGGAATGACCGTTTTGTTACAGAGAGCCAAACAAGCTGGAAGCTAGGACAGGAAGACAATATTGGAGGCTAATGTAGGCTTACTACTAGTCGCAATACTTATAGCTGTCACAAAGCCACTTCTGTGAAAGCCTGGTATGCGGCATTTCGTATTAATGTGCACAGTGTCATTACAGGCACAGCTAATTTGAGCTCAGGGATGAGAAGTCTTGATTGAACCGTAAATAAATAAATATTTCACAGTTTACTGTCTTGCACACTTTTCTGCTGTCTAAACAATTGTTCATGGTTGCTGTTAACAAACCCACCTCCGGTCTAGTGGTTACTGGTGGTCGACTGCTGACCGGATGATCACAGCATGGAATCAGGGTCTCAGAGGCAAAATGCTATGCACTCTGTGCATGGTGACTGGCACGCCACCGCGTGGCTGTCGGAGCTGACAGTTGCTGACCAGAGCAGAAGCAACCGCTCTCTCAACGCCCACTAGCACGTAGTTTATCGAAATCATGAACTGTTGCGTAGTCGATTGTACCAACAGATACACGTCGTGTCCTGCGGGAATGGCATTTTGTAGTTTCTCAACTCGTCCCTGTTTTATTGGGCAGCGAAATAAGTGGATCACCACTGTGCAACGTAAAAAGTGCTTGTTTCCCGCTCCCTCTACTGTCTCGCGTTCTGCCGCTGCATGCTTGAATTGGTCCGAGACTCTGCAGGTCCAATGATCTTACGTGATGCTCTAGCTGCCATAAAGATGGTGAGAAAAGAAACGTATGCAAGGCATTTTAATTTCGCTCAAGGCTGATGGTACAGTTTAATGGAACTTGATAATTAATTTGCCGTCTACCCTTCACAGTTTTGGGGAATGCAATGCAAAGTCAGTTATCGCTTTGCTGGGTTTATAAGACCATCAATCAAGGGGCAAACTGAGATATGTAGCATACTACCTTCAACAGAACCAGTTGCCCAGCAGCAATATGTGCTCTCAGTAGGATCAAGCTAAGGCATTGGTTGGTTGACCCTTATTAAACTGGTGTGACCCATTATGAGGTATCAGTCATAAAATGGGTGGTACTTTTTTATATAAATTAATTTTTATAATCTCAGAAAGTTTAGCAATAGATTGTTTTCGAAATACTAACTAATTAGCTTAATTCACGAAAAAAAAGGTTGTTGAAGAATAAGCTTGATTTAGATAACCTTAGCATTCAATTCCTTACGTCTCGCGCAGTAAATCGCATACGGCACCGCAAATGCTCCTGTGGCTAAAACCCAGTGCTGTAACCCCACGTGTAGCCCCAAAGCAAAGAACCACTGGAAGTGATAAAATGAATCGCATTATTTGGAGTGTTTCATCTTGAATTGTTTTCATTTGATTGGTGGGGGGCACAGGAAGAAATGATGCAGGGCGTTGAGTAGCAGAACTACATGGTAAAAAACAAAGTTACAGATGTGCATGTCAGTGTTTCTTTCGGAAAGCAAAACAAACACAAGAGATTGCAGTGAATGAGAGAGACGTGATGATGGTTGAAGTGACCATGCTGTCGTCATTGCCACTTTGCAAGGTGAAGCCAAAAACGAAACGGGGCTGGGGCGTCCTCTCTGGCCTAAATCGTAGCCCGTTCTCTTTCTCGCCCCCACATCAAGGTCTTAACATGAGCAGCGCGAGCGGTGAGGTAAAGACTGTGATCATGATGAGCTGTGATGATGCCGCAACAGTTTAAAGCAAAGAACTATGCGAGGCACGAAGCCGCAATAAGAGAGCACGCCACCCAGCCACTTACCACATGATTTCCACGGCTAATTGCCAAGGAGCCATCGGTATTTCTGAATGCTCTGAGTATTTTCAAGCATGCAGGTAGGAGGCACGCATGAATAATATTGTAAGTGTGAAAGAATGGTAGCTTACCGCGAGTTATGAAGTAAGCATCTTGCATTGCGCGCACCATCAGATCCTTGCCCGCACACCTGATGCACGCAAAACTTGAAAAGTTTGACAAGTTCAGACTTGTTAAACTTGACAAGTCTGAACGTATGAAGTGCATATGAACGTGTTGAGATATCTGAAGAGCGATTCAGAGAATGCATAACAACCTTCCAGTGGCATCAGGCAGGCAGTCGCGTTAAACCCAACTTAAGGGCTAATGTGGTTAGAGTTCATGTACGGCTTCAGAAATGGCAGCTTAAAAGCAAATCTCTGGGAACAGCATTCGTTGCAGCGAAACGCAATCCATCTTTCTCATTTGTGTCGAGAGTTGTGAAATCTGCATGGCATCAAAATGATGTTGCGGAAGAAAGACCGGAAACAGGCAGCACGCTGCTCGCCAGCTCCAGCCGATCAATGGAGGCCGAATCGAACATGTCCACGAATTGGACACCGCGAGAATAGTTCCACTGAAGGGGCCACTGCCAATGTGTTATTGTCTGTAACTGTCTTTTGGAAGTTCAAATATTAAAACTCCAGTGAGAATAGAACCGAATAGCAAATGCTATTCATAATATATTCGAAATTTCAAATATTAACATACCCTTACGATATATTGCTCTGAATACACTCATGTCTCATTATGATTGTAATACTAAAATATTAAACCTGTAAACATTATGCTGCATTTATTGCTACCTTATAGTGTAAACTAAGTAAATTGTGGCTTTCATTGTTTTTTCATTTGTGCACCAGATAGCCAAGCTAAGAGGCCAGGTGAACGCCCCACTCGGCCGGCACTAAGTGGAACAAGGCCTTCGGACGAAAGCTTTCGCGTCTACTTTACGCAGCAGCTCTCTGCAAGCGGCCTCAACGCAGAACTGTCTCAAGGCGCACTACCAGAAGAAGAGCTCGAGAGGGTTTGTCCCATCTGCGAGGTCCTCTTCCCACGGCGCTTCTCTCAAGACGACTTTGAAAGCCACGTCCTCGAGCACCTCTCCGGTCATCCACTTGTGCTCGATCCAGCGCAGTAAGCCATACAGAAAACAGAAGGGTTTTTTTGTTATAAGTCCGTAAAAACTGTTGGCGCATGCATGTGTACCAACTGAGCACGCAGCTAAGCTTATGGCACACAGGTTTAGCTCGTCAAAAAACACATTTAATTTAACCAGCTAATGTTACGCTATGTGCATAGAACCACCAAACTGATAGGTGTTTCAACAGTACTTTGACTTGGGAGCATTTATTCATTTTGACACTACTCGCATAGGTGTGCTAAAATGAGAACACATAAAGCGTGACTGGCACTTGACTTCAGTGCCAGTGGTTCCGCATGTGTTCTTTTTATGCTCATCCTAATGCTGTTATGGTAACACTGTAAGGTTTGATATCGTAGGTTCCGTAAATGATATGTGTGACTTGTTGCACTATTTCAGTGCCACCCACTTTTGGAGATGCAAAATTCTTGTGCATTTTAGTAGGCTTGTGCGAATAGTGAATTTTTGGTTCGAAGCAAATTCGAAGCGAGCAGTTATTTTAATCGAATAATTTCGAATCGAATTCGAATTGTATGTATGACATATAAAAAAAGGAATATTTATCATGATGCAACTAACCTGCACAGTATATCTTTTGAATTGAAATAGGGGCTTTATGCAAATGCCATTCATTTTTTAGTTCAAAGGAAGTCAAAACAACCTTGAGTAGTAGTTTTGGTAGGATGCGAGTGATAACCTGTAAGATACTTAATGTTTTAAGATTTAATGTACTTGGATCATATAAGCTGTCACAACAAGCTTAATAAATCGGAGAATCGATTTGATGGTATCATGTTCCTTTAAAGGGGCCCTGCAAGACTTTTTCAAGTAGCCATGGAGCCAGTAAACATGCTTGTTGCCTCACAAATTTACTGCCGCAAAGTTTCTAGAATCAGTCCAGTATGAGTTCCAAAAGTTCCAAAAATTTGTCGCACGCTGCAGTTGCATTTTCTCTTCTCGTTTTGACGAAATAACTGGAAGCTAAGCAGGGAGGAATGGCACGGCAAAAGAAAATACTCCATACGCACCTCGTGATCTTGAGCACCCCTCTTTTTTTTCTTCAAGTGCGCGGCTTTTCAGTGAGATCGCGCACGTACTCGTGGACAAGCGGCGGCCCCGGTAATGACGACCGCACCATGCTCAAATCAGCCAATGCCTGTGACCAGAGCCGTATATTTCTTCTTGGCTGTGACAAGAGATTTTTGAGCTTGTAGTGTCATTTGCCGAGGAAAGAAAGCTATTTTAGCTTTGAAAATTTATTGTGAATTACAGGCCACGTGCTGCGCTACAATATTTGCCTCGCGTGTTTTCGGCAGCATTTTCTGACCATGTACAGTAAGTGTTGCAGGGCCCCTTTAAATTTGAAGAGGGGCTTTACGGCAAAGCGAATTTTTTGGGGGTAGGTGCTTTTACTGTTTAGCACTCCTACATTGCAGAGAAACCACCTTTACAGTTAGTGACATGCGGATTAATATACACCTATTCGTTCATTGCGAATACTTCGAAAATATTCGATAATTTAAATTCGAATCGAAGCGAATTCGAATACTCAACTATTCGTTCGAATATTCGAAGCATTTTAATATTCGCACAAGCCTACATTTTGGTGCTAGCATATTATTCGCTAGCAAGAAGGGCTCTTTTGCAGCGTTCGAATACGAAGATTGTAGCTTAGCTTGAGCTAAAGCTTCGTTGCAACGGACATCAGCATACGAAAACTATGTGCACGCAAGTCCCAGTAACAGTTGCCGATATGCAAGCTGTATATCGTATAGTTAGCAAGTCATTTCACATCTTTAATTTCCCTTCTGTATTTAGGGCATGTGTCCATGACAGGGTGGCCACAGTGCGAGTTTGACAGGGTAAAAGGCTGATTGATTGATATGTGGCGTTTAACATCCCAAAACCACCATATGATTATGAGAGACGCCGTAGTGGAGGACTCCGGAAATTTCGAGCACCTGGGGTTCCTCAACGTGAACCCAAAAGGGTAAAAGGCTGTGCAGCAATTGCTTGGTTGCACTTGAAAATGAACACAATTTTTTATTTGTACAGCCACCGCCTCAAAAAATTTAGCAGTGCGAACGTGTTGCACATAAAAAACTTTGGCATCGTAATGATGGTGTTCAATGAAAATTCTTGCATTTACTTGGGAAATAAGGAAGTAACATGTACTACTCGTATATATTTTGTACATACTGCAGTGTTTGCTCTCCACTGTTCCCTAATACTGTATTTCTGGCATGATGTTTTCATTCATGACTGACTTTGTACATTTACTGACAGGCTAGTGTTCAGATGGGTTTACATTTTGCCTCATACACTTGGGAATGTGAGGGCGAACATGATATGGTTGTTCATAAAACTTACCATCTTTAGCTTATCTGGCAAATCCAGAACACTGCCTGTGCGTACATTACATGTAAAGAGATTTGGCCTTAATGCAGCCAGATATGTGATGGTGCTTCCAGTGTGTTGTTCTTACTGCAAATATCCACTGTTGAACAGTTTTTATGGCTTATTGTGTTGGCTGTATATCTTTGGCAACTGTATAGCATAGAAGAATACCCTGAGTTTTCAGTGTTGAGCTATCACCAGCCTATCACTTGATGGCCCCCACAGCGCTGCTTTGTCGCTCATCACATCTACATTAACTACTTTTATTAGTTGGCCGAAGTTCTTGCCAGATAATTTAAAGAAATCGTGAAAATCCATAGTGAACATGTAATGAAACCTCTTTACTCTGGCATTAGGACATAAGGTATAAAATAGGTTTCTGGCAGCGCACACCTGAAAAAATTGGTCAAGCCATTTGCAGTTCTATTTTGTTTTACCCCTTTTTTCCCTTCCCCTCAGCCATGTTTTTATTTATACATGTCTGAAATAAAGATCCAAATCAACTACTGATGCTTCATATCCTGGTTGAATAAAGTTACATTAAGAAATGGCGGCACAGTAAGTGTTCCCAGTTGTCAGCAGATTACACTGCTACGGTGCTTGAGCTGAAGCTTTCTGTCCGGAAGGAGTACTGTACTCCATTTCTTTTCTAAAGCTACCACAATAGTTGGAGAATCTGAAAATGTGCCCCTCGGTTTGTGGACTGAGCTGCCGTAGTATAGTTCGTGAATTGTTCCAAAAGCAAAAGAGGTACGTCTTACTCATGCTGACACTCTCTTATTATAAATTGGCCCAAGAAACATGTGAGCCAATAACTATGCGTTCTGACAAATGCATTACCGAAGAAACAAAGAAATTGTGCACAGAAACAGAAATCCAATCAGACATTGTGCACTGATAACTGGACATTAAACTTAATTGGTTATGCACATTTTTTGTCTTTTTGTGAAATAACTACAGTGAAACATGCTGGTTGTGTCCACTGGTACTAATCAACGTGCCATCATGGGAAAATGGTATGATGGATCTTTTACTAGCTCACTTTACTTCTGACATTTTACATCTCCCTTCTTAAAGGCAACTTGCCAAAACAAGTTTTAAGCTTATCACAGAGTAGCAACAGTTATAAGCTTTGTTGTTATCTCACAGAATTAAGGCCTTGCTTTTAAAATAATGCTGTTGTTAGCTGGTGAAAGGGACACTAAAGTCAAATAACAATTTACATCAGAGTGAAAGCGCAATGTATGACTATATCTGAAACGACATTATTATCAACAACAGAGCCCTACTTACCCTGATATTAAGGTAAATGCACAAGAACACAAGCGCTGCAGTAGGACATTTTCAAAATGATTCAGATGACATGAGACGGACCGCCTACAAATAATTACTCGTAATCGATCTAACTGCACTAAATAAAGAACCTTCCGTGCATCAAGAGACGGAATAAAATGCTGCTTGTTCGTTTCTGTTTGATTCATGAAAAAAAGAACCGCCGGACGTTACTATGGGGAATGGCGCGAGTGGTTTGAAAATTCAATTTTTACATAGTTACACGGTACAGGTGGTGCAGTTGAAACGAAAGCGTCTGCAATCTCGAAGCCAATTTTCGGGAAATTGATCAATTGCCGTTGTTGCTGCTGTGGCTCCCGCTGATTTCGGTCTGCTGCTACTAGCGCAGTAAAGCCGGGCAACGTTGTGCACAGCAACAGTGATGTGAGACATTCCAATCGGTTTGCTTCTTGAGGCGGGTAATTTGAAGTGAGCTAACCCGATGCGGAGCACTAAAACGTGATTTTATTTCAAAATAGGCCTTTTCTTGGCACGTAACACTACGAGGTTTCTGGACTGCCATTTCAACAATCAACGTCGACTTAATAGTTGGCTTTTGTGTCCCTTTAAAGATTCGAATTAATGAATAAACTTTATTTGAAGTCCCGCAGTTTCGTCCGAGCGAGGTGAGAAAAAAGGAAATTGACCCGTTACTTCCCACCCTTCGTCGATTATGATGGCGATGCCTCAGGTGACCGCTCGAAGTTCAACAAAGTATTCTTTAGTAATAATGGAAGCGATAAATACACTATCAGCCAGCCATTTATACGTAGTCTGTGGCACCCATTATTTCCACAAAAGTTGTTATACTCGTGGTATTATTGATGTTAAGCTCCCATGGATGAAGAGTGTGTACTAGACATTATGCATGTGATAAATATTGCATGTGCATGTGATAAATATTAAACTTCCTGGGTGCAAAGCCAAATGGTTTTCTTTTTTTTTTCATTCTTTATTGTTCTGGTGTTGGAATATCGTGAGTGCAGGCACTGTTGCGCTGTTCAAAACCATGGTAAATTGATTTTTACAGTCTGCCAGCTGTCTCTGTAACCATCGTTCATACCTTTTGCATTTGTGGTGTGTACTTTCATTTTTTGAACCCTTCTTTATGCATCCTGGCAGCTTGTAATGTGATTGCCAACGCTTTTCCAAGGAACTACTTTCAGAAAATCAGTCATGCTTGCCAAAGAACTTGAGTCCATTCATTAAACAGAATCATTTTATACTAGTGCACATTGTTTCCATAATATAATAATAATGTAATCTGGCAATTAGACTTGAACACTGAATTGCAGCTTCCTTGCACAGCTGTGGGCAGTTAGGAAATATTTTCATAAGTTTAGGTGTGATCTTGCAAATTATGGAAATTTGCACCAGCAGTAAGTACTAAAGTTAAGCTACATTAATACTTTAGATTTTCTGATGGGTTATTGCATATCGCACCACCCATTTGAGGACAGTACATTAAAACAACATTAAGGTTATCTTCCTGCAAACTGTGCAAAGTTTCACGCAGTGTGTATTTTTTAACCCACAACTGCATTTTTTTGTTTTTTGCTTCAGAATTTCGGCATGCACACCATTGTTAACATCTTATGACTACACAAACATACTATAAGGGTCTTCGTGTTCAGGCCAGCCTAAGAGTTTTTGTAGAAGTTTCATGTTGTGCCCGAATATTAAATATGTATTCAACACAAGCACCTAAAAGCCTAGCGTACTTAAGTCCTTAACTCACAATATGTCTAAGTACCTCTAATGTTTATGTGGACAAGTTAACATTATAGGACTGGTTGTGCACTTCATCAATATCTCTGAATATTTAAGGCCATCTGAAAAGGTGCTTTATCAGATGTTTTCATAGAAACATTTTTGTTATTTCAGCCTGGTCTGTTTTCTTGGAATGGTTGAAGCAGCTGTCATGAGACTATGGAGAGATCTGATTGCTGTTGATATCTGCAATAAAGGATGTCTAAACAAGCTTTCCAATGCCCACTTCGAGTCACATAGTTTCTTTGCAAATGTGCAGTGTTCACACAAGTTCGACTCGTCGCTTAGCATAAATAAGGCTTGGCTTTAACTGAGAGTAAAACAAAATGCTAGCCCGAACATAATGCAAAGTAACGCTGCTCTACAGTAACATTAGTAAACGTAACCAGTAAGCAGACATACCGTAAAAATAGAGTACAGTGTTTTTTTGTCTATGTGCTATATTTGGAACAAGCAATTCATCACTAACTAATCTGCCTGCATACAAACTAGCAAATTAGTGCTCGCAAAACTCGCTGTGGTGTTTCGATTATGTGCAGCTTTTGCTAGCGCAAACTAGTTTGCAGGCCCTCCATTGCTAGGCTGCAAGAGAATTCTTTAAAAGATTACACTACTATCAATGGTAGAAAAACTATTGATAGCTAGTTTGATAGTACAGTATCAATAGTATAAATTCAATGGTGTAATCTTAGTGGAAAAATATCTTTGTTCCTCAAGTGTGTAATAAGTGATGGAAGAGGAGCAGGTGGAAGGACAATATCCTGTTTACGAAGAACACTTTGTTGACACACAACTTCAAGTGTTCATCTGCTGCGGAAACAAAGCGGTTATATATATGGCGAAACTGCATAGCTTCGAACTTGTGCTTCACCATCTATCTTAAAATACCAAGTAGTGATTGTTTGTGTTTTACCTCCCAACACAAGAACATCAAGAAAGAAGTTTATTGTAGGATACGTGTGGTTGCTTTTGAATAGCAATTTTTTGGATGGACATAGTCCAGCATTTTTTTCACTGTGGAAACAGTTTCTTTTGCCAAAATATTCCTCATAGACTGAATACATATATCATGCTAGACCTGTGCGTTGGTACCAAAATTGCCGGCGATGGCAAGCACCGGCAGCTGCGCGTCAGCGGCGCGGGGTTCATCGAATCGGCGACACCGCTGCGCAAGGGGGGGGGGGGGGGAAGGGTAGGATCAAAATTCAAGAGTTGGTGGGCAGAGAATTATTGTGGTATATAGCAGCATGTCTTAACGTTATTTATTTACATAGACTTTCATCTCTGTTTTTGAGACATAGCAGGTGTAAATACAAATGTTCAGCTTCTTGAAAAAATACAATTTAACAAATTACATGTTTAGGCGATTCTTTTTTACCAATTACTCACACCGAATCTGTGCAGATATTCATGAAGTTCTTGCGAAAATGCACATTTTGTAGAAAAATGAAAAACTAACAAAAGAAAATAAAAACAATTCTCAATTGATCTTTAGAGGATCAAATCACCGTGTCTAGTGTGAATAAGATGCAACAAAGGACATAGGTGCTAGAACACTCGAACCGGTGTGAACTTTTATTTATGCGGGAGGATGACACGATTGCAAGTGCGATTATGTTCGAGAGGGACTGTAGCGATATAACACGCGTATGCCAAGTAGGCGAAGAACACTGGTGATAGTGACGAAAACTAAGCATTATTCATTTTTTTAACACATTCTAACATCGTTACGTCATGTTGTGGCGAGGCCACCAAACAACCAATGCATATTTGAGCCTGACCAAAGTCTTATGTGCTGTCAGTCAGCATTTTTTTGCCGAGTTCTTTTAACATGTGTTGGAGGCACAAAAGTTTTCGAAGAGGTTCTTGCGCATTGTTTTGACATTCGTGTGCCATTTTAAATCTGCTGTGAGAGTTACACCAATGTAAACTAAATGACACATAATTACAACACCATTAGTATAAGTAAAATAAAGAAACTTTATTTGAAAAGGTCGTGACAACAGTCTTTTTTAGGTTTGCCATGCTTTACTCCTGTTTCAATATTATTTAAAAAAAAAAAACAGTATTCAGCGCATCCAGATCTTGAGTATTAGAGACAGTTCTACAAATAACGGCATCGTATGCATCCATTCTAAGTTGAATTTGATTATCATTGATAATTTCTTCTTTATCATTTATATAAATAATATACAAAAGCAGACCAAGAATCACGCCTTGAGGCCTCTTCCTGATGTGTACTCCAGATGACTTCGCGTGGTTAAACATAACAAATTTTGAGCGTGATAGCTAGTAATCTGCTATCCGATCAACCAGCTTGTTGAAGCGAAAAAAATGTAAAAAATCTGAAAGCTTAGCATGGGAAACCATGTCAAAGACCTTCGAATAGTGAATAAATATGACACCAACCTGTTTTCGGTCGTTAAGAGAAGCAATGTCGTGCGTAAACTGAAGGAACTGTGTAACAGTAGAATGCCAGCACAAAGGCTTTGCTGCGAATGTGAAAGCACATTGTGTGTATTTACGTATTCTAGAATGTAATTGTTAATGATATGCTTCAAAAGTTTAGAGCTGGTAGAAAGCAAAAATATTGACTTTTGATTTGGAATTATTTCTCAGTTTCCGGACATAAATACGGCCGCTACATTTGTTAATTTCTGCAGCTGGGGAACTGTTGCAGAGATTATTGATTTTTTAAAACTTTATAGTAAGAGTCCGCACAACATTCTGAATACCACTTTAGGAACATATTCGGAATACCATTCGAGCCAGATTGTTTCGAAACCTCATGATTTAATACGAGGTTGTGTACTCCAAGAAAGCTTAATTTAAGATTGGAAAGAGCAGGTAGTTTGATGCACGTGAAAAATGAAGGAAGTGATGCCATTATCGGTATAAAAAGACAGCTTTGAAGTTATTATTAAAGGCATTTGCTATAGCTTGAGGATTTGAAGAGGACCGGCCATCAAGAATAAAGATGAAGGCAAAGACGATGTAGGACCAATCGAGCTATAGAACTTGGATGGATTTTTTTTTCATAAATGCAGTGAAGGCATTGCTGAAGTAGTAGTACTTACCGTTTTCATTTTAGCTTCTAGTTTACTTTTCAATACATTAAATGAAGAACAGGTGGTCGAAATTTCCGGACCCCTCCACTACGGCGTCTCTCATAATCATATAGTGGTTTTGGGACGTTAAACCCCAGATATCAATCAATCAATCATTAAATGAAGAAGCATTATTATTATGCTAGGAATGTCAATTCTTACATAAGTGTTTTATATGAGGAGTGAGATTAACTATATGTTTATGGCTCCGTGGGGGTCTTGGTTTCCACTTATTATATATTTGAGGCACAAACTTTGATAGGCAATCACGTACAATGTCACAAAACTTGAAAAGGAGCTAAAAAGTGGGCGATCAGGCCAGTTAGTGATATATGATCTAAGTATACTATGCGGTAGAAAAAACGGGCGGGACTGCGCTTGCCCTTGTTTTTTTTTTTTTTTTTCGTCCATGTTTTCTACCGCGTAGTATACTTAGATCTTGAAAAGGAGCGCATCTACGTTGCAAAAATCGCTACAACATTCGAATTCGTAAAAAGATGCAGCTGAACTGATCAGTACGAAAGTGTCATCAACTTTAAAAAAGTTCAATAGACTTTTGATCTTACGTATTTGAGGACAACACGCTAAGTTTGGGGCGACTTCAACAGTTTTATGGTCAGAAAACCTTTCGACGACTTCGCACTTTACACCGTGTGATATGAGCATGCAGCCCCGTAGCGAACTTAGGCTGCAGGTTACTCTTTTTATCTGATATCGTGTAACTGCAGAACGTTGGCGTATGGAAATACGGCCACTTGCCGGAAAAAGGCAGTGTTTGTGCAGTGAACTCATTAGCGCGTAGAAAGGTACACGAGCCGTTCGCCAATGCCTCCTGAAATGGCGAGCGCGCAAGCACTCGCAGCGCTGTCCTTATACTAAAGGTTCACAGTTGCGGATCGAGCCATGCAGCCTCCTACCTGAGTATCTCTTCATGTTTACTCATTCGTCCAGCAAAAAAGAGACAGGGCTTCTTTCCCAATTGAGGAGCAATCAACATTAGGCATCGCACGCGGAGAGATGTTGTCACATGCGCTCTCCGGGTGATGGAGATGGGCAGCATATTTCATCTATAGTTCAGCAGTGTTACTTGCTAGCTCTCGTAAGATTGTACTCAGCGGGAAAAGCATACAGTGTGCGTAAAAAGTTATTTATTTGGTCTTTATACGGAACTTGAAAGCAACAATGAAAGACTGTAGAGAGTGTCCATATGATTCTTGTCACAATCGAAAAATATACAAAAACCCTCGAAGCAGGTAGGCCTTTTTTATGGAAAGCTGCGTTGTCTTTGCTGCAAAGAATTCGTCTGTTGGGAAAATGAAATAATCCGGAGTCTCTTCTTTTAATTTCGTTGGTTAATTTTGATTAATATGTAAGGCTCAATGTTCCAAAACCAGCATAAGAATATGAGAGACGCTGTAGTGAAGGCTTTGGAAATTTTGACCCCTTGTGGTTCTTTAACGTGCACCCAAGTCTTAGCACACGGGCCTAAAGTATTTTTGTTTCCACCGAAAACGCAGCCGCCGAAGCTGGGATTCGATCCTGCGACATGCAGGTCAGTCTTGGTAAAGCGTGAGTGCAATAAGCTCTAAGCCTGAAGCCTATAGTGATTTGGAGCTTGTGGGCTGTTATTTCTACTTGTGCGGCCGGAAACTCACAAACCACAGCGAAATCACATGTTCACTGTGTATGATAATCGTGCGAGATGCGAGGAAGAATGAACACGGAGGGGCGAATGCGTGGTAAAGCAGGGTAGAAAACAATTTACAGCTAGTATTTCTCGCACATAGAGCATTCGAGAGTATGTGCCCTAATCATGTCACGTGAATCACCATTATGGCATCACGAAGAGCGCCAAAAGAAGGAGAAACGACAAAAGAGAATAACACTCTCAGTTTTTTATCATCAAAAACTGCTTTAGGGTTCTTATATAGGCAGCCGGGCATGCAAACACGGACACTATAGAGCAGTCAAGACACCGCAAACGCCGTTCTGAAAAACCATAAGGCTGCAGAAAAAAAGGTGAAGTATTGTACTTTATGCTCATGATTCTCGCTCGAGTTAAAATACGAGAAACTACGGCGCACTGCCATCATTGGGCAGCGGCAACGACAGCATGGTCTCTCTCGGAACTTCAAGGGCGGCGCGAACGGCGTGAGCGAAAACAGGCAGCGGCGTACAGCTCTAGTTAGCACAGGTTTTCGGAGTGAAAATTCATGGATATTCAAGGACTTTTTAGGATCTATCACAAGTTTTTCAAGAACTCAATGTAGCACGCAAGGTTGCAATTTCCCCCTATGAAATTATGAAAAAGTATTAATCTTATTGCTCAATTGCACTAAATATCCCGTAAACACCTACATATCCACTCCTGCTGGATACTTGAAAGGAGTGGTACACGGATTAGAACGCGAAATGCAAGAAGCTGAACTCCTGAGCCATCTCCGAGTGCGCACTCAAGGAGTGACATTTGTTTAAGCCCGCATGCTCGGACAGTCACAAACTGCAGTGATCACGTTCGATGGACCAATACTCCCGCGCTTCGTGTATTATTACGGTGGCGAAATGCCATGCGTGCCTTATCAACCCACACGGCAGTACTGTAAACTTTGCAAGAGCCAGGGACATAAAACGGATGTTTGTCCCACACCAATGACAAAGGCGTGCAGCAACTGCCGCCTAAGAGACCCAACCAGAGGACCACACTTACGATCCGGAATGTGCCCTGTGCGGCGAACGCCATCCCACAGCGGCATCGAAGTGCACCAAAAAACTCAAACGCGTCCCTCAAAAGGGCCGGTCGCTGCTGTCGGACCAACACAGCACACCACAAACCGCTGGCATACTCAAGTGATGCTGGTTCAGCACGGACCGCGAGGACTCGGCACCGCCAGGCGGGGCCCGTTCCAGTTCCTGATCCGGGTCTCGATCTACATCCCGATCTAGGTCCGGCTTTCGAGACGGCTCCAACTCCAGGAATGGTGACCACAAGCCGGCCCGAGCAAAGCAACAACAGCACAAGGGCAAGAAGGCGCAGAAAAAGAAAGCGAAGAACCAGGTGAGCTGGGCAGCAAAATCTTCCCTACACTCACACCAAACACCAGAACTCGTGCGCTTAGAATGCGAATTAGAGATAATGCGGGTGAGAATAGGTGACCTAGAACGTGAAAATAGGGAACTAAAAAAGCAATAAACGCAGCACCCGCAACAAAACTCTATACCCGCCCGGAGTGGCCAGAAATTGCAGACGCAAACGAATCCAGAAGGTGACTCAATAATTACGTCATCGATGCTGAAAGAAACATTAAAAGAAGTTATACCGACAGTTATAGAGGAAGTAATGATAAAGGTAGATAGAAAGCTCGAGATTCTGGACAAGAAAATCCAGGCACAACACATCGAATTCACGAAAGCCTTGCGAAAGCATGCCACAGGCGTCAACATCAGAGAAAAAGCTGAGAAAATTTACAACAGGCCCGGATTGTCGGTTATGAACCAGCAGATGCATAATGACTAAATATCAAACGCAGCGGTCAGACAAGTGCTAAATATGGCAGTGGGACTGCCGTGGATTCCGGCGGAAAAGAGGGCAACTATTGCAGCTGGTGGCGTCGCAACAAAAGCCACCTGCTGTCATAGCAGTCCAGGAAGCCGGAACACAACCAAAATTACGGGGCTACGAAACTTATAGTACCGGGGACGCAGAATGGAAAGTTGCTACATTAGTTGATAAGTCAATTACAGCAATATGTCATCAGCCCATAGAAGAAACGGATATCCCGCATATCATAACAGAAATAGCCTACAAAGGGAGCCATGGAAAGAGCGCCTTTGTACTTATTATCTATAGTTCCCTAAGACAAAAGAGAGCAACGTTTGACAAGCTCTTTCAAGAGACAGCAAAACTGGCAAAAGGGAATCCATTAATCATAGTTGGGGACTTTAATGCCAGGCATGCAAGCTGGCGATATAAGATGCAAGACAGCAAAGGCAAGAATATCGCAAGGCAAATAGAGAAACTAGAAATGACGCTGTTAACTGACCCTGCAATACCAACAAGAATACGCAACAGTGTATCCATGGACACAAGTCCGGACTTGACGATAGTACAAAACTGCTACAGCGTGTACTGGTACAACATGCTTGAAAACCTGGGCAGTGATCATTACGTAGTAAGCACCACAATCCTCACCGGCCAAATCTGCAATAACATCGGCACAGCTAAAATTACAGACTGGCATGCATATAGAAAATCGCTAAAAGGGCACGTCACTAGGGCTCGTCACTGCCATAGATGACTTGGACAAGTGGTGCAAAGTAATTCGAAATGAAAAGCAAATGCACACCAAAACTGTTGCCAGAACAGATGACACCCCTGAAGTAGACGCTCACCTTCTCCACCTGTGGGAAGCAAGAAGACACCTCACTAAAAGATGGAAAAGGCAAAAGCGAAATAGAAAACTCAAAGTGAAAATTAAAGAAATAACGCAGCAAGCCGAACAGTATGCTAATCAACTCGCGACAGCCAACTGGGAACAATTTTGCGATTCACTAAATGGAACCTTAGGAACAGCAAAGACATGGAATATCCTCAGAGCCATGATTTACCCTCTGAAAACTAAACGCGAAGGACAAAAATCTCTAGAAAGATTATTGCACACATATCCAGGCACACGACCTCCTTCAAGACATCTGTATTAAGTGTTTCGGCGCCCGAGCCATCACAGCCCCTTACCAGGCTAAATACACTGGGCTCCCAAACTCAGAACTGGATGCACCTTTCATGCATGCCGAGGTCAGAGCGGCAATCGCCAGCACGAAACGCAACATAGTGCCTGGGGCGGATCAAATCACCAATGCCATGATTCGCAACATAAATGACGAAGCCATAACAGCGCTTCTAAACTTCATTAACAAACACTGGGTAAATGGCACTATACCTCAGCAATGGAAGCATGCTGTAATAATTATGATACCCAAACCAGGAAAGAAATTGGCAATAGAAAACCTCAGGCCAATCTCTCTTACCTCGTGCTTAGGCAATGTGTTTGAGAGATTAATAAATACCAGACTTCAACGGCACCCTGAACAAGATAACTTGTTGCCAAACACCATGTTTGGTTTCCGCTCAGACCTTTCCACACAGGACATCCTTCTGCTTTTAAAGGAGGAAGTACTAACAAATATTTCAAAAGCAGAAGAAAACATTGTCATGGCCATCGACATAAAAGGCACTTTCGACAAAGTAAGTCATAAGGCTATACTAGATGGACTAGCAGCGACAAACTGCGGTCAAAGGACGTACAAATATGTACAGAACTTCCCAACTAAAAGAACCGCTGTTATCAGATTACGAGAAGACGAATCCAATGTCTTCCGCCCACCAAGCAAAGGCACAACACGAGGCGCTGTGATCTCGCCTATGCTTTTCAACATAGCCATGATTGGTCTAGCCAAAAAACTCGATATTTTCGACATCCGACACTCCTATGTGAATGACATCACTATATGGACAACCAAGGGTAGCTTGGCAGAAAAAGAAGAGCGGCTTCAACTGGCAGCTAAAACCATAGAAGAGCACACTAAATAAAGGGGGCTTCAGTGCTCAGCAGACAAATCGGAACTCATTCGGTTCTCCAAGAGTAAAAAACAAAGGACAGACCCAAGCCTCCGCCTTGAGGTAAAGCTAGACGGTAATATTATTCCAGAGAAAACGACCGTCCGAATCTTAGGGATGTGGTTACAGTCCAATCAGCGATGTCTCCACACACTGAATATGCTTAAATGAACAGCTCAACAAATTGTTCGTATGATAGTTCGAATATTGAACAATCGTGCTGGACTGAAAGAACAAGACGTGCTTCGTTTGGTAAAGAGCTTAGTCATCAGCAGACTAACATACTCGCTACCCTACCACAACATACATAGAGAGGAGAAAGAAAAAGCAGACAAAATAATAAGGATGTAGTATGAAGCGGCTCTGTGACTACCACAAAGCACTTCAACTGCGAAGCTATTAGCGCTCGGACTTCACAATACATTTGATGAGTTGGCTAAAGCGTAAGCAACCACCCAGATTAACCGCCTGCTACAGACACCAACCCGCAGAAAACTTCTTCAGAGGATCGGCCTCGGTGAACAAGTACAGGCACATGGAAGAGCTAAGGAATTGTCGTGCTCAGTCAGAGCCTGGTACAAGATGTGCCCCCTGCCGAAGAACATGTACCCAGTTTTACATGCTGGAAGACGTGAAGCAAGAGCCGCTTACATAGATAAAAAGACAAAATATTTGAATATGGCAAGATTTACTGATGCTGCACCATATCAGGCAAATGCAAGGAACATGGTGGCCGTGATCACATACCGAAAAGGAAACGTCACAAGTTGTGCCTCCATAGCCCAAGCCTCTATCACAGAAGCGGAGGAGATAGCGATCGCGCTGGCAATCAAGGAGGGCAGGGAGCGAAAAGCCCCAATGACAATAATCACAGATTCGAAGGCTGCATGTAGGAATTACGAAAAAGGTAGAATATGTATGAAGGCCTTCCAAATAATAACTAAAGCTCATAAAGACTTTCCAATCGAATACACCCAAACTATTATCTGTGTGCCAGGGCACCAGGGCGTCACCGGGAACCAGTGTGCAGATGAGGCGGCTCGAGGCTTCACAAATCACCGAGCTTCCTTGTGCACTGCAACAGAGGATCCAATGCCCCTAGACCCTAACTTTGGTACAATTCTTCAGTATTACAGGGACAATAGAAAACTGTATTCAGCACTCCATAAGAAACTCACAGCAATGGAATCGGTGGCATTACGCAGAATCCAAACAAAGACATACACGAACTTACACAGGCTACATGTATTCTACCCCACAGCATACAGTGATATATGTCCGTGGTGTTGGGCCACACCAACTCTGTTTCACATCACGTGGGAGTGTACGCATCATAATGAAGAACACCACAACATGAACAACACAGAGGAACAATGAGAGGCACTGCTGTCCAGCTCGGCCATTGTTGATCAGCGCTGGCTGGTCCAATGAATAGAGATGATGGCTAGGGCCAGCGGAGCCCTGGAATAGGGGCCCGACCATTTGGAATGCTCTGCGTTATGCGGAAATAAAGTTTTCTCTCTCTCTTATTGCACTTACAATTAATCAGTAGATATTGCAATGATATAACAAAAACGTCTAGTCTTAATAACTTCTCAAAATCACATCACACAAAGCTCACAAAAGCGGTCAAGATTTTGTCAGCATAGGCTCGGAGTTACTCAAATACATACAAAACGTCCTCTGTAGCGTTGGTTCACTTATATAAAGATAAATAAATGTATATCTAATGATATACCAATCAGTAGCCCGGATTACTTTGCAATTCCTAAACAGTAAAAAAAAAGAAAGCTCGCAACACAGTGTACTCTTTTACAACAGCAATTGATATTTCTACACAGTATGCTCTGTAAATTTTACCAAACATATTCAAAACATTCAGCTGAATGTTATTTGACTTATGCAAAGATAAACAAACATATAGGAAGCATGAACTTGAAGCGGCGGGGTCGCCATTTTACAGGTCCAAGCACCAGCCGCACGTGAAAGAAGCATGCAACACATGCTAGAGCGTCTTCTTTTTTTTCCCAATTTGGAAGGAAAATATAGGAAGCTACGAGGAAAGCGCAAAGCATTGTACTCGAAAGGCTGGGGAGCTACATGAGCACAGTTTCCGCCTTCGCAGCAGGTCTGTCTTGCTATTTAGACCCAGCAGCAGTGGCAACACAGGGGCAAGAAACATGTCTGTTGCCGGGTGACAAGTTCGGTCACTTCATTTAGAGCTCTTCTTCAGCCCGGGCTGGACCCGATTTCTTTTTCACGTGCTCATGTAGCTTAAACTGAGCACTTCAGCGTTTACCTTCCATAGCTGCAGTGCTGTGCACATACGTAGGATACCCGTAGCTGCGCAACTAAAATGACGTTTCGATATCACCACTGTGCACACTGTGTGTTGAATGCACATTATGTTATTGTGTGGTCTCTAATGGGTTCATTATTGCTACACACAATGACCAGTCATAAGTCAGTGGAACATCAAACTGCAGCCCGAAGCCACACCAAAACCGCAGCGGTTGCTTCAATAATGCCTCGGTGGCGAGTGGTGTGGTCCAGAGAAGTCAGTCATGCCCACCTGTGATATTATGCAGTCTCTATGCGATCAGGACGGCGGAAAGAAACTCGTTAGCGCAACATCTCAGAGGCCATGCTCTATGCACAGCAGCTTTTAAGAAAAAAAAATTTAATAGCGTTGGGTTATGCACAAGAAACAACCTGAACAGTTGTTTCTTCACACTTATCCTGTGCATTCTTTTTGAGCATCCTTTATTGCGTTTAATTAAGCAGCACACTGCAAGTGTCGAGCAGCGAAACTTGCAGTGTGCTGCAGTTATTCGTTAGCATTCATCCTGTGCGTGTTATTGCTTTATATGGGGGTTTAACGTCCCAAAACCACCATATGATTATGAGAGACGCCGTAGTGGAGGGCTCCGGAAATTTCGACCACCTGGGGTTCTTTAACGTGCACCCAAATCTGAGCACACGGGCCTACAACATTTCCGCCTCCATCGGAAATGCAGCCGCCGCAGCCGGGATTTGATCTTGCGACCTGCAGGTCAGCAGCAGAGTACCTTAGCCACCAGAGCACCGCGGCGGAGCTCCTGTGCGTGTTATTTTCATGCGCTCTCCGTGCTTGACAGAGCATTGCATGTACCTAGTTGCTTGCTGTTGTTTGTGCAACATTGTTGCTATCACTTTCACAGCTTTGCTCTCGCCACAAAACTGGCTTTTTTTTTACGTGTAGTTCTGCAAAACGGAACCACTTGTGCCCGCACCACATTACTGCTCTTCGAATGAAGTTGACAGGTTGACATGCCAATCCACCATGTTTAGGAGGCCGCAATGTTGATACGACAGTGCACTGCTCAGGAAATTAGAGAATTTTCAAGGACAGAAAAAAATTCAGGACTTTCAAAAGCCTTGAAAATGTATTTTTCTAATTCAAGGGTTTTCAACGATTTCCAAGACCTGTATGCACCTTGGGAGTATGGCTGATAGTAGGCTATAGCGATTGTTTTGGCAATACTATTGGCCAACATTGGCATAATTATTTACAGCACTATCAATAGTACTACCTGCAGTAATGTAACCAACGTTACTATCGATTGTACTTCCAGTAGTGCTGTCGATAGTATATCGATTTTGGAGCTACGAATAGTTCACAATATTGCTAGCAATAAACTATTGATGCTATCCATAGTCCATTTACCGATAGTTTAACATCTGTAAGGGATGGATCACAGAGTCGTAGAAACAGTAGTGGCATAATAGCCTTGTATTCTCCCGCATGCAATACATTCAGTCCACACACTTTTTCTTTCTCTGTATCACAGTTTTATTGCGATCTGCAGATTCAGCAGTACAACTGTCTCTTCTTTTTACGTCGTTTACACATCTCAGCCATCGCTAGCTGGCTGAGCCTCCTTATAGTAATGATAGTAAAAGCTAACGGTCATGCTGTTTCGTGATTACAAATTCAAAGGACAGGAGAATGGAGTAAGTACAATTTTTACATTTTTCCCGCAAAAAAAATATATTGTGGGAACGAAAGCGGGAACTTGTATCGATGCAGCTGTTGGCTTTAAAACACTGCCTCTTACAAAGGCAGCTCATGTGACAAACAAACAAAGCTTCACCAAGGACATTCCAAATAAACGTGCCATAGAAAAGAAAAAAAAAAAGCAGAGGACAGGACACGTCATGACAGCATTGCGTATTGTACAATGAGAACCCCTACAACATATTTTGTGCGTATAACATAAGACATCAACCGACATGCTTTCCTACTACAGCACTTTGATGCCCCACTAAAAAAACTTAGAAGCTTCAGCATTCCTGGAAAAAGCACAGACCTACAATCCTACAAACCCCTGCCAAGAGTGTTGAAAGATTGGCAAATGAGAGAAACAGGAAGCTAGTGTAGATCAAGCACTGCAAGCGGTTGTACGTGTTACTTAGAAATACAACATAGCCGCTCCTTTCTTTTTCTACAACCAGGACAACAGAAAAAACATTTTTGGCAGCAGAAGCAGCACACCCTTTCACACAGGCACAGCACATGGCTATCCCACAGCAAGAGCAAGAGCAGCGGGCCTCTTTATTCTGCCCCAAACACTTTCCAGCAGTCTCTGATGGGTGCCAGGAAGATGAAAGCTCCACAGAGATTAGGAGACGACACAGGATTGCTTCTCGGGCACGTTTCCGTCAGCCCTGTCAATCTGTTGTATCATGGTGCTGAAGATCTCAAACACACTCTGCAAATGAAATTCCCAGAAATAAAAACACTATCAGAGAATAAAATTTTGCACAATACTAACAACATCTGTGGTTTTAAGTGCCAAAACCATGATATCATTGTGAGGCATGCAGTATTGCGAGGACTCTGCAAATTTCACCACCTTGCGTTCTTTAACGCGTGCTGCCATTGCACCGTACATTAGCATTTCACCTCCATCGAAATGCTATTGCTGCAATCGAGACCCAGCCTGCAACCTTCTGGTCAGCAGCCGAGCACTGCAACAGCTACACTCACCATGACGGACAAAATTTTGCATCAATGCTACGATGGCTCTACAGCTGGTATGTTGGGCACGTTGCAAGCACTCAACCATATATAATGATGTCACTAGTACAGAAATATACCAGCATTATACCATCTTATATGCTGATAATGGCGATATGTTTACACTATTTTATATCTTTGTACTACTTATGCATGTCTGCATAATGCCTAGCCAGGTATCCATTTCTTTGTCTCCTTGCTAATGGCTACCACATGTAGTTCTTGCTTGTCATGTGTGTGGAGCAGCAACACCTTATTCCTTCAATCAAAAACAACCACTCATAATGAGCACTAGTGCCGATGTATTTATCCTGCCGTTATTGTTCAATCCTCTAGACGTGGTTTCTAAAGAGGTAGGAGCAATGACAACTGATAGGCACAGTGCTATTAAATGTGCTCTGTCATAGGGCAACCCAAAGAAGTACTGGATTTCTTTGTTGTAAGGCATTACTTTATAACTTTGCGATGGCTCCCCACTTCTTTCTGTCATGTTGTCCAGTGTAACTTTGCCACTCTATTACAAAAATGTACTCTACCTCAAACACAATGCCACAGTAGCACTGAAGCACCGGAATGGCATTAGTAAATATTTGGAGTGTGTGAATATTGCAAATTTCAAATATTTTTGTAATAGTGGTTGCCATTCAATTCGCAGCACTGGTATTTTTTGTATTCGAACCTTCTGAGGACGCATATACCGTACTTACTCGCATAATAGGCGTGCTCTTTTTTTTTTCCAGAAAATCCGGCTCGATAGGGGTGCGCCAATTACACGGTGTATATTCTCGAAACTTTTTATGACTCGGCGCTCGTGCTTTAGATTTGCACATTCGTCAAGTAAAAGGTGACTATCGCTTACCAATTAATTCAGCATAGAACAAACATACCTACGTATCTTTTATTGAACAAGCGAGAACAGTCAACTGCACACACACACGTAAAATTTATTTACTCAAAAGTCGTAGGTGTTCCTCCTTTTCCCTATTCAGAGTCCGAGTCGGCTAGCACACATTCATCCTCGCCGAGCGGGGATTCGTTATCGGTGTCCGAATCATCCGCACCCCATAACATGTCATCATCACTCGCATCCAGTGCGTTCAAGATACCAGTCTTCTTGAAGCTTTTCCCGACGACTTCGTTGCAGGTCGCCTGCTATGCTTCCATGATTGAAGCCCACAGCATTTCCACAGGCGGCCTCTTAATCTTACCACCTGGAGTCAACTCATGTCCTACAGCAAACCAGGTAGTGTACAGCCTTCGAACATTGTCCTTGAAAGGGTTATTAAAGGACACGTCCAAAGGCTGCAGTATCGATGTGAGGCCGCCCGGAATCACTGCCAGATCTGTGCGCAGCTTGTTTAGCGAATCTCGTACGCGGTCTACTAGGTGCCCAGGAAAACCGTCCAGAACAAGCATGGGTGGTAACAACAGACCACCAAGGCGCTGACTCCAGACTGTTTTCACCCAATCCACCATGAGTTCCGCACTCATCCAGCCTTTTTTCTGGACTTTGACGTAGATGCCTTGAGGGGAATTTGCCTTTGGGAGTGTCTTACATTTAAAAATAACGGGCTCATATGCCGCCATCGCTAGCATTACGCTGCATCGTTGTTTATCAGCGCCAGACGTTCTGACAACGACGCTCCATGCACCTTTCTCCTCCACTGTCGTGTTCCGCCGCATATCAAAGCAAAGGAGAGTCTGATCAGCGTTGCCAAACTGGGACACTATCACAGTGTCATCATTCACTTTGTTACCAAGTTGATAACTATCATCGGATATAGCAATATCGCCAGAAACGAACCCATACCACCGTACCCTCACTACATTCGAGAATCAGGTTACTACTCTGTCTCACTCCAGCATCTTAATTTCTGTAGACACCGAAAAATCTGGAAACATTGAAGCCATTATTGACAACGATCAGCGTTTGCTGCTGGACTTATCTGTGACATTTCCATCGCCAGAGGCATTGCTCGGTTGCATGTAGGAAAATGAAGCGTGATGATAACACTTCAGCTAAGAATACAGACACCTCAGCAGGACACAAGAATAGCATACATAGAAGAAATTGTGGCTGTCAGCAATGAGTTTGCCTTTTCAAATTCTGACGAAGCTACAGCAATGATGTTAATACTTTAACATTAATTCGATGTCAAACCAAGTCTTCTCACTTGCCAACATGAACAACTCTGATGCTTTGTGCATCAATACAGACTGTTTCTCGTTGCAATCAAGGGTTCAACAACAATTCTCATTGTTATACATTTGTGGCTGTTTGCACAATTGAAGATGTGTGAGTAGTGCAGAGTTAAGGCAATGACGAGATGATACCTGCGGATTGCACTGGCCCTACTGCCATTTACTCTAGCCTGGAGGCTAAAACTATTACCCACAAAATTTCCCACAAAAGCCCATACCTATGCTCTGTTCAGTATGTTGCTGTACAATCTTGCATGAGCAACCTCAAGAAAGAGGTCACGCTAGTCCACAATTATATAAAGTATTGCCGAGAACTTCCACAATATCTAACGAATGAATGGCGAAAAGACGCAGTTTCTACGAGTGTGAGAGTTGTTCACTTTTTCTTCCTTCTCGTTTTTCTTTCACCTTTCTTGTAATTTTCTCACCCTTGGTTGCATGCTTCTGGTGCGACTTTTTAACCAGTGTGGTCACCGAAAGCACCTCCTATTTTGGTGCGCTCAAGCAGGCTGGCTTCGAGGAAATGCGAATAGTCTATGAATGATGGCCTGATCATTTTGGATTCGTGATGTCATACAACGACAACAAGCACCTTCTGTTCAGTGGACAGAAGGGCGAATTCTCACGCATTGCAAATGCACACATGTGCGATCTCTAGTGCATCTCATAGAAAGACTTGGGACAAGCTCCGACACTAACAATGCCTCTCAAACAAGATATCCTTTTTAAAGAACGTACCAAAAATGGTGATTAATCATTTAAAACAGTACATCAAAAGCCACTAATCGATCAATTTCTAAATTTATGAACGATGAATGGTTTAGCTATTGAAAACTTTAGTCGACAATCTTTACGCAGAATTATTGCACTAGCTACTATGGTGCTTTTTTGAGATCATGCATAGTAAGTGAGTAAAAAGTGCACACACTCACCTGATTCTGCTTTGCAGAAGCTTCCATGAAGGCTGCTTTCATGTATTCTGCAGCTTGCCTCCCCTCTTCATAGCTAACAACCCTGTAACATACGAAAATGGGAGGCCAGCAAATTAGGTAATGTTGGTGCTGTCTGCTGCATGAACAACAGACACTGAAGGCATATATTAAGTCAATGTGAATACTGAAGTACTATTCCAAAAATCTCACAATGCTTGTTTCGTGCCCAGGAAAGGTCATAATTGGGAGAAAATCCCATTTCAAAGATCCGCAATGCCCCTAGCACAATGTAAATCACCCTTTCCCAACCACTGAGTACAACACACACTCGCCGTAGTCGAAAATCATTGTCCAACAGGCAGCACCTCAGTCTTCTTGCTTTAAGGTCAAAAGTGTGGCTGGAAAAGGGGCTGATCATATACTGTATTCGCTCGCATAATGAACCCGCTCGCAAAATGAACCCAGCCGCCACCTTGGTAGTTGCAGCTATAGCAGGCCGACTTGCCTACATATTCATGCAGGCTATCTAGAACAGTCGGTTAACAGAAGTCCACACGAAATGCATTCCACTCAACCAGTGAACTCGTATGGCACAATTCTGTGCATTCGAAGTGGCTGCAAGCGCGGTAAGTGCAGGTATTTTAAATGTGAAGTTTTGCAAGTCTGGGGAAGTAAAACTAAGACATTCACCAAGAAACACACTAGCGAGAATTTGTGTCAACAAGTGGTTAGTGATATGACTGCTATGTGTGTGAAGTCTTTCAGATAAATAGTTTTAAAGAGAAGGAAAATTTTTGGCTTACCTTTCAACCCTTAGGTCTACTTTGTTGCCAACAAGAACAATGGGAACACTGAAATTGAACACATTTCGCTATTACCACTGTTAAGTGTAGGTGAACCTAAGTGGTCCGCCTTTTGAGGTGGACCACCTCAAAACAAAAGGCACAACCCAGTTTATAACTAAAATGAGTGACACAGAAACAACAGCAAAACTTATGCTGGCTGCTACATTCATGTGAAACCATAAAATTTCCTATTTGAAATATTATGAATAACATACCACCTGCCAACCCAGCAGCATGAAAATTCGGGAGACCTCAGCAGGGGGGGGGGATATTGAAAATTACTGAAGCAGACATGTATGTGCGACCTGCCTTCGTTGCTTCTGCCCATGCAACTGCGAAAGCACGGCGTTTCACAGCCTCCACCACTGTGTTTTCGGTATCTGCAACAGTTTTCGCAACGATGGCGCCTACTTTCGTAAGTGCGCACCCATACTGCTTCGCATCCTCGAACTTCGGGAACGTTTTTTGAAACAACGGTACTGGGTCACTACGGTGAGCGGCGCTTCGCAATAAATCCCGTGAACCAACGCCTAAGCACGCAGCGTAGGCCTAAAGTACAAAATGCAGGAGCCATGAGACAGACGCAAAAGTATTGGTACCTTTTCCCTCGCCTTCGTTTGGTACGTTGGAGAGTGCATCTCGCAGCTGGATACTTGCTTTTGCCCAAATATGCGGTACTTATGTACCGGAACTCTACGGTATGGTCATAATAAAGTGCAGTGGCGAGTGTTCTTCCACAGCACTGCAACAGTCGGGAAAAACTGACGTGCGCGGGTGATTAATTAAAAAAAAAACGCCTTGGCTGCCCGACCCTTTTCAGGAGATTCGAGATAGGATTCGTACAATCGGGAAATTAGGTCAAAATTCGGGAGTCTCCCGGACAATTCGGGAGAGTTGGCAGGTATGGAATAAGGCATGACTACTCTGTCTTGTGTAACGGGACATGCACATCACTTTACTATACACTGCAGCTTACAATGGTGCTACAGGGCAGTGAATTGGGTAATTTCTGGCTTTGTTTTTGTATGCTCCAGACTGCAACCTTGGCACCTACTGTATTTTCTCGCATATAAACTGCACCCTTAACTTTGAACTCCCCGGAAAAAAAAAAAAAAAACTTCAAAAGTAACAGCTGCACAGCACATCACAATCGACTACAAAAAAACTTTATTTTGAAGCGATCGCCACAACGTTGACGGCGCCGATTCCCTTTCCTTCTATCATCGCCCGACTCGCCGCTGTCACCGCTGCCATCCGAGGCTTCGTTGCCGCTCTCGAAGACGCAATAGTCTTCGGTGCCATACAAGCAATTGCTGATGACGCACTTTTTGAAGCCCTTGCGCACAATGTCATCCAGAATCGCCCCCCATGCATCCACGATCCACTGGCACAGCAGCGCAATGTATGGCCTCCGCACGTGCTCGGTCAGTACTGCTGACTGGGCGAGTTGGTGCATGATAAAATGACATTGCTTTAGCGCAGCTCAGTTTGAGCACGAAGGAAAGATACTATGCAGCCCCTAGTTTTGCAAGACAAAGCAAGCGATTACCTTTGGCAGGCTACCCCGTGTTAATGCAGGTCTCGCTAGCTGAGTGCCTGTTGAATGGTCCACGTATGCAGAGACGGCCGCAGACGAGTGGTGAGCACGATGCTGGGAAAATCAGTGCGATTCCGTACGTACATCAAATTTCACATCATTTGAAAAAGATAGTCCTGAGAGGAAATGTCTGCGTGGTGTTCTCTGCTCCAGGCAAACTAAGCCATCTATGTAAGCTTACGAACACCAGGAAGGAGGTGCAACCCACCTGTGGAAAGAAGCATGTAACTAAGTTTGTTGAATGCGCCCTAGCTGTTGTGCACACGTTCCTGCTGTCGTGCGGCGCGGTTTACTTTGGGCAGACTGGTAGGTGTGTTAATGAGCGCTTGCGCGAGCACTCTTGCAATGTAAAAATCAAGATTTCTTGTGGTAGTTTCCCGACTATGCATTGTAAGACGTGTGGATGCGCTCCATTCTTTGATCAGTAAGTCATCTTAGGCCGCAGTCGTAACCAGTTGACATCGGAAATTATTGAGGCGAACGCTATCGCAAAATGTGCGAAGCTGTGTGTGAGTACGCCGTCTGTGGCTTTATTTCAAAAAGAGCTCAATTTTCCGGAGCGCGTGCTATGAAGCATTGACATAGAATTGTTAATTTTAAAGGGGTACTGACACAAAAACATGGGCCTCCCCTTTTTTTGCTGCAATGTGTTGCTGGGGGCCTGTTAGTCATGACACGACACATCGTTTGCTGCAGCACGCAACAGATAATTAACTACAGGCCTCTTACTACCTATCAGTTTTAGTTTCGGTTAAAGAGAGCTTCAAAAGCTGGGTCCAACTGTCGCCACCAGGCATCTGCAAATTTTGACCATGTCACCTCACAGAACTACGACACACTTCTGCACGGTCAGCATCATGAATTACTTTCGAATAGGAAATGGTACTCCAGTGTCGCCAAACACAAATCTTTTTAAGCGTGTGCCACGGCCACGCACTCGCAACCAGCCGCCAAAAAGTATAGACTGCGGGAACAAACGTGGCGAAAAAATGGCGGCTATGGCGTCATCATAACTTGTTTTGTTGACTTCAGCACGGTGACATGTGGGGAAATAGGGGGTCACCTCATAGCCACCCTTCGATCGTGTCAATGGCGCGATGGAGTCAGGGGCTCACGCAAACTTTCAAAATGCTTTCCCAGCTGTATTCGCTTTTGATACTTTGCAGATTATATACGAATGTTCTTGGCAATCAACCCCACAGGCTACCTCGACCACGAAATTTTGTGTCAGTGCCCCTTTAAATCAGATCACAACTACGTTTCCTTGATAGTGTGCTGTGCCACATGTGTACGGTTTTGTCACGTGTGTGGCGTCACGTGGAATGAGCTATTAATGTGCTGTAAGGGTAAGCAATCAACAAAAATTAGAAGTTAGCGCTCACACTGTCGTCTGTCTTTCCCCTTCTTGACTGCATAGTATCTTTCCTTCACGCTCAAACTGAGCTGCACTAAAGCAATATCATTTTGCCCAGTCAGTGTCAGGGCGTAACGGCCATCGGCCTTCCACTTGGCATACAGCCGCTTCACATGCGCCTTGAACGGCTTATTGAGGCGCACGTCCAGTGGCTGTAGCATGGAAGTAATGCCATGGGGTATGATCACGAGGTCGGTGTGTGTCGTGGTCAGCGAGGCGCGCTTTCACTGTGTCACTGCAGTGGCCTCGAAACGAGTCCAGCACCAGCATTGACCGCCATCTCAATATGGCGCCCAGCCTCTTCTCCCAGATCGTGCGAAGCCAGTCACAGAGAAGGTTACCATTCATCCACGCGTTATCTTCGGTTCACACAACAATCTCTGGTGGCAGTGGAGTGCTGGGTAGCGTTTTGCACTTGAAGATTACGTATGGACGCAGTTTGGTACCGTCCACCAAAGTGCACAACATTACTGTGCAGCGTAGTTTGGTGTTTCCGCCCTCAGTACGATTATAGATTTCGAGCCCTTTTTCTGCAGAGTGGTGTCCATGGGCACCTCGAAGTACATGGGCGTTAGATCACCATTTCCCACCTGGGAGAGCAAGTAGTTGTGCTCCTTTAACAGCCCTGTGACGTAACGTTGATAGCTCAACAGCTTATCCTCGTAGGCATTGAGAAGCCGCTGGCACACAGTCATTCGCCGCCGCATTGAAAATCCGTGCCTGGCCATGAATCGCTGGAGCCATCCATGGCTTGCACGAAAGTCGCATGAGATGTTCATCTCGCGGGCCAACCTCAGCGCTTCCATTTGCGCTATCTCCGTTGACACAGTGTGGCCGCAACTTTTCCGCTTCTCAATAAATTCGACAAGCTGCATCTCCAGACGGGGGTACGCTCCAGTCTTCGGGCTGCGAAATGCTCACTTCTCCTTGCGCGCATTATCGGGACAGGCCTTTTTTTTTCTTCAGCCACAAATGCAGGACTCAGCGACATTGTGCCTCTTCGCAGCAGCTCTGTTGCCAATTTCTACCGCAGCAATGATAATCTTGCATTTTTCTTTCGCGATGAAAGATTGCCGCTGAGACCCACTCATGGTGCCTCACCAGACAAGGCTGAGCAGCGGTGCAAACTGTCCACACCTGGCTCTGAGAAAGACGCTGTCAAATCACTGTTGTGACGCTGTAGACCAAATCAAACAAAGCGTGCAAAAAGTGAATAAACACGCTACGTAGAGGATCTGTCCATAACCTGTGTTGCCTTTATTCGCTTTGCACTAAACGATGCTGATGGGGATGCGAACTGCACGAGAGGCCATGCATTGCCGTGAAGCCGACCTCTGCTTCCGGATTATTCGCAGATAACTTATACGGCCGCTTTTCAGGTGATTTTTTTTCCTTTTTTGGTGTGGGTTATATGCGAGAAAAATCGCTAGGTGGTGTTAACATGCCAACACATTATGTTTCCTGAACACTGAACATTGTAAAGCTTGTACTTTTCATCGTTCTAAAGCACAGTATGGCAACTGAATAAGCTTGACCAATCTAACTGACAGTTCAACATGGGATAAAGTATAAGCAGTGTTAGACAACACCAAGCTCAAAGATAAATGAAAAAAAAAAATTGCCCGCAGCTTCCCTCGGGGGAACACTGAGGAGGATGCGGAGCATATAATTGGTTAACGGGGTGTTAAAGTGCGACTTACTTGGGTCGATGGCTAAATTGGTTAACGTGGTTGTGAAATGGGGTGTTAAATTGCGACTTACTTGGGTCGATGGCTAAATTGGTTAACGTGGTTGTAGGAGGGGGTGTTAAATGAGTGAACACGTACACACGTATGCGAAAGGGCGGCGCTGGTCGAAGGGACGTCGATCATTGTGTTTGTGGATTCGTTGGAACTCATTTCACCGCGACCTTGGACGTCGACGCGCCGTACAAACCAACCGACGAGCGGCAACTGAGCGAGCGAGCGCCGACCTTGAGTATATATACAGCTCGACGGCGCATGCACTGTCAGCTGTTGAATGTTCTCGAAGCGCGACGCCACATGCGCGTCCACTGGAGAATCAGGAGAATTGTAGATGTCGAACGCGGTGTGTAGAGGAGGAAGGGTGCACAGATGGTGGAGGAGTGAAGCACGCGCGGTGTGTAGAGGAGGAAGGGATGCACAGATGGTGGAAGAGTGGGCGACGGCGCAACGGCGCATGCGCGCGCGTCAGCTGTCGAATGTTCGAGAAGCGATGCGGACGGCGCACTACAAGGCGCGAGTATAAGATGCTTCCGCATCTAAAAAAGCGCAACATACTGATCTGAATAGCCAAAAGATAACGCAAGACTCAAGTTTAATCACATCTGCAGCCTTGCACAGAAACATAGCTAAGACACCATTTTTGCATGGCTCTAACGTCCCTACATATTTTCAAATAAATTCCGAGTCAATCCACTCAATGTGTCTATTCACCTCCACTCCACCCCCCTACAAAAAATATAATTTCAGCCATATGTTTCTCCTCATTAGACTGAATCACTAGTACTTGCTATTCCTTTTGGAGAGCCCTTGAAAAGTGCTCTCCAAAGCCATTGCACACTTATACACAAGAGCTTACTTTTCATGCCTATGCATGCATTGAATTACGTAAATACTACACCTTCAAGTAGAAGTTGCTGGATGGAATATACTTTTTCTTGGTTCACTATTGATCTACCATGGCTAACAATAAATGAAAGATGTACACTTACTGGACTTTCCCAGTCATGTCCAGGAGCTTCTCGTATAGCGCCCTGACCACCTCAAAACTGCATCAGGGAAGAATAAGAAAGTCTATATTAGAACAAGGACCACCAAGTTGGCTTTCAATCACCAATCACTAATCCTTACCTTTTTGCAGAATTGATCGAGTAGACCAACACGTAGCCATGGATGTCCATGGAGTATGATTGAGGGAATATGGAGTATTCATCCTGCGAATTAGAAAAAAAATCAAAACCAATGAATTACTGACTGGTAGCACTCTTTCTTAACTAAATTAAATGTGTCTATTGCAGAAGCTTTTAGCAGAACAGCAGCAAATATCGCAGGTTACACTGTCCAAAAGCAAGGCTATGCATTTATTATAATTATTCAGACTTTTCAACATTACAAAAAAATTTAACCCATTACAATTACTTTAGTTGAATATCCAATTGATGGCACTTGTCAATTAGTGCCACAAGAAAAATTGGACTACTAGACAATAACTGATTACTGCTTCATTACAGTACTTCAAAGGTCTTTATTGGGATAGTTATTCGTTTGTAAGATAATATTTGGATAGTCATTCTGTTTTAAAATTTTTATACTTACCGTAAAGTGCCGAGCAAGCACACCCACTCCCCTACAGTGAAGGGGGATAGTTATTAGTTCGTAAGATAATATTTGGATAGTCATTCTGTTTTAAAATTTTGATACTTACCGTAAAGTGCCGAGCAAGCACACCCACTCCCCTACAGTGAAGGATAATCCGACCAGATTTGGGGGGAGAGCACTTGCTAGGTCCCAAACCGGTCATTGGCGCATATTTGGCGCTTATTTCAGATCTCCCGAAAAAGGAAGGAGACACTAGCTAGGCATTTTACAGTATGTATTTTCCATGGCTGTAGGCATGCTCATAATAACCATGCTTAATACAAATGCAAAAAACAGCATCCCACGTTACAAGCTTGTCTTGCAACTAAATTAACTTGCAACTGATTATGGATAATAATAATAACAACAACAATAATAATACAAGTCCCAAAACCACGATTTGATTACAAGAGGCACTACAGTGAAGGGCTCTGGAAATTGTGACCATATCTTTACCGTCCACTGACATCGCACAGTAGACGAGCCTGTACCATTTTGCCTCCATCAAATGCATCGGCCGCAGATAGGATCGAACCTGCGACCTTAGGGTCAGCAGCCGAGCACCTTAACTACTGTTTCAAAACTAATTATGAAAAAAAAAAAGGAAATGAATTGCCCAACCATAACAAAGTTACACATAAAATTATGCAAAAGGCAACAAATAGTTCCCATACAAGTCCACAATTGTTGTGAGTGCAAGGAATGTCATTTACACCTTATATGAATAGTTCTCTTCCCATGATGCCATCAGATATGTTTTTGAACTGATTACTGCTGGAAACTGAAGTATTAAATGACAGAAAAACATTTTGTGTACCAGCACCTTTAGGCCTTCGGGTATTCTCGCTAGAGAGGCAGCCTTGTTATTCATACGCACAGAAATCCGGCTCAAAAGAAAGCGGACTCGCAGCAGCAATTGTACTTGGGCGAAAGCATAAACTACATTAAGCCATGGCACAGACGACAATGAAATGACGTCATTCAACGCATGATGTATAGGCAGCATATACATACCTGCCCAGCTGTGTCCACGAGCTTGAGATTGTACTCCTGGCCCTTAAGCTTGACGGTCTTGTGAAATGCTGCGGACAACGATAAAATTCACCGTAAGAGGCAAGCCGCTCTCACACTCCAGTGCGCCGACGGGCTTTCGGAAACCTACTGTTTTCAATCGTGGGGTCGTAGGAGTCCACGAACTGGTTCTCCACGAACTGTATCGTCAGCGACGACTTTCCTGCGCGAGTCAAGGACGCACGTGATCACGCAACGCTGGCGCGCCCCTCCCACAAACTATTAGCGCCATTCAATCTGGCGTCTGCTATCAGCGTCCCGCCGCTTTTAGGCAGCCTTGCAAGGCTGGTCCGATGAGACCCGGTTCCTTACGACAGTAGGACTGCTGCTTGGCAAATTATGCACCCCGCCACTTCTCTGCCCGCAATAAGAAGCTAACTTTTAAAACACTCTACCATGGTATTAACTCGATAACACGCGCAAATGAGACAGCACTAATTGAACGGATAAAATGTGGCTACATAAAAGCGAAAAGACTGCTATACAAGTTACAGGTGTTATCAGCGCGTGATGTGAATGCGCCACAGGCAATACAGCAAGGGGAGTTAAGCGTCTCGGTAAACAAAAACACAGCTAGCGAACGCTTCATCACCCCCGAAGACAACTAGGCGATAAAATGTCCGAGCATACAAGCACGACGCGCGACGGTGACACACCGAGTAAATTTGGGAAAAGCTACCATCTGTGCCAAACGCGAAGACGACGCGGCAACCTCGGGGATTTGCGATAAGGCGGAGTGGCTTAGGCTTAAAAAAAAAAAGCACTCACCGACGGATCGGTAGCCCATAATAGCAATTTTCCGAGACTTGGGAGCCATATCGGCAGGCAGCGTCAGCCGTGGACCCACATCGACCGCAGCCTCCTTGCGATAAGCAGCCCGTAGATGGTGCATGGAAATGAATGATTGGCGAGGCGAAATGTAAACATCACGACGGCACAAGTCGAGATCTTCCCAGGCAAGATTTTTTCGCTGACTGAAATTAGTCGACCGATGCGGCGGCTTACCTCGGGCCTATCCGCTGAGAGAAAGTGCGCACCGTCGACGCGATCGAGCTAACTTGCGGAAACAGCACGTCCGCGAAAGTTTCAATGATTAGACAGCACGGCACAAATTCTCAACAATCGCAACTCGCTTGAGCGCAAGTTTTGATCTTGTTGCCAGACGAGTTTGGTGAAGGGCAAAAAGCGCGCCAAGCTGGTCTGACGGGGCTCGCGTGAAAAAAACTCACTGCTCATGATAACATTGAAGAAGAATGTTATCAGCCACCGAGTTATTTCTCTAATGCTTATATCAGATGTCTAACCCTGAAACTCCAAATGAAATGTGCGCTTGGTTTTTATGGGCTCTTTCTGTGGAGTCCTCACGCGCTTAATCGGGAAAACCGCACGTGGCAAAGCCACCTTGAACAAAAACTTGCACTAGCACTGAGGAACTCAGGTAATGACACTTTCTATTTTACTTTTTTTCGGCAACACAGACGCAGAGCACTCACAATTTCGCCATTCATGACGTCACAACAATGCAGCGGACGAAGCACGTGCGCGATAAGGCACATACTCACCCTCGCAAGGCTCCCTTCCTTAGTGGTACACTGGTACTCTTAGGTACTTTAACAAGATTCATTTTAACCAGGGTGAGAGGCAGCAAGCACTTCCACAATACGTCCTATTAATATTGCATAAACTCTTGCTGGTAATGCCAACGGCTTACATTTGGTGCAACGTGTAATAATATCTAGAACCAAGAATTAATATTGTTATGTCAAACAAAAGACAGGTTATTTTGCTACCGCTTCTCAATTTAGAAACAAACGTACGTATGTGTGCGCATGTATGCCACCCCGTTTTCCCCTATCTTAAAAGGGCCCTGAAACACTTTTTCAAGTAACCATAGAGTGAATTCACTGGAAGATCTTATAGACTCACGAATTTAGCACTGCCAATATTTTAAGAATCCGTCCAGTGCGCGTGGAGTTACAAAGATTTTTCGCCTGCTGCAATTGCATTCTTTGTTCTCTCGCCCCGACGAAAGCGCTGGAAGAGAGAGAGAGAATAAAATGAGGGAGAGGCAGGGAGGTTAACCAGAAAATGGAGCATCCGGTTTGCTACCCTGCACTAGGGGAAGGGGAAGAAAGATGGGAAAGAAAGCGAAGAGGGAAAAAGACGCATGCAAAAAAAAAAGGGGGGGGGGATGGGGTGCTATATTCTATACAATAGGCCACTGCCACGCAAAAAGTACAGTAAGGCCTTCACTCTTTTTTTGTGAGCACACAAATCATGTCGCCTTTCAAGCACTGATTGTTCAGACAAAGGTCTGTCGTCAAGGTGAGCTAACGCAGCAGCTAGTTGCCGTCTTTGCATGCTGTAACAAGGGCAGTGACAGAGAACGTGCTCTATAGTTTCATCGCTGCCGCAATGACCGCAAGCAGCACAGCTGTCTTCCATGCCGATTCGGAAGGCGAAAGCTTTGGTGAAGGCGACACCAACCAATGTGGCCAAAGTACCGTTGTCTCCAGTCGAGAGTCCAGACGGAGGCCGGAGTGGACGAGACGTGTCCAGTCTATGCAGTCGCGTGTGCCGTAAGCACTCGGCGTTCCACAGGGATTTCAATTCTGCATTAGCAATTTTTCGGATTTTCATTGCAGCATCAGTCCTTGAAAATGGCACAGATTTTTCTTCATCATCTTGGTGTGCTGATCGAGCAGCTGCATCGGTATGTTCGTTGCCCAATATGCCGCAGTGACTTGGAAGCCACTGAAACGTGATTCTGTGTCCTTCGTCGAAGAGGTCGTGAAGCAGCTCTCCAATTTCCAGCCCCGTCGTAAGGCGAATATCAAACACTGTAGTGCTGCCTTAGAGTCCGTGAACACTCTCCATTTCTTGGAAAAGCTAAGCAGGGAGGGATGGCAGTAAAAAAAAAAAAAAAAAAAAAACGTCACGCGCGCCTATCGTGACCTAGCTGGAGCACTTTTTTTTGTTTTTAATGCGCGGCTTTTTAGTGCGATCTCGCGCGTATGCACGGACAAGTAGAGGCCTCTCGCGGCGATCCTTGTCACGACCGAGCGCGCCATGTTCAAATCAGCCAATGGCTGATGGATCGCCTTCTACGCGCAAATTTTGAGCGTCTTCCATCATTTGTCGAGAGAAATCAATCTTTGGCTGACTTCGATAATTTTTTCTGAATTCCAGGTCACGTGCCGCGCTATAATATTTGGCTCGCGTGTTCTCGGGAGCTTCTATTACCGATCGGCAGCATTTTCTGACCTTGCTCAAAAGGTGTTTCAGGGCACTTTTTATTGAATCAAGATGTAAATTCGATCTCAACTTTATTTTTGGCAAGTAATACATGGAATCTCATGTGAGGTAACGACGAAAACACTGGCGCTGTGCTCAGCTTTACCATTTAGGTCAAGTTTCTGTGCATAACCTCTTAACCACAGTAAAGTATGCAATTCGGAATCCTTAATTCACCACGAATAAATAGTGAAGTTTATGCAAGTGAGCTTTGTTTTTTAAAAGGAACCAGCAAAATTAAGAGGCAATTGCGTGAGGAGATTTTCAGGCATAAAGCTATATATGGCATTCTGCCGCACGCAAAGAACACCTTATGCATGAAAAGATTGTAGCAATGGCACCAGCTTGCCACAACAGAAAATTTGCGACCCCGATTTTCATACCGCCTTACAGACTTCTTGTATGATATGTCTACACAATTTTACAACCTCCTCTAACCAAAGAATCGGCTAAGCTTGCGAGAAAGGGGACAATCGTACAGTCTTCTGTTCCAGTCTGTTTTCTTGCACGGCCACCCAACTCCAACAAGACCAAGTTAACACCATGCTGCTTTTCTTCTCCGTGGGCTCCGCAGTGTTTTTGAACACAAGTACTCCCTGAAGGAAAATAGGAGGAAAAGAACGGCAGGGAGGTTAACCAGCCTATAGGCAGCCGATTTGCTACCCTGCGCATGGGGGAAATGAAAGATAGAGAGGAGAGAGGGAAGAGAGATAAACAGCACATTCGGCAGCACACGCGCGCACACTCTGTCACAGTCCAGTCTTGTCTTTTGCGGTGTGTGACATTGCTGTTACAGCCGCTTGTTCAAGTCCGTGTCGCGTAGGAATTTTCAACAGAGCTTTTGTCGCCTTCTGCTGCAATGTCTTCTCTCGGGCAAGTACTCCCTGAAACTTTGCGCTTGACTTATGAAGCTAGCGGACCATATATTTTCATAATATAAGCCTCATTAACATTTAGCAGTGGTGGTGCCTTCGAACATTTTGGAGCAGCTACTGGAGCAGGCATAATCTGCTTTTGGAGCAGTTAACTCTGTGTTTGGAGCGCACGCACGGGCTTCCCGTGACGCACCCAGAGGAAGAAAGTTAGCTTGATTTCAATGTTCCCTCAGCTTACATATTCATTTATGCTGAAGCAAGCCCACAAAATAAGCATACGCATAAACAAAAGCAGGATTACATACAGATTATACACACACACGCACATTCAAAGCTCGTTACAGAAAACCTCAATAATAACGCGGCTAACTGCACATTAAACGCAGCTATATGCAAGTACATAAGCGTGCGCAGGGTGCCCATTCAGGAAGGGGGGGGGGGGGTGAAAGTTGATCGCAGCGCCCCCCGCCCTCTAATGTCAAGCACGAGTATAGTGAACTAGAATATGCTCTTTCTAGTTCACTATAAGTATGGGGCTTACTTAGCGGCCCCCACTTTTGCCCGCCCCCCTCTAAGCGCACGCCTACGCCCAACTACCAATTTTCATTCTTTTCGTGCGCCATGACCGCTAAAGAAGGAATGAGTACAGTGCCACAGAAAATATTGCCTAATTTCTTTCTTTTTGCTTATGTTCAAAAATGATTGGCATTCTCGTACGACCGTCCGATGGCACGCGGTGGCGACAAAGAGCATTTCGAAACTATACTACCGAGTCTGGGATAAACAGCTGTCAGGATACTACCGAACGGGCATAAACAGCTGTCTGCAATAAATGTGCCCCACGATCTTCTACTTTGCGAAAACTGACACAGCTTTTGTTGAGACGCGGTACAGTCGCAGGGAGCCGATCGTCTACTGGCTAGTTGCGTGCAGCGCTTCGTCTACTTAGCGTACACAACGTGCCGAGCCGCTTGCGCCCACTCCGCTTCAGACTGTCACCACATAACACCTATTACTGATGTCACTGTGCACAGATGCGGCGAGAAGCCTTTTGCGTTACCGTGACGATGCGAGCTTCCTGCAAGCGTTGCTCTAGTGGCCCTCACGGACGCGCGTTTGGGCTTTCGCCTCATGAAAGGGTGTACGCTTCGCGAAGCGACAGCCCGACAACGCTCAACTCCGCAACAGCGAGCTGCTTTCGTTTCTGCAAAATGGCGCACGCTAGACACGGTCCCGCACATTGATAGAGGCAGCTGCAATCGCCGCCTCAGCACCCTCAGGTAGTCGCCGGCTACGGCACAAATTAGACAAAAAAGACCCTTTTGGAGCAGTATCGCGCCACAATTTCTAGTTGGCGCAGGTTTACCACTTCTGCATTCTATGAAAAAAGAAACAATGCTAATGTGCATTCTCATATGCTAATATATATCTTAATAATAATAATAATAATAAAAACTTCCACCAGAGCTTTATGGGGATTCAGCATTCTCGGTTCTGTGCAATACAAGTGTCCGCACAAGCTGGCTATTAACAGCGTAAAGTCATTTTGCAACTTGTCAAAAGTCATTGTGACACTCGTTGACGTAAGTCTAGAGTCACGATACAATTTCGCAGGTTCCAAGTTTTTCTTATGTGTGCACTTATGCTTCATCAATGCATAACGTCACTGCTGAGACAATAAAACACACATAAATATACTCAGCCTATTGAAGTCACACTACTACGAATAGTACTGACACTGACAGGCCCCTATGAAAGAAAACAAAAGCCCCTAGGCACAATGGTCCAAAGCAATCATCAACCCATGCCTGCAGTTCCATTTCATAAGTGTGATGACATGGTAACATTGGCTACACTGTCACACCACTACCATGACCTTGTGATGCTTGCACTGAAGTCAAGTTTCCATGGGAACACACCTCTGACAAGGGCCTGTGTTCAGGCAGTGGAAATAATTCGAGTAAGACTGAGGTACAAATGTTGGCATTCTCTACCATCTTGTCTTACGTTCTTCATTGATGCTCTAGTATCCTTACCAGTTTTATACACTAAACAAAGCCTCGCTTTCTTTCCTCATTCTTAGATATCACATCATATCTGCAGGTGATTATTACAGTATATGGGCCAAACCACTCTACATGGAGACATTTTTCTCACTTCAATGCCTCACATTAAATGAGAAGGCTACAACAGATCAGTGCTAAATACAGTGTTTTTGGCTTATTGCTGTCGCGTTACCTATATAACATCACAGGTGAATGCATGATAGTTGAAGCCATTCAGGCTCCAGCAAACAATGTGCTCACGCAACTGGGAGAACCGAATGTCAGAGTAATATTTTAAAGTGGTAATGAAGTCGATCTGAAAACTGCATCACAAAACATACACACCCTGATGCTAGCTTCTTAAAAAAATGTGCGTCATTAGTTTTTAGTATGTTGCTCCATATGTTAGCCTACAACTACTCAGTCTCGAGGCCTCGATATCTCGGCACCTAGGGCAGGTACATCAATAATTCTTTTATGCCATCAAACCTGTATGTGTATAGAATCTAGCCATGGCAGCAGAATTCAGTGCCAAGCATTTTTAATTATTAACTCATAAAAATTGCAACACAATGCCAACTGCTTTTTAGAATAGAAAGTTGATCCTGTTGTAAAATAACTAATAAATGAAACAAAAAGATAACTCTAGCATACTTTCAATTTCTTGTAAGTAGTTTCTGTTGTTTTATCTCATATATTACTTCCAATTAAGCACTTTCTTTCTATCAAGATTTAAACAATAGGGGGTGAACTTAAGTTATTTCAGGAACAAGATGCATTACAGGAAATGTAATTATATATTTGAAATCAGCAGAAAGAAACTGCAAAAGGCTGGGAAGTTTCAAAACGATCACTGAAGAAGCAAACAAACAAATGTTCAAGTTGAGTCTGCCCTCCTAAATTAGGGGGTCGTGACAGATCAGTGTTTCTGGCTTATTGGTGACATATTTATACTGCAACTTGAATGCATCATAGCTGAAGCCATACAGGCCTCAACTAACAACATGCTCGCGTAAATGGGCGAACCAAATGCCAGGATAATATTCTCAAACAGCATAAAGGAGAGAAAGCATCTAAGGTCTTCTTGACTAACCGAGTGCTTAAGTTCTAGTGCATGACTTCGTGCATGAACTCTAGTGCATGAACCGAGTGCATGACTTCAGCTCAGCTTGTGTATCAAAAAGTGCAAGCACAATCCTTTTTGATGAGATTACATGAACGGTGGCCGCATTGAAGGTATAAAATGTTTTCAGAGAGACAAGCTGTTGAATGTGTCCAATTTTATGACAAACAATCCTCGAAGAAGTCTTCATTTGAGGGTATCACATCATAACAGACATGAGAAGTGAACACTGATGTCCTTGTAGTATCAAACAAATGTACGCTATCTACAGGCAGCTATGGAGAACCTTCCAAGGTGCTTGATCCTCCCATTGAATCATCGACTTGCCGATGCTCCTGTGGACAATAACAGAAGTTATATAACAAAGTTCACCAGTGAAAAAGAAAAAAAAAAAAAGTAACAGACTATAGCAGGGGTTCCCATATTTCTCGGTCCTGTTGAGCCACAAAGAAAAAGCATGGTCGAAGTTTCCCAACATGCCGCTAGACTTGAAAGTAATGCAGCACAGACACTGATTGGGCATCAATTTCACAGCGCTACATACTGTGTGCCTGTGATCTTTCTTGTCAAGGCCACTTATTTCATTGAAGGGGCCCTGCAACACTTTTTGAGCGTGGTCAGAAAACGCTGCCGATCGGTTGTAGAGGCTCCCGAGAACACGCGAGCCGATTGTTATAGCGCAGTATGCGCCTGGAATTCACAATAAATTATCAAAGTCAGCCAAAAACTGATTTCTCTCGACAAATGACGGAAGACACCCGAAAATTGCACATACAGAGCCATCCATCAGCTATTGGCTGATTTGAACATGGCGGTCGCGGTTGCGACAAGGATCGCCGCGAGAGGCTGCCACTTGTTTGTGCGTGTGCAATCACCCTGAAAAAGCCGCGTATTCGAAGAAAAAAAATGCTCACGGTCACGAGGTGCGCGGGACATATTTTTTTTGCCCATGCCATCCCTCCTTTTTTAGCTGCAAGTGCTTTCATCTGGACAAGAGAAGGGAGAATGCGATTGCAGCGTGCAATAAATCTTTCCAACTCTCTTTGTACTGGACGGACTCTTAAAATTTTGGCGACGTTGAATTTGTGAGGCAATAAGCTATTTTAGTGAATCAATTCCATGGTTACTTAAAAAAAGGTGTTTCAGAGCCCCTTCAAATTCATTGGGAAAGATAGAGTTTATTGGGCACTTAAAATCAAGTAGGTAAAAAATCTGTCAACTCTAAAACAATGTACACAGGATCCACTGCGCAGAAGTTATCAAAGAATGCATTGAAAAAGTTACCTCTGATGTTCTTGCATATTTCGAGCTCGATTGGTAATCGTCGTCTAGCCCATCTTGCATTTTCCGTTTGTACCTGGAAAATAAATGTTCAGTTAGTTACAGAAACTGCCACATCATGAACCCAATTTAAATGAGCTTACACTTGGCTGTCCGGGTTGTTCTCCTGATTTCTGCATTTCTCAAGCTTCTGTTCACAGGCACGTACCTTCTCTTTGGGGGGCACTTCAATGGCTCTTACCATAAGCCACAACTCTGCAACGTGCAAAATAACACAAAATTCAAGATTCTGTGTCATTCGTGCTTCAAAAAGGATGAGACAACAGAAGTACTTTTTGTGCAGAAAACGTTAAGGACATGGAACTAATTGCCTAAAGCCAGCAGCACAACACAAAACGATAACTTGAGTCATGCTCTAGCAAGAAATGCTAAGTTGCAGCACACAGCGACACTGAGGTGGCACTGTATTTTTTTCTCTGGACACATGAAGATGTTTTGGAAGGGGGCTCAGGAGGGCATCAGTGCCCACTTCCATAACTGATGCCTCTCTTGACTGCAAATAACTTTCTGGGTGAATGTGTCTGTCATTTCCCTTTATTTGTACAATGCATTAACTGTAGTTAGCAGCATAATTACAGGTAATACATTTAAAGTTAGAATGTCGGTTACTAGCGTGATTGTTGATGAAATTTCAAGATTAACTTGCCTTTTACAGCCCACAGTCTGTTAAAAAATGTCAAAAAGATGGGGCAGCCAACCACACAGGTAGATGGTATCTATTATACTCCATTGTTTGTTACATCACTGCTTATTGTATAGAGGGGTTTAACCGCATGCAGTAAAAGCTCGTTCATTTGAACCCCGTTAATTCAAAAAATCAGACATGTTGCCTGGACCCTGCCAGCATATGCACTGCTTAATGGCATTAAAATCTTGTTAATTCAGTCTCATTTGGCTGCAACCTGGATAATTCAGACTATTCTCAAATGTGATGCATTGCAAATGCATGACAGAAAGTGTGCATATAGCATTTAAAGACTACCGAAACAAGGAGGCGTTGACCACATCAATATCTTCATCAATTAGTGATCACGGTCTTGTTGACATGCTGATCCAGATCTCAACAGCTTTCTTTCAACTTAATGCAATGTGCATGCAATGTCAAAAAAAAAAATAATAATCAAAGATTCCAAAAGCAGGGCTCCTAGCTGCATTTGCTACATTGTTATGGACGAAGTATTAACTCCCGGCCATTTTAGGCATCAAAAAAAAAGTAACGTCACACATGCATAATAATGATGGTGGTAGATAACAAGGCAAAGGTGTAAAGCCTGTTCGAGCCTAATTAAACGTGGCAGTTTGGCATCGTGGTCGAATTGAGAACAAGGTCGCAAGATTATAAATATTGCAAATTTTACTCTGCTCTTCAACAAAATAAGCATCTATTTATTTTTGCATTCATCAAGAAAATGAAAGTGTATAAATGTAACAAACATTTGCTAAATTTTTCTTGATATTTTTGATAATTTGATGTTCAATTAATCCAAACACTTTTTCGGTGCCATGCAATTGACGTTATTGAGCTTTTACTACAGTACTTGATCACCATAAGAATATTGCCACTGTAGGTGTAATTCGACCCGCTGCCTAAAGTCAACAGCACAAAGCCTGAACTACCACGTTGAGTTGCAACATGTCCGTGCTCTGACGAAGTGACTGCTAATACGTTCCCACACTTCTCTTAATTGGCTACGTGAGATTACAACTTTTATGATAGAAATTATGACCATCACTTTCAGTGAACGATCTAAAAAAGTAAGACAATTTCTAAACACTGGCTAATGACACAAAAAGAAAGCTGCAAGGTATACAAATGCATGCCTTGTGTTAAGGTTACTGCTGGAATATTCTCAGGAGAAGTCACTGACGAAATAACCATTCATAAAGAGCAACAAAAAGAGGCACTGACTTTTCACAGTGTCCTTGATGTGGTGAAGCATCTCACGCGGGCTACCAGCAAACAGGAAGTCCGTTATGTACCTGTTTTACAAAGTGAAAAAGCAAACACACTAATGCCCAGCTAGCTTTGATCAGCAGGAGACGTAACAGAAGAGGAAAACTCACGTTTCAAAGTTAGCCTGGGCTTTGTTGGCGGCATACAGAACAGCAGTGAGGGCAATCTACAGGCAGCGAGAAAGATTAAAGACACGATCAGGATGATTAAAAGAAGAGCATGGGACTTCGGCAACATTAAAAAAATTTTGTCCACTTGTGCAATTATTATTGACATTACATTTGACTTGTTACTCTTCTTCATTGTAAACACCCAAATCATCTAGAGTTTTAAAGTAACCTAGCAACACTTTTTGAACCATGGTCAGAAAATGTCGGTGAATGGAAGTCGAGGCTCCCAAGAACACAAGAGTCAAACATTAGAGCGCAGCACATGGCCTAGAACATACAATTAGTTCTGAAAGTCGGCTAGAAATGGCGCCCCCTTTTCTCCTCAATCAATGTGATAACCTAAACTTCTGCGCCATATAATCACGTTCACGGTAGTAGGCTGATTTACTGTGCAGTCACCATGGCTGCCACGAAATGCCACCACGCAGCTGGGTGCGCAACATCATGTTGAACGTCAGCCGTGCACTCACAGAAAAACATAATAAAGAAGAGCTCAGTTACGACGTGTGCTGATGAAAAGACATATCTTTTTAGCCTCTTGCCATACCCTTCTCTGCGTGCGTGGCTTTTAGCGCAGTCGTTGGCATGAAAGAAGGAGAGAGGGAGCGCTGGAAACATGCATCGAATACCTGTAACTCTGCTCGTACTTGATGGATTCTAAAACCTATTGCGGCATGTTAATTGTGAAGCATCATGTGCCAATAGTGAGGCTATTTGATTATAACTAAAAAAAGTGTTGCAGGGCCCCTTTTAAATATACTATACTAATAAACAATTGAGCCACATAACTACTTCACAGTGTATGCAAAACACTATCCATCCTCCAGTGCTTATTTCCTGCGGCACTTCTGTAATCGCAAAGCCCTTCTTACGTCACACAGCAACAACTATATAGAACTCCTTCCCAGATGACTGTCACATTCATGAGCCACCAGAAATTTGAAAAAAAAAAAAGCATTGTTAACACAGTGTTTTGTATAGTAAACATGAGAAATGCCATTACGCTGACTCAGCTTACTTGTAACTTGGTTATTTCAAAAACCTGCTCAAGGCAAAAATTTTTCACAGTTACAGTGACTTTGAATTATTGATGTTTTACTATGTTTGCTCAATATACTGGATAAGCTCGACGGGGATGACTGCTGCTGTAGCTCAGTTGATAGCTCATCGAATGTTCGAAGGTCGCAGCTTCAGTCCTTGCCAGCGGCAAGTTATCTTTTCACTCACTTTACTTTCCTCAGATTCACGTGACAATTACTACAAATAACACCCCCTACACTTTCTTTTGCTTGCCAATCTGTTTGTTCTAATTATTGTTGTTTCAATGCAGATGATTCATGGTACAAACTCATGACATCATGGCGCACTGACTCGATCCCCGTGAGCAACGTGGTTGCCATTAGTTAGTGCTGCCAGATGAAACTAATGCAATACTCTACTTTTTTCTCTTGCTTGGAAATTTTCAGATTTCACCATTTATGTATTGAAGAAATCACTGTCTTCTCAGATCCGATAAGCCCTCTCTTGAGGGCTCAAGATGCCTCAATTTGGGAAATGTGACTGCCGATAGACCTTCTGCAGAATTGCTGCCATATGTCGGCCATTGTGCGCATAGCTGCCATGTTAGAGGCCCCTCAGTACGCACACGTCCGTGTGTGTTTACGTAGAAGTATACGTAAGGCGTATCGACATGAGGCATGCATTGGCTGATAATCGCAATGCCCACGTATTGCTGCGTTTCTCGCAGCACACAGAGAGGAATTCAGAATGCTGAAGGACAAAAAGGTAAGCTGTAAGCTTTCTCCCTTTTTTTTTTCCAGGCTGATGGCGTTTTCAGTGTGAGCTCCGGCTACTGCTCCTGAAAAACGTGTCTGCGTACCCTTTTCTATGCAAGTAAGACGTGGAATAGCATTTGTATTCGTGTTACCATAAATTGCTGCACACTGAAGCAAGGCAGTTTTTGTAATGTTTTCGCTAGCAGCCATTTACCAAGTGAAAGCGACTCGTATGCTTTGTGCAGAAGCCACCTTCACGCAACGTGCCTTATCACGGCTAATTGCACGGGCCTGCGTTTCGTTGCATGTGCCGAGCACATTGGATGCTTGAAAAACCTGCGCAAGTCATCCCATGAAACCGCTGCTTGTAACACTTCAGAAGAGAAAACGGAAGAGCACGAAACAAGGACGCTTTAGCACCGTTGCTCCCTTCTCAAAATGAACCGATGATGCGCACTTGTTTCTAATTCAGCCTATGCCGTTACTCAAACGTAATATACAAAACACATTCAACGAAATGTAGACACATGCATATAGCTGCGATAAAGTTCGTTGTGTGAAGGTGACTTCAGCGTGAAATGTATGAGTCGCCTTCCCTAGGTAATCGGTTGCGAGCAGTTGCAAAAACTGTCTTGCTTCGGCATGCAGCAATTTATGGGAAGACAAATAGAAATGCTATTGCACGTCTTACTTTTATAGAAGAGAGAACGCAAACACGTATAGGGAGAAGTAGCCGAAGGTCATGCTGGAAACGCCATCAGCTTGGGAAAAAAAATATAAACGGACAAAGTTTACAGCTTACCTTTTTTCTTTCAGCATTCGTAGTTTCTCTCTGTGTGCAGCAAGGGACATAGCAATACATAGGCCTTGCGATTATCAGCCAATACACGCCTCAGGTCGATACGCCTTGCGTATATGTCTACATAAACACACGCGGACCTATGCGTATTGTGCCGCATGCAGAGCCTCTAACATGACGGCTATGCACACAACGGCCAACAGATGGCACCAATATTGCATAAGGTTTATAACATCGTGGTCCATATTACCATACTTAGTTTTTTTTGCTACCAATCAAGATAATGTCATACACAATATCTGGTGTTTCAGATCTCCTACAGGATCAAATTTTGTTTCGTATCCGTTTTAGAGAAACATGAGCAACAGGTTTTAACGGATCAAAGATATGTGTCGACATACTTCTGAAACAGAAGTGAACTGAGCATATGAAAAGCTAACCATGAGTGTGGTGAGTTTGAACTATTCATTCTTCACCAAGCCCGTAATCTAGACAAACATCTGTAACCACAAGAAATTAATTTAAATAAGAAATAAAAAGTACCTCCAGACTCAGTACAAAAGTGCTGGCATACAATGCAGAAGAGAGCCCCTCCCCTCTCTGGACGGTCCACTTTTTTGAATCTAGTCAAAACTTAACTGAAACATCAAAGCTTATGTGGCTGCTGCCAGCATGAAGCATAAATATAACGCTGCTACCTTTTGACTGATATGTGGGTTTAACGTTTCAAAACCACTCACTATATGATTATGAGAGACGCTGTAGTGGAGGGCTCTGAAAATTTCGACCACCTGGGGTTCTTTAACGTGCACTCAAATCTGAGCACACGGGCCTACAACATTTCCGCCTCCATCAGAAATGCAGCTGCCGCAGCAGGGATTTAATCCCGCGACCCGCGGGTCACCAGCCGAGTGCCTTAGCCAAGTTAATAGCGGCGGGGCCGCTATTAACTTTTTTATCATGAAATCTGCTATGTAAATGTGTAAAAGTAAAAGCAATGAAGACCAAAACACACACACACACAAAAGAAGGCAGCTTAGAAGATAACCTGTGTACGTTCACACCTGGGATGGTGCCATGAGGAGCATTGCATCTGTGAAGAGAGTTCTTTCAAGGAAGTCATCCATGTATATCCTCAGCTTCTCTGGGTCGGGAAACTGGGGACACCTGGTCTGATGGTAGCAAGATGAGGATTGCTACTTGTTAACGTGTCCTCTCATTTCACGCATATCTCATAACTTAGCAAAAGGGTACACAATCAAATGTTAGCTACACAAGCATTTGACTGATTGAATATGCAAATAGCTACCTTGCCAGCACTTTGTAAATTTTACGAAGTTTTCATACAGCGGCTTTAAAGCTGTTCCGAACTATTACAGCCTGCTATGTCAGCTGTTTTACAAAGATTATGAGAAGGCGCCAGAGTGCTCTCGAATGATGCCTACTATGCCACAAGTTTAAAAAATAGATTGCATTACAAACAGTGACTCGTTCGAAGCCCTATATTCATGCTTGAAATTAAATGATTGTGCAAAAGAATACAGATTCACAAAGGGAGTGAATAGGGACAAGCACAAGTTCACATGTTTTATTGATGAATGGAGCTACTGAATAAATAAGGAACAGACACATGAAAATCGCATGTGCATATGCCATGAATTAGATATTAAAGCTACACATGCCCAACCAGGTTTTATGCAACCATTTAATTCAAGCGTGTCGAACACACTAGGACAAGAAAGAGCTTTACTAGAGTCTATATTCATGTTAAACCCTTTGAATGTTATTGAATGAACTATTTCAGCTGACTTCAGAGACTTGTATAAGTCGTAGTGGGACTAATAACAGCCATCTTTACTGGCATACAGCAGGGCTCTCCTCAAAGGGGAACTAAAGAGTAAAACGGCTTTTCACCGTACTAGAAAAGTACAATTTAACAATTCTGAAATCACCATTCTTACCGCGACACGACGCTTAGTAAGCGAGAAAACGTGTGAAAAGAAAATTCGGGTGGCGATGCCACCTTTATCTAACACCATGACGTAAGAAATTTTGAAGGAGTTTACAAGGTCCTACATAGCTTCAAATCAATAACAATTAAGTACATTGTAACCTGTGGGGGCCATAGACACAGCATACGAAGTTTCTGAAAATTTCATTGAGCCAATGCCACAAAAAGTACCGAAAATACTATTAGAGGCCAAGCTCCCCTTAGTCTAACCTTGTCATGCATCACGCATAACCGAGAGAAGAGACCAGAAAGAAAAGAAGGCCGCATCTCCTGAACAGTATAATAGACAGCGCTGTACCGCTACTCTCCGATTGGCTGCTGCGCACGCTTTGCCTGAGTGCGCGGAGAACGATTGCCTCTCGTAGTCTCCCGTATAGCCGCCGTACGTGGCGGATCGTTGGTGAGGCTTGGACAAAGCAGAGAGACGGGCGTGTTGAAGATGCCCTCGGCTTCCTTGACTTGTATCTCGTCAGTGTTACCAGTGTGCCGTCTGCTTTCTCAAACGCGACCAGAAGCATGGGCGCATGCACGGACAGATGGACGCTTTGCCCCACTCATAATAATTCACTCCATGAATATGCTGTGATTTAAAAAAAAATTTCATACATCACGTGTGGAGATTTTTGTGTGAAATAAAAATATTTCTCTCGTAATATCGAACTTAATATAGAGTGGGATATGGCATAAGAATTCACAGAGTGCAGTTTGTCAATATAAACCAAGCCACTGGTCCTCTTTAGTGTTTTTTTATAAAAACATGGGCCACAAAACAAAATTTTTTTTCTTTACTGATTGAGATAAATGTCGATGAGTTTATGTATAGTTTTTTGCAGATGTGCAATATGCAATTAGTTTTTAATATAATACATAGTTTCTAAAATATGCAACATTTTATAGGCTTTTTGGGAGCTTCAGTGGTTATACAGTAAACAAACATATATTTTTAAACCAAAATGAACAAAAGTTATGGTATGTTGAACATACCACAACTTTTGTTCACATGGACTTCTTAGATCCATCTTTGTTCTCTTGTATTCTGTAACCATTTCACATTATTCTGGTGTGCTTAATTTCTTAATAACTCTCTCAGTTTAGGCAAAATATGGCTCCCAAAATGGCACCTGGCATTTAAAGACTACATATTGTACTAGAAAAAATAGCTGCATATTTGAAATCAGCTCACAAACATACATAAACTCAGCGAGTTCTATTTACATCAATAAAGAAATTTAAAAAAAGCTTTCAGGCAAAGTGTCCCATTTTAAAGCACTGGGCAAAACAATCTTTCAGGTTGAGAACAAATGCATACTTTGAGGTCTATTAGAAGTCCCTCAAGTGGTCGATAAGGGTTGTGAATGGTGAGGTGATACTTAAGTTGCTGCATGAGCAGAAGCTCGTTGTTCAAAATGATGTCCGTGGCTTTTTCCCGGTCTCCACGCACATTGCTGACAAACTGTGCAATGGAAACATTGAACTCCTCTACTTTGCAGGCCAGGTAAACACAAGTCACCCTGCACATTTTTTTTAAAAACAATCTTATCAGCAGTGTTGTTAGCTGGGTTTGCTAATACACATTTGCCAACAAACAAGAAACTAGTGAATTGATGGGCGCATACATTCCGCACTAGTCTAGTCTACTTATTTCCTAATGTGTCTGGTGGCTTCCAGTTCATTCCCGAACCAAAGTATCGCCCGTAAATAACTGCTCCGTGGTGCAATATTGATCAAAATCCACAACTTCCGTGTGACTTCGTTACAGTACTTTATCCAATACCGGTGACCCCAATATACAACGTAATGCTTCTTCTTAGCAATGAAATGTCACTGCCCATCCTTTTTTGATCAACCTGCCCACTTCCCCTGTTCATACAACGTTGGTTCAAAGCTCAGACAAAGTACAATGCACGTATAACTTTACAAAAAAAAAACAATGAAGCACTCGAGAGGTGGCTACACGAAAAAGCACCCAAAAACTTCGGCAGAATGAAACAGCGGCCAATACTGATTGCAGTCTACATTAGCATGCAAACAATGCGTTGGATGTACCGACGTTTCGGGCAGAATGAACGGCAGTCATTATTTCTCATTAGGAAACTTACAGCATATGCTTCGGGTGGTAGTCCATCACAGAGTTGTTGAGGTAGAAGCGCTTGAAGTAATGAAACGATGTGCCCTGCATAAAATGCAACGCAAGATCAGCTCACGAAGACACTACACCACCGAAGTACTAAAGACAGCATTAGCATAATATAAATTCATACCACTAATACATTTATTAGTAGGATCAACGATAGAACAACACAAAAGACGCATTCACCAGGTCATTTTCTTTTTTTTTTTTTTACTACAACGCATTCATGCACAATCCGATACTACCACTTACAATTACGCTTCTTGGGACAGGCGGTTGAAATTTCTTGCAGAAATCTCGAAGGGTGAACTCGTAGTGCTTGTAGATCGTCCTTTCTTCCTCTGGCGAAAGGAAGTCACCCTGAAATAATTTCGGGCAGTGATGCAACCACGCAAGTGAGCCGTTATTGCTCGACAGGACAAATTTCTGGGGCAATCGTTCAGGAAGTAGTTTCTTGTTTGCGTTACAACGTCAAGGTTCACTTACCGAAGATCGGTTCGCGTTTTGTTGGCGATTGATGAATCTGTCATTGGCGGCTTTCCTGAGTCTTGAGATTTGAGCCTCATCCTTAAAAATCCAACACTTGCCTTGTGTGCTGGTAGAAAACATTTTTTAGCTCGTTTTGACGCTCTGCTTAGCAATAATGGAATTTTATGCAAGAGAATCACATTTAGCGCCTGCACAGCCAATCATTTTGCATCTACGTGCATTTCCAGCAGATGCTCCACGGCTTCCATGCTGCATGCATAAACACAACAGCTAGCATGAGCAAACTTGAACAAAATCAACAAAAATCGCCTCGATGGCGATGCAATGTTGCATGTCCGAACATGAAGTTAAGCGCGATTACCAGCAGAAACTACTTGACGTTTTTATCTTATACATTCACATACGCAATAAAAACGTCTCTGACTTGATTTGCCACACTCACAAAGTTTTACAGTATGAAACCATGTATCAAATTGTGTGGTCGTTTACAGTCAGCTACAGTGTACTAGAATGGGCACACTAGCCACAGAAATCCGCCAGCAAAGTCAGTAGTAGATCAGCGTCGGAAGCTTCGTAAGTGTTGTCGTTTGGAAGTTTGTGTTGATCGTTCCAAGGAGGAAAAAAAAAAAAGCGTCGAAGCGTGCATCGCAGCTAGCTGAAAATGCCCCAAAGGCTTTGCTGTACTTACTAAAGGAGTGTCTTCATCGCATTGTCTGCGCATCGCTTGTGGCTTCAACATGAGCGGACTTGATGACGAGGCGCAGTGTTCAAATACATCTCCCAGCGAACCCGATGACCTACAGTGCGCGGATAAACCGCTGAGAGAGCTTCTGCTGGAGTATGAGGAGAAGTTCAAGTATAGATACACTGAGGAAGATTCGAAATACATGGAGGTTGTGAGCAAGCCACTGCCACCGCCCCCCGTTGTCTATCCTTGGTTTGTGCAGAATAGGAGATCGTTTGACAGAAGGTATGAAATTGCAGCTACGAAGTTAGCGGTGTTTGTAAAGTCGCAGTACGTTGGCTTTTAGAGTAACTGCCACCCTACACACACAGACACTCCAGCCAAGAAACTAGCGAGTAACTATGAAGTCTACCGTTATCACTGAGGCAGACTTTTCCACCACTGTTAAAAATAACACATACACTTGCGCTTAGCAATGCACCATGGCCTTCAGGAAAAGAAAAAAAGCAAAAAACCTTGTGCTCATAAGCAGTCATCTTATTTTAAAGTTAACTGGGTGTCCCACTTCATACTTGTCTGTATATACCGACTGTCGCGCTGGCTCATTCCCCAAAGTGGGTACGCGCCATGAAGAACCATCATTAAGAACTCAGCTGTATTGGAGCCTCGGCAAGTCGCATGCTGTTCGACCACAAATATGCTTACTCCACTCTCAATTAGTGTCTTGTCCATTCAAGCAGTTGCCCTATCGTAGATTTATCAGCATCCCCAGATCTGATTTTCATTTTAGGCTCTGCTCCCAATTACCTATATCTCATTATTAAAAAGAAAGATGCTGACAATAATGTATATGTTTTTCTTATATGTTTAGTCGAGCACCAAGATTTACAACATAGCTTCATAACACATCAATTCTATAAACTAGCCTATTAAGTTTTATAACAATTTATAAGCCACTCAATTCTTCGCCACTCCCCATAGTGAATGTGAGCTGTGGTTTATACGTTAACAGCAGTGACAATTATGAACTACAAGTTCAAATGAACTTGTAGTTCATAACCGTCACTGCAGTGATGGTTATGAGCAACAAATGAAATAACAGCAGTGACGGTTATGAACTACAAATGAAATGAAAGTTGTGTAGGGTGATTAGTACCAGGGAGGAATCACAGCGAACGAGTGCATAGTAACTTAGTTTCACATGTTTCACATGATTCAAATGTAGACTACTCTTGGGTCAAGCGACTGAACTCGCACCTGTTAACTTGCAAACCCTTCATGGATCTCTTCACCTATATTCCACTCCAATACTGAAATATCTGTAAGCTCTGGTAAATGCATGAAAAATCGTAATAGCTGGAGCATAACTGTGTGCACCATGAAAAAACCTCCCACACAATCAACTTAGTTCAAATACTGAGACCTAATTTGTGCTGCTGATGAATAGTTCTCAGCATCCCATAGACTGCCAAATAAATAGATATCTCAGTCACAAGAGAGATGAATTTTTAACATGTTTTTCAAAGGAAATTCCCAAAATTAACACATTATTTTGGTCACGTGAACTACCAATTCCTTGGAGCGAAAATTGATGGTGGCCGAAATGAACAGTAAGAGAGAGCAAGGTTACCGGTGCGCAACATAGTTAGGATGTATCCTGTAGGCCCCAGGCAAATCACTAGACAAGCCATGCTGTTGTAGTGTCACCGCGGGCTTGGGTGGCATCTTGCAAGTGCCCACTTAATGGACTGTCCGTTTCAGCATGCACTTATTGGATGGAGACTGAACCAGAGTTCACTATTGGTGCTCACCTGCCCACTCTCAGTATTTAGCCAATCAAAGTATGCTGAAATGGACAGTCCCTGTTAGTGGACACTTGCAAAATACCACGTGCGTAGTTGCCACATAATGCTGTGCTTCAAAAACGTGCCAAATATTGCCACCTAAGTTTAGATTCGGTTATAGAACATGCAAATGTTTCACTTCGTGTACAAGTCTAAAGAGAATGCACTTTAGGGTTGCAGTCATTTAGTGCTATGTGGCTTACAGCAGTGCACGAGCTTTTGCCTGTGCACCACCTGTGGCGCAAGAACATAGGAAATGCCAGAGACTAATGGCTTTATTCTCAGCACCCTCAATTGTTTTGCTGTGTCACTGCAGCCTTATTTTCTGTGATCGATCCTCCGTAGTGGGGATGAACCATAGGTATTTGAACTAAAAAGAACTTCATAAACCCAGGTCCCTCAATAATCTGGACCATATTCCACTTGTTTTATTGTTTCAAGCTTATTACAGTCTTTCTATACCAATAACACCACTAAAAGCTTGTCTTGTTGGGAGTGAAGTTTAGCTTTGTAGACATGTATTGCCACGATTTTTGGCTTTGCATGCAGTGTTTTTTGGAATTGTACCTGAGAAGGCCAAATTTTCTTTAGTTAAAAGCATGTTTATTGACTGCCAGTGTGTATGGGATGTCATGACCATTCCATTCTTTTGAAACCCTTCCTCTATATTTTGAAGGAATCCCTAAACAGGGGTTTTGTCAAGTCGACATTTTAGCTAGCAGACTTGTCTGCCTCAAGGCTAGAACAGAACTGATTTATTTAGCGCTACCGTGTTTACCCTTTCCTCCATCCTAAGAAGGGAGTTGGAAACATTGGATATGCATGTGTGAGAAAGGGGGGAGGGAGGTGCTGTAATGAATTGTATGAGTGAAGAAAGAGCAGGTGTTTCATGAGTAAAAAGAAAATAAGGAAGCGGTGGGGAGGTGAGGATGTGAACATGTTGCTAAATCCCTGTTGTCAAAGTTAACAGTGGTGGGTCTGAAATTCTTAGATGGAGGGCTTAACTTGCATTGCTTTTGTTTGTATATCTATCATACCAAATGGATTCAAGAGCCCCTTTAGAAAAAATTCTACCTACTGGCTGGAGTGCATTGAACTTGTGAATAAGGTACGACTCTGTATATTCTCCGTCTCTTGCGGATTGGAAGTTTGACTAAAGTACATAGAGTCTGTAGGGATGATCTCAAACTATTAAGTACAAACGTTCCTAAAGGGGCTCTTGCAATCCATTTGGTATGGTACATACGCAAAGAAAATCAATGCGAGTTAAGCCCTCCATCTAAGAATCTCAAACCACAACCACGATTCAGTGACACTTGTACATCCTCACCTCCCAACCACTTTCTTATTTTCTTTTTATCATGGAACACATGCTCCTTTTTAACTCATACAATTAGAGCAACCCCCCCCCCCCCCCGCTCTTTCCTCTCACACCCGCATAACCAATGTTGTCCCCTCCCCCTTCTTTGTTAAGATGGTCTGTTCTAGCCTTGAGGAAGATAAGTTTGCTTGTTAATACATCAGCTCGACACAACCACTGTTTACTGATTTTTTTCATAGCAAGTTTCCATCTTCCTCTTTCTACCGTTTTTTGGATTCTGTATGTTTTATATTGTCTCACTTGAAGGTATATTGAACTAAAATAGGAAAAAGAAAAAATGAAAAGACATTGAACTTCTAACCTGAAGATGCCACTGACCCAACGTTCACATATTCTATTTCATAGAATATTTTTTATTCACATATTCTTGAGCAGCTGGTGGTGTTTTTGAAAGATTGTCAGCGCACAAGCTGTGACATCATTGCGGCACATGCAGGGTGCACATTTTCCTGTCCTGCTACATTCTTTTCCCCTCTTCTCCTTTATGTCTCATTTTCCCACTTTCACAAAGGTGCTAAGATGTGCCCACACTCGAGGGGCTTTACCTTACCCCCGAGCATTGTTCGCTGCCTTTTAGTGACATTAAAATGCACCTCCTCTAGTTAACGGCGCGTTTGTGAAAAATATGTGGAATTGCTCTTTTTCACTAGTTTCTGTCTGAATGTATGTTGTTTCTACGTATTTCAACACCCAGTCTTTCAGTTTGGCTGAAAATCTAGGCAGCAAAAGTTTTTGTCCAGTATTTCTTTAAGGAATGAGTTGAGCCATGTTACTCTTTCCTGTATTTTTTTTTTTGCCTGCATAATGTTTTTCTACTTTTTCTTTTGGCAAACTGGTCTCATGGTGTTGGTGAATCAGATTATGCATATAGCTGTAATCTGCTTATCATTTGCTAGTAGTGTGTAGATTTATTTTGCAAAGTTTTTCATTTCTTGGGTGAGAAGCAAATGCCACCATCACTGCCTTTGCCTTAATCGTGTATAACCACTTGTGTATTCGAAGCAGAACTGACATTTGGGCGAGTTCGCCAGGATTTTTTTTTCTTTTTTCCAATAGCATAGAATGTGGTGCTTGCTGGAATGGCACCGGGAAACAATACTATAGCTGATATTGACAAGGACATAACCAGGGCACATGAGCACAGAGTACAATGTTAACTATTATTGGATTTTTATGGTGCAAAGGCCAGGTTAGGCCTAAGAGTGCCATCCCATCTGATGTGTTGGTAGTGAACAGAGGTTAACATGGTATTATCTAAAATGGTTGCAAAGTGGCCAAAAAACACACTGTCAGTGTAAGATATATGTACTATAAAATAATGGTGGTGAGACGGGCAGTGAGCACAGTGCTACGTATATGCATTACTTCTGTGCCTGTGTTGATGTGTCTCTCTCGTGTCTTCACGTGTATGTGGTGCATTAGTATTGAAAGACGCATGGAAGACGTCGCACAGTTCAGGGAACATGAGTTTTGGTTTTTTTCTTTCAGAGACAACCGCCAGGAACGTTATGGTCGTGGTGGGGGTGACAGAGATAACAGCTGGAACAGAGGAGGCAGGCAGTGGGAGGATAGACGCAGAGGATATCAAGATTACGGCGGCGGTTATCGTGGCTACCGAGACCGTGAAGACCACCGGCATGGTCCTCGTGACTACAACTCATACCAGCAAAGGCCGAGAAGAGACTACTGATCTCATAGTGTGGTTGTGAAATGAATGTTTTTGGAAATCTCACACAATAAACATTTGCTTCAAAAGTTTCAGGCACAGCACAATTGTATGCCTGCAAGATTGTTTTTACTGCGGTATTGTTCACTGGACATTACCTACTCACTAGCTTGACTTCCAGCTAGAGATCATATTTCACACTTGAATAGAGTCCTGTAAAGTTAAACTTCAGAACAGACAACAACAACAAAAAAGGAATTTTCATATAGCAAAAAAGTAAACATTTTCTCACCGATACGAGCATGTAACAGATGAATGATTGCAACAGGATGACACCTTATATTCCTCATCAAATGCTACTTTTTAATATTATTTGACTATAAGTCACCATTATTTTCTTTGTACTAGTTGCTGAAATGCAGTTTTTATTGAAAAATGCAAAGTTTGCATATTGTGTTCCTTTTCACAGCTGGACATATTGTTTTCATGCAAACAAAGAAATGTGTTTCTGACGACGTAGACTAGTAAAAATATGGAAAAGAAAACTTAAATATACCACCGACTGGCATGTACAGAATACAAGGCAGTAAATGTTGTGTGCTTCAATGTTAAGACAGTCATGACCAGTTCCAAGTTCCGAAAAGTAGCGTGCGAATGGAAAGAATGTTAAAATTTTGTAGGAAGCTTCTGAACAAATTTGTAACAAGCTTTAATTGACGTGGGTTTTGAAATAGCCTACAAGCCGCAAAAATTATATGATTTAGTCTCAAGAGCAGCTGTGACTGGACAAGTAAAGCGACCTTTGTTTCATTTTAGGACTACTTCTGTTAATGCTGGAGGCTTGACAACAAAGTAAAATTACTATTAATGTAGTGAAGGTTCGTTGCAGCACCTCCCTTCTCCTACTCCGTGAAAATCCGTGGATTTGACCAGAAGTCGCAAGCGCCCCTTGCCTTGAAAGGGTGTCAACTAAGGGCGCGTCAATAGATGCCAGTTGTGTCAGAGTTCGAGTTTTGCTAGAGTAGTGTCACTTGCCCAGCATGCCCTCTCATGCAAGAAGAGAGACGCGCACATCGCGTTCCATTCTCACCCTACCATTTGCTCCAGAGAGAGCGTAGCTACTACGGCGGGATGGATGGAAAAGCTCGAGCATAAAGACCAAGAGATCACATGCGAATCTGCCGGGTCACGGGCATGTCTAGAACTAATCCTCAAGTGAGCACACCAGCTTATCATTTATAAACATCGCACAGCACAATATAAATTGGGCAGTCATTAGGTCCGGTCAGGTTAGGCTCCAAAATTATTTTAGGGAAAGTATGCGCCTAATTTTAAAATTGGCATTCTACATGCCACAACCTTGCTGAGAGGCACAATTTAGTGATGGAGAGGGAGTGCTGAAATGTAGCGTTGTGATCCCGTGTGATCTGTTCATGCAACGTGATACTATACAGGCTCCTGAGAAACAAAAACAAAGCTTCTTGGCAGAAAAAATTATGCGAAGTAAATAATTTAGGTTACTCTCAGATTATTATAATGAGAACTAACACCCAATTGTCTGTTTGTTTTCATTATTACTGTGTCTAACAATAGGATGAGCCCTTGAATTAACTTTTTTTTCTCAGGTTAGATGTAACTATCGTGTGGTTTCAAGGTCAAGTACGCTTTAACGTAAAATAAATATGCAAAAGTAATGTATTGGTACTCATTTCAAAATGATTTCTGGGGTTCCCTTAGTATGGGTCTGAAAAGCGTACAATTACAAATATTTAATGTGAAAATTACTCATGGATTTGAACTCTACTTCAGAACCTTCTCATTCAGTTTCCTCTGCAACTTGGAGAGCTCTCGTACAGCACCCGTGTCTCCATCTTGTTCGAGATATGTTATCAAAGTGTGAAGGCTCCTCCAAGCATCAATGTGGTTTGGTTCCAGAATTGAGGCAAATGACTCTTGTTGTTCATGGGAAACTGTTAACAGGCTCCCATCCTCGTCATCGCAATCATCAACACTTATATACGCTTCAGCACCAGCCGTACGAGGGTAAACTTTGTCCAAAAGTTCCTGCAGTTCCTGAAGTAAGCACTGGTATGCGTTATTAGGTGGTCTTTCTGGTTGCTGCAATGGTAGAAAGCCTGTTTGACCCCAGAAATCTGTGATAACTTGAGATGGAAGAGACATCCAGGCCTGTGAGAGTGTTCGAAGAGCCCAGCGAACACTGATATCTGTCTTCAGTTCAGCATCCTTACACATAGCACTGTGCAGCAGAAGGTCTTTCCGGTATATTGCTTTCACACTGTGAGTTACAGGTGTGCTCCAAGCATTAATACCAGAGACACACTGTGAAGGCAAAGTGTGCACTTGTAAGTTACAAAAGTTCACATCACTGAAGACCTCAGTCCTTGATTCGTCGAGCAACACGATGGCACGTCGTTTCTCCCTGCACAAATTTGCATCCAAACTTTTCAGTTGAGAGATGAGAATGCTTGCAGACAAGCGCATTCTTGGTTCGCAGTTGTAGTGACAATATATGTTTGGGTCAAAAAGGGTTCCAAAACTGTGGGGCCGCTTTGTGCCGCCGACAATAATGGGTCTCCAGCGATGCGAACCTGATAGATTGTAAAGCAGTCCCACTACAAGCCTCTGTTTGTTGCAACGCTGCTTCTCCCGTGAACTTCCCTTTGCTGGTAATTCAGCGTAGGAGAGGACCATTTCTTGTACGTGGTAGATATTGTTCAGGGTGTAGTCTGCAAGGAGTGTCTGTAACTGAGAGTGGCTCGTGCTGCAAGGCAGCTCTTTGGATGCATCTTTGGAGCTAGGTGGCTTAGGTGAGCTGCTTCCCTGCGGTCTGTTATTACAGATCCCATGCCTTGTCTTGAAACGATGCAGCCAGCCTCGTGAATAGCGAAAGTCATCAGGCATTTCTGCAACATACACAAATAAACTTCTTTTCAATGCATGTAATATGCACACGGGGTAACCCACTTCACAAGTAGCACAATTTCCACCTAAAAAATGCAGGATAACAGTTACTTGCGAGAAGCATTAGCAACAACAGCAAATATGACCTGAAACACAATGAGACAATGGTTAACAGCATACCGTCAAACGAACATCTAAGACAAAAAATGCGTACCAGTCAATGCTTAAGTGTCAGGTCATACAATGTGTGGTTAGCAACCTTGGAACATTTAGGCTTTGGCATCTTTTCATAATAAACATCTTCTAAGATTCAATGAATATATGACACGTAAACGAATAGAACTTTCACCTCTGTGGCCTTACATAAAAGAGCTGCATTGCAGGCTCACAGGTTGTAGCAGTTGTTCATGAGCTGTCCTGTTTTTTCATACCAGGCCTGTTCTAACAAAATCTCTAAGCAACGGATGCACATGTTCAGACAGCTCTGGCTTGGCACGGTTGACAAAAAAATATTTATCTTTGGCTTAGTTCCTCGCGCCCGCGAATCGAATCGCCTATTTTTACAAACGCTTCAAAGAAATGAGCTGACCGTCCTATTGACACAAGGTGTATGGAATGTATAATGGCAAGCTTGTGGTCATCTTCTACCTCCACCACAGTGTTGGCATGCTTCTCCGTATTCGCAAGTTGCTTCAAGCAAGGGACAACTTTGCCACTGGGAAAAAAATGGATCCGACGAAACTCACTGAGCAGCTTTCCAAGAGCGCGGGCCTTTTCAGCGATCATCGCATCGCTTACGTAAACCCCGCGGGAGCGCGTCTCCTGCAGCCACGCGAAAAGAGATTTTTCCATATCAACCCCAAGCAAATTTCTCGAGTCCGCCGAGTTGGAGGCGTCTGGCGTGGTGCTGATCCACTTGTCGCTCTCCTGCAAAATGCGGGACACAGAACTCTTGCCGATGTCCATACCGAGGTTAATGCGGCACCAAAGCATGACTTCGCGCAGAGTAGAGCGCGGGTGATCACGTTTCCACAGGCAGAGTTCGCGTTTTTCTCCCGCCGTAAGCGTGGCACGCTTGCGCTTTTGATCGGGGCTTCGCTCGCTTGAGCATCGTTCGTCGTCTTCAGAACACGCTTCGAAAGTATCATCGCACGCTCTATTCATAGTGAAGCTGACTTCGACGAAAACCAAAGCTCTGGGGCGAAGTTTCTCAAGGATAACTTTTCTTTTTTTTCTACAATAAGAGAGATAGGCAAAGTTTAAACCATGGTTTAAACAGCAAGTTCCTCCTGTGCCGCAAACTACGCCAACTCAAAAACGAAAACAGTCAGAGATTATTCTTGGACTGGCTTTAGAATGACCGAAATCTCCATAACAACTTACCATAAAATATACTGAATGTGCAGTAAGTGCGCAAATTATTATAAATATTTTAAGTAATTTGTCATGTTTTATGTAAAGCAGTTTTACAAAGAGTTCTGTTTTTTTAAACAACATTAGTTTACCGCAATGCCAGCGCTTTTAGAACCCCTAGGGGCCACTATGGTAAAACAGACGTACAGACAAGTCAAATGTCGGAGGAGGATGCCGATTTTGTAGATTTTTATCATTTCTGTTTCGGGCTTTGACGAACTCGCGCTTGTTTCTAGTCATTTGAATATCGGCATTTATATTTTGTACATACACAAACTTCAACCATGTGTGGGGGATTCACGTGTTCCAAGAATGCTCTTACAGCGCTCAACATTATGTACATCGTAAGTACGGACTTCTCAATCCGCGAGTCGTGACACATGTTACGAACTCCCAAGCGACGAGGTGCGGCTTCCATTCGCGAGGTGCTTCAATGCGTCTGGTCGCTGTGCGTTCACTTAGTCAGGCTTGGCCTCTCGTAATTTGCTTACAGATGCGGTTATAAACGGCAAGGATATTGGATCGTGACTTCAGCGTCTTAATTCATTCTAGCTTTCTCCACTGTCGGAAACACGAAGACAAATTGTGGCGTCTCTATGGTGCTATCAGTTGTTTTGTCGTTTATGGATTTCAGAAGCTGCGGAGGTCTTTATCTTTCTTCCTGCGGGTGATCTTTAGTCCTTGCAAAAGATCACCCTCGCTCTTTCTACTCTCATAGGGTTTCTCTCTGCAGAACGTAGCTGTCAGAAATTGCTGCAGGCGTATGGTACCGCCTGTGATTACGCTGTAGATGTGGAAGTGAACGTCAGTTATGAGCCAGATAGAATTCGTTCCTTCTGATCCCTGTTACTTTTCATAACTTCTTCTGTTGAAAACGGTATTCCCGATAACCTCTTGTAACTCGAACAAGGGCATCTGGCGCTCATGATCTAAGCCGCAGTTACATAACACTTTTTTTTTTTTTTACGCGACCAGTAATCGGAAGTCCCAGCAAGCAATATGACGCAGCTCTTATACATTGTTTTTTTTTTATCAGTGGAATATACGTTAGAGTGAAAGTTATCGAGCACGCTTTACGAACGATTAGACTACAATGGCCTACAGTGCTGGTCTAAAGAACAAAAAAAATGTCTCACTATGAATAAATTACGTGCTTTTTGACTGTGGGCAAAGACTTGTACTGAGGACGAAAGAAAAGTGAACCAGCACTATGACAGCTCACAGAAGCCAAACAAACAACAGAAACTGAGAGTCTGTTCAACGGTATGTTAAAAAAGTAATATTGAACTGTGGTCGTCATTGTAATTCATTGTGTCATATGATTTCTCATTACTATCTTCTTTTTAGTTATGTAATGTTGCTTTAGAGCATGCTTATGAAGCATTTTTTTAAGAATATATGAATTTTTTATCACTATAAAGAATAAAAAGTTCCAGTTGTATACGTGATATTCTCCAATATGGGTGAAGTCGGGATTTTACTAGAGGGGTGCGGGGAAAGTGCTGTCAAACCTTATGTGTATGTATGTAATAATCTAGAGAAACATTGCATGGAGGGTTGAATCACCTTTGTCTACACCAATGTTTTCCAGTTTAAAGCATGTGGTCTGCTGATGGCATAAAGAAAAAAACACCTTTTTCATGCAAGAATATAACTGAATTGCCCAAAATTATTTTCTTGGTGTAGGGTGAATATTTGCTTACACGCAAACCAAAATCCAAGCCAACCTTGCCTTATACTTGAGTAGGATGACAACTGCTAAGGGAAAAAAGGGACTAATGTCAAAGCCTGATGGAAATCATTTTTCTTTTTTTTTTTGCCCAATGAATGTCATTTATAAGGGGCATTCAAACATAGAGGGATATGCTTGGAAGTTATTACTCACACATGTTTTCTCGTACAAGTGGTACGTTGCTTACAGAGGACTCCCGTTTTTCCTCTTTTGCAGATTGTCTCTTTCATTCTCATTGGCGTGGCCGCATATGGCCGCGTGTCGAGCATCGTGACCAACATCACCATATTTGGTGCGGTGATAGCCTGTGGCGTGTTCTTGCTGCTTCTCTCCCTTGTCGGTCTCATCGGAGCTGTCAAGCACCACCAAGTGCTGCTCTTCTTCGTATCCTTTAGAGTGGCAAAAGCCATCTTTTCACTGAGGCATGACCGTAACCCATGAGAGATTTTTGCTCACAATTTTCAAAGGACTTGGTTGCGTGTTTAGCTCTAGCTTGAACTTCTTTCTTTTTGGCAGCTTGTAAATAACGCATTACTGAATTATGCCATGCAGCACACAGCATTGTGGTGTCCCTATTTTTGGTTACAAGCATCTCTAAGTAGGTACTCAATTTTGTATATATTATAGCTAATTTTTGTTTATTGAGAAGTGGGCCGAGCTGTTCTCATTCACTCACAGGGGGGCAACAGCTGCGCCAATTTGACACAATTCTCGATTGTTGCACCGAGCTGTGCCAGACCCGTGAAATTGTTAAAATTGCACCACGCTGTGCCAAAATGCCCAGCCAGCCTCAATTTTTTTTTTCAGGTGTACTAATTGCGGTGAGCAATGCAGGCCATGTCGGCCACCTGCAGCTTTGCCCCATCAGTCAAAGTGCGCAGACCCGAAGTATAGTGCCTAGAATATACCTAAAATAATCTAGCCACCCACCCTATGCTCGTGAGACGTGATCGACCAGATAAAGTAACAACACTGCATGCCCATCGGTCTGCTGACCGCAACAGATACATGTCGGCGGGACGGCAGAACGTTAAAACAAAAATGTGTTGATGTAGCCACCAACCCTTCGCGGAAAATGTAAGGTCTCTTGCCAGAAACGCGGCTATGGCTTATGAAGGCTCGAACAAGCTCGACGTGCTGCAAATGCCGGTTTTGATTACCTTAGCAGTGGCACATCACAAATTTTGGCCGGAAGCTGCGGCGTCCTTGCCACGGTCTTGGCGATAGATATCTGGTACCATCGCCGGGGCAACGGGTGTGCGCCGTTGTTACTTTATCTGGTCAAACTCGTCTTGCAAGGTAGCCGAAGCGGCACATAGCCCCATGCTGAAAAGGGTGGGTGGGAGGGGGGTGGTGAGCGGTTAGAAAATTTGTTGACTTTGGTTCTAAAGCTACTTGAGTCACCTTTACCGCACTAGACCGGTGCCCGCGAAAAAGCGTGTTGAGATTTACAAGGGGCTGTTCGCGATACTGGGACACTTCACATTTTGCTCAGTTACTCATGCGTTAATACACCGTTCAATTCTGAGTACCAGTATAATTACTGATGTATAAATAAGCTATTGGCAATCATTTGAACCAATGTTTGACATTTATGCTTCTCTACAGAAATAAACTAAATTGTGCGCCAATTTTTTTTTCACCACCTCTACTTCTCGTTTTTACGAATCTTCCAAATTTCAAGCTCACAATATCGGCAGATTGATATTGAAATTCTCAGAGTTTGTCAATTGATTTAACAGGTGCAGTAAACGCTAATATGGACATTATCATTGGTTCTTTAGTGAGGTGGTTCAAAATACTACCTTCATTGAAATAGTAGTAAATAGTATGCTCACACTACATAATTTAGGTTATGTTGAATTGTTTATACATGTTTTTTTCTCTAAACGTAAGCCTTCTTTTTTATAGTGCTCCAAATTCGCTATGTCATGATAAAAATGCATGTTCTTTTTTTCCATAACCAGCTCTGAACTTGGAATTTAGTGCTCCAAAAGTCACATTATGCTGCTCCAAAAAGTTCTCCAAATGGTATTTCGGCTGTTGCACCCCTGCACTCATTTTGTGGTGATAGCGGCTATGCACGTCAAATGTTCGCGGTATCTGCCGCTGTTGTCCACAATTGCAAAGACGTCATTGGTAACATGAGTGTCTGCTATATATGTATGGTGGTTGCACGGAATGAAGGTTGATGTCATCTCGCTCACATCGGAAGCAGCTCATTCCCTTTCTCTGTTCCTGCGGTTGGTACGGATGCGCATGGCCTTTCGCTAGGCCGCAACGCAACACATTTGTTGTGTGTTTCACCTGCCACGGTGTTCTAGTTGTTACAGTGCTTGACTCGAAAGACGCAAGATCGGTACGTGGCCTCATTGGCCACATATCAATGGAGACAAAATGCTTGAGGCCTGTGTACTTGAATTTATGTGTTTGTTAAAGAGCACCAGATGGTCAAAATCTCCAGAGCCCTCCACTTTGGTGCACCTCATAATCATCAAGTGGCACGTAAAACTCCAGATACTGTGATTATGGTCAACAGTGCACAAGAAAGGTTTGAAAACTGAGTATTGTAAGTATTGATATTTAGAACCACTTTTGAGAAAAATATGAGCAGGCAAATGCTAACAAAAAAATATAAACAGAAAATGTAGATAGTAACTTTGATAGTTTCAATTTACTTTCAAGCACTAACACACATATTATGTCTCAAATAGTACAGTGGAAAGTGCCATGTTTTGGACCTCCCACATGTCCTATGGGTCTCCTTTAATTTTGAAGTAAACGATTTTCAAATGCTTTTTATGCAAAACTTACTTGCAAACAGATCATAAGCTAGAAACTAAAAAAAGCAAGCCTGTCTTTTTCTTTATTGTTGCAGTGTAGACCGATAGAAGCAGTGATAACATGTGCCACAGTGAAGCAAGTGCTCCATCCGTTTATCGTATTCAGCACAAATGTCCTTACGTTTCACCTTTACACACCAGCAGTCTCACTCTCTACACTGTTGTAGACAAAAATGAATTGGCGCCCACACGTTCGGGACATATGCTGTCTGAGGCAGATTTTGGCGGGCCGTACCATATAACACACTGTATTTTTAACAAGCGTAGTTATCAGTGCAGGAATTTGACTATGCTTGGGTACAACTTTAGAAGGCAGTGGAATTTCCTCCTCGAAAGCCTGCACCAATGTGCGTGCTATGCTTGGGAATTACATCCCAAGTTGCACAATCAGTAGTCGCACCATCTGAAAACATCGCAGAGTGTTTGTCGAAGACCATATTTCTTCAGTTGCTTCAGCAGCAGGCAGTTGCATTTCAGCCATCAGGGTGGGCCTTGTCCAACCTTAAGTTGTCTCAAACTATAGCCCTGCACTCATTTGGAATCGCTTTTGGAAAACTTGAGCACTGTGGTAATATGTTTCTATGAATTCCTGAGCAGTTTAGTTCAGTAAAGACTTACTGAAATAATGAAACTGCTTGGAAACCTAGAGCATAATTACTAAAGTTCAGAGCTTCCCATAACCCTGCCACGGTGGTCTAGTGGCTAAGGTACTCGGCTGCTGACCCGCAGGTCGCGGGATCAAATCCCGGCTGTGGCGGCTGCATTTCCGGCGGAAGCTGAAATGTTGTAGAGCTGTGTACTCGGATTTGGGTGCACGTTAAAGAACCCCAGGTGGTCGAAATTTCCGGAGCCCTCCGCTACGGCGTCTTTCATAATCATATGGTAGTTTTGGGACGTTAAACCCCACAAATCAGTCAGAGCTTCCCATATATGTTACCTGGCAGGTATTTCTTGGGTATCACAATCTAGCTGATAAGTGCTTTTCTTTTAAGGAACACAATATTAATGAGAACTAACGAGAACAATGGAAAGGAAATGTATTGTTGTTTGTTAGTTATCATTTATGTTGTGTCTGACAAAAAGAAAGATCAGCTCTTAAAATTTCTCTTCTTTCTTTCTTTTGAGGGTTGTAGCTTTAGTGCCGATTCACTTGCAGTACTACTGCGCTGACACACTCGGAGATGGCACTCTCATGCCGTCCCCCATTTCGAATGGAACGTCCAGCTGGCTGCTTCCTTTCCTTAATGCCTCCTACCAGTACATGGTGATCCTGTTCCTGCTTTTTGTGGTACAGTTCAGTGTGGCCTGTGCCTGTCTGGCCATGACAGAGGACCAGGAACGAGAGCTGGCCAGCCAGGGCTGGAAGAAGGCCTCCCCTGCGGTCAGGGCCCAGGCAGAGCGCATATTCCGATGCTGTGGCTTCGAACGCAATGCCTCCGACCCCACGGCAGAGCTACAGTGCGAGCACGTGCCAACGTGCTGCCCACCGCAGGAGGTTAGTTGCCTTCTACCATCTTTTTTCTAAAAGGGCATTTAAGTAAAACACTAAATCGAGTTACGTTGATAAGTTGCACTCGGAAAACATCAATTTCACCGTAGGTTTAATCAACTTTGCTAAGGCACGTTGCCGGGCTAGTTGGTTGAGATTCATCATTTTCACTGGTATAGCGCACCACGACAAGGACACACACAAAGGAGAGATGCACACACACACAGCGCTAACTTGCAACTAATGTTTTATTTGCGATCACACGCGCTGTTTATACAACCGTAGACCGATAAAACCTGGATAATGTCACGTCAAGAATACAGCACAGCCCATGCACGTGTCATCACCGATAGCGACAATCTGCACTAGCCCGTCAAAGTGAAGATTCCAGATACTTCTTTTCTTTAGATGATAATGCTATGGAAGCCACACTCACACATTTTTCTCTCATTTTGTCTATTACAAAAGCTTCAATAATTTCACGTGTGGTTCTGTCACGGGCCTTAAAGAGTATACGGGTGTTTTGGAACATAGGGACGCAACCGCACCTCTGACAGTGAAGGGCCAAATGACCACATACAGCTCTTTCTACATTGTACTTGTGCTCCTTTAGTCTTTCATTCACACACCTTCCAGATTGGCCTATGTATTCGCAACCGCAAGTCAAAGGAGTGCTATAGACAACACCACAACAACAATTCACAAATTTCTCCCGGGGCTTAATCTTACAATCCTGTTTCCCGCTACTTTCTGCATTGACCTTTTTGCACATTCCTTGCAACTTTTCGGGAGCAGAAAAGACTACATCCGCACCCGCCTTCCTTGCGATCCTTCGCAAGTTATGCGAAATGGCATGCATGTAAGGCACTACAGCAACCTTGCCTGCCTTAGTGGCGGTTGCCTGGTCTTTGCCGTTTGCCCATGGTGTTCGTATTTGCAAAGTTATGCGATCCGAATGGCAGAGGCAAACTCGAATGTACAGAAATCATCCCAGGCTCATTCTGGGACCAAGCTCAAGCTTCAACGACTGGCGCGATTACTCGCTACTACCGTATATACTCGTGTAAGGGCCGCACTTTTTTTTCGAAAATTTTGCTAGGTGCGGCCCTTACACGAATCAGGCCGATTTAGTACAGGCAGTACAGGCCAAAGGTCTGTACTGTTTATGCAACAGTAGCAGAGTGCAAGAGTCACAAATGACATGCCAGAAATGTTTTTATTCGGATTCCATTTCGCTGTCCTCGTTCTCGGAGGAGCTCGCCTCGGCGTCCGCGTCTTCCCAGAGACGGTCATCTTCGGTGCCGTTCATGGAGTTCGAAATTCCCGTTACCTTGAAGCTTTTAGCAACTACTTCTACTGACATGGCACGCCACGCATTCAAAATCCATTCACACACCTGTTGGAGCGACGCCCGCTTCAGCCGTCCTGTAGGGGTCTTCTCGTGGACGCCTCCAGCCATCCATTCAGAGTAACATCGGCGAAATTCCACTTTGAATGGTCTGTTGACGCATACGTCGAGCGGCTGCAGCACACTCGTCAGGCCACCGGGAATGACGGCCAAGTCCGTACGAGTTGCGGCAACTCGGTTCTTGACGCGGTCGGTCAAGTGGCCCCTAAAGCTGTCCAAAACAAGGAGGGCTTTCCGTTGTAACAGCCCTCCAGGTCTGTTTGCCCAGACGGTCTTAATCCAGTCAACGACCAGTTCCTCGGACATCCAGCCCTTCTCTTGCGCACGTACGACGATTCCCTGAGGGAACTTCTCTTTTGGGAGAGTCTTCCTTTTAAATACGACGTACGGCGGAAGCCTCCTGCCGTCTGCCGTGATGCACAACATCACAGTGCACCTTTGGCGTTCTGCACCAGTCGTGCGCACAGACACACTTTTCGCACCTTTTAAATCCACTGTGGTGCTTTCCGGTGCATCGAACCACACAGGTGTCTGGTCCGCATTCCCAATTTGGGACAGGTCGTATTCATGCTCCCTCCTGAGAGCATTCACGAAGCGATGAAACTTAATGACGTGGTCTTCGTACTCGCGCGGCAGTTTTTGGCAAATCGTCGTTCGGCGCCGAATAGAAAGCTGGTTACGGTTCATAAACCGCGTAGCCCAGCCCCGACTTGCCTTGAATTGTGCCGGGGGTATTTCCATGTGGCGAGCGATGCTGAGGGCTTTGACGCGTATCATGTCAGTCGATACGGCGTAGCCGTCCCTTCGTGTGTCGACGACGTAGTTGACGAGCTCGCTTTCGAGTTGCGGGTACTTGCACTTTTTCCCGCGAAACGCCTTTCGGCTCCTGTTAGTAGCGGCGAGGGCATCTTTCTGATTCATCCAGTAACGCACGCGCTTCTCATCGACGTCGTACTTTCGTCCAGCTTCCCGCTTCCCGTGCTCCTCGGCATAGTCAATCACTTGCAGCTTAAATGCTGCAGTGAATGATCTCAGATGCCGGCCCATCGTCCGTCACGTGCGCTGGCTTCTGCAGGGTTCACTACAACCAACAAAGTGACACCGACGACACCGATCTGAAGTCGCGCTGCCAACGTATCGACACGATGCTAGGAACGATGCCAACAAAGAGGCCGCACAAGGCAAATATGGCGGCGCGCTGTCAACAGCGTGGTCGGCGCGTCGGCGGAAGTAGAATAAAAGCGGAAAAGCGTGCAGCGCCATCTGGCTGTAAATGAACTAACTACACTTTTCTGGCGGGACATTTTGAACTTTTGTTTTTTTTTTTTTCGAAATATCCGCTTTCAAAGTTGGGGTGCGGCCCTTACACGAGGGCGGCCCTTACACGAGTATATACGGTAGCTGAACGGACAACCGAATTTCTCTGGCGGCAAGTTCTGCCGGGGCTGAGGACGCAGGAACAAAAGAAGCCCTCCGCACCATCGAATCCTCTTCACGTCATCAGTGATGTGAACCTGCCCGACAAAGTGCGACAGGTACTCAAGTGTGGACCAAAGTTCGCCGTCGAGCCGCGAAAATCTAGCCCCGAACTTCTAGGGATGGTTCGGAATGTCTCAAAACAAGTACCTGAAGGTGACGTTGACAGGTGTGTATCTGAAGGTGTCGACGTTCTCATGCGTGTCCGTCCTACGGGTGGCAGATGTGCTATTCAGGAGACCATTAGGCACTTGAAGGACAATTCCCTCGCGCTGCTACCAGCCGATAAAGACGGTGGCTTTGCGGTTATGCGTAAATCATTGTATCGAGCGAAGGCGTCAGAGGCCATCAATTCTGTATTTGATACTCATAACAATATTTCGTTTTAAAAAGTGTGAACTACCGCGAAGAAGCTATGGAAAAGCTTTAATCTTGAAGGCCTGGTTAGATCGATCGAGAAGACAAAAAAAGTGGATCTTGATATTTTTTTCACGGCAAAGACGCATAAAGTTGAATGCCTTTTCAGAGTGATCATCTCAGAGAATGAATCCTGGCAAAAGTGCATCGCGTTATCTCTACAAAAACATTTGAAGTTGATATCTCTTCACGACCCCTTTTTGGTGAAAAAGTCGGACCAAGTACTAGACGTTCTTGCAGGCAAGGGAAACACAGACCTTTTAGCTTTTTCGATCGACGTTAAGGACCTGTATTACACCCTCCCTCAGGCAGAGTTGATGGCGTGTGTATCGGAAGGTATAGACAGAGTAGGAGCGGTTGATTTTTAAAATACTGCCGGTCTGTCGAGTGATCAGTTTTTAGAGCTCCTTTACTTTTATCTTAACTCGACTTATGCGACGTGGAATGGAAACACTGTAAAACAAAAGAACGGGATATGTATAGGTTCCTGCATAGCCCCGTACCTGAGCGACCTGTTTTTAGCAAAACGTAACAAGGTCCTTGATGAACGTATGAAGGACACTGACGTTATTGCTGTTTTTAGATATGTAGATGACTATCTGATCGTTGCCAATAATGATCATAACAATTTTGACGCAGTTGTCACTGAAACTCTAACCATGTTCTTGACAGTGTTATCTTCCTTGGTGCTGACGCATGAAGTCATCATCATCATCATCAGCCTGACTACGTCCACTGCAGGACAAAAGCCTCTCCCATGTTCCGCCAGTTAACCCGGTCCTGTGCTTGCTGCTGCCAATTTATACCCGCAAACTTCTTAATCTCATCTGCCCACCTAACCTTCTGTCTCCCCCTAACCCGCTTCCCTTCTCTGGGAATCCAGTTAGTTACCCTTAATGACCAGCGGTCATCCTGTCTACGCGCTACATGCCCGGCCCATGTCCATTTCCTCTTCTTTATTTCAACTATTATATCCTTAACCCCCGTTTGTCCCCTAATCCACTCTGCTCTCTTCTTGTCTCTTAAGGTTACACCTGCCATTTTTCTTTCCATTGCTCGCGTCGTCGTCCTCAATTTAAGCTGAACCCTCTTTGTAAGTCTCCAGGTTTCTGCTCCGTAGCTAAGTACCGGCAAGATGCAGCTGTTATATACCTTCCTCTTGAGGAATAGTGGCAATCTACCTGTCATAATTTGAGAGTGCTTGCCGAATGTGCTCCACCCCATTCTTATTCTTCTAGTTACTTCAATCTCGTGGTTAGGCTCTGCGGTTATTACCGGCCCTAAGTTGACATAGTCTTTTACAACTTCAAGTGTACTATTACCTATCTCGAAGCGCTGCTCCTTTCCGAGGTTGTTGTATATTCTTTCGTTTTCTGCAGATTAATTTTAAGACCCACTTTTCTGCTCTCCTTGTCTAACTCTTGTAATCATGAGTTGCAATTCGTCCCCTGAGTTACTCAGCAATGCAATGTCATCGGCGAAGCGCAAGTTACTAAGGTATTCTCCATTAACTCTTATCCCTAACTGTTCCCATTCTAGGCTTCTGAAAACCTCCTGTAAGCACGCGGTAAATAGCATTGGGGAGATTGTGTCCCCCTGCCTTACACCCTTCTTGATTGGTATTCTGTTGCTTTCTTTATGAAGCACTATGGTAGCAGTTGATCCCCTGTAGATTTCTTCCAGAATGCTTATATATACTTCATCTACGCCCTGATTCCGCAGTGTCTGCATGACGGCTCAGCAGGTCTGATGTTACCTGATCCTCACCAGCAGCTTTGCCTCTTTGCATGCTCTTTAAAGCTTTTCTGACTTCTATCATTAGTGGTGGGGTGTCATCTGGGTTACTGCTAGTTCTTATAGTATTAAGGTCGTGGTTGTCTCGGCTACTGTACAGATCTCTGTAAAACTCCTCCGCTATTTTAACTATCCTATCCATATTGGTAGTTATTTTGCCTTCTTTGTCCCTTAGTGCATACATCCGACTTTTGCCTATCCCAAGTTTCCTCTTCACTGCTTTGACGCTTCCTCCGTTTTTCAGAGCGTGTTCAATTCTCTCCATGTTATACCTTCTTACATCGCATACTTTACATATATTAATCAACTTTGAAAGCTCTGCCAGTTCTATTTTGTCTGTTGTATTTGAGACTTTCATGATTTGACGCTTCCTAATGAGATTCTTCGTTTCCTGGGAAAGCTTGCCAGTGTCCTGTCTAACTACCCTGCCTCCAACTTCCACTGCACACTCCGTAATGATACTCGTCAGATTATCATTCATTGTATCTACGCTGAGGTTGGTTTCCTCTCTAAGAGCCGAGTACCTGTTCTGCAGCGACACTCTGAATTCCTGTACTTTCCCTCTCAGTGCTAGCTGATTGATTGGCTTCTTGCGTATCAGTTTCTGTCGTTCCTTCTTCAAGTCTAGGCGAATTCGAGACCGTACCATTCTATGGTCACTGCATCGTACCTTGCCAATCACTTCCACATCCTGCACGATTCCAGGGTGTGCACTCATTATAAAGTCTTTTTCGTTCTTATTTTCGCTATTAGGGCTCCTCCATGTCCACTTGCGGTTTTCTCGTTTTCGGTAGAAGGTATTCAAAATCCGTAAATTATTGCGTTCTGCGAATTCTACTAGTAGCTCTCCTCTGGCGTTTCTAGTACCGATGCCATAATCTCCTACTGCCTGGTCTCCAGCCTGCTTTTTCCCTACCTTTGCAATAAAGTCGCCCATCACTATAGTATAGTGATGCATGAAGTTGCCATCACTATAGTATAGTGACGCATGAAGTACCAAATGACAATTTCATAAGATTCCTTGACCTCGGGCTGTATTTTTCGCTAGCAAGAGTATGCTGGAGCTATGAACCACGAGGGAATAAACCGGTTCTTCCGTTCACGTCCGCTCATTCGAAATTGGTAAAGCGTGCGGTGATAAAATCCTGTTTTCAGAATTCACTGATGAAGTCGTGCCACCACAAGCTTGATGAGAGCTTGTGGGCTCAAGCAAAACGTTTATTGAACTCTGGCTACCCCTTGCACTTGTTGACTGCTGTCGCCGAATGTATAAGCAGGAAAGGAAGGGCAAACGGCAAAGACCAGGCAACCGCCACTAAGGCAGGCAAGGTTGCTGTAGTGCCTTACATGCATGCCATTTCGCATAACTTGCGAAGGATCGCAAGGAAGGCGGGTGCGGATGTATGTTCCAAAACACCCGTATACTCTTTAAGGCCCGTGACAGAACCACACGTGAAATCATTGAAGCTTTTGTAATAGACAAAATAAAAGAAAAATGTGTGAGTGTGGCTTCCATAGCATTATCATCTAAAAAAAAGAAGTATCTGGAATCTTCACTTTGACGGGCTAGTGTAGATTGTCGCTATCGGTGATGACACGTGCATGGGCTGTGCTGTATTCTTGACGTGACATTATCCAGGTTTTATCGGTCTACTGTTGTATAAACAGCGTGTGTGATCGCAAATAAAACATTAGTTGCAAGTTAGCGCTGTGTGTGTATGTGCATCTCTCCTTTGTGTGTGTCCTTGTCGTAGTGCGCTATACCAGTGAAAACGTTTAATAATAAAAAAGAAAATCAAGTCCAAGGTATAATTTTTACATTCGTGCCAAAATCTTCATGCATGACCTCTCAGATTTCAAAGTATATCTTTTGTATTCTGGCGACATTGGTCCAACACTACTTTTTTTTTTTTAAACTTGGTATGTCAAGTTTCTGGCCCCCTCCGAGGACACTGTGCTTCATTTTTTACCGATTAGGGGCTGTGTACCGCTGAATTTCGAGCAAGTTATCCTCCTTACTTTAAGATATTCGCAATATGAGCCAATGACAGAGCATGTGCCTCCCACCATTTTCACTGTTTTATTTACTATTTTGGAAACACTGAACACTTGCATACTCAATAAAGCATTTCATTGGAACCAGAGTGTGTGTTTTTCATTCTTAATGGCTTTTCTTCCGCCATCGTGAATTTTGCTGCATGACCTAGCAAGGGCAGCTCCTCCAAAACTTGTCGGATTATCTTTCACTGAATAGGGGGGGGGGGAAGCTTGCTCAGAATTTTATGGTAGGCCCTAATCAGTTGCACCAACACACTGTACTAACATGTACGAACGCACCCAATCCTGCAGTCCCCATAGTGGATACGGTCGAAATTTGCAATGTCACGGCGATGCAATGTCAATCTGCAATGTCACGGCATGTATTTTCTTTTTGTGCGTTTTCTCACTTTCCAAGCGTCTTCTTGCGGAAAGCATGGTGAATTTGGTATTGTGAAAGAGTAATTTGCTTCTAAGAGAAAAATCTTTTCTTTTTTAGTGTCTCTTGAAAGGTACTAATAAATGCTTCATCATATTAAGCACCTTGTGTACTGTGGTAAAGCCATTGTATTGAAGCCATTGTATACTTCCCTGTCAAGGAAAGCCTGTTTGATGACTGAGATGGCTTTACATTTGACCCTAATTTTCTCTTTGAGCAGAAATAACAACCTGTATTAGTTAGAATGTTGTATACTCTAAAATACCAAATACCTGCTTTTCTGGTATTCTCATTGGTGTTAAATACTATATTTTACTGCTATAAGTATGCTTCAAAACAGCTCTCCTCTTGCTCCAGAAATTGCTCCATATTTTAAACTGCCTGAACAACTGCTGAGCACAAAGAGGCAACCACTATATTTCGTAATTTCGGTTGTTGTTTGAAGGTTTTCAGGCACTTGGAACTAGCTAGTGTCGTGATATTATGCTTTCAGTTTTAATTTCTCCTTGGTTGTCTGCAGATTCCTCCTGATGGCACATGCGAGTGCCAAGGGTGCTGGTCTGCTCTGCATCAAGCTATTCGCAATGGGCTCAAGATCACAGGTGGCATTGGAATGTTCTTCAGCTTCACTGAGGTTGGTTGCATTTCACTACACAATCATACTGTGAAGCCTGCTTGCAGGGGTAGGACAGTCGGGGTTCAGTGGTACCTACGCCTGTACAAGAACTCTTCATGCACAATGAAATGTTTGGTTGCCATAAAATTAAGTACAGTAAAAGCTCATTAATTTGGATTTCGTGGAACTGGAAAAATGCAAATTAACCAAATGCTGAATTATCAAGGGTGTAAAAAAAGGTGTGTGACATCAATGCAATTTCCTTTTATTTATTTATGCTTATTCCTTTGAAAATACTGCCAATGCCAGAGGGATCATTGCAGGAGGGCATATACAGTAATTTACAAAGTTGACAAATTGTGATACAATGGCAACAGTAAGTAATTACAGTAAAGTGCAATAAGATTGGTAGCACGTGAATAGGGGGAGAAAAAAAACTCTCAATAAGTCACATGTCAATAAAAGGCAAAAAGGGGGAAAAAAAGGAAAAAATAATGAGAAAACAACTGTCTAGCAGAATTCGTAGTTCGCTTTAAGTGCATTTAAAAACTGTGTTAGTGATGTGCTTTCTGTAATGTGTAAGGGGAGGTTACTTCATTCTCTTATGGCCAATGGAAAAAAAACTTTTTTGAAACAGTCTGTATAAAAGGTGTATTCCATGAGCATCTGAGTGTGGTTATGTTTTGTAGGTTGTGTTTGTAAACTTGTTATGAGGCAAGTGACATCAATATTCGCTTTATTATGAATAAGTAAGTACAGTGCATGAATTTAAGTCTAGCTAGTTTAGCTCGGCACTGGAGGGAATGCATACTAACACTTTCCATCAACAGAGTAGCTGAAACATAGGGCCACATTTTTTGCTAAAATGAACCTTATTGCCTTTCTCTGTATGCCTCCAAGTTTATAGATGTCTTGTTTAGAAAAAGGAAACCATACGTAGTTTGTGTATTGTAGTATTGGTCTGATCAATGTGTTATAAGCCAGCAGTTTGGTATCTATAGGAGCTAATTTAAGGGGGGGCGCGGCAAGTAAAGTGCCGATTTTGGTCAAAATATGCGATTTTCTGATTTATTTTTTTTCGTAATCTTCAGACCTTCAACTTCCTTGTTCTAAAATATTACAGCGAAACGTGCGCTACAAATCCCGCAAATAGTGTTTTTGCCGAGGCTAGTCGCCGAAAAGTGCGAAAAAAAAGCCCCTGAAACGGTGTTGTTCACGCCGCACAAACGCGCCAAGTTGTTGACTGTGGGCCGCCATTTTGGTAGCTTTGGAAAGAGGAGAAAGCCGGCTTCCCGATGGTCGCGGTCTCGTATTTCGCCGAGTGAAAATAAAAGCGCGAGGAGCAAGTAAAAAAACGAAAACGAAGAACGGCAATTGGCTGCGCGGGTCACGTGGTAGCAGGCGCGACCTCTTACTGGTCAAAGCTGCGCCGCGCACCTTGGCAACCTTGGAAGCGCGAGCGCATCTGCGGCCGCCGAGTCGAGAATCATCCGGCGTGCGCTTCGTTTTTTGCCAGTTGGCTGTTTTTGTGATAGTTCGCGTGCTTTTTTTACCAAGCTTTGTTTACATCGGTGGTCTCTTCTGAGTGCTTGCTCATACTGCGGTGCTATGTTGTCGCAAAAAAAGTTCCGGAGCGTCCACAAGTACGGCAAGCGTCGGAAAGCTTGGAACAAAGGGCAGACGACTGCGGCTGCCGTCCCAGTCGCAGTTCCGGACGGAGCATGCTCTTCAAGCGTCACGGAGCCTCTACTCAGACCCTTCGCTGATTGTTGTGAGGCCGAGAGTGTGGAAGGTGCCACATCGTCGTATGTCAGACCGCCGGATGCCGTCGACCGTGATGGACGCTCTCGCGAACCCGATTGCGGTGGCACCGCGTCGGCAGCCGTTGCAACTCCGGGCGTGCGCGCGTCGAACATTCTATCGCGAGTTTCGGCCCAGATTCCGAGCAGTGAAGAAATCGCGCAGCGGGCGCAGACAAGGCGGGATGTTTTGGATGCCGTAGCATCGAAATCCGCTTCAAAGCGGAAGCTCGAGCTTCTGAACGAAGGCTGCGACGAAAATGACGGCGGTAAGGACTCCACATTCTTCATTGTAAATAAGAAGATGCTGAACGGTCTGCTTTCGTCAGTAAAGTGCAACAAGTGCGACGAAGGGTCGATACGCCTCGAGACTACGCACTGCCTTGGACTCGCGGCGAGGATGGAACTTTTTTGTGACAATTGTGGCATAGTGAACAGTGCGTGGTCGTCCCCGAGGTGCTCCGGGCAACAAAAAACGAACCCCTTTGAGGTAAACGTGCGTGCTTTGAGGGCTGTGCAGTCAGTTGGCAGAAAACAATCTGCCATAAATGACATTTTTTCTGCGATGGACATTTCGCATCGAGCACTGCACCACAAGTCCTACCAGAGACTGCAAAGGAAGTACAGCCACCCTGCCACCACATCAGCTGCCACCCGCATTGAAGCAGAAAGTGCACAGAAGGTGCATGACATTTACAAAAACCTAGGAGGAGTGCCAGGCAACATTGACGTCATTTACGACGGCACGTGGATGACGAGGGGGCACAGAAGTCATATTGGCGTGGGCTGTGTAATCGAGCTGTACACAGGCTTGGTCTTGGACCACTGTGTCCTGTCCAACTACTGCCAAGGCTGTGCTGTTGGTCCCAAGCCTGGTGACGACAACTATGAGGAGTGGCTTGAGAAACACAAGCCACAGTGCCAAAAGAACACCGATGCTAATGCAGGCCAAATGGAAGTAGAAGCAGCGAGGATCATGTTTGAAAGATCGTTTACCAAGTACAAGCTTCGATACATCAATGTGTTCTGCGACGGTGACAGCCGTACGTACCTTGCCCTCACGCAAGACAAGGTGTATGGCTACATGTTGATTAAGAAACAGGAGTGTGTGAACCATGTGAAAAAAAGAATGGGCACTTCCTTGCGCAACCTTCTTGATGAGCACAAATCCAAAGGCCGAGGACTGAGCATGGGTGGCAAAGGCCGGCTGACGCAGGGCCTTATAAAGAAGTTGACGAATTATTATGGCTGGGCCATTAAGAGCCACCCCAACGATGTTCCTGGCATGGAGAGGGCCATCATGGCCACTTATTACCATGTAACATCCACAGACCAGGATCCACACCACGACCTGTGCCCAAGTGGGACTGACTCCTGGTGCCCGCACAATCAGGCATTGGCCAAGGGAGAGCCGCTGCCGCCTCACAAACATAAACTGCCCCCTCACGTGCGAGTGGCACTGCTGCCAATCTACAAGCGCCTCTCGAACAAAGAGCTCCTTGAAAGGTGTGCGCAGGGAAAAACCCAGAACGCTGTGGAGAGTATGAACAGCCTCATTTGGTCACTCCAGTCCAAGAGCCAGTTCGCCTCCCTTCGAAGTGTGGAAAGTGCAGTTGCAGATGCAGTCTGCCGTTTCAATGGTGGCTGCAAGAGTGCGCTGCAAGAGATCACTGCTCAACTGGGCTTCAATCCAGGAGACTGCTCTTTGCGGCGAGCAGCCGAAAAGGATGCCAAAAGGGTGAAGAGGGCTCAAAAGACGCATTGTTCCACGACAAAGAAGCGCAAAACTGGGTTGCGCTCTACAGAGGCCAAGGCCACAGCATCTCAGGATTACTGCCCAGGAGGATTCTGAGTGTTTTAGGCATGTTGTGAACTTCCAAACAAGAGTGAACTTTCAAAGTCAGTTTTCTCAACTCTTGATTTTCGCCTATGTGCCTTCGCTAGAACATCTGTCATTTTTTAACAAAGACTGATAGAGTCGTTCCGTTTTTTGCACTAGGCTCAGGAGGCCTTTAGCAGTGCAATAAAGCTTTATCTCTCTTCTTACTCATCATTTAAAATTTTTAGAACACATTTTATAATTACTGCGATGTGTGCGCAAAACAACATCCATGTTTTGGAAATTTTATTTATGGTTACAAGAACTAGAAAAATCAACTAATAGCTTCTTTGCACAAGTTGATGCTTTGGGAACATAATAATATGAAAAAATAATTTCATTTAGCAATAATTATCTCTTTAAGTGCGAAGAGCATTAATTAGTATAATTATGCTTGTAACTCAAAAAGTACAAGAGGTATTTGAAAACGGTTTTCATATTTGGAATCCTCACAATCATCCACATACACACACCAAATTTCATCACCAACAGTACATTAATAAAAAAATTAGTTTTACTTGCCACGTCCCCCCTTAAGGCGGCGTCAGATGAAAAAGAGTCGTTTGTGCGTGGTCGCTGTTATGTTGCTTATGTGATTAGTCTATCTAAGGTCCTCAGATATATTTAACGCCAGGTATTTATATTCATTAATGACACTTAATACAGTGTCATTAATTTTTGACAGGTATAACAATTTATTATTTTTCCTGGAGACAATGAGTAGGGTTGATTTTTTCGTATTTAATGTCATTTGCCAGTCGGAGCACCATTTCGTTACTGTTTGTAAAGCATAGTCAAGAGCTAGGTGATCTTCATGCGTGTCAATCACTATATAGATAATACAGTCATCTGGAAATAATCTGATGTTGACATCTATATTAGGAGGTAGGTCGTTGATGAATATTAAAAAAAGAACTGGGGCTAGGACACAAGCTTGTAGAACACCGGATAGCACTTCGGCAGTACCACACGGCTGGCCATCAACTTCCACAAACTGTAAATGATCACTTAACTAATCACATATCCAATCAGTTATGGGGCAATCACCTAGTAATAACCTAAGTTTATAATGTAATGTCTTGATCACTATGCCAATACATTGGCTATTTTGCAGAAGAGCAGTGTAAAAGCCGCAGTTTTCGTCATTTGCGACTTCGTTCACAATTTTAACACGGCCCAAGACCACCATGTCCAGAGTCGAAACGTATTCTGAGTTGACCCTCTATTATGTACTGCCACTATCAGCACTACCATGTGTACTGACAATAACTTCATCACCTTAAAATAGGCCTGCAAATGATTGTTCACCTATCGCTATGCAGCGAATGAGTTTTAATTCAGCATGTAGACCACAGATAAAGCTCTTCACCTTCAACAGCTTCTGCCATGTTTGAGTTCTGTGACATTGAAGTGTGCTTTGTCCGAAGTGAAAACAAAGCTACTGATTGCCGCATCTGCTATGGATGGAACCATGTTCCCTAAATGCACGGTCATAGTGTCCGTGCACTTTTGAAGGCCTGCCTATGCCCAGAGGCAAAACGAAAAATCTTGAGCATCGCATCTACTGATACATAAACCTGGCTTACTAATGCACAGTCATGGATGGTGACTGTGTAGTTCTTGAGGCACACGGTGGAAATTTAAGTACTGCTTGTGGAACCTTGAGCGCAGATACTATTGACTTGATCATATAGCACACACAAAGTACACATATGCCAAGTAAAATTGAAAAGGAAACATCTTTGCTACAGGGGCTGAACTTTCAGTTGCCAGCAGGGAGATTTCACAAAAACTGCTTGCCAGCAATGCACTTGTTGTAGTTAGGTTGTCTGTGGTGACCATACTTTTTTGAAAATTCTCAGTTGTTTCGTTTGTTCTTGAGTGCCGTTTTGTTTCATATGGGGTGCTTTGTACATGGTGCACTCCCAGGACCAGCCAAGTTAACCAGGTTGCAGCTAATTATGACCAAATAAACAAGGGTTTGATGAACATATTACCCTCACATCGATTCTTTCTTTTTAACACGAAAGTGTTTCATGCCGGAGTCCACCAAGGCTCCACTGGCATATTTCCGTCATGGATATGACGTAATATATACACTAACAGATTGCAAACCTCAAAAAAGTTCCATGGCTGAGCAATGAACCCATGTCCGCTCGCTCCGCAGCGCACATCGCCAAACGATAAGGCCATGTAGTGCACGTTGTCCAAATTGTTCATGGCGAGCTATTTATACACATCATATACCATTGGCGGTCCTTGGAGCTTAGCAACTTCAGCGCATTTTCATCATGAGCTGCAAAATGGTGCGTAGGGCGTGTGTTGCATTCGCTTATCTCGTGGTTCAGGCACTCTGTACCTCTTGTGTTTATACTAAAAGTTTTCTTTGAAGTTGCAGTGATTAAAGAGAGCACGAAGGTCGCTTCGCTCACTGCCGCGGCATCATTTACGAAAGGAGCGCGCTGCTCACACCCGAAGAAGTAAAAATTGTGACCGTTGTTCGCACTCATTCTGTTTATACCTGTGTATTCGTTTCATATGCCTTTCTTTCTGTTTGAGCAGCATGCTTTAAGTGCCAAGCTGTAACAGTTGTTAGTTTGGGCTCGTCCTGTGTATGCTGATTTGTTGCGTGCTTTCTGCTTGAGGTGCCCGCTGGAAGTTTGAAGTTGCTTGCCACTCTTGGCATGACATTACCATTCGATGCTCTAGCAGTCATTCCTTTGCCTTTGTGGTGAAACCTTGCACAATAAACGCCAACTTCCTTTGTGAAGACACACCTCACTTTTGCGTTTTGCCGATTTCGAGAGAGAGGGACAAGCCACATTTTTTAGGTTCACAAGCTTGTTATGCCGGATTTAATGCTCTAAGTATAGTGAATTTAAAATGTGACATATTTTGCTGGTTATCATTTGCTTTTTATCGAAATTCAAGTCCTGCTACTATTCAAAGTTGCTTCCACTTCCTTTTAACGAAAAGAAATGACATTTGCAGATGCCTTGTTTGAATTAAAAAAGTGAATATTGTGCAGGTTAGCTGGGTCATGACAAATGTGCTGATTTTTCTTTATAGTATGTAATATATACCATTGAAATTTAATATTATTTTTAAAAATTCACTGCTTCGAACCTAAAGTTCACTATTCACACAAGCCTAACAAGGACTGCTCCCTAGTTCATATCTCTAATGAAGGTGTTCAAGTGTTATAAAAGAGATTGTTCGTGCTTATAATGGTACATCATGCTAAGCTTCCGCACCCAAACAAAATGGAAAAAAAGAGGAACAGAGTAATCCAGTCTAGTTATCATATAACTTGCTCACGTTACATTTGTCCATGATGGTACAGCTTGCAGACCACACATGCCTCAACTAACCCTCCTCTCTCTCTCTTCCTTGGTCTTGCCCTTTCCCACCTGGCCTGCCTGCAGTTCATCGGGGTGTGGTTGACGGTGCGGTACCGCAACCAGAAGGATCCTCGTGCTAACCCTAGCGCCTTTCTGTAACCACTAACACCCACTCTCCAGTGGCTTCTTGAAATGGCTCTTTTGCGAGGGGGCTCTCTCTGGTGCCACGAGGTATGCAAGCTCAGGCCTCGCTGTGCTGCATCCCCCTTCCCATCTCTGCATTACTGACTAGTGTCCCGTGGTGTTTTGTAAGAACATTACTACAGGGAAACATAGCGTTGCATTTCTCCTGTCATTGTGCATTACAAAGCTTGCGTAAATACATTTTTATGAAGTTTGGCAAAGCCTTGTTCAGAAAGTACTTAGATTGTACTTTCCATCACAGCCTTTTTGTCCAGATTGTGTTGTACGCTGGCCTCTTGTTTCTTTGAATCAGTTTTAAATGCCTTTAGTTCACTGTGAATTAAAGGGATTATGTAAATTTAAAAGTGTGAGCAATTCATTTCACCCAGAGTACACATATGTAGCTAATTTCCGATGATGCTTGACTTTTTTGAAAAACACTTGCTGTGCACTATCGTTTATTCAATTCTAAGCAGTTGTGGTTCATAGTTTCCTGCAAACTTTGAAGCCATAGAAAACTGAACAAGCCACGTTAAAGTAATTGGTATGTTGTCATGCAGTCGCTGTGTGGCAAAAGTAAACTGTAATAACAATAAAATATTGTTTAATGCCTGGACAAAGTTTAAGCCAAGGCAGCTGCCCTAGTGTTGCTTGCAAACTAAATGACTAAATGCCAGATTTCTTTCTAGTAGTCTTGGCATGAAAGTAATCCCTTCTATCTAGGTAATACTACCGCAGCACCTCTTCAACTTGGCCAGCTTATGATGAGCATGTTTTCCTCGGTGCAGTGGCACTCATTGTTTATAATATCCACTGTTCTTTTCGCACTATCCTTCTTAAAACACTTACCGTATTTACACGATTGTAAGACGACTCGAATGTAAGACGACCCCCCCAAAATCGCATCTCAAAAAAAAAAAAAAAAATCCTTGGTATCCCTGCCTGAACAGCGTAGACACGGGCTTGCTGCGTGACCATTTCGCAGGTGACCAACAACGATCGATCGCGTAAATCAGTCACGTAGGCCGCAAGCTTCGCCTCTAGTTCCGAAAAGCGGCCAGACTTCGGCCCGCGAAAGCCACGGCGCTTGGAGTCGCACGAGAAAATTTCCTCGCGCTGAAGCCGCCACTTCCGCACCACACATTCACCGATTCCGAACTTCCGTCCTGCTGCACAGTTGTTGGTTTCCTCCGCATGAAGATTAGCAGCCCGCTTAAACGCTGCCGTAAACGAGCGCCGAGTGTTCTTCGAGCCTACGGCACTCATGTCAGACAGAAGTGACTCCAGAGAGCCGGTCGTGGACACAAGCGACAGGAGCACGCGGCGACGCGCCCGCTTAGAAAATTGTATCACAAAGAGAAGCTCTTCCGTCAACTACCAATACCCCACTACGGCGGCTCTTCCATTGATTACCGGTGCTCCCTCAAGAGCCGTGCGCTCGTCATAAAGGCACTCGTAATGCGCGCAGTAGATGCTAAAAAAAGAAAAGCTTTTGTATAAGCACGCGGAAAACTATGCGCTTTGGGTTGAGCGGGAAACTATTCGAGATGACAATACATGGTTCGATTTCGATTCTAAGGTACATGGTTCGATTTCGATTCTAAGACGACCCCCCAACATTGGATTGTCAAATTTGAAAAAAAGGGTCGTCTTACAATCGTGTAAATACGGTATCTTCTGTTTGAAGAGCTGAGATTTTATGTCAGTGCGTGCTGTATTTGTGCTTACTTAGAGCAAACGTCAGTTTGTTTCTGATGCAACATTGACAAGATGTTGCTGATTGCATTTGCCATTTACAAGTAATTTCACCAGGAGTTGTATAATGTCTGTCTGCTTACAGTATTCAGTGGTGAAGTACTTGGTAAAGTGTATGAGGGAAAGAAAAGCTAACTTGTATATTGCGGGTGATTGAAGGCAGTTGCACTGAACTGTCTCTGTATTGTACAAAAGTCATTGCATGCCATATTCTGCAACAGCACCAATCTTCAAGTGCTGTCTCCATCAAAGCACTTGCATGGTCTTGCATGGTTGCAAGACCATGCAACAAACACGTTGCTTGTAACAATGCCATGAGACTTGGGAATCGTGAGAAGCAGAGCAAGTGTGTATCCATTGCTGCCTTATCCTTTCTATTGTCAAAGTTTTTTATTCTAAAAATTTTTTAAGCATTTCATTTATGATGATTTTAATGTGAGCATGGCCTTGCTTCTTGGCTCACATTCTTGTGTCAATTCAGAATGGTCTCTGTGAAAATGAATCAACGACCAAATGTAGCTTTTGGTTTACATTGCCCTAAAGAGTTTCAGCTTCTCACTGCTCTGGCCTCATTCGTACTAAGCTATTGGAGTACGTTTATAAACCTCTGGTCAGTAAAATTATTTTAAAAGCCTCCTATTGCAGCATATTACTCGTGATATGTATTTCTGTTTGGTATTACAATCAATTATTTAAATAGTCAGTGGAATGCTTTACAGAAAAGATGCAAGTAAATAAATACTCCTGGTTGTGGTGATTGAATGGCACTGAAATTCGGGTGGTGATTATGAGATCATTTAAGCTTGACTCCTGGTTGCAGCACTTAGTTGCGAGTAGACGAAATTCAGAAAGGTTGCATATTTAGGTACTGAGGGAAATACAAATGAGGAGGAGGAGGGCAGGCTAACTGAAATTGGAACTTCCGGTTCGCTGCCCCTCACAAAAAGAAAAAGAACATGGAAAGAAGAGCTGAGACAAGTACAGAGTTGCAAAGTAAGAGAAGATGCAAGGAAAAGAAAGACTGTTATTGTCTCTCTAAGAGGCCATTAACACATTCAGTCAAGCTTTGACAAAATTTGAGTGCAATGACTGCTTTGGTTGTACATTTACTGTTAGGCATAGCTGCCCATACAGTACTTCAGGTGGTTTGAGTTAAACCACAACTTTCCCTTTCCCAATACCTCCTAACTCCCCTGTGAAGTTTCTCGATATTGTAATACGACCAGGTTGGCAACTGTCAACTCAAAACTGATGTTTAATAGTAGTCAACTTATCTTGAACGCTGACAGTAATTTGAAATAGGCATAGCCAAAGCTGTTGAAGAAGTGAAAGTGTTCTGAACTGGCGATTTTTTGGAGGTTATTGCAGTTTTTAATACTAGCACCTGCTGTGACTATTGGATAAATAATAAAGATAATGTTATCTGCTGCTGTGTTCAGAAAACCGTTGATTAAAAAAACATGCTGCATGTTATAAAAACTGCAACATTGTACAAGCAGCAGACAACAAATGTGTGATCTTTGGGGAGCCTTCTCCTTTTAATAATTCCTTTGGAGGGAGAGTTACTTTCTTGAGTGAGCTTGCTTGATCTGTCCGTATATGTGTGTGTGTGTGGTGGTTCTCTCATCATGTCACTGTCTTTTCTTCTCCTCTCCTTGTTAGTTGGTGGCTGTATTTGTGGCTTACCGTTACCGGCTTCAAAAAGACCCCGAAGTGGATCCTTACCTTCTACTGGGTGGAGGAGCTCGTGTCACGTGACAAGCCACCCTTCTCCCTTCCTTCTCTCCTCTGCATATTTTCTGACATTCCTAGCTCCCCTCTACACATACATGCACCCACACATGCACATTGACACCAAAGCCTTCTCACACTCTAACTCTCATTTCTTGTGTGTCTTATTTTATTCCACGGTGATTGCTCTATAGTACATATTGTATGAGGCAGGTCATTCAAGAACACTTTGGCAGTGCTAGAGATACTCGTGAGACAGTAGCATAGCTATACTGTGAGAATAATCACGCTCTAGTGGAATAATAATGCCAGATCATTGCTGTCAGGTCGGCTCATTTTTGTCGCGCACTTTCTCTAGTGCTGTTCCCAGCCTTCGTAACATGCTCTCGGAGTTCTTTGAATTCAACGAGTTGCATTATTGGACGGGCCTTATTTTTTTGCACAGTGGAGATTTACAAATGAACATTGCATTGTGGGTGGTGACGTGGAGCAAAAATTTTTAATGTCACTTCATTTTTTTATAGTTTGTATGTCCATTCTTTATTCTTGGTGACTAGCCTATAAGTAAAAATTGCTTGCCATGTCTCAATGCTCTAGGCCACTGGCCACGATTGTCATTGGCGCTAGTGTGCAATCTTTGGTGGCATGGGTTACAAGGCATAGGTGACAAAAAGAAGGGGATCGTTACTAAACAGGCCCGTTGTGAACTGTGAGGACACTCAGATACCTTTGTTACGAGGATGGCCCTAATTACATCAGCAATTTTAGTCAAGTGCACAAGCTTAATAGCAATGTGCTTGGCCGCCTAGGTTGTACTCTTGATTGGCAGAGTGGTGGCCTTCTTGTTAAAGTTTAATTCCCATCTGTAGAATTCAATTCTCAGATTTTCTTCAAAGCGATTAAATATTACTGCCGTTTCCTCGTAGTTTCAGTTAAGACACTGGTACTGATAAATAAACTGCGCAAAGGAAGGATCCTAGGAGCTCTTATGTACAACCGGTCAGATCTATTTGGTTTCACTTATGCTTACTGCATGCTGGTTCTGTGGATGCAACACCAGCAAAGTGTAGTTTGCAATATCTTAACTTAAAGCCAATTTAACCTACACTGCCCGTGCAACATGGGTTACAAAAGGCAGTTTTGGAAATTCTAATAGGTGAGAGAGAGCATTGCCAAGTGCTCAAAGCTGTGTGGAAATGTGTAGTTTTTTTGCTCAATTTCATAACACTCGGCAAACAGCTGTACGCTCCTGACACACGGCATACTACATGCTTGGATTTTATTGTTAGTGTTAGATGCGCTATTATACTTGCCAAGTCCAAAGAAAAAAGTGTAAATGTTGGTGTTTGGTAATGGCGTGGCACAATTATAACTGAACATGACAATGCTGATGAAACCCCTAAATTTTTCAAGCTGGCAGAGTATCACAAGCTTTTTTTCTGGGTATGTGTATTTTTCAAGTGAAGAGTGAAAAAACTTGCCCATCTTACGCATGAGTTTGTGTTTTGTTGATGCGATGTATTTTGCTTTTGTTGCAACCTTGTGATCTTATTGCATGTGGCGAACTGTCTTCTTTTCATCCACCACCGATTTCATAAAACAGCTGCTCATAATTTGCTTATGCACCTATACTGACACAGGCAGTGTTCGCATCCCCAGGTTACATGCATGCAGGAGTGGGTATGTAGGTTCTGTAACAACTGCTTGTTTTTGTGCACATCTAATGTGGCAAAATAGATACAAAAGGAACAGACATATAGGCATCAGGCACATACCTCTCACGATGCCTTACTCATGTCTCTCTCTCCCTTTTTCTGTGTGTGTCGTTTCTGTCACTGTGATGAGTTGTGTCATTTTGAATTACTGCTTTTTGAAGCTGCTCAAAAAGTTTCAGTGAGTCTATCTAGACCGTGTTTGTTCCTTCTGGTGATATAGAGTGTATAATTGCCTTTGTGAAAAATCAGCCTATTTATAGTGACGTTTCCATGTGCTACCAGAACCCTTGTTGATTCAAACGAGTTCTGCAGAGACCCACAAGGTGGTAGAAAGGTTCAGAAAGGGAAAAGTAGAGTGTACTAGAATGGGGGAGTGGGTCCACTGAAGGCTCCACGCTGAGGCGTTTTTTTCGGAAAATCCAGGTGGCGCTACCATCGCCTTCACCTGAAGACTTAGCCGTGGTTGCCATGGTTACAAGTCCCCTTTGCCACGCGGTTCGCGACGGGTGGGTAGTCTGATAGTTCGCGCGGTTCGCGTGCTGCTCGCGCGTCTGGCGCAGTCTCGCAGCGTTGTTGCTTCGTTCGTGCGTGCGTGGCCGTGAACGGCGTCGCACCGTGCTTCCGCGCCAGTTCAACAAAATCTAAATGTTTATATTGCGAAACGCCCTGCTCGTATAGGTAGTCACGCACGCAAGTACCGTGATTTCCACGGTAATTGTTTACAATCAAGAGCGTAAGTTGAATTTGGCTTTTGCGAAAACGTACGCATCGAAAGTGTAATATGAGCATTAACTGCGATGCTTTTAAAAATGTCAATATAACTGGGATATATAAGTAAGTTTGCGTTTGGTGCAAATTTAGACTCACGGCAGCAAATTGAATATGATGCAAGACTAAAGTTACCAGCTGTTATCACGAGAATTAAAGCTAAAGTATGCGAACCCTTCTGCAAATTTGCAGCTATTCGTTAGGGACGCGTGATATTATTGAAAAACTGAACCAGTCCTGTTGCGATTACGTGAGGGTGTTGGCAAAGGAAGTTTAGTCACATCGGACGGCAACTGTGCTATTCGTAGGAAATGACTTATAGGGCGGACGCACGTCCGTCGCGGTGGTTTTATGATGAGTTTTTGTTCGGCATCTAGTGCTGGTATACGTTGTAGGTATTAATGAAATATGTTATATTTTACCTTTTCTCTTCGTGCCTGCGGTACGTGTCCATGCAAACATTTGTTCGAAACATGAACGTGTTTTCACCTATAGATAGGAAGTCTGAAAGACACCAATAAAGAAGTGATATGCGCAAAATATTTTATTTTAAATTGACTGCGCAAGCTTTTCGCATAAATATAAAAAACAAAATAAATATCATCGAAAGACTTCGACACCGTCGCTCAAGGAACGTCAGGCTCTATGTTGTCCTGCTAAGCTTTAAGTGTTTTGCTCTCGCTCGTTTCGAAGCGTTTTCCCTGTTCATTCCCTTCACTAAGAAGTGAAGGCGAGTGAGCACGTAGAACGAAACGAGCTTTGTGCTCACTGCATCTTTGTGGTCTGGACAGCCGACCGCTTTCGAGTTCAGAAAATTAGTTTTCACCAATGAAAGGATGTCAGAGATGCTATCTGTGTGCAACATGGAAACACTGAAACATTCAGTAAACAAGTTTTCAAGTGAGGCAATGAAATCATACAGCTGTCGTGAGGGGTACAGAAGTCCACCCCAGTCGCATTGCTCCGTGAATTGCGAAGGGAGCTGTTCAGCAACCGCGACAGCTTTCTCAAACAGAAGCACTTCTTTGCATTGTACGCATGCCAACTTCAATACACACTTTCTGGCCACGTACCCTGCTGTGTAGTAAATGAGTCTCGAGTCACTCTTCTCCAAAGTCACATCGATGTGGTCAGCAAACTTTTCTGGCATCGTGGCAATCGTGCTTTCGACCTCGCCAAGTTTTCCCTGTGATATAAGATCATCAATTTTTTTGTGCGTGACCTTTAGACCCTGTCTGTCATGCACAGTGACAAGAGCGTTTATCATGTCAGGGTTTGCGTTTGCGCTGTCCACACTGTGCGCCAAGTTATAAAAGGACAAGCAGTTGACGGTTATTAGAAACTCATCCGGAGAGGGGTGCGCGTTGCAGCCACTTGACTGGCGAACGATGCCGAAGAAATGTTCCACGGGATCGGTGCTAAGTCGAGATGTCATGAGATATTTGAATCCAACGCTCTCTGTCAGGTACTTCAGCAATGAAAGGGTATTTGCTATAGTGACCCTAAAACCTATGGCAGTGGACTCGCTGAGAAAGTGCCGCTTGTTGTCACTGAATGATTCCCAGTCATTCAGGAAGTCCAGAAAATTGGACAGGAATGCCACGTCTGTAGAAGCTGGTCTCAGCGCTTCGGCCCGAAACCTGGAAGTCATCACGGTGATCAGTCGTTGGATCTTCCTGCAAAATAAACAAAAAGAATGTATGTCAGAAGAGCGCTCATCATGCGTTTGAGATGTTTACGATTACACTTAATTCATTTGGAACGTAGGCGCAACTCACGAGAAGAACAGCTGAGTTGCCTCGATGCTGCCACACCTTCTCTCGATGTCCTCCTTGTAGAAGGCCAGGCCCCGTAGGACATATGGACCGAATAGTTGGAAGGCGAAAGGGGTTCTCATCTTCTCAAATGAGTTTGGTTCCAGATGCGTCTCGGTCAAATTGGGCATAACTTTCAGTGTCCTAACACTTCTGTCTAGAAGGTACGCCTCCCGAACCGGATGCACAGACACCTAGAAATATAGGTTGAGGTAATGCAATGTATGCAAAAAACACAATCTTTGTAAAATGTCAACCATGAATCTATACGTACCAATCCGTCTGGTGTTGCAAAGCCTTTCTGGAGAAGACCATTCCTGAGGCATTTTAGCAGATGCGGGAAATCGGAGATAAAGTGCAATTTCCTCATCTCGTCGACAGGATGCTGTATGGCGCCATTTATTTTCTTCGATGACGCCGACACCCCCGCTAGCTTCCACATTTTTCGATTCCAGGGGGCTCCGTCACAAGTGATGTGGTCGACGAACAAGCCCGCCTGTTCCACGAGGATGGTAGCTTCCATGAGAATTTTCAATAAAATGTCTCCTCTCACATTTCCTTTTGTCGCAAAAACGCCCACAATTTGGCTCCATTTTCCAGCGAAAGGCACAAACATGATGACCATGCCGTGATCACATTGCTGGTACTTGTCTTCGGGCTTCGTAAATTCTCCAAGGTCCACGAAGCCTTGAATCTGGCCAGACGCCGTCACATTGAAATGTTCTGACAATTTCATTTCGTCCACCAATAGTCCGCCGTGTCTTTCGAGGTCTGACATGCTCGCGGTTTTTTTCTTTAGAGTGTTCATTACTGCTTGATTAAAACCGAAGGCCGACTCGTATGACCTCAAGTATCTTTTCAAAGTAGTGTTGCTGGGCATCATGAGAATTTCGTTCTTTCTGATGTGCTGATAAAGCCGGGGACTCTTTAGTTTCATGAGTAAACACTCGAGGATCCACTCCTGATTGTAGCGCATGCCCTGCTTGCTGGTTTGTTTGGCAGCTTGAAAGCAAGCGCGAACACTTGCCTGCTGCTTTCGCGGTAGTGACGATATTTTATCCTCTAGTATTTTATCCGCGACATTCGCATTGTTTGCCCTCATCTCTTCGAGACGACCAGCAATGTCCAACAGCCTTGTCGCCATCCGCTTGTTTCTCTGACTCAGGACCCGCAGTTTGGTGGAGACTGAGTTTCTTCGCTCTTTTCGTTTTAGGTAGCTTTTTCTGGTGAGTATTACTTTCCTCACGTACTTGCATGAAATGCATGAAGAACCTGGAAGTATACGAGAAAAAAATTATGAAGAGCTTCCAGTTTTTTACCATGCATGTTTGAAACGCAATTTATGCACTTTCACTTTCTGTAGGCAAACTATTCTTTCGTAAATGTTAATGAGTACTACAAAAATTAGGGGCCACACAAATGTTCTAGCATTAAACAGGTTACTGATTGATTAATTGTACAATTACAAGTGACGTCTCAATAAACGTTTGCCGCACTCACCTTGTTGTTTAACCGCTCCTTTGCACGTGACACTGAAGACAAGGCCGTCGGAATGAGAGATTTGCTGCTCCAGTTTCTTCGTAAGAACGTCATAGGTGAAGTCCTTCGCCCTACCTGCTCCTCTGCAAGGGTGAAGAGATTCTGCGCAGTCCAGGACTTGTTTGGCATCTTCAAGGTTATAGGCGACCTTTTCGGAGATCAGCGTCTTCCGAACATATGTCCGACAAATCACTTCACTCCGGTCGGTACCGTAATTCATGAGCACAGTCTTTTCGATGCTTACGAGTTCACGACTTAGGGAGGCCGAAACATAAGCAATTCCGTCATAATGACGAAACTTGTGCATTGCCCAGTGGTCGTTTGGCCGGACAACGTCTTCAAGTTCAAATGCGTTGTCGCTTTGCCTCGCACTTTCGCAATCTTCAAATCTCAGTTGCGGCTCAACTGATTGCAGCGCAGTTCTTTTTGACGGCTGGTCTTCACAGGTTGGTGGTGAAGCCGCTCTCTTCTTCGTTGACTGCTCCGGTGTGGGCTGCTCGTCAGGACACTTCAGGAGATGAGGTATAATTATGGGTACAGCATCACTGCGAAGTTCCGGCTTTCCCCGCTCTATATATACTTCTCGGCCTTCGATAATATGTACATATTGCCTTAGTATGTATTTTTGCTCGAAGTGCAGCTCGCAAATGGCATCGGTGACTTGCAAGGGCCGATCAGCGCGGTTGAGATTCTGGTCCCATAGCCGGCGTCTTTCTTCGTCTTGAGGTACTCCAAAGAGTGAGAGCTTGGGCTGGTTTTTAACTCTGCTGTATCCGGTTTGGCAGCCTACGACACAACAGTAATTTCTACGCCTAGACGTGCTCATCCTCTAATCTTTTGAAGCAGCTTGGAACGCTCCGTTATGCAACCAGCAGACACATATCTGCGCACGCAAACGTGCCGTCTGCCGCGTATTCTTTGTCCAGACGGCTTTGCTCAAAGGGAAATACAAACCTACGCGTTCACGAAAAAAAGCATACATTTTATTTCATGTCACTTGTTTTTGTCTCTAATAATGTGTAAAAAAAGAACCAGGAGACAAATTGTGAAAACAGCGCACGAACGACGGTGCATCGAACAGACGACGGCGCGTCGAGCAGACGACAACATCGAGCGCTCAGCGTCCCCGCCAGCGCGTCGTGCGGCCCGAACCGCCGCACGACTCGCACGCTCCCGCCGAAACTGACGTCACTTCAGGAGAAGGCTACTGCAGCGCCACCAAATTTTCCGCCGTTTTTGCTTCACCCGCACCGCTTGCCGCCGGCCACAGTGGACCCACTCCCCCATTCTAGTACACTCTAGGGAAAAGACTCAACTGACCGTTTGTGGCATGAAGCCAGAACGAGTTTTTTTGTGGCTTCCTACCACAAAGAGGTAGTTGTCTATTTTCCTTTTCCTAAAATTTTTGTTACATGCATACTTTCAATAGCAATTGAACTATGAGTGTCCTATCAGCTCTGTTCTGTTAGGTTGCACAAATAAACCTAATGTGTGGATGGAACAGAAAAACTAACATCGTATGAATTTCATGTGAAAAAGTTGTGCGAATGCTTGCACATAGTAACCAGCACGTCAGCTTCAAGAAAAATGTCTTTTTACTGAATAGTTGTGGTGTGGAAGAAAGTTACGCTCTGGCATATACACACTCAGCTGGGTATTGAAGAGTCTTAGTCAAGCTGTATCTTGCAACAACATACAGTCAGATCTAGAGTAAGCACCGTAGTGTTTGTCGATTAATGCCGCAGTGTACTTTTGCACTTGACCTAATATTAACGCAATATCTTTTAGCTCTAATTATGTCAGCGTCAGTTGTACATGCTTTTGTCTCACCTGACAAATGAGTGCCACGGGCTAGAATGGCTTACAAACACAGCAGAAGGTTTTAATGTCATTTTATGGCAGGTCCCAGTATTTCCAATTAGTGCAAGCTTAGTTGCCTCTGTATGAGGTCTCTGGTAAGGTTCAGGAAAGGGCAGACTGTGTAGGCTGTGGTAACAGAAGCAGTGCTTTTGTAGTAGCATTGAAAAAAAATTCAATGAACTGAATGAGTCGGAGAACACTAGCTGTAGTCTTTAGAAGGAGGCATTAATTGGATACTTTCTACCATCACAGAGCAGTCACATACTGGAGTACTACCCCTCCCCTCGCCCTCTTTTTTTATTTGAGTGTTAAGTTATGAGCCCATTGCTGCAATTTCACATAAGGAAACAGCATTAGAAACAAGGGCTAGAAATTAACATGGGTTAGGTGCAGCCTTCTCTTAGATGCCAACTTTCCCAATGTTGTTACAACTATTTTGTCTCCACGTAAGCCCACTTCAGGTATGTGTTCGGGGTCGCCGTGCTTCAACTGCAGGGACTCAGTCTCTTTGCTGAGCACATGTTTCTGTTGCAATCCACAGACTCTTCTGGGTTTTCATTCTAAGAATCTTATCTTGCCAAGATATGTGGCCTCTCTTTCTTGGCAATGTCTTCAGCATTCCTTGTAAAGAGATTGGTCAATTTTCTCTTGCTCTACACTTCTGAAATCTGAGAGATTCAAATGTGCTTCTTGCTTACATTTGCATCATGCCTCTGTTGCAGCTCTATTAAAGCCTGCAACTTTTATTTTGTATTTGCCAGACACACTTTTTTTTGCATTTACTTGCCAATAGTTTTTAAAAACTGAGTTTGGGGAAAGTGTGTGTATATTGTATAGTTAAAATGGACATATGGTATTTAGTAGGAAGAAAAGTTTTTTTGAGAAGATTGTTCTCTTTTGTTTTGTAATAAAATGTTTGTTTCAGAGCAATTACATGAATTGACTTTCTTTGAATGAGGCAGTCACCCAATGATTGGTTGTGCCATTTGATCACATGGGTTTCAAATGCAGTGCTGCAATGAGTAACTGCAAGAACTTCACTTCTGCATTAGTTCTTTCACAGGTACAGGATTTACACTAGGAAGTTTGAATTTATTTGTAACTACACACTAGTAATAATTTGACACATCAGTTCATTAGTGAACAGCTGTAGCCTGTAGGGCTGTTATTAGTTTATATGGACCAACTACTGGCCAGAAAGTGTGATTACATCTTGGTTCAAATTAAGAGATCTTGAATCGTAGTGACACATTCAAATCCTTTTCATGATGTTAGTATTCATATTATTTAATTGCATTTCAAAGTCACACACAAAAAAGGGGGGGGGGGGGGTATATTTTGCAGTCTAGTAGAAGAGTTCATTTTGCTACAAGTAGTGCGATTCTTCCATGTGTATTAACGCTCAACATTAGAATACATGTTATCCCTGCTCTACTCTGTGCTTCTTATGAGAGGAGGCAAAAGGAGTTGTATGCTGAGATACGGTGCTGCCTTCGTGACATCTAGTAAAATGTCGAGCCATGGCACATGCGCCGAGAGTGAACACATGCGCAGTTACCTGCCACACACAAACGCGAGCCACTCTCATGCTGACCAACTATTCGCAGCATGTGCCGCATGTACACAAATTCATAGTCTCTACATAATAAAATATAATATAAAAGTTTCATGCCGTATTCTGTTATCGCCATTCCATAATCAGGCACAAAGCAGTAATTTTTCAGCTGCAGTAAAGAAAATGGGTATCGTAAAAATTTCCTCTCTCTTCCCTTTACCTCGGGAGAAATCACATAATTTTATTTATTATAAGTAAAACAATAATCTGGGAAATTAAGTAAGCAAGTAACACTTTAATGACCTACAAACAGCATTGAGATATGTTGGTAATATTTTTTTCTGCGGACTTGAACTTAAGTTGCCTAGTATAAATGTACACCACAGCGATCACCTGTCTGGAGTCCAGGAAGCTATGCTACTCTCTGGATTTGCAGGGTCTATGCATTTCCAGTCTGGAAATAATGCAGGAATGGGACCAACAGCTTGCTCAAGTAAAGGCATCAAACATCTTGCAAGCTTCTGCGAGCCAGGCTTTGACAGGTGTAGGCCGTCTAGGAGCAACCGCTGCCAGTTCTAGATAAACACAGTGAAATGCAAGATTTTTGTTATTAATTGAACAATTGGCTAGACAGATTGTATTTGTTGGAATATAAAGGGTCACCTAGGATAATGAGTGATCTGTGAAAAGTGGCTACAACAAATCACCTGGCACCTTTCTTCCATCCAGCTGTGATACACAACATGATGCTTGGAACCTATTTTTCTAGAGTTGCATTGTATGAAGCACATATACAATCAATCCCACAATATATCATCTATAACAATATATCATCTATTTTAACAATATATCATCTATAAAATAAAAAACTGCTGCACCATCAACTTTTATGCTTTCTAGGGTGAAATAACCTGGTTAAAGCAATGCCTGCATTCGGCATTATCAGTTATAACCATGAATCTTGTTGTGTGTCTGCGCACAGAAGTAATGAAAGGCGAAATCCTTTGAACGACGTACTGCAGCGCCCCTTCAGATTTGCGTTATGCTTGACCGCATAATGTAGTGCCATTCGGCAAAGTTGACTTTCGAAATCTGCTACAGCGTGTTAAGACATGTAGTTTGAGTAGTTTGAGACATGTAGTTTGAGTAAAAAGTTTGAAATGTTTTGGGATCCGTAACCTCAGACGTTGTCGTACACTGGCTATACAGAACTTGTGGCGGTCCTGTGAAAGCATCCCAATTTTCAAACGTCTGAAAAAACAGCAGCATTTGCATCCTTGTCACCAATGTCTGTTTGGTACATTTCGTTCAATATTTTGCTACAGGTTTTCCCGCTCACTTTAACCTAAGTGCCAGCCTAAATAATTAGCATGTCATCGAAATAATTGGAACGCCAATCTATTTAATCCATGTGCCAAACTCAAGTAGACCGTGTTCCAGTACGTTTAATCCAAGTGCCACCATGTTTAATCCAATTGCCTATGGCTTTAATTCAGGTGCCAGTCAGTTTAATCCATGCACAGTAAGCATGATACGGGGCATAATTATGGCAGTACAATTGAAATGCAGTTCCTACAATATATAAGATAATATTCACAAAGTAGACTAAATCATTATTATCTGTATTAGTCGCTGGTATTTGTGAAATAAAGTACTGCCGCTTTTGGCACGAGCAGTGTTGGTACTTTGCTATGTACAAGTTTGTAAGTGCTTGGCCAGGGTGAAATCATTTTAATGGCAACGAAATAAAAAGCAGGACCATGTTAATGAATATTTTGTGCTTGTCACTAAAGCTCTTAATTGGATTTGTATAGCACTAGATGACTCGGACAGCTCATGCAATGCGAAGGACAGACAATGGTTATTGGAGTGCCGAAATGCATACCAAGATATGGAAAGCCTGGTCGTGGGCAGCGATAGGACAAAAGCAGGTACATAATCAAGAAATTAGGAGGCCCTCAAAGGCACAGAGAGAATTGGAGATAATTCGAAGAGGGTTTCTTCCTGCAGTGTACATAGGACATAAACCCATAATCCTGATGTGGACAACGGAAGTCATATTTTACATTCATATTAGCTGTTATCTTTTTATTAAAATAAAATTATGTGTATCCTATGAAACACTTGTGTTTCAAGTATAAACGCTTCAGCAACACTAGCGGTGCCTGTTACATGCAAACAGCGGTAATCTCCTTTGATGCATTTATATAAAACTTCATTCCACATAAACCCAAAGGAATGCAAGTTTAGTTTTAAATTGTTATTTCTGATTTCAATAACGGAAGAACATGATCTGTCGGTCATCATCATTCTCACTGGGCTGAGCAGACCACTGCAAACGCATCAGCGAATCGGCAGCCAAATTCCGCCTGCTGAGCAGACATGAGTCTCTGCATATACGATAGTGTAGAAGATTAGCCGGAATAATGCAGTAGCAATGAAGCATATAGACTTACATGGACTCTATGAGCAAATACATTAAGTACCCTTAAATACAATAGGCACTGTTTTTTTTAATTTGAAGCTATGACACCAAAACGTTAGAGGAACATAGCACTGCACCTCATTTCATAAGCGCTAGCATGTATAGGCGAGCGAAAAGTTCTTCCTGTCGCTTCATGTTAACGTAAGTCCGACAATTAGACTGTATAAAGTGGCAAACCATGTGTTCCTGGTGCATGCATTCAACTGACTGGCACCTGAAATAAAGCAGTTGGCAATTGGATTGAACATGGTGGCACTTGGATTAAACTCACTGATATGCAGCCTAATTGAGTTGGCACTTGAATTAAATGTATGGCACGTGAATTAAATAGCTTGGTGCTCAGATTATTTCACTGGCGTGTGGATTATTTAAGCTGGCACATGGATTGAAGTGAGTGGGAAAACCTGTAGTTTTCTCACAACAGCCTGCCATTACCCTATATTGCTTTTTTTCGTATCAGTTTTAGGCGTCTCTCATAATGATATGGTGGTTTTGCGACGTTAAACCCCACATATCAATTAAATCGATTTGTATCAGTTATAACAATGACATTTTTGTGGCACTTGAGTACTGTTTAAGTGAGTTCAACTGTGCACACAAATACTATTACACATGGTTCTCAACAAAAGTGCATAGATGAGGGCCAGAATGTCTGTACTCATCCAATTCCTTGGCTACCAAAGCTAGACCGGATTTCCTTAGACATTACACCTTCATGCAAGTTCCAGGGAGCATTGACCACGAAGTCTTTAAATTTTCATCTGGACACTGAACCATTAGTAAAAATTGCGCTGAAAAATACATGCAAAAGATTGTTTCGTAGGTAAAAGCTTCACCTCAGACTTTCAGGATGAACCATTATTTCATTTGATGGCTTTGTTTTTTACTCCCAGGAAACCCCTGCAACATACTCTTTGCCAGGAAACCCCTGCAACATACTCATTGCCAGGGAACCCTTGCAACATACTCTTTGGAGTTGTAAAAGCTAACTACTAGGGAAAAAGATACATTCTTTATCAGTGGGAAAACTAGGGCAGCATAGAAGTTTTCTTAATTATTAGGAAGGCTTTAAGTGCATATTTATTTTCTTGCATGGACTCGAGCATAAGAGGTTAGCCTGAGGAAGTAATAAAAGCAACCTTTCAGGGCACCTAAGTTGTGCATCTGGAGCAGCACAAATAAATTGCACACAGTGATGATATTGTTACGTGAAGGAGACTGACTCAGAGGGGTAGTCACCGATGTATTTACAGACGGTTAGGCGAGCAGCGCCAGCCACACAGATTAGCTCGTGCCAGTCTATCTGCTTCGTCTTCTTCAGCTCCATGCACTGGCACGTAGCATGACCCCCGGCGGCGGAGGCACCGTCCCGGTGCTTTAAAGGTCGTTATCTGACGCATTATTGTAGGGCTTGATCCGCGAGACGTGTACGATATCACTGGGCCGCATAGTAGATGATGATGAGCAGATGGGGCTGATCTCGTAGGTGACAGGTGTTACTTGACGCAATATACGATAGGGTCCCGTGTAATGAGACAGAAGTTTTTCGGATAGGCCCAGCCGACGCTGAGGGGACCAGAGTAAAACGAGGGTACCGGGAGCGAAATGTACGTCTCTATGTTCCGCATCGTACCGACGGCATTGGTTGGTTTGCGACGCCATCAGCCGAGCGCGAGCGAGCTGACGGGCATGATCGGCTCGCGCAATCGCGTCGCGGGCATACTCGCTGGTGGACGAGGTGTGAGCTGAGATGACTGTGTCCAGTGGTAAAGTCGGCTCTCTTCCGTACAATAAGTAGAACGGCGAAAAGCCCGCTGTGTCGTGACGGGATGAATTATACGCGAAAGTTGCATAGGGTAAGGCAAGGTCCCAGTCTCGGTGGTCGGGCGACACGTACATAGCGAGCATATTTGTTAAAGTGCGGTTAAATCGTTCCGTAAGGCCGTTTGTTTGAGGGTGGTAAGCGGTTGTCAGTGTGTGTTGCGTCGAACAAGAACGCAGAATGTCGGCGATGACTTGGGATAAAAATGTACGGCCACGGTCTGTGAGAAGCTGTCTCGGCGCACCGTGAATCAATATAACGTCCCGTAACAAGAAGTCAGCGACGTCGGTTGCACAGCTGGTCGGTAGAGCTCGCATAATAGCGTAGCGTGTAGCGTAGTCTGTGATAACGGCTATCCATTTGTTTCCCAATGTTGATGTGGGAAAAGGACCAAGCAGGTCTAACCCAACACGGTAAAATGGTTCCGCGGGTATGTCAATTGGTTGAAGATGGCCAGCGGGTAGCAGCGATGGTGTCTTACGACGTTGGCATAGGTCACATGTGGCGACGTATCGGCGTACCGAACGAGCAAGGCCTGGCCAGAAAAAACGGCGCCGGACGCGCTCGTACGTGCGGAATACGCCAAGGTGTCCAGCCGTGGGAGCGTCGTGAAGTTCGGTGAGAACACAGCGGCGCAAATGCTTAGGCACAACAATGAGAAGGTCGGGCCCGTCTAGTCGGAAATTGCGACGGTGTAGCACACCCTTTTGAATGACAAATTAGCGAACGGAAGCATCATTTGTGGAGGATTCCATACGGCTGATGATGTCAAGCAGCTCTGGATCACGCTTCTGTTCTTCCCCAATATTAAGGAAGTCGGACACTGACAAGATAGAGTTCTCCGTGGGCTCGTCAGTGTCCTCAGGATCGTCGACAGGGTACCGGGAGAGGCAATCGGCATCACGGTGTAGGTGGCCAGATTTGTAGACCACCGAATAGGAAAACTCTTGCAGGCGCAAAGCCCAGCGACCAAGGCGGCCTGATGGATCTTTCAGAGAGTTCAGCCAGCAGAGTGCGTGGTGGTCGGTAACTACCGAAAATGGGCGTCCGTATAGATAAGGTCGAAATTTCGCTACCGCCCATACAAGAGCCAAGCACTCACGCTCTGTTATCGAATAGTTACGTTCAGGGGCAGATAGGAGGCGGCTGGCATATGCAATAACGCAATCATGGCCATGTTGTTTCTGAGCCAGCACTGCACCAATGCCATGCCCACTTGCATCTGTACGGATTTCCGTAGGGGCAGCAGGGTTGAAGTGTGCCAGAATCGGAGGGGTAGTGAGAAGAGCGACGAGAGTCGAGAACGCAGAAGCCTCTTCGGAGCCCCATGAAAACGGGACTTCTTTCTTGAGGAGCTGCGTAAGCGGCCTCGCTATGTGCGCAAAATTTTTCACGAAGCGTCGGAAGTAGGAGCATAGTCCGATAAAGCTGCGTACATCCTTCGCAGATCGTGGTACAGGAAAGTTTTTGACGGCGCTGATTTTTGCCGGGTCTGGTTGTACACCGTTGGCGTCTACTAAATGGCCAAGCACTGTGATTTGATGGCGTCCAAAGTGACATTTGGACGAGTTGAGCTGCAGGCCAGCGCGACGGAAGATTCCCAGGATGGCTGAGAGGCGCTCTATGTGAGTTTCAAACGTTGGTGAAAAGACGATGACGTCGTCCAAGTAGCACAAACATGTGGACCATTTGAATCCTCTGAGCAGGGAGTCCATCATTCGTTCGAAGGTGGCTGGAGCGTTACAAAGGCCGAAGGGCATGACCTTGAACTGATATAGGCCGTCGGGGGTGATGAATGCCGTCTTTTCACGGTCCATTTCATCTACCTCTATCTGCCAGTAGCCGGAACGAAGGTCTATGGAGGAAAAATAGTGGGACCCATAGAGGCAATCAAGCGCATCATCTATTCGTGGCAGAGGGTAGACGTCTTTTTTGGTAATTTTGTTTAGGTGTCGATAATCCACACAGAAACGCCATGCACCGTCTTTCTTGCGGACTAGCACTACAGGAGAAGCCCAAGGACTGCAAGATGGCTCAATGATGTCCTTGGCGAGCATTTTGTCGACCTCACTTTGGATGATGTGACGCTCGGCCGCCGACACCCGATATGGGCGCCTATGAATAGGATGCTCATTACCAGTGTTTATGCGGTGGCTCATACTGGTAGCTTTCCCCAACGGACGGCCGCTGATGTCAAATACGTCGATGTAGGACAGCAGAACCCGGTGGAGCTCATCAGTCTGCTGCGGTGTTAAGTTGGAAGCGATCATCGAAGTAATAGCGCTGTCGGAGCAAGTGGCAGACTGATGTTGAGCGTGGGGTTCAGAAGGGGCGGCCATCGCGAAAACATCTACCGCATTGTCTTCTAAGGTGCAGAGCAACGCTAAAGAGATCCCTTGCGGCAAAACTTGAGGTGTGAAGCTAAAGTTGACAACTGGGAGGCACGTAGAATTTCCTGCGACGGACAGAATGGTGTGCGGTAATGTAATGCCACGGCTTATGAGAACATCGGTGATAGGGGTGAGAACATAGTCACCGTCGGGAACTGGTGGTATTGAGACGAGCTCTATGTAGGTCAGTGTCTGTGGAGGGAGGCGCGCGTGTCCCGTTGTGCAGAGGCGACTCGGCCGTTGTGTAAGAGGTTCTGTTGCGGGCAAGTGTAGACGGAGCGTACTGGTCGAACAGTCTATGAGGGCAGAATGCGCGGATAGGAAGTCGAGGCCTAAGATTACGTCGTGGGGGCATTTATCAAGGACGGTGAAGAGAACAACTGTGTGTCGATCCGCAATGCTCACACGAGCGGAGCACATTCCAATGATCGATGCTATGCCACCATCCGCAACACGGACGAACTGGGTGGTCGCAGGTGTGAGAACCTTCTTGAGCTTGCGGCGAAAATCACTCGTCATCACGGAAAGTTGGGCGCCGGTGTCGACAAGAGCAGTGACATGTAGGCCGTCTACTTGTACGTCTATGAGGTTCCGTTTTGTCGGTATCGTCAAAAGAGGATTTTCGGTCAGTCCGAGCGATGCAGCGCCACCTCCGGGGGCTGCAACGCTTAGTTTTCCGTCGGAGAACCTCGTGGGAAGGCGGGGGAAGATGGTCGGCGGGGCTGTGGAGAACGAGACTGGCGACGTTGGGGGGATGGAGAGCGGGAGTAGCGGCGTTCAGAAGCAGGTTGCTGGGCAAAATGGTCGCGGTTGGTCTCATGGCGATAGGCAGGACGTGCATATAAGGGACGAGAGGACGGTTGTGCAGGAGGACCCCAGCGACTTCTGCAATGGCGAGAAATGTGCCCGATTCTGTGACACGAGAAGCATATCGGCTTGTCATCGTGTGTTCGCCATGCGGACGGATTACGGAACGTTGAGGGAGAGCCGGTCGGGAAGGGACGTGCAGGCGTGTATCGGGGCTGGTAGTCGGTGCGGGTAGGCGGTGAGATAGAGTGAATTCCCAAGCTGGCGATTTCCTGCCGGACGACTGCTTGAATGAGAGGCAACGTAATTGGCGGAGAGGGGTCAGGGGACGTTGTTCCCACCTTAGCTGGAGCAGCCGCTTCAAGCTCCCGCCTGACGATTCGCGTCAAGTTGTCACAGTTGTCTGGTGGATGATATGTGTCGAGACATGAGGACGTCGCAGTGGTGTTCGGGAGGCGCTGGAACTGATGGGAGATGCGTCTGCTTTTAGCTTGTTGGAACCGGCGGCATTCTTGAATGATGGCATCAACAGACGACACATTGTTGAATACCAACAAGTTGAACGCGTCGTCGGCGATACCCTTTAGGATATGGGCAACTTTTTCAGGTTCAGACATATTTTCGTCAGCTTGGCGGCATAGTGAAAGGACAGCCTGAATATAACCGATGTAGGGCTCCGTGGAAGATTGTGCGCGAGTCGACAACTCATTTTTCGCAGCTTCACGACGACCAGAGATGTTGCCAAAAAGCTCACGGATCTTTGCCTTGAAGCTGTCCCAGCTTGTTATGTCATGCTCGTGGTTATCAAACCAAACACGAGGTGTTCCGTCGAGATAAAAGATGACGTTTGCCAGCATAAGAGTGGGATCCCACCTGTAAGTGGCGCTGACGCGTTCGTAGAGGCGTAGCCACTGGTCGACGTCGGAACCCTCGCTGCCCGAGAACACGCCGGGGTCTTTGAGCGCGGGAAGCGTCACGAATGTTGTTGCGGGCACTGGGTTGACAGGTCGGGCAGAAGGGGGAGCGACCGGAGAGGATGTAGCCGAGTCTTGGGTGGTCATGTTGTAAGCCGCGAGTGAGCGTCCGCTTCGGAGTTCCGTGGCGAGGACGGGGATCGCACAACTCCACCAAATATGTTACGTGAAGGAGACTGACTCAGAGGGGTAGTCACCGATGTATTTACAGACGGTTAGGCGAGCAGCGCCAGCCACACAGATTAGCTCGTGCCAGTCTATCTGCTTCGTCTTCTTCAGCTCCATGCACTGGCACGTAGCAATATATATGTGCATGTGTGCTTCTTTTATACACAGTTCCATTGCTGAGAGTGTCATACCAGCCCAATGACTTACATCATATTGCAAGTGGTTCAGTTGGATGAACCATGCTTGGGTAGGTTCATTTCAAATGTGGAAACTTTAAATGAGCTAGTTTGTCCTTATGGAACAAGGAATTCAGGTAAGTCAAGATGAGAAATTCTCTGTAATATAGGAGCGAAATCATTGTATTCTATTTCAACATGCAGTCATGGCAGCATGTCTCGTGTTGCTAGCAATATGTTGAGACGAGCACAAACAACCCTTTAACCCTATGCATGAAACTACCATAGATCTTGTATGATGGCCTTCACCTGTTCTTGTTTGAATGCAGCGAAGACGTTAATGACTTTGACATGTTGCTCTTCACCAACTTTAGAAACTGCGTCCACATATCTGGAGACCGTCTCTAAGTTGCGCCTGGCCAGATCCCTGCCTGTCAAAAAACAAAAATGGTTTCCTTGCAGACATCAACTGTTCACTGCTTATACACATATCCTCATTGGTCAAGCAGCTCGTACACTAACTACCTGAATCATGACAACTGCACAGGGGCCCAGAATGCCATGAAAAAAAAACTGGAGTTGCTGGTTAGCATTAAAAAGGTGATTGAACTGTGGCAGTCGGAAATGTTAGTGCAAGGTGGTATTAGAGCAAGTCTCTTATAAAATTACTGAATCCCATTTCATGCAGATTTGCCAATTTGAGCACAATTATATTTAAGTGAGTATGTTCCTGTATTTGCGACTGCCTACATTTTCACGGTCATAGATTTGTAGACTAACACAGCATGCCAGGTATGAACACTGGGTGCTAGTGTAGCGTGTATGCTGCTCAGTGGGTGATCACGCCTGCCAAGTAAGAGATGACACTGTAGTGTGAAAATGGAGGGCTCAGAACATCACAGAACATGACACACCAAAAGACTTAGGGAAGGTGTGCCCCTTGCAAATAATAGGAGTCTGCTGACAGTTGCTCTTCTACCATGCTGCCTTCATGGTGGCAAAATAACATGCCAGTCCAATTTATTTCAACTCCTCCACTAACGAACAGATTAGAAAAATTGCTCTTTGAGGTGTCCTTCCAGGGGGGGGGGGGGGGCACAGGGGAGCTGGAGCGCCCCTGAAATTATCACTTGCCCCCTCTTTGCCCCCCTAAGACAAACACAGTTAAAGGAAAACGCCCGAGTTTTCCCACCTCCTAGCTCCTCTGAAGGAACTCGTTTATTGTTGATGACTCCCAGTAAAAAAATCCTGGCACTGCCTCTGGGTCCTTCAAGGCAGAACTTCCGATAAGCCTACGTAACTTTCAATATAACAACAATGATGAATGAAAATTTGAATATTTGGAGGCAAAACTAAAATATTTGCTACATAAAAATGTCAAGCCGCATGTGTGCAAATCGTGAAAAATGACTGGTCGCCACCAATTCGCTTACCAGTTTTTTTGCACCAAGCCACCCATTTTTCGTCGCAGTAAGGAGGAGGTGTCATAAGGATGACTTTGCTCATGGGCACACCGCTAACCTGAATGGGAGTTACAGTATTTCTTGAACATGCTGTGAACTTTCAACAACAGAATATACATTTTAGAATTTTCGTCTGGCTGCAACATGCTCTAAAAAGTGACCGTGCTGAAAAGAAGGCTTTTAGTCACAAGTGACTACACAAAATACACAAGCAGCTGGTGTTTCTTGGTTGTCTTTCCAAGTTCACTGTGGTTAATTCATGTGGTTGTGCTTCTAAGCTGTGACCAAGATAGATGACGAACACGACTGGCAACAAGGTCGTCGTGGGATCTATTTGATAGCACTGAAATTTACATGCACTACTGAAGTGATGTCTCAATAAACACAACAGCTTAGAGTCGCACACAATGATATCGAGTGTTTCAATTAATACAAACTGCCATCAAAGTTCCCTTCTATTTATGCATGGTGAATTCAATGCCTACCTTCAGATGCTGTAGCATTTCTTCGAGATTCGAGGTGAACTCCTTCAAAGGAACATTCTGAGCTCCGTGGTCTGTGGGCTCGCTACAGTCATTTGCTCCAAGGAAAATGACAAATGCCGCCACGCTTGCTGCATCCTCGGGACCGAAAATTCTGGGCAGGACATACTTACACATGCGTGTGTTGTAGCCAGAGAAACCTCGCACCACAACATCGCACCGCCTGCGGGAGAACCACTGGTCCAGGCATGCAGAACTATAGCGACAGCGACTGAGTTCTGAAGCACTGTATGAATGTCGGCACGAAATACCTTGAAATAAATGAGTAAAGCTTTACAAGGCACGAGTGAGAGGCTTTTGTTTGTGCTGCAGCAGGATTTTAAAAAAATTGGCACAACGAACGAAATACCTTTCAAACGCTTCGGCCACGAGGGAACCCCAGCAGCCTTCGTCAGAGTGAGATCGCTGCAGAATTCAAAAAAGGAGGAGGAAAGAAAAACGAAATTGACAACCTATATGTATACACAAATATGCGCAGCAAGCTGCTCACCTGCGTCAAGGAGTCTCCAAATAAAAATATTCTCGGGTAGACGACCTTGCGAACGAGGCAGCTGGGATTCATGTTTCTCGTAAGCAGGCTGGAAACACAGATTCATGCGTTCAGGCGGTTGGTTTCGTTTCTACCATATATGTCGAGTGTACGAGACTTGATTATTCTGCTGAAAAAAAAAAAAAAAAAGACGCTATTTCAGCAGCCCTTGTGGGGTGCACGGGCTGGAACGAAGGAGAGTTGAGGGAAGGCTGTGAGAGCGCTGATACAATGCATGTGAACGCTTCTTTGAAGCACGCATGAAAAGAATTTATACTTGCGCGAGACGCGTCACCGGCGTCACAGTCTCAGAGGCGATACCTTCAGCTAAGTAGGATGCCTGCTCTGCTTAGAAAAGCGAAAAGCGCAGTAACTAAGCTCGAATGTCACGGTAGAAAACGTGCAGCTAGTCCTGCCATGCGAAGTCCGTGTTGCAAAAAGCATCTATATCCTGAAGGCAAGAGCATCGATACAATCGCCGCAGAACATCTAAACAACTTCAATCGTTGGTTTCAAATCTATGGTTTCATGAGAGAACACTTTCGTTTCATCGGCCAATGTTACATCGGCATGCGAGCGGCATGTCACATGCGTATGCGCGGGATCGACGGGCTCCAGCTGGCCGGCTGGCCACAGAACGCCTGGCTGGCTTCGACTTTTTATATGTGCTTTGGCTTCAGTATTGGCCTGATTTGGCTTCACCTCTTCTTGCGGCTCTCCGCAGTTGCAACAGTTTGCACGGTTGGTGTAGCTCCCCGTGTTTCACTTTTTCACGTTCACCGACTTACTTTAGAGGACAAAGAGGTCCTTGTAACTTATTGTTCACCATGAGGAGTTTTTCGATTCAGGGAATGAAGAGGCACCCGTCTGTAAGTTGGAAAATTCGTACGTGACGCTTGTATTCGTCTGCGAATGAAGCGGTTTTCTATGATGTCCTAGCTGTCCTTCGTGCTTTTTAACCCTAAATGCTCCATCGAAACTACTCACCGTAGCATAGTTTGAGACATGTAAAGGTTCAGCCGACGTGATTGTAAGTACTAATCATTCGGTCAGTTTATTAAATTTAATAAGCACGTGTGATGCACCGCACCTATACCAGCGATACCATGCGTTGCGTGTGGAGTATGCCGTTACAGCGAACCGACTTCAAAGAGCTGATGCGTAGTTAACGTAACTTGGATTTTACTTGTTAACTGGCTTTTAAGTAGCTCTCAATATGCTTCATTCTGCGTAATTTGTGCAAAATGAGGTATTACCGAGTGGGCGAAGAAAATCTGATTTACAGAAACCATTGCTGCCGCGTTCATTTTGAAGGACGAGTGCTGTTTCAAGACAAGTTCACTGCCTCATGCTTCTACTTGCTGCCCGAGTTTTAGAGAGTAGTGGTCAGTGATGAAATTTGTGCATTGATTGACTGCAGCTTATTCCATTGGTCGCAATCGTCGGCGTTGGAATGGCGGGAGCGGTCTTCTACACAGCCCGCCTTGCTCTGAGGAACCCGGATGTCAGGTAACTGTAGTATGCAACCATCAATACGAATGGGTGAGCTGGACATCATTAATGGAAAGTACTCTGAAAGATGGCTCAACGTCACAGCAAGTCGTCACCGTGGTGGCAAATGGTGGGGAGGTGTTCCCAAGTTTAGCTTGCCTTCAAGTGTCGCTCTTTCCAGCTTCGTTGTGCAACATTTCCTAAGAGGATAAAAGAAAAAAAAATAAGAACCCCGGTGCACAGTTTAGTGCGCTGGCAAGTTTACATTGTGTACACATATATGTATTTCACAACTTCCATCAAAGTAGTTCACTTCGCAAACACAACACTTAAGCAGAGCCACTTCGTAAACTTGCCTGATACAAACTGTTATTGCCAGCAGAAACAATAATAGAAAAAACGGTACTGGGTGCTTGTGCTCGCAGCACACACACAGCTGCCTTCTCTGATACTCTTTGAGTGCCACAACCAAATTTGATGCGCATTGCCTGCAAGATGTGCTCAACAATCTTTAAATATATTTTTTTTATTAATGCTCCTGTTAACTGTGTGCATGTGTGTACCGCAGTGCAATGGACATTCGATAAACTTGTGCCACTGTGCAGTGGAGCAACTGAAAGAAGTATCAACACATGATTTGAAGGGCCCGCAGGGGCGCCTGCGCAAGTAGGCGTTTGGTGTGTAGCGGCACCACGGACCCGAGCTAACGGGGGAGTTTCGGCTCCCTCCCACGCCTAGCCGTGCGTGGCTTTGCCGTGTCCGGGGAAAAGGGGATCCTGGGGGTTGAGCCGACGCTGGGTGATTGGACCTTTAAGGCCCCCCGGCAGAGGCAACACACCCCTTTGGCCCCGGCTTCACGTAGACGGCACCCCTGGGCTGACCCATCTAGGGGAAATCGGCAGTCGCCTTTTCCTGTCTCTCTCCTCCCACATCTTCGTCTTTTTCTCACACTTTTATCTTTCCTGTCCTCTCCTCACTTCTGTTGACTTCCGATATTCATGGCGGCAAGGGTTAACTTTGTGTAGGTATCCCACCTTGGATAATTACATTGGGTTATAGTGACAGCGTACGGCTGGCGTCGAGAGGGCTTGTTTCAACAAGTCCAACCGCGTCCCCTTGTTGGGCTCCGTGGTGGGTGGTCGCCGCTGTTACCGAACACATTCATACTTGTATGGCTTTACAAGCATCCGCCGACCTTGATCGGTCTCGTAAGAGAGGCCGCACCGAAGCAAGTTATCACGTCTCGACAGAAACTAAAGTTACTTTCGCGAAGTACCACATTATCCACAGTGACAGCACACCTCTAAGAAAATTATCCCCATTTTTGGTGGCCAAGTGCCTAAAAGAAAAAATAGGACCCACATACAAAGCATCCAAAATGTCAAGCGGTGACCTCCTTTTGGAGCTAACCGAAAAAGACCAAGTGCCTAAGCTATCCCAACTAACCAGCATTGGAGAAACAGCTGTCACCGTTTCGGTCCATCGCTCTCTAAACACCAGCAGGGGAGTAATCTTTCAGGAAGACTTCTTAGGCCTTAGTGACGAAGAGCTCCTCGAAGGTTTCCAAGACCAAAACGTCATCAAAGTCCAAAGAATTGTAATCCGTCGCAATAATCAGGAAGTGCCCACCAAACACGTAATACTAACCTTTGGAACATGTGAAATGCCCACTTCTCTTAAGGCTGGGTACTTAAAAATAAACGTCAGACCCTACATTCCCAACCCCAGACGCTGTTTCAAATGTCAAAGATTCGGACACGCCTCGCACTCTTGCAGAGGCAAAGAAACATGCGTAAAATGCAGCGCAAACGACCACAAATCAGAAAACTGCTCATCCTCACCCCACTGTGTTAACTGTGACGGGGAACACCCAGCGTATTCCTGGTCATGCCCACGTTGGAAAAAAGAAAAAGAAGTGATCGCTCTGACCGTCAAAGAAAAAATATCATTCAGCGAAGCGCGAACACGGCTATCATACCTTTTCCACAGAAGTTACGCCGATGTGACGCAGTCGGGGGCAACGTCACAAAGGCCTCAGGAGTCGACCGCTACCACACCCAGTGGTCCTGTGGTGACTCAAACCGCCCCCGTAAGAGAAGCCGCGCCAGCTGCTCCATGCACATCAAAGGGCCCGCAGACTCAATAGAGTGCCAAGGCCTGAGATCCGTTTCTCAGCGCCTCACTCTCGATCTTCCAGCGCCTCAGACAAGGCAATGGAGATCGACCACAAAACTCCGGTGTCATCGACACCGAAGGACAAGCGCTCTTTCGAGCGTACCAAATAGGACAAGGACAAAGTCCCAGTAACCACAATAAATAAGTGATAACCGTAATGGTTATCGTATTTTTCTCTATTTCTATTTCTTAATATTGTCACCTATCATCTTTTATACCGATCAATCCCCAGAAGTATATTTACTTAACTTTATTCCGCCATGGCTTTTATCGTACATTGGAACTGTAGAGGCTTAATTCATAACTTAGGTGACATAAAGGACATCATTAACAAATTCTCACCAGTAGCCTTTTGCCTCCAAGAGACAAATCTTGGTGCAAAACACAGCCATTTCCTAAAAGGCTTCAAAGTTGCCCGAAAGGACCGCGAACATTGCAACCGTCTTTCAGGAGGAGTAGCCATAGTGGTGCAGGCCAGCACTCCTACACGAGATGTCCAAATAAACACATCTTTCGAGGCCATAGCCGTCACCATCCTATCATACAAAACCATCACCATCTGCTCACTGTATATCCCACCTCACACCCTTTTCACCACCAAAAACCTAGAAAATCTAGTGGAACAGTTGCCAAAACCATTTATCTTAGTTGGAGATTTCAATGCTCATTCAACCCTTTGGGGTAGCGACAAAACTGACGCAAGAGGGCAAGCCGTGGAAGATTTCATTTTATCAAATGACATCTGCCTTCTTAATTCCGGTGCTTTTACCTACTTTTCACCAACCTCGCGCACTTTTAGTTGCTTAGATCTCGCCATGTGTTCATCGTGTATTTTTAATGATTTTAAATGGGACGTCGTCAACACGTCTTATGGTAGTGATCATCAACCCGGCATCATAAAACTCATACCATCTTACCCAACTTTAACAAGCAGGCCACGCCGGTGGAAACTACAGCTCGCGAACTGGCCAGTTCTCACAGAAAACGCTAAGCTCGATGAAGTTTTCTCATCGGAGCTTTCTGTTGGGGAACTAAACGAAGAGTTCGTCAAAGTTTTAATCTTAGCAGCAGAAAAAGCAATACCGCAATCATCCGGCATCGTACGCAAGAAATTCAACCCTTGGTGGACGAACGAGTGTACTGATGCCAAAAAACAACAAAATAAGGCCTGGGGAATTCTACGAAGATACCCCACCTACACCAACCTCATCAACTTCAAACAGGCAAAAGCCAGAGCCCGATTTATTCGAAGACAGGCAGAAAAGGATTCATGGCAAAAATACATATCATCAATTAACAGTTCAGTCACATCTAAACACATCTGGGACCAGGTGAGGAAGTTCAAGGGAGTGAGTGAGTGAGTGAAACAACTTTATTGACGATCCGGCATAAAGGGGGAAGGGGTAGGGGGATTAAAGCGAGACACTAGCGTGCTCGGACGTCCCGGAGCAGCAACCTACTCGCGTCAAACCCGTGGGGGCGCCGCTTTCGGCCGCTGGCGTTCCAGGATGCTAAGCACGTGCTGGACCACGTCTCTTTGATTGCCTGGCTCTCGGCTGATAATTTTGCTGCTTATGGCAGTTGGCATTACTTCTTGGTTACCCGGCGGTGGTGCACAGTCCCAAAGAAGGTGTCTCTGGGTGGCTCGCGCCTTCTTGCAGTGTTGGCATACATCAGTGGTGTAAACCTCCGGGCAAACGTGCTTTGCCCACGCGGACGACATCACGCTGTGGTCAACGGGAGGAAGCGACAGCCAGATAGAGGCAGCCCTCCAAGAAGCCGTCGCCGCCGTAGAAGAACACCTACGACCCACCGGACTCAAATGTTCACCAACCAAGTCGGAACTGCTAGTGATCTCACCGCGAAGTGCGCGACGCCCGACAACGCAGAACATCAACGTGGTAACCCAAGACGGAACGCCGATACCGCACGTGCAGACGCTCAGAGTTTTGGGGCTGCACCTCCAGGACTTGAACCGCAACAACGTGACGGTACAGAAACTCCACGCAAAGCTCTCGCTGGCCACCCGCCTACTCAAGAAGGTGGCCACGCGGTACCAGGGCATGCGAGAAGACAGTCTACTACGACTCACCCAGTCGTTTGCAGTCAGCCACATCTCTTACGTAGCGTCGTTCCACAATTGGAAAGCGGCGGAGAAGATCAAGATTGACGCGATGATCAGAAAGGCGTACAAGATGGCCCTGGGCTTATACCCCCACACCAACGCGGAATGCATGCTCGCGTTGGGCGTTCACAACACGCTGGAAGAAATCGCAGAAGCCCAGCGAACGGCGCAGTATCACTGCCTGTCCCAGACCAGGACGGGAAGAACGATACTACAGCGCATCGGAATCAACGGGCCAGCGACGACTCCGGAGGTAGCAAAGCAGCTACCCCGGGACGTTCTCCAAAGACTGAGGGTTCCACCCTTACCGAAGCACATGCATCCACAAGTACACCAAGAAAGAAGAACGGCGAGAGCCACGGCCCTCACAAAAGGTCACGCCAACGATCCGCGCGCGTACTACGTGGACGTGGCGAAGTATCCCCACCGGCCAAACACGTACGCAGCAGCAGTCATCGCAGCAGACACTGGAGTACTCACAACGTCTGGAAGCATACGGTGCAAGTCGCCCACGCAAGCCGAGGAGTTTGCAATCGCACTGGCACTAGCGATCCCGGATTGCCGCACGGTCCTCAGCGACTCCAAGACGGCAATAGCCAACTTTGCTACAAACAACGTCCATGGAACCACTGCAAGAGTATGTTCAACTATAGCAAGACCGGAAACCAACATTACCGTCAAGTGGTTCCCTGCGCACGCCGGGGAGCTGGACGTGGGCCCGAACCGCAACGAGGAGGCAGATACGGAGGCACACGCGCTAACTAGCCGCGGGTCTCTGTCAACGCATTCCTCGGAGCCGCAACGACCCGATGTCGAAGACGGAGAGTATTTTATCACAACCTACGCCGACGTTCTGCAGTGGTACAGAACGAGCAGACGCCTCTACCCACCGCCTCACCGAGACCTACAAAGCAGAGAAGCAGCCACACTACGGCAGCTGCAAGTACAAGTTCAAGGGAGAGTACTCCTCCTACACAATACCACTGCTTACAAGTCCAGACACACAATCAACACTAGAAGACCAGGCCAACCTATTAGGAGAACACTTTTATAAGGTATCATGCTCAGCAAATTACACCAATACATTCCTGAAATATAAAGAAAATGCAGAAAGACAAAGATTGCCTACTAGCAGTACCTCAAATGAGAGTTATAACCTTCCACTTACGCTGCACGAATCAAACAGGGTACTTTCTGCCGGTAAAAAAACGGCAACAGGGTCTGACCAGATACACTACGCAATGTTGGCACACCTATCCCAAGCATCCGCGAAGGCACTTCTCCAATTATTCAACAAAATATGGGACTCTGGCATAATGCCTGAAGATTGGAAAAAAGCCATAGTCATACCATTCCTAAAACCTGGTAAACCCCCAACAACCCCAAGTAGCTATAGACCCATTGCATTAACAAGTTGCCTTGCAAAAACTTACGAAAGCATCATAAATATTAGACTTACCTTCACTCTGGAATCGGAGCACCTAATAGACGCACACCAGTGCGGATACAAAAAGGGCTGTTCCACCACTGATCACATTGTTAGGCTGGAACAAGAAATACGACAAGCATTTCTACACAAACAGTTCTGTCTCTCGGTCTTCTTTGACTTAGAGAAAGCATATGATACAACTTGGAGATACGGAATTCTCAGAGATCTAGCTAACTTAGGGATTCGCGGAAGAATGCTGAACTGCTTACACGATTTTTTATCGAATAGAACTTTTCAAGTACGTTTGGGTACGGTACTATCACGAATATTTGTCCAAGAAAATGGTGTACCACAGGGCTGCGTTTTGAGCACCACCCTGTTTGTAGTGAAAATGAACTCCATCAACAGGGCTATACCCCGTACAGTCATGCACTCCATCTATGTTGATGATCTCCAAATTGCATGCCGAGCCTCCAGCCTATCATCCTGCGAAAGGCAACTCCAAATTACAAAAAAAAAAGGTGCTTATGAAATGGGCCCACCAAAATGGTTTCCGCTTTTCAGCCCAAAAAACCACAGCTGTTCTCTTTACGCAAAAAAGAGGATTGTTCCCTGAACCCGCGCTCAAACTATACAACATCAACATGCCGGTAAAACAAGAACACAAATTTCTAGGAATCACATTTGACCGAAAACTAAACTTTCTGCCACACATAAATGCACTGAAAACTAAGGCAAACAGAGCACTCAACGTGCTCAAAGTACTCTCCCATAAACACTGGGGTTCCGATCGACTCTGCCTTATACGTATTTACCGATCTCTTGTACGCAGCATTTTAGACTACGGATGCATAGTCTACGACCCGGCGCGAAACTCATACATCCGCCGTCTTGACCCTATACACAACCTCGGTCTCTGTCTGTCAAGTGGTGCTTACAGAACATCACCTGTGCAAAGTCTATACGTAGAATGCAATGAGCCCCCTCTATGTGATCGAAGAGCATTACTAACCTTGTCATATGTTTTAAGAATAAGGTCGTCACCTGAACACATCTGCTATGAAATTGCCGCAAAATGTGACTCGCGCTCACACTACCTCAACAAACCGAACCTAATCAAACCACTTGTCCTACGTTTCGAGGAATACTGCCGCTTTTATACCATCCCTGATGGATCACTAGATGTCGCTATTAAACCACCAACACTGCCGCCATGGTTCGACCTGTCACAGCTATGTGAATTTTCACTAAGCCGTTTCAACAAAAAAAGCACCCCACCAGAACACATAATCCAAGAATTTTATACACTTCAGCACGAATAAAGGGATTACGAAGAATTTTACACAGATGGCTCAAAAACGGAGGACCACGTAGGTATTGGGATTGTGACGACGAAAAGCGCATTTTCTGTGAAAGTACCTCGTAGTTTTTCCATTTTTTCAGCTGAAGCTTATGCCTTGCGTGAAGCAGTTCGGAAAATCATCGCTGAAAAATACAAGAAAGCAATCATATACACCGACTCACTAAGCACACTAAAAGCACTTCATATAAAATCCGAATGTGAGCCTATAGTGGGCGACATTTTAAACATGGTATACTTAAACAGCCAGGCAACCTGCATCCGTTTCTGCTGGGTCCCAAGTCATGTTGGGATACCCGGAAACGAAAAAGCAGATAAGTATGCTTCCCAGGCAGCCCATGAAACAATAACAAAAGTAAAAATTCCCCTTAAAGATATCCAGAGAACAATTCGCCTGGCCCTACTAGCAAAATAGCAAAAGCAATGGGACACCTGCACGAACAATAAGCTCCACCTGGTGAAACCCACACTCGGGGAATGGAAGACCTGCCGTCACCAGCAACGGTTTATTGAAGTTGTATTATGCCGACTTCGTATTGGACACACACACTTGACACACAACTTCTTACTCGCAAAGGAAGAACAACCAACGTGTGAAAAATGCCAAGAAGCGTTAACACTTATGCACATCTTAATCACATGTCCTACCATTGAAACACAGAGACAAAAACATTTCAGAAAGCTATACAAACAACACGTACCTTTACACCCTGCTTTGTTCCTAAGAGATGACCTTCTAGTACCTCTGCCTGACTTGCTAAACTTTCTGAAAGAATGTAACCTGTTAAATAAGCTTTAAAATCTCATCTTTTTAGTGTCCATTCCTGAAAGTCTTGTGTCTGGCGCAGCATAGCCTTAGCTGCTTTTGCGCCATAAAAAACCAAATTAACCTAACCTAATGATTTGAAGGTTGTAGCAACTACAACTCGGTTCTAGTGTCCGAAGCAATCACACAGCAACTATGCAAGTTGCGAAAAAAAAAATACATTACCTTGATATTGAAGTTGGCCATAATATGCTCAATCTGGTATCATCAAAACTATGTAGTTTGATGGTTGTTAGGTGGAACAGGATTTGCAGACTACATGTAGCGAATTCTTGTTGACGATGTTGCTCATAAAAGGACACTAAAGTGGGTTATTATTCACTCGTACTAACTAATCAACATTTCACAATATATAAGGCACAACTTTTGGTAGGAGATGCTTACAACTCCCCAAGAAAAAGATAACAGGTAATTTTGCTGCCTTGGGAGCTTGCCTGGTTACCTTCTAGTTTGAAAGACTGGCCTAGTTATCTTACGTTTTATCCCAAGGAAGCCGCAGATTTGGCATGGCAAGTTCTACAAAATTTCATTGAACTGATGTGGCTACAGTATATATAACTTGCAAGTGACGCGAGTTCCTGTCTTGCATCTGCCATTACCGAGCTCAGATGTCTCGGTGACCATGCTGTGTTTACCATGCCGTGCGGTGAATCGTTTGGCATTCTGAGCATGTTTGGTCGTTCACCTTTCACTTATGACGAAGAATTTTCGTTCAGGACATCATGCAGCGAAGCAGACCATTGAACTCGAATCCTCTGTGTCTGCAGTGTCCGAGCTCATGGCATCACACGTAATGGGTGAAACAGCTTCACAGGAGATTCAAAGACAAAACTTGTTTACGAAATCATGCCCACACAACTCTGTTCAATGTGTTGAAGTCCTCCTTGTTTATGCACGCATAAGCAGTGTGCTCTGCTTCTCGGGACAGCTTTTTTGCGCACGGTTTTGTGATCACCTTGGGTGAGAAGTATGTTCCCGTTTCTGGTATTTTTTTATCTGGTTTACACTTCTCGTGCAGCAGACAAATATTACACAAATGGTCATTGCGTCATACGGCCGGAAATGAGAGATCCCCTCAGCTCAGTGGCTGCTTCCATATGCTCAATGATAGCGGCGCTCATGCAGATACTGTGTCCCAGTGTTCCATGGTGTGACATACTTGCAAGTTATGTATGCTAAAATTTGTGACGTCAGGCAGACAACCAAGTGATGATTTTGGGATGACATGAAAGAATGAAACAATGACCTTTGTTTTCTCTTCTATAACGAGCCTAAGATTACACAGTTGCTGACAATATCATGCCTAAACAATATCTTATACTCTAATCTCATTTAGCACTTCAGTTTAGTGCCTTTTTACACAAAAAATAAAATTAGCAAATGAACACTCTGCATGTTTCTTCTGACAGCTGTAGCCAGAGTAAAACGTCGTGACTGAAACTCCTTTGCAGTGCTGTGGAGGCCATGGAAGTGTTTCATCATTAACATCTCAGATTTTAATGTTCATTTGTTTGAAATGTGCAACATTTTCTTGCTATAGGAATGATGACGTGACCCTTTTATTTGAACTTGTGAGCAGAGACAGTTCATTGTCATTTTGCCATCCGTTTTAATGAAGCATGTCTTGCAGAGCTGGGGGGGTGTCGTTGATATTTTCAATTTTGCAGCTGGAACAAGAAGAACACAGAGCCTTGGCAGGAGTTCAAAGACAAGCAATACAAGGTATGCTGAAGGGCCATTTATGTAGACAATTTCAGCTACTGCTAAACTAAAATGTGTTTGGTACAAACAGTGTTGGCTGTGCTACATTATAGTGAAATGCTATGTAAGAGCAATGTACATGTCTGTCTCTCTGACAATGGCAGTGAGCAGTTTGATCACATTGGTTTCTATGGTAGGCTTTTGACTGCACAAGAAGGCAGTTTTTGTGTTTTTATTGTAGCTGTAATGCAGAGCAAATCTTTCAGGAACTGATTTATCAAAAGCAGCAAGAGGCATCTGGGGATGCCAATACCCCCCTCTGGATGGGATTATTTTAGTGATGTCTCTCACAGGTTTTTCACTTCGTAATTGGTCATAGTGATGGCCTGCCTATGTGGCATCATGACTAATGGCTAAGACAGGCACGGGGAAAAAAAATAATTGCTATAAAATAGCACCCAAAGTTGTAACATCGAGTTTTCATTTTACATTAAACATCAGTTTAGAACTGAGTAACTGCTGTGGCATTAAAAAGATTTCAAAAGATCTTGAAGGATATGTTTGGGCTTGTGGTGTGTGTTAACTGGAACATCACACAATTATATTGTTATATATTGATTACTTTTGTGATTTTCATAAACTGATTGCATTTTACTCTGTTTGCTTTGCAGTTTTATTCCACTAAAGATTACAGCTCCTTGCCAAAGCCTGACCGCCCCGAGTTCTGAGCTGGTCCCTTCGTCATTCAGCCTTGTATAGGAAAATTCTACGATAGGCTTACATGAGACACCAATAAAGGCTGCTTTTGTGTAAAGCTGCTTGGCCTACAGTGTGTGTGTGTTTAAAGAGACTCGTCTTTTGTAACTACGACCAGTCTTTGCTCCAGTCCATTTTTCTAACAGAAAAAGATCTTATTGGATGCAAGCTGATCTGACAAGTTTTTTAGCTTTTACCCCACTGTAAGTCAGCTTGGGCTCTCTATAAGTGCTTCTGCGGCGCGAAACTGGAGCTGCTAGCCTATCTTTTCAGTTTTGCTGCAAGTGCCAAATTTAGAAAATGGGCTTCATGCTGGGAACCAGTATTTAAGGGGAGATGCTACTCGAAGACACTTTTTTAAATATTCACCCTAGAGCAATGAAACTTGAGCAGTTCATGGAACTTTTCATGCTGATTTCAAATATATAATTAGTTTTCTTGCAAGTTACACACTTTTAGCTCTGCAACATGACAAAGCAAAAACCTTAGCCCTTCTGCCCCCTCTCTTTTCATCCCTAAACTTTTGTAATTTTTTATCATTCATAGTTCATATTGCTTCAAATAAAGTGTACAGTGCAAATAAATAATTAGGAAGCACATACAAAATATGTAATACACGTGAAAAATAATAGACGTAAAAAGTTCATATTTCATCTACCCTAATAAAGGTAGATGAAATATGATACAATTTTTTTATTTTACAATAAAATATTGAAATTTAAACTAGATAATTGCATTTGTCATACTTTGGAAAAAATTTGGGCGAAATTTCATGCAGATCCGAGCACTAGAAGTGCCTGAAAAAGTAGAGGCACATTGGAAAACATGGCAAAATTTGTGTTTTGAGAAAAACGAGTTTTAAAGTTATAAAAATTGAGTTTTTATTTATGAAAAATATCATTAAATCAAATGAAATTTGCACACCAAAAAGAACAATCCTTCTTGTAGTGGCCACTGCGACTAAAATACGCCAGCACCACGAGTTTGTCCCTCTCGGCTTTTTTGAGCCAACTCCTCACAGACTAAGCAACTTTCATGAAGTCCGGAAGCACTCTCTACACTATTATTCTGTGTAGAAGAGAGACACCCCCTATCAAATACAGCCAGGAATTTTTTTTTTGGGGGGGGGGGGGGAGGCTAGGAGGGCTCACTTGCTGAAGGCCTTCACTATTTCTGCAAAACACCTGTTTTAGGGGCGAAGCTCCTTAAAGCGGCACCCGTTCGTCCCTCATTGTAGTCGTAGTACGTAACCAGCCTTACGCTTTGACCTGCAAGGTGGTGCCGGTGGGAGATTTCTCCTGTGCGTTGTTGAACAATAAAAAATTCGCAGCGTGCGCATTAACTAAAATCCGAATTCTCCTGTCTCTCATTCCCAATTAGCAGCCATTGGCATGTACATCGAGCGCTATCTGACAAGAAAGGGTTGCTAGGTTATACTCACTGGGCGTAACCTCCTTGGTTATAGAAAGGTTTAGAGAGCGTTGGGCCGCAGTGCCATGAAAATCAGTGAACCAGTATATACCATGAACTCGAGGTGGTTAAAGGTGGGAAGTAGACACAAAGCGCAAGCCGTAAGAAAGTGTGCGTGTGCCACCTCTCGTTTAGTCCTTGGAATTTCTGCTGCATGGCGGTGCTTCTATACACGAAAAATATGATGGAAAGATGGGAGATGGTGGTACTTGGAGTGTTGAATAGGTGGACGAACGGACACACAGACAGATGCATGGATGGCTGCACGGACGGATGGACGCAGGGGCAGATGCATGGACGAACACAGGGATGGACGCACGGACGGTCACACAGACGGACGCATATATGATGAAAAGATGCGAGATGGTGGTACTTGGAGTGTTGACTAGATGGACAAACGGACTCACAGACAGATGCATGGACGGACACACGTATGGCTGCACAAACGGATGGACGCAGGGGCGGATGCATGGACGAACGCATGGATGGACGTGCGGACGCACGAACAGGCGGATGAACGCACGGACGGTCACACAGACGGACGGAAGCAAGAACGAATGGACAGACGGAAGCCTCGCCCTACTCTCTATCATTCACCCCGTGGATATGCTGCCCTTTTTTCGGTAAAACACTCCCTCCATCAGAAATTTGAGGGGGAGGGACCAGGGTATCCCCCTGCCGGCTATACACCTGCTAGGCATGTGCACTTTGTTGAAGCTTCATCGCTCATTTGATACGACACCTCGTATCTTTACTTTCCAAATATTTAACATCACCTCTCCAAGCTACTGTGCTTCTCTCGACATGGCAGAAAGATAACTTTATAGCTCGGCTGTACAAACAACGGAAGGTACGTGAGCTATAAGTAATGCAAGAAGAGCATAAAGTTTAATCGTCATCGCTGTCACTATCCGCTGAAAGTGATGGGCAATAGCGCTTTTGCAGTGCATCTTGGTAAAAGGCAAATATGTCGCCCGCAGCTGCTTGGCACAGAGCCAGACATTTCTGGAACTCTTCCTTGGAGAACTGGCCACTAGTGTAGGTCGAAACCAGCTTGGAATCCTGGCTTTCAAAGGAGAACATGCACACGGCTCTTGCTTCCTGCGCAGAGAATGCAGTGGCAACAAAAAAATGAAGGTTTCGGCCTCATATTCACAGCTTTGCAGAATTGGCCAAATTTCTAGCAAAGTTTATTATGCAGTGCTCCCTTTGCATATAAGTGTTCCCTTTGCCCACGCAAACAAATGATAAAAGTATTCCACAATAGTAACTTGGTCCTTTTACAATATTTACAGCTTCCTTATCATCCCTCTAATTTTCTGTACACTGTAGTACATAGTTCCTTTAGGTTCAGGTTTGATCAAAACAGTATTCTACTTCTAAAATATATACAATATTTTTGGCCAGGTCCAGTCACAGACCACAAGATCTATTTGACGAGGGAGAAGGACTCTGCACACTTGAAAGGCTTGTGCTAATGCTCCAAAGAGGTTGTTGCTGCTTTTTTAAAACAGTATTCCCAAGAACAGGGGGTCAACTATGTTTGTTTAAGTGGTTGGCACATGCGGATAAGTGTGCTACCAGATGTACAGTTGCTTTCTGCCCAATACATACTGTGACAGTACATCATGCGACAGCTATTGCTGAAAACCACAAAAACAAGCTCACCTGCTCCTGCTGCCCATCGGGGTCCAGAAGAATAATCCCGGTGTTGGTCATTGCTGCTGTGACAGCTGCTATGTGGCATTTCATACTGACTGCAGCATCGATGGCTGCCAGGCAGGCAGCATTTATTGCACAGGCCAGCAGCTGTGAGGGGCTTTAGTTAAGGCAAAGCAAATAGGCAACAGCCGAGATGAATGGTAGTTCGAAGAAGTTAGGGAAAACAACAGTTCCTTAAATATGTGCAGTCTGAATCACATTTGTCTACAGTGGCCAGGCAGTTGCTGCAGCCGCCGTTGGTTTTGGAAAGATATGTAAAGATGGACACTGTAATCATATTTAATATAGTGAAACTGCATGTGAGGATCTTGCATATACAAGCACAAACAGAAACTTGTAGGTAATGCAAGGTGGTGCTATGAATGGTGACCGCTTTCAAAGCCACATGCTTAATCACTCTAAATAAGCCTGATTCAGACTGCACAAGGCCAGAACTGCATATAGATACAGCAACAAAAAGCAAGATATGTAAACACTTTTTCATCGGGTGTGCGATAGTATGCGGCCACACAGTTCCTTTGTTGCATGTAAGTGAGAGAATTAGATAAAAGGTGCTCAGCGTTTCAACTGTTTGGAACACTATACCATCACATTGCACTGAATTCATGACAATGTCTAAAGAAAGATAATTAAGCAAAGCAGAAAGTAGACCTGGGGGATTTCTATATGCTTCGTTAACGTTTAACAGTATATCAGGATCACTACACACAGTGGCACAGTATACAAACATCTGATCATGAAAGGAAAAAAATGAAGGGTAAAGAACGGCGAAATGAATCTTACTGGATTGCATACTAACCAACTAGTCACATGAAAGTTCCCAGGCTGTGGCGACATCAAGAAATATCAAATTTCCTTTGGTATCCCTATATGAATGCAGCGAGCAAGTACTTAATGAAAGCAACACTTTGAGCAAACGCACATAGCTTGATTCAAAGTTCATGTGTAAGCTTCAATGTCAGTTTATACGTGGCTCAAAAGAACTTAAAACTTTTTGCATGCCATTTCACAAGCAGTCAGCTAAATAGTACTTGAGCAACAATTCTGGTTTAATTACACTGTGGGGCAGATCATTGACTCATCAACAAAACTATAATAATTGCATTTCAAATTAAGGACAGCACTTCCATTTCAATCACCCTTCCAGCATTGATCAAGCTCTTAAGAATGAAGGCAACATTCAGTCTACTGCAGAACAAAACAAACAAACAAAAAAAAGGATACACCACCGTTGTTGTGAAACTCTTGACATGTTAGTGAAATGCAAGACCGTGGATGCAGGGCTGTCAGCAATGCAGTCTCCAGCGTGCTTCGAATGACTTTTTCAGACATACGATCTGAACAACCTGCATTATTCAACAACAGATCACATAATGGAACGAATTACTCAATAGGGCAATGGAAAGAAGATACTAAAACGGCGCTACAAAACGGGTAATAGATGAAGGAGCAGATCAATGCAGATACATCGTCACAGCAGTAACAGGTGATTATTGTTTTATTGATCCGTTGTAGATGTAGTAGCGCCACACGTTATTTCGAAGCGTCGTTATTGCATTATCAAAAGCACGATTATAAAAGGTCACTTTACTCATGAGTGTTCATGCAAGAGGACACAGCTACAGCACTAAACAAGCTACTTTGAAATTGACGGAGCCAACAACACAAGTGACTTACTCTGCTGTCCCGATTTAGAGCGAAAAAAGACTTCCACTGTGGCCTTCTCGGGAAGCTCGCGCATTTGCTTTACCTCGACAGGCCCATAGACGCCTGCTTGAACGACAGTCTCTCCTGTTGAAACCAACACACAATGTGAGGGGAAAAAGTGACAGTCACACCAGTAAGCCAGTTACGGGCACTTCGTTATACCTTGTGCCAATATTGCGGACCCATCAGGACGTGAAAGGTTCGAAAACTTCGCCGCCAACTTGCGAAGGCGCCCAGTCCTAGTCGTTTCCATCTCTGACGGATTCATTATGAGGGTAGAAGAATAACAGTTCGAAGTGATCTAGCGATGAGGCACAGCAATAACCAAATATTGTCTAAGAGTGTGAGCAGTACACCAGAGTTTGATTACTCACAAACGCAAAAATTAGAGGACGAGTTGTACAATGAGACACACTAACTGACGCCTAAGGGAGCCGCCATCTTTGTAGCTAAACATGCGCCTAAGCGTGGAGAGATGTGAAGCAAGACATCCCGAGGATGTAATGTTTAGAGAGTTATAGCTCCCTGGTGGAGAAAAGCAAAAGGCAACATGACTTCCAAGATTTTCCTACTTTGCAAGTGGAACTTAATTATACAATAATTCTAATGCATAATGTTTCCAAATTTCATAGCATTAGGCTATGAAAAAAACGTGTATGTAAGCACTTTGTTCCTAAAGGCTATCGAGTGCCCAAGCTGTCGGACAATAAAAAACATCATCACGCATCGTACTTGCAAATCTCAGAGGCAATGTGTTTTCTAAGGGCCATATTTTTAGATACTAATCAAAAAACGTTGCTATGGGCGCAGCCCGCAATGGACACTCTGCAGTAGACGTAGAATAAAAAAAGGAAGAATCCGCGGCTTTACCTCTAACAGAGCTATTAGTATGCCTTGACGGTACGTTAAATAACAACTACTCCAAGTTGCGCAAATTCCAATAAGCCTAAATTTTCACCACATTGCCCCGCCGCGGTGGTCTAGTGGCTAAGGCACTCGGCTACTGACCCGCAGGGCGCGGGTTCAAATCCCGGCTGCGGCGGCTGCATTTCCGATGGAGGCGGAAATGTCGTAGGCCCGTGTGCTCAGATTTGGGTGCACGTTAAAGAACCCCAGGTGGTCTAAATTTCCGGAGCCCTCTACTACGGCGTCTCTCACAATCATATAGTGGTTTTAGGACGTTAAACCCCAGATATCAATCAAATTTTCACCACATTGCCGGAAATAACCCTTCTGCGAGTGTCTATTCTTGTAAATACGTGGGCAGCCTATCATAGAAGGACCTAGATGGGTCTGATGTGGGCCTAGGCGAGAGGGTTGAAGGCGTAGTCCCGAACAGGGACTAGGCTTCGAAAACGTGCCAGCGTTGTAGATAGATACGAATGCATTCTTGTGGACAGTTTTTAGATTTTTAATTTTGTCTTCGATTCTAAGCTCTAAATATGTCTTTTTTTTCTGCGAGAACATTCAAGCTTTATTTCTTCGTGCAAAGAAAAAAAAAAGACCGTGGAAGGCTGTGTAGGGCACGTTTGATACAATTACAATTTTTTTTTTGCACCTATGTCACTTTTATTAATTTTCGCTCGTGACTCTATACCAACATGATATCGACAGCTTCCACCTGCGCAGCACTTCGTCGTGATATCAGCAGGCTTATTGAGATACTTCATTCCCCTCTTTGGAGCAATGTCAGTGAAAGTTGTTTTGTTTCATATTAATTCGAAGCGCGAAGAAAAGCCAACAGCTTGCTTGGTGTCATACTTGAATAGACGCAGAATGGCGATTTGTGCTAGTTGGTTTGAATTCATGATAATAAGGGTGCTAGCGCTCGTGTTGTCCTCTTTGCCTTCCGTACCTCGACTTTCGTCTGTTTCTTCTAGCACATTCGTGCTCGCGCTGCAACCGTTATTATCTTGAATAGACGCATCATAATCATCGTGCATGATAAGTCGAACAAGACTAACTTTCTCATATTCGATTTTATTTTTCTTTTTTTTGTCGTGTTCTTATAAGATCATTGGAAGCGTTATTTATCACTTTCTTATTGGTCGACAGATCGTTTCCAGAACCGGTATAACGTAAACGTGAAACACGATGTGTGCGCAATAACGTTTTGATCCAATCTTCGCTTTCTTGTTTTTTACTCTTTCAAGAAAGCTGTACGCTTGCCATGTTGAAAGAAGTTTTTAGCACTGCAGTTTTACTGTGGCTTCTTTTCATGTATAAGCTGTGACATATTTACCAAATTCACACCTATAATTCATTCAACTTGTCCAAGCGCGGACTCGGATCATGAAATTATCAGTCTTGAGTGATTTACATTACCGCAACCGCTGTCTTAAAAGCTATTACATTTTAGCTCATCTGTGGCATTATAGACTAACGAGACACTGTCATAGGATGAATGACGATGTTAATTAAGAACTTCGCAGAAATAAAATGGAATCACATCGCGCAAGATGGTGTAAATGGGACATCGTTTGAAGATATTCCTACAGTAGACATAATGATGATGATTAACCATACGGTATCTCCTTCCAACAAAAATAGTTGTTTTCCTCTGAGCATGGCTCATACCGATTGACCGAGTAGTGGGTGAATATTTCCCAACATTTTTTTTTGTAGTGTACGCATAATTAGTGGAGTCTATCGCTAAGTAATGTAATAATTGAAGTACTGATTATTGGTAATGAAATATTTAAATCAGGCAAAATACAGCTAGGTATTTTTTTCGGACTCACATGATCAATTCCTCAATGGCAAACAAGACATCCCTGTGGCTCAGTTGCGGAAGCAGGAACTGGAACGTACAATGGGCACGTGCCATCCCCATCCCTTTCCTCCCCCGATATCTTTTTTTCGCTATGGCATACGGAGGGCAAAATGCCTTCCCGGCCCTCACTTCGAATCAAAAAGGGTCTCACCCTCCCCTCCCGCCAAAAAAAGAAAAGAAAATTGTGCCCCTTCTGTGGCTGTGTCCCAGTGTATAGTGGCCCCAACAGAAAGAATTTCGACTGCAGTTGGATTACTTTTCCCCTCAAAATTGTGATCGCCTTCTTTTATTTCTTATTTGAAAAATTTTCAGACATACTCGATCGGAATGCGCACGTGAAGCCGCATATATGCACCCACATAAGGGCTGACTCGAAGGCGAAAGCCATGCTCTTCGAGTTTTTCCCTAAGTGGATTGCATTGATGGCGCCACCATATTATACCGCATGACATCACGTCTTATGACGTCATATGACGTCACAAATGCTCACCATTTTGTGACGTCATGAGGACACCATCATAATGGTTTATACTTGGCTTCGTGCGGATGCAGCCGCCACCGGTCATGTTTCGCGTTTGATGAGACAGCAAGTTTTTCGCGTCAAAACAGATACTACACTAAGTGCGCGGGAAATGAACCGTACACATAGCATTCAATGCACGCGTTGTGGACGTGCGGACAGCGTCGCCAGCATAAGCTTAGAACCAAGCCCGAGTTTGGACGCGGCCGACCTATGCGGATAGACATTGCCGGTGAAGGTTTGGTTTGTAGCCGGGTTTGGCTGCGGTGGCGGCAAGGACAAGTGCGCGCATGCGTTCCTCATTCGGCCCGGAGTTATGCTAGTCAGCAGTATAGTTACGTTGTGACGCACCACACTAGAGAGCTCTCGCATTGGTGGAAGTGGGGGTGGCAGTGTTGTGGCGAAAGAACGCGCATCGGGTATTCCCACTTGTGGTAAGAGCAGTGGCGGCGCTCGACGTTGCTTGAGCCTAGCGTTGTTGTATATGCTACATTTATACAGTGACATCTACTGGAGCCGTTTAGGTGAAGATATCAGTCAAATCGGCATACGCAGCCGTGTCCATCGTCACTATCGTTGTAATAGATGTATCATTAAGTGACTGGTTAGTATTCATTAATTACACAGCAATGGCAAACGGTGCGCTGCATGCTGCTATTGATGATATCTAATAACTTTGTGTCTACCAACGCCTGCGACAGCACATCGTAATGTAGCTGTGAAACCTGACTTAATGATTACGCTGATTAGGAATCATGTTTTGTGTCGTTGATGTACTAAGGCCCTCTATATACTTTGCAATGTCTCTCTTTATCTTGCTGCAATTACCCTCCCGAAATTTTGTTGCGATTAAGTGGTGTAACGTCTCGTTTTTTATCGTTTATCATTTAATATGCTTGTAGTTTTGCTTGGGGAAATATTGTTTATCTCCTCCAGCGTGACTAATCCCCATCGTGGGTATGAGCCAGGTATCGATGTCACAACAGCAGCAACAGCAGCCAAAACAGGTAACGATCACCTTGATTTTTCTAATTGATTTCAAAAGATGATTTTTCTAATTATCAAGAATTGAAGTCTTTTTTTTTATGGAAGCTCACTCTTATTTACCGCGCTTTACCAGAACACCATGGCGCTTTGAACAATGTAACTTTACTCAACTTCCGTTGTCTCAACGAGTTTTAAAATTGGATTGTTGTGAAGGGTCAGGACTACCTGCATCCAATCCAGTCTGTCGATTGAGCGTATACCCACGGCCGTTCTAACTGCTGTTTTTTAATATAGCAACGAATCTGTGGCGATGGGTAAGTCACGTTCGACGATCTTTTCGCGCTTTTTGTGTGCTTGCTCGTAATGAAAACAACCGTATGAATTTAGCGTGTTAAGATTTTTTATATTTTTTTGACTGTGGTATTGTATCTCTTACTGGGCGCTATAAGGCTTATGTTGTGAACATGAAGCAGCTACAAAACAACATGATTAGCTGCGGGACTACGTTGCTATGCCCAAATGTATCTACATAGCGAAATGCTTTAGTCAAGTAATGTAGCCGCAGATATAGTACATTATTTTGCTTTAAGTTTGACATGATAAATGACTTGGGATTAATTGACAATAGTTTTTATTCGTGAATGTACTTTTTGTCTATTTCTATGACATTGTCAAATTAAAAAAAAGAATATTGAGTTTTTAACTACGGTGTGCATTGCAATATTATCATAGTTTTGCCACGTAAAAGCAACAGTGCTGCACTGCGCTAAGTTAATCATTGCTACATTTTTTAATGTTGGCAGAAAAGCAATCCACGTCTTTGGAGGATCGTTCAACGTCTGGTGAGTAGTTAGCGCTTTTTCTTTCATTTTCACCTACAAGAATATATACACGTGCAACACTTGGGTGCACCACGCCGTAGTGCCGAACATTGCCGTGGTTATTGTTGATTGTTCTGACAAGGTTCAGCACTCAACCTGAACAGTAGAGCTTATTCTAGGACTAACGCGGCCACCAACGACAATGCTGGGATCTTCACTGCCGCGTGTGTGAATGGCAGCGTGCCTTAGCACTGATCAGATTACCACGTATGCGCATATATATTGTGCACTTTGAGTGTCATTATAATTTTTTTTGTGTAGCTTTGCCCAATAAAGATATCAATCACTTTCAGCGTTGATTTATTTCTTCATAATTGCAGCCACATGCTAATATTTCAGAAACGGTCATTCGAGAAAAAATAATTTAATGTATTAAAAATCACTCATTACAGTAACATTTCGCAAAATAATGTACTTTCCTTTCAAAGTGTAACATTCCAAAGAAATGGTTTTAATGTGCTTTATACGCAGTGGTGAAAATTCAGAAAGGTGCACAAGGGGGACAAAAATAAGGGCGGCCATTTTATCTTTAAAATATGTGTTCTTTTCATATACACAAGAATCAAAACATGCTTTCAAATAAAACTTTAAAAAACTAGCATGGGGTCCAAGCCCGAGTATAGCTGCATTGTTCCATTCCGTCTTCTTTGAACCAGTTGAGAATATTTTGCGATTTCTATTGTCTCACACAGCCGAGTGGTATTGAACAGAGGTAGAATCTAAAAATAATCAGCCGTTAAGCATAGTTGAATATACTTAAGTGTCTAGTAAGTCAAACGTCGCAGGGGGGGGGGGGGGCACTTGCAAAAGATTTCCCTCAGCCCTAACACAAGGGGAGCCCGGACCCATCTGACCCTTGCATGATATACGCCTGTGCTCATATGTATTTCTGTTTGGTCGGCAGAGACATTGTTGTGCCAATAAAGGGCGCTTCAGATTCAGAACACGTATACGTTCCTATATGTGTAGTAAACAAATATATGTAGAACAGTTCGCTATATAGGTACCTGTTTTATTTTTCAACAATTCAGCCATGGCCTTCCGATAAAACATTGCATTTGAACGGCAGAAGCATCGTTTCTGCAGCCTTATCTTCTACCATCAATTTACCCTCTTATTGGTAAAACGTTAGCGGTATCACGGCATCTTGCTTATGAAAACTAGCTTATTACGTGTACGGTAGTGCCTTACGCTTTTGAGTATTGGTGGCGTTTGCAATTTCATTTTTTTTTTCAAAACTAGGGAACGGTTATGTTTGCTTGGCCTTTCATGAAAATAAAATGGCACGTTGGGTGGCTAGTTAGAGTAACGTTTGCTCCGTGAATGACATCACTGGCGAATTGCTGTAACGACAGTATTTAGGAAACATATACATTGCTCTTTAAACTTTTATATGAAAGAACAGTTTAAGTCAATAATAACTATGCCCGTCTTTATTTATCAATTCATTGTCGATCTTTTCGCTGCTCACCAATTTTGGCTAAACCACTTTTTATTTTTTTAATGAAGCACCTAGACAAAAGCACCTGCCACATTAGGAAAGTTTTTTAAAAACATAGAAAATCATGTGCAATGTTAACTTGATTTAGCCAACAAGCTTGCTCTTGTGGAGAACTCATAGCTGTTCTTCGGTCATGTGTCTGCTCAAATGTTTGCACCTCATGATAGAAGACGGAGTTTTGGTCACCATTTTCTCCTTGTGTCGTTTTGTTTTCTCGCTGTAAAACACGAATGTTAATGTATTCTATTCCTATTCAGTTATTATCATTTTATTAACGTTTTGGTTTTTCTCATATAATATGCGTCGCAGCATTATCGTTGTTTAGATAAGGGAATGCTTTAGCTCGAGGGATCCTACATAAACAAAAACGAGAAGTTGCTTTTCTCGGTAACCGGCGCACCGATTTGGACGAGGTTTGTTTTTGAAATCTAGCTACTGCGAATGTAAGTTTTCTTTTATACAACACTCTTCTACGCCTTTAAAAGTTATTGAAAGAAGGAACAGTTTGAAAACTAAAATATCAAATTTACAGTTTTGCAGCAAAAAAATGCAAACAAAAATGATATATCACTATATATGCTGTTGCGGACCGGGGTCTGCCCAGTCTTTTTTGGTAGCGTGGTGTAGCTTCGGGTTGAGGGAACGAACGCTGACAAGATGGGGATACGAAAAACAAACAGGTTTATGGTACTATTTACACTTGTTTACAGCATAGAGAGGTTGAGAGTTTCACAAACCACGAGCGTGGTGGTTGAAGCGTTACACAGTTCAGAGCCACGTCCTGCACTCTGCAGCGTCGTTTTAAACCCTTTCGGGCTCCTCCTCCTTGATTGCGACGTCAATCACACACACACAGGACACAGCCCACAGAGCATAATTCAGTAGCACATGGTCCGCCGAATAGTTATTGCCCCTCTTGACGCAATGCTCTGAGGATAGGGGAAATGGGGTTCCTTCCCGGAACAATTTGGCGGTTCGGTTGCTTCTTCCGCCTTTCCCAGGAAGGGCAGCCAGGGAGTAAACACTTGAATCGCGGAGACACGACCTGTGCTGTTGGTCTGCTTCGCCGTCTCGCTAAACAAGCCTGCCTGGAGGAATCGCTTGTAGGCTCACGGACCGTCTTCTAATCCCTTTGTCGCTCCCTGCCGCTGGACGCTGGTTCCGAGAGAACTGGGGTTCCAGGCGTGAGAGCGCTGCCCGGCTACGTTTCTCAGCGACAGCATGGCGCCTACTGACGACGGTCATAACAATGCGCAAACAAAAAAATCCTTGAGAAGTCGCTGCGTCGAAGAAGACAATACCACTTGTCGTAACATAGGCTCTATAACAATGCCCCGTGTTTAAGAAATTTTTCATCGCTTCAAGCCTCCATCTTAATATTTTTATTTTGCATCATTTATACGCGTACACATTAGGCACAAATTAATGCTTTTAAATCCAACATAAAAAAATTACCGCGAATTTATGAGCATAATTATTCCTTAGCTCTTTTAAACAGTGAAGAAGTTTTAATAGAGCTTAATGTATCGAAACGTTTTTTTTTTAAAGCGGGAATCATCGATCGCGTTTTTAAAAGACTTACATTGTTTTCACTCTCTATTTCTGGGTGATTGTACACACGACCTCTGTACTATGAACAGAGGTCGTGTGTGTATTAAAAGGTGTTGACGAAACATTCGCGCCATTTCCATATATCTCCATCATATTTTTATTACCACGAGCACTACGATTCATTTTCCGTGCAGATATTTCACGTCTCCCACATGTTTTCGATACTTATATGTTTTACCCGCCACATGGCACGGAATCTTAGGCCTCTATACAGCCACATACAATTATCATGGTTCGCACCCCTTACCATAGTTCACATCCATCCTAAATCATGGATTGTTGTTCTTCTTTCATCTTTCTCATGACGCTTTCGGTCAAGCATGACCCTTGCGCTACTAAAAGCCAAATATATTTAATATATCAGAACTGAATTCCTCTTACATATGCAGTTGGCAGAATAGCAGTGTTTGCATATGGCGAAGAGTTACATACTTATAGCCGCGGGGCTCGTATGTTTTGAAGTTTACTAAGTTGTACAAGTTTTGTAAACCATTTAACGTACGTAACCTCTGGTAATGCAGTGTGTTAAAATATACCAGCCTCGTAAATGCTGCTAATTTAATTAAACTAGGCTCTGTTGTTGTGTTATAACTATATTTCTTCATTTTACGTGTGCTTGAATATAAAAATAGGAGGTGAAGTACAATTGAAGCTTTCAAGCTTACATAATTTGAGATAATCGGGTACAGTGTCGTGCTAAATGTTGACGGCTTTTAGCACAACACTGCTTAACACACTCTGCTTAACAAGTTTAACTATAAACATGTCACTGCTGCTCCTAGTGTGTGAAGAAGTGAACAATCTACATTATACTCCTCCATGTCTCGTAGAACAGTGAACGATTAGAGAAAAGAAATAAAGTCAATGTTTGCGAAGCATGATGACGTCTAAATTAGGCTGTAACATTATCCAAAGTGTTTGCTATACTCGTTTTCGCAAACATTTGGGCCTCATTAATTTTCGGGCACTAAAAAAACTCTTGAAAAGTGTAATTGTGGCGAATATGCACTCACACAGTTCACAAGAGCCAGGTTTTTTTTTGTTTGTTGTTGCACTTTTTTTTTGCTGCGAATCAACAGGGAGTCGGTAAGTAGACGAAACATCTTACTTATGGTACATTACATCATTGCAGCAATGAGACCAGTCCTTCTCATTCATGTTGCTGGCTTTTCATAGTAACGTCTAGAGAGAGAGAGAGAGAGAGAGAGAGGTAATGATGCAAAGAAAGGCAGGGAGGTTAACCAGACGCACATCCGGTTTGCTACACTGCACTGGGGAAGGGATAAAGGGGAGAAAAGAGGTTGCAGAGAGATGAGAAGGTACACACAATCACGAGCACACTCGGGGAGCACACACAGTCTACAGGCGGTCGCTCAGGTTTGTTGACTTTAGGTAAAGTAGCAGTGCTTTAGTTGCTTTCTGCGCAACTGAGGCAGATGCCCAAGGTCCTAGAATATTCTGCCCACAAAATGGTCTGGAGTCAAGTTGATTCAGAATCATCCGGAGCTGGCATCGCTGTGTGTCGTAACAAGCGCAGCTGCAGAGGACGTGTTCGATGGTCTCTTCAGCTCCGCAGTAGTCGCATGTAGGAGTGTCTGCCATACCAATGCGAAAGGAGTACACCTTTGTAAATGCAACACCCAACCAAAGGCGGCATAACAGTGTCGCATCGGAGCGGGAAAGTTGTGATGGTAGCTTTAGCTTGAGCGAAGGATCCAGTCCATAAAATTGACACCTAGTAACGTCTAAATGATAATTGTAAGATATATGCTGAAGAATCAATCAGGCTTGAATAGAAAAAGCTTACTGTTACGTCTTTTAAATGACGCGGAATATATGTACAAGCTCTGATGCCTCATGCTTGCTTCAGTGACGTCGCTCGTCAGAATCGTCTAAGAGGCTCTGACAGGACCACATTGAGTTGTACTCTGTGCGAACGCCGTGTCGCAGGCTGCACGGCAGAAGTAGCCCGGCCTCGCTAACCATCATTTTCATTGTCCTGGTTGCGGCGATTGCGCTGGCTGCGAGGATGATTTCACCAGCCACAGCGTCAGAAACTGCGACTTCCGGTAAGCCAACATTTGTGACAAAATAAACGTAAACAACTTGTTGATATAAGTTCTAATATTGCGAGTGAAGTGTTTGATTGTTGATCTGAGTCATCATCAGGTGGGTCCGTAGGCAGAATTTTTTTTTCTGGGAGGGGAGGACACTTGCGGAAGACCTTGACAACAGGAGAAAAAAATCTATTTGAATCTGTTTGTATCACATATTTTCTGTACCACCTTTCCCCTCCATGAGACTTTTGGTGTGTGCGTGTGGGGGGGGGGGGGGGGAGACTAGGGCATATTTATGAATACGAGCCTGTCAACGGGGTATCAGTATGAACTGCTAGAATAAATTCAGCTATGCGTGGTGGGGGCTCGAAGCCCATGACGTTTTGTGAAATATATAGCTCAAGGCTGCGGCTTCGGGTATGACAGTTATATATAGACCGAATAATCAAATATGCTTGAAACATAGCTAGTAAATAGGTGTATGCATATATATGTGTATAAATATGTGCATAAGTTCAGCAAAGGACAAATCTACAGCGACAAGTGAGGAAAGTTTCATATTTCCTGTCTTAGCTGTTCATAAAAAAAGAGAGAGAAAAAAAAGGAAAGACACACATATGATTAAAAACAAAATCCAGAATGTGACGTACTTCATAGGCTGTTTGGACTTTCAACAAAATAGATGAAATAAATAAAATCACAAAAAACTTAACTAAATGAAGGGCAATGATTATATAAATATAATGATTCATACCACGTATAAATACATTATTGGACTTTAACGTGAAAGAAGCTTTGATGAGCTCTGCAGTGTTCTTGATTACTTCTTTCTCAGCTAGATTTCATGAGGTCATGAAGTGTCCTATGCTGTAACTAGAATATTAATTACTGTTGGGGGCCCGGAGTGCACGTCAAGGCAAGGCGAATTAAAAAAAAAAAACGTCGAAAAAAGTGGCTGTGCTGTGTATGACTGCTTAAAGGTCGCCTATAGGCATACAGCCTTTGTTTGAATTTTAAAGAGCTCATGCTTAGGTGAGGCACTGTGCATAAAACATGTGCATAGCATGCTAAACGTTTGTTTAATTACTGTTATTCCTGTGCTATTGCTTGAACGCTTTACCTAGACTTCATGAAGGCGTAACGCTCAGGGAAAAATATATTCATAAGTTCTGTGTGGCAGCACATGCTATCGAATATAAATTAAAAGGCACAATGTTTTGTATTAAGTTTGATGCTACAAATATCTTGCAAAACTGCAAAACAAGAAGCCCTATTCAAGTCAACCGACATAATTACGCTATTTTGTACATGCAGGGGACGATAGAGAAACTGTAGCTGATCGGTATTTTCACGTGAGTAAACGCAAAAACAAGGGTGAGGCACCTCCTGAAAATCGAGAGAAAACTGAAGCCCTCCCCGGTAAGTACATTTCCATCGCAAGTGCATTTTGCAACTTCCTGAGAGTGAAGCGCGAACAGTATACATCTGAGCTGTCGTTTGTACTTTATTATTGTGTCCATTGTTGTACGCTGTTACACGAAGCCACGGTTACTATCGCAATGGGAGATAAAAATTTTTTGTTCTAAAGTAAAAAGTAAAAACAGCGCAAAATAGAAGAGATGAACTACGAAGAAATAATAGGCAGGACAATCGCTCGTCATGTCTGTTATTTCTTCGTACTTCGTTGATTGATTTGTACGGTTTAACGTCCCAAAACCCCGATATGATTATGAGAGACGCCGTAGTGGAGGGCTCCGGAAATTTCGACCACCTGGGGTTCTTTAACGTGCGCCCAAATCTGAGCACACGGGCCTACAACATTTCCGCCTCCATCGGAAATGCAGCCGCCGCAGCCGGGATTCGAACCCGCGACCTGCGGGTCAGCAGCCGAGTACCTTAGCCACTAGACCACCGCGGCGGGGCTTCTTCGTACTTCGTCTCTTCTAGGTTGCGCTGCTTTTACCTTTTACAGCGTTTGACCAACTAGCCCAGCGAAACACACCTATGGTGTTTTGAAATACCGGTATTTTACCGGATACTGCGGTAATTTTTTCAGGAAACTTTCTCAGACACTCTGAAATTCCACCATATTATCCGGTTTCATTATTCCGAGTTTCAAGCCAATTAGAGAGGCCGCGTAGCAGCTTTCTGGGCAAATCAGTGTTGACCGACGACAAAATTTGACAGTATGGCGGAATTTTAACGATGTCGAGATTTGTACCCAGGTCGACAGCGCCTCTCAAGTGAGCTTTGAATTATATTTATTAATAGAACCACGTGGAACGAGATGCCTTTAGTCGTAAATTTGTCACGTGACACATGGTAATGCGTTATTATCGGAAATATGCGCCGTTATGACGTCGTGAGAGATATATGAAATGACACCACTTTATCGATAAAAATTGTCGTCGTCAGCACACGGTTTCACACGACGTCCCCGAAAGAAATTGTTTTCAGGCACTTCTAGACATCTTTCCGCGCCATTTCAAAGATGCGACCCCGAATAAGCATTAGCTCCCTTGTTACACATGCACATATCTGCGTCCATAGGTCCGCAGTGCTAGCACCCGGAGCACAATAAAAAAAAAAGAAAAAGAACGGTAACCTTGACTCTTAAAACGCTGAAGCTTCTGCGCCAGTCCTGTTCACGATAGACAGCGATAAGCGAGAGTAGCAGATGGTAATTGCCATGGCGACGAGACTATGTTCACCATTAAAAAACACATTATTGTCTCGCAGAAATTATGGTGTTGGCGTCTTTGGTTGTGAGCGAAAAAGCATTGACCGTGAGCGCAAATTCGAGGTAGATGCAATGAAGTAAGAACCAAAGGGGGTTAGCCCCTTGGTCTTCCTTGCGGCACTAACCCCCGTGTTCAGAAACGCTCCTGGACTCGACTTTCACCCTTCACTTGACTGAGTTAAGCACTGCACCACCGCTCGGCTGAAAATGATGCTGCGCCACTCAAGAATCGCAGCAGAATATCGCTGATATGCAGTGACGTGCAGTGTCTAGAGACGGCGCTCCCATCGGCTTTCTCAAGTGAAGGTGAAGCGTTGAGTGAAAGGACGTTCTAGAATACGGGGGTGCAGTATGTTTTCACCGAGAAACGGAGCTACGCTAGCGATTGGGTGTGTGTGCGCGTGCGCGTGTAAGCGTGCGTGTGGATATCGTTGTCGTGTTCATCTCTTGAATGCGAAACCTGCGCATTTCATTTTTTTTCTTTTGTGTGACTTTTTGATGCGGCGCTTTTTCGGCGGTGATCATATCAGCACGCATGCTGACGTGAGTTAGCCATAAAGACCGGGTGGGCAAACACTGACTCTATGCATTGCCTGGGCGTGCGCATGTCCTTAATCTCTCTTGTGTCGGTGTTTGCCCGCCAAAGTTTTTTCACGTGAATATGTATCAATCGCCGAGCAGCTAATCATAAGCTTTCTAAGCAACTTAACCTCCCTTCCTCCGCATTCTTCCCGGTCAGCCCTTCGCGCGCGAATGTGAATACATCATGACGAGGTACAAATGCGTGTGGATAGCGTGAAGGAACCGGTCTACCACATATTCTCATGTTTCGTTGGAGCTTCTTGAGTTTATTCTGTAACTGATGATTGCCTTCAGATATTCCCGAGTCTAGTGCGGAGGAAACTACGACCAGTGTTCCAAAAGCAAGGTCAACTAAAGGGGACGTTGAGAGCGCAACGGAAGAGGAAAATCAGAGTGAAACCCATACTTCGAAGACGACCAGCGAAAAAACGACAAGAGCTGTTGCCAAAAGCCGTCCACCCGAAACTCCCTTCGTGACGAAGAAAGAAACGACGGCTGGGTCAAGGACACGGGAAGGCTTTGTTACTCGTACCAAGGACGCTGCAGAGACTGCGAAGGGTGAGGTCTGCTTTTGAGTCCTTTCTCTGCGAGTGGAACTAACGCACATGTAGTGATCTAAACTGTACAGTATGTAAGTCGACGCTACAGAACTCATGTTTGACGTGGCAATATTGCACTTATCATTGATTTTTTTTGCAGGTTAGTAATGCTTTCTAATTTTATTGAGACAGTGGTTCAGAACGTAATAATTGTTGGAATATTACGTCACAAAACAACGTAATGATAATGAGGGAGGCCACAGGGGAAGGCTCCGCATATTTAGAGAACCAGGAGTTTGTTATTTTTATTTTTATTTTTTATTTTTATTTTTACAATACTGCAGGCCTAGGGCGGCCCAAGCAGGAGTGGTTTGTTTGTATATCAATGATGAAAACCAGATTTAAACAAAAAAGAATTACAAATTGAGAGCAAGAAGAAATAAGCAAGAAATAAGCAAAACACCAGAGAACAGGAGAGGACTAATCAAACGAAGCAAGGCAGCAATGATCATAACAGTAGCGTAGCACAGATTTTACACAACTAGATATGGGAAACCAATCACAGGATAAAGGCACCGTTTTTATTCTGCGAGCTGGTTAAACAACTGAAGAACATTATTTGATAAGAAGGTTTCAGATGGTAAGGCATTCCAATCACTTATAGTGCGCGGGAAAAAGGAATGTTTGAATATGTTTGTGCGTGCAAAAATCGAGTTAAATTTAAAAGGGTGAAAGTTCCTGGTGGGTCTATGGGGCAAAAGGTTTAGATAAGGAGCGGGGTTGAGTGCAAGTTTACGGTTCCAAAGCTGATAAAGAAATTTTAGTCTTGTTATTTTACGGCGGCTCTGTAAGGTCATGATGTTGTTTGTTTGCATTAAAGAGGTAGGCGAGTCATGTCGGCGGTAACGATTATACATGAACCGTACAGCCAGCCTCTGAATTTGTTCAAGTTTGTTAATGTCTTTTTTAGTGAACGGGTCCCAAACGATACACGCGTATTCAAGACGAGGCCTGATTAGCGTGTTATATGCAAGAAGTTTAACATGGGAGGGGGATTTTTTTTAGTTTGTGACGTAAGAGGCCGAGCTTACGCCGAGTTGATGCACAGATTTTGTCGATATGCATTGACCAGGTTAGATTATTTGTAAATGTTAAACCGAGATATTTAAAGCTATTGGTTTGAGAAATTTCGACTCCCTTTACAGAGTAATTGAACATAAGAGGACATTTTTTATTAGTTATGCGCATGTACACCGTTTTAGTTTGGTTAAGCTTCATTCCCCAAGTGTCGCACCAATTAGATATTAAATTCAGGCTGTCGTTGAGGGTAATTTGGTCATTAGTTGATTCAACAGCTCTGTACAGAAGACAGTCGTCCGCAAATAAACGAATAGCAACGCTTTCGTGCACACAAGAGGTTATGTCGTTTATATATACCAGAAATAATAAAGGCCCCAGGACACTTCCCTGAGGCACTCCGGAGTTAACTGATCCAAGATCTGAAACGTGACCACCGACATCAACAAATTGTTTTCTATGTTCAAGGTATGAGGCAATCCACTTTATTAGAAGATGCGGGACATTAAGTGTATTAAGTTTAAAGAGAAGACCTGAATGGGAAACCCTGTCGAATGCTTTGCTTAGATCTAGGAATACTGCGTCAACTTGGCCGGACTTATCGAGAACTGAAGAAAAGGTATGCACAATAGAAACGAGTTGAGTGGTAGTAGATAGGCCCTTACGGAAACCATGCTGGAAGGGTGTTAAAATATTGCGGGAATTTAAAAAGTCGACCAGATAGTTGGAAATAATATGCTCCATGAGTTTGCTGCAGGAATTGAGAAGCGAAATAGGGCGATAGTTAGTAACGATGGCTCGATCGCCAGTTTTAAAAACAGGAACTGTACGTGCAATACGCCACTTGGCGGGGAATGCCACTTATCGTGCTCCTAAATAAAAGTGCACGGGCTTCCAGCCTTCCGACTTCATCAAAATGCGACCGCCGTGGTCGGGGCTCAATAAACTGTGCCATCTAATACTGTAAACAAAGCATAACAGCCATGCGACTATATAAAAAAGATGCGATAATACACAACAGATATCTCCCGTATATTCACCAGCCGAGAGCTTATTTCATACTGACCTCACGTGAACAAACTGCCGGAATCACGAATCGTGCAGCAAAGACAGCAAAAGCCGGGAGAGAATGACGCGCTCGTTCTTCGTATTTCCAAAGGTGGTTCAGGGGCCCTTTGAGGTGTCTACAAACGTGTCAGATTTAAAGAGGAAAAACGTGCTTAAATCGTGAAAAACCATGTGAAGCACCTAACTTCAAACATGCTGTCATACAGAGCATATCATGAGATGGAACACGGTCACTCACCAAGCCTGATGAAATTATCTGACGTTTTGGGAGCGCATATGAGTGTATTGTTCACTGAACAGTCCAGCAGTGCAGCTCAGTGGACAAGGAACCCGCATGGCGTCCCGAAACGCCAGATAATTTCATCAGACTTTGTCAGTGACCGTGTTCTATCTAATCCGATGCCTGAACAGACGAACTTTCATCGAACCCCTCGACTAGAAGATATCCTGTGTCACGTGTTAGTACGTCTCTTGTATTTTTGACGTACGCGCATTCACGATGCCACTGGCCATGACGAGTTCACAATCCGTTCTCGTAACTGTCGTACAGCGCGTGAGCATCTTTACCGAATGTGGACTGCGCACTCATACGGCCGTGGAATTGTATTTAGTTGCCAAAGTAGTTAATGAATCATGAATGAACGTAGCAAACGACTCGTAACGGGAATACTGCGGCGAAACATTGATGCCCAGCGGCCGTCATAAAGTACAACTGTTCGATTTGGACTGGTTTAGTAAGCTCACCGCTCTACATGATATATGGCGTAATACCCGCGCGCATACATGTAATAGCGTAACTCGCGCCATGCAAACATTCAGACAATATCAAGACAACCTCAGAGCTTCGAGTAGCTTGGCAAAACAGAAATTAACCACCGCTAGGGTGCTTTTCAGTTTAGTTTGTTCTCTATGAAATACCTAATGAGTTTTCTGTGCATGTTTTTGTGGAAACAGTGTACTGTTCGAAGGGTGTCATTGTTGAGGCAATTGAAACTAAATGGCGCAAGCTTCGTGTATAATCAAAGATCGAGTACAGGCAGTGCTTTGGGTCATTCTTTTTGTCACGTTGTATCAGAACACCCAACACTGTTTACACAGAATATATGCATAGCTACTACATAAATACAATCGCATTATAAATGAACTAAGCATGGTTGACGATTTCAACTTTATGAGTGGCTGTGGTTGATGATATGTGGGGTTTAATGTCCCAACACCACCACATCATTATGAGAGACGCCGTAGTGGAGGGCTCTGAAAATTTCTACCACCTGGGGTTCTTTAACGTGCACCCAAATCTGAGCACATGGGCCCGCAGCATTTTCGCCTCGATCAAAAATGCAGCCGCCGCAGCCGGGATTCGATCCCGCGAACTGCAGGTCAGCAGCCGAGTACCTCAGCCACTAGACCACTGCGGTGGGGCAGTGGGTGTGGTTTTAGACTCGACCAGCACTGCCGAGGTATGTAAGAATGCATTTGCTGATGTTGTAAGGCCTCGCGCTTGGCCACGAGCGCGAGTAAAGGTTGGTCATTGTTGTAAACACGACCATGCCAGCCATGAGCGATGGCTGATGACCAGCATTTATTTTTTTTTTATATGTGGGGTTTAACGTCCCAAAACCACCATATGATTATGAGAGACGCCGTAGTGGAGGGCTCCGGAAATTTTGACCACCTGGGGTTCTTTAACGTGCACCCGATGACCAGCATAAAATTAGGCATAAGACATCGCTTTAGGATACCGGCCCTGGCTAATCGTGGCCTTGTTATATCGTGAAACTCGCTTAGATTGTAGAGCGCTCCGTCACCGTGGTCTAGTGGCTAAGGTATTGGATGCTGACGAGCAGGTCGCGGGATGTAATACCGGTTGCGGCGGCTACATTTTCGATGGATGCGAAAATGCTGGATGCTCGTGTGCTCAGCTTTGGGTGCACGTTAAAGAACTTCAGGTGGTAGAAATTTCCGAAGCCCTCCACTTCAACGTCTCTCATAATAATATGGTGGTTTCGGGACATTGAACCCCGCTTATCAATCAATTAGATTGTAGAGCATTTCTTTTCGCGCTTCTACTTTGATTTTGTCATTGTTTTTGCGATTTGATCATATCGTTCTTATTTACTTTCATTATTTTTATTTTTATCTACTATACAATAGATGAAGACAATAGGAGCATATGAAACCGGAAAATAGTCAACCAATCTTGGCAAACAATGAGAAAAGTTTATTTACCTCCTTCCTGAAAAAATGCAGGTCTTGTCTCCACCAGGAGCAGTTAATGATCAACTGATGGAGACAACACCGGCACAATGATGAAAAAGTATGCTCAGGCTGAATTTAATTGACTTCTCGTTTCTAATCTGGCTACGCGACAGGCATGCTCCTGTGCACAGCGGGTGACTTTGCCGTTGAAAAGGACATGTTTCCTACGGACGGGCTGTGCGAGCTGCTCTTCTACACGGATGTTCGGTTTCTTGGAGATGACTTCCGAGGCCGTTACAACGAGAAGAGCTGGAGAACGTTCAGGCGCTTGGCACCGGCCTCTCGAAAGACGGGCTTCGGCATGTCCGTCAGCTATCGGTGCGTTAAGCGGTAGAGTTGGGTTTGATGACTGTTCACACTGCATGATCGCTCTCTAGTTCGTATAGACACACCCATGAAGGGCGTAACTTTTCCTGTCGAAGACGATGCGAAAGCGGCGCATATTGAGAAACGGAGGAAGGCGGCTCGAGTGTTAAGGGCCTATAAGTTGTAACACAATAATAGGTTGTACAGTTGTACAAAATAGGTTGTACAAGATAGGTTGTACAGGAGCCGGTTTTTGCTCTGCGGGGCGAAACCTCGCGGCAGTTTCGGGCTTTGAAGTGCTGTGTCAGAAGCATGTGAGGCCTAGCTGTCAGACTGACCACATTAGAGCCCGAAAATGTCACGAGGTTTTGTCCCGCGGAGCCAGTGAGTGAGTATGAACTTTATTAAGGTCCTGAGAGGAAAGAAAGCGGTGCCGAAAGCCCCGCCATCAATCCGGCGGCTCCACCCAGGTCGGGACCGGTAGACAGAGTCTCTCGGCGACGGCCCGGGCCCTCTGGACAGCCTTGAGCTGGCCCGCGGAGCCAAAACTGGCTCCTGACGCGCTCTACCCAGACGCGGCTGCGGCTGTACACCCCATATGGCGTAACTGCCCCTGCCACGGACGAAGTGATAACCACACAGTGAAATGGAGAAGGGTGGCTTGAGCGTGTATAAATAAGGTCGTCTTACTAAAACCACTTGCCATTTACGGCGTGATGGTCTCAATCATCAACGAAGCGGTAATCACAAGGGAAACAAAGAGATGAGGAGAATGTAGGAGTTTTATTGACATATATAGGGTCTATTTTCTTCTGTACACTGTAAGCAAAAGTTAGCCGAGATGGGAGTTTCTCCAGCACATGAACCCACAAAACTCCCCTGCCCCAATTATTTACTCCCTGGTAGGGAGTGAACTCGGCACATGTCATCGTAAAACGCCCCCTACTTAATCACAGAGTTTATGAACGACATGACCTTGTTAAACTCCCCAGGGAGTTTCAGGTCACGTTGGGACAAACTCCCTATAGGAGCTTTAAAAACCCTCTTTGGGCGTGACGTGTTTGTGTGTGTGTGTGTGTGTGTGTGTGTGTGTGTGTGTGTGTGTGTGTGTGTGTGTGTGTGTGTGTCTGTGTCTGTGTGTGTGTGTGTGTGTGTGTGTGTGTGTGTGTGTGTGTGTGTGTGTGTGTGTGTGTGTGTGTGTGTACGGGCATATGTTTGCACGTCGGTGTGAAACACATGTGCTTTGTGTGGCTAACCGTGTAAGCATCTGTCAACAGCCAACGAAATTATCAGTGCAGCGAAGAATAGCAACGACCGGTTGGTATTTACTGGGAACATTTCAATATATTTCGCACCGTTAAACCACGTTGCACATCGGTCCGATTCCTCAACGAAACGTCGTGAATGCCGCGTTTCAAAGGGCCGAGTAACAAAAAACTTCGAAGAATAAATTAATGGTAGCAAAAGTAAGCTGTTACGATCGTCAGCGGCTGCTCCTGGAGTTTCACCATCAGAAACTTCGAAGTGGTCTGAAGTAGGCTTCGCTCGACTACGGCAGGCTGGCCGGCAACCGGTCTGAGAGTTGCGCCGGCGACGCGCTCGCCCCGTCTCCGCCGATAGTGGCTTCTCGGAGTGTCACCGGTATTTCACCGGCTGTAACATCTAAGTGGTAAGAAGGCCTCGCTATGCCGTCGGTATCAAGCCGGCATCGTATCGAACTCGCACTGCGCGCCGGCCACCGCGGCAAGCGCTACGAGCTAGCACCGACCACCGGCGATGCAAAGAATGTGTTTCACAAAAAATGAAGGCTGCTGGGATGTATAACAGTCTTCTGCGCCTTGCGACCGCAGCTGTCAATGACTAACTACAAGGCGAGCGCCGAACGAGGCGGAGTACGATCGTCAGCGATTGCACCGTAAAACTTCGAAGCGGTTCGAAGTAGGCTTCGCTCGACTACGGCAGGCTGGCCGGCAACCGGTCTGAGAGTTGCGCCGGCGACGCGCTCGCCCCGTCTCCGCCGATAGTGACTTCTCGGAGTGTCACCGGTATTTCACCGGCTGCAACATATAAGCGGTAGGAAGGCCTCGCTATGGCGTCGTTATCAAGCCGGCATCGTATCGAGCTCGCACTGCGCACCGGCCGCCGTGGCGAGCTCTGCGAGGTATACATGCAATGCATGCGAGCAAAGGGAACAGCGGCTGCGAACCGTCTCATTCGTTTAAGTCTATCGCTCCGTAGCTTAAACTGCGTGGATAGCGGGCACCTACCTCTGTGCATGGGAAAAACGAGACGTAAACTGCAAATCAGCAAGCATTTTGTGATCGCCAGCTGTCATTCATCGAATCGCCGTGCTACAGTATAACCGTGCCGTACTCGTGAGTGAGGCCTAGTCGTCGAACGCGGTAGCGGCGGTCTACCTCGGTTCATCGCTGGAGCTGCTAAATGTGCCTCGTTAATGTGCTCATTCAAGGCCGCGCGCACTTTGTGTATGATTCCGTGCATTTTACGGGTCCACAAACAGTACTGCTAATGCAAATTCAGCCCGTACGACAGAGCGTCAACTGATGAAACTTTTTCGCTATAGTAAAAAAATAATAAATATTAGGCAGGCTTAGGATAAAAGGCATGTGTGTTGAAGTGCTTACATCAGACCACCGCAAGTTCATACTTACGCCGTGCGTATTTATTGCCTAATTAACAGCAAAAAAAGGCTTTCACCAGGGCGACATGGGAGGTAAAAATGTGGTGCATATATATACCCGGTGACTATATGGTAGGTGTGTACTGCGTGTGGCAAGCTGTGGTGAGTGCGAGTGTTGTGGAACCTTGTGATAATGTTTGTGTACTGTAATCATTGTTGTACTCATTAAATGTTATGTAATTAAAGTTACGCTAGCGCATGGTACGGCTGCTGACGTAATTTTTTTCTTTGTCGATGCAAAAAATTTACTCCCATACTGACCTGAAAAAGTTCCCCAATGGATGTAAATAAAAACCCCCCTGGCACCATGCAAAAACCCCCTACGGATGGGGAGTAAATTTTTTACTCCCAACGGAGGGGTTTGTAAAACTCCCATCTGGGTGTGCGCTAGAGGACAAGGTCATTTACTCCCATCTCGGCTTATTTCTGTTTACAGTGTACTTGCATTTGCTGACTTTTATTTGCGTTGTGGTAAAACATAATTTTGATGTGTGTGTGTGTGTGTTTTACTACCGTAACAAGTTTCGGACGTGCACACTCTCAGAACCTTTTTTAAAGCACAAGAAGGTTCAATTTATTTTGACAAACAACACAATCTGTAGTATATTTGTCTTTTTTATGATTTACTCGTTCTTATCTTTTTGCTAAAAATGAAAGGCAACATGACAACACAGCACAGGAAAGAAGGAAAGACGTCAGGATCTTCGCAGTAAATTGTCAGAATGTGCGCTACCATGATATCTGTATATGTATGGCCAAACATGCGGGGCGCTGTCAGTCTCATGCGCATTGACACCCAGGATATCTTTGTCAGATTTAGCACTAGATGTTTCTTTGAGAAATGCTTCTCTTATTGGTTGTAACATCCCGGTATCGAGTCTGAAGCTTCCTAATCATTAAACCAGATTGATCTTAGTAGTTTGTTTTACTCTAGTCTCTGCATGCTACCACAGTCGGATGCACTGGGCAAAACGCAGTGTGGCTGTGAACAAAACCTTTCATACCTTTGTTGTTTTCTTTCTTTACTCTCTCATGTCACAACATATTAGATTAAATATGATGCAAAGTTCCTGCCTTCGCGATTTGGTCTGTATGCTGTCTTGCTTGTGCGACGGGGAATATCTGCGCGCCGTTTCAGTGAGGCCGATGATGTGAGGAAAGCTATGAGTTCAACCGGGAGAAAGAAGCTTCTGCAGCTGTACAAAGGAAAAATACGACACCATGGCATTCTGAGAGCAACTTGCGACTCCAAAACGCTTAAATCAGACTTGACTGATAAGCTAAGGCTAATAAATGTAAGTAGACTGCTTTGATATCTCCGCATATCTCTTAGCAGCAATTCTGAATAAAAACTATATGGTGGCATTTTATGACCATCTAACTCGGCATTATAGCGGTATGTATCGTTTTACACGTATGTTCTAGTTTTAGCTCTGTAATATAGTTCATAGTATTTAAAAAACCTGACTGGAAGTTTATTATAAATTTAAAATAGTAATCGATATCGTAGCGCTTGCGTAAAATGTCATGTTTTTATTATGAGCTGTAGTAGAGACACATATATAAGGAAACATAATGCACACTTTTCTTTTATATACCGTTAGTATATTATTTCGCGCTAAGATTACCGGCACTGGCCTGTCGATCGTTCAATTTTCGCAGGAATTATGAATAGTTTTCAAGGTTTCTTTTGCTTAACTTACTGCTACAGACTTGCTGAAAAAGCACATTTCGTGATTTCACAATTATTAATTCAGCTTCAGAGCTGCTCTACGCCAACTTGCTTTGTTGAGGCGCGTGTATATTTCTCATAAAATGCTGGATGTGTATTTACTATGTCATCCATGGATAAATACGGGCATGCTAATAAGGTCACTTTATTGAACTTAGGCGACAGTGTGTACAGCAAATAAGGTAAAAGGAGGGTTAATATTTTAGTGCGTTTACTATTTTCCTGCTTGACGGTTATTAATTGTTTGTGAAAGTAAAATAATGCACTTAATACAGCAGAATTTGCTTTGTTTTATCAGAAATCAAACTTGACAAGGTTGTATTTAATCGTTCCTGAAGCAGCAATGGAAATGGCGAAACCTCAATAACAACCAACCAATAATGAAGCCGGAAAGTACGGGAAATTTTATTTGGATTCGCAGGTCGTGGGTTCGAATCCCGGCTCCCGTGGCTGGATTTCCGATGGAGGCGGAAATGTTGTAGGCCCGTGTGCTCAGATTTGGGTGCACGTTAAAGAACCCCAGGCGGTCGAAATTTCCGGAGCCCTCCACTACGGCGTCTCTCATAATCATATTGTGGTTTTGGGACGTTAAACCCCACAAATCAATCAAATTTTATTTGCACTGCTTTAAGCGTATTGTAGTAATGAGTATGTAATACACATAATTACTCATTTCAAGTGCTTGTATCATTGATGCAGTACTCTCGAAACGGTACAATTAACGTTCCACCCCCTTGGCTTCACTGTCTGTTGTTCTTGATTAAGGTGGACGAAAATGGTCCGTGCAGCTAGAAATCGTAGCCTCGTCACACCAGCAGCATTGATGACAAGTAACGGACAATAATGCCAGGGAAAGCATAAGGGATGTTATTAGAAGTAACTCTAATGTAAATTCGAAGCAAAAAGTGGACAATGCTGTGTGGCGGTCATCTTCCCGTCCATTTTATGTGCATTTGAACGTGAGAGCGTCAGTCAGCGCCACGTGACTGCATGACTGACGCTTCCTCGTTTAAATGTACATACATACCCTTTAAGAAGGACGGGAGATGGCCGTAACTCAGTGGTAGAGCCCCGCACGCGTTATTCGAAGGTCGGAAGTTCGAATCCTGCCGGTAGCAAGTTATCTTTTCGTCCACTTTTCTTTCTTCACATTTACATTACAATTACTTCTAATAACATCCCTTATACTTGTGTCTAACAAAAAAAGCGAGCCTTTCAATTTATACTTTCCTTCATTCACAGCTTTGATAGCAACACGACCTTTACTTTGAAGCTGTTATAGCACAATTCATCGCAACGTGACGGCCGTGGAAAATGGCGCATGTGTTCTGCCATACCCGTTCTTATGTTATACGATGTAGACTGGCGTTACAACTACACTATAACCAGTTCCTTCACTTTTTGACACCAATATCTGCTTATGCCACTCACAATGTCCAAAACCTGAGCTGCACTTGGTGGCTAATGGTGTAGTGTGTACTACTTGTATAACCACGTGATGGCGCTGCATTCTGTCTGTTGGCATCGGGCAAACGGCAGCGAAAGCGGTGGCTGGTCAGTGCAAAGTATCGCGGCAAGTCAGCCCGCACTTTACAGCTTATACGTCCTGTATTGTATAGTGTGTAGCCACTGAAGGTTACAAAGAACGCCGCGTATACCTGCTGCGTGTCTGAGCTAAGCCCAATGCTACAGCACATCCTTCGTCCTACTCGAGTCAGCGTAACCATCATGACACATGGATTGTATACCTAAGATCGGCATTGGCATCTAGAATGCAGTAAACTGAAGCTGAAACACACTGACAGCCAAAATTAGGCTACAACAATTAAATGAATAAAATAAATAAATAAATAAATAAATAAATAAATAAATAAATAAACACATAAAAGGTATAGACTACTCAGCCTCGTTCCACTTACACGCTCGCCTTCACTACCTGCTCGGGATGGCTTCTAGTCAACTCTTCCTATTTGTAAAAGCCGCTGCCGAGGTTAAGTATTCTTTCCCCTATTAACAATGCTTCCGTAAAGTAAGAGAAATAGTTCGGACAGCTTGCACTAAGCCGCGCACACTTGGGCACAGCGAAGCACGGGCTCGTCGTACTCCCCATCGACTGACACGCCTACGGCTTCCTCGTCGAGAGTACACACTTTCTTAGGACGCCCCGTAGAGAGACAATCGGACGCAGCCAAGCCAAGTGGTGTGCTATCTGGCTGCGAGACAGCTTGGCAGTAAGCGCTCGGGGTTATACTGCTTCAGATAGCTTTTTTTTTCGTCTGTCATGAACCGGGCCCGCTTGTGGCGCTAGATCTCGCAAACCGAACCGCAATAAAAGTTGTTTTATAACCACTGGACTTGAGCTGTTACAGTGCCTCTAGCCAATCAGTTTTACATGTATTACAGAAGGGAGTATGGTATGATTATACTAATACTTTTTGGTGTTTCACGCCCCGAAACCACGATATCATGATGATAGAAGCCATAGTGGAGAGCTCTGGTGATTTCGACCACCTGGGGTTCTTTAACGTGTAACGTGCACCTCAATTTTAGTACATGGGCCTCTAGAATTTCATCTCCATCAAAATGCTGTTTCCGCGGCTGGGATTCAATACCGCGACCTTCGCTTCAGCTATCAAGTGGTATACGATGACTAGAACCATGCACTATACAGCGGGTTGGGCTTACTTCATACGTGCGTGTCACTATTCACAAAGAAGTAATCAACTAATCACTTTCTATTTGACGTTGTTCGAATAATAAATGCACTTTTCTATTGCTAGGCGATCATGCACGCTATAAGTGATATTAAAACAGACAGCGGTGCTTACAAAGAAAAATGCTCTTAACAAGCTCATGTCACTTCGCCTAAACGCTGAAAAAAGTTAAAAAAAAACAATTTTTTTTTTTCATCAGCAAGATTGCGTCAAGTGCCATGACGGGCTGTACTCTCTGGAAACATTTTAGTTGTCTCTCCACGTGTTGCTAGTGTACGCGACTCGTCTTTTCTTGCCACCGCTAAGTGCAGTTCATCACGATTAACGTGCTTAATTATGCATTTGCAGCTGCGTAATGGAATCTTCAATTCCAATGTCAATGCACGCCCAGGAAATCGACTTTATTTGCGCGAACTTCTAGCTTAAAATCTGTTCTCTCTCAGATAAGTAAGCGAGTTATTAATTTCACCTCTTGGCTAAGCATTTTAGAGAGTTCCGCAGAGCTCTGTTAAGTTGTCCATATCCATACAGACCTACGTGAAAGTCGTATAGGGCCAGAATTTTGAGGAGTGCAAGTATCCTTCGAACACAATTATATGTGCCAAAAATTATTTCATACATCATATATGAATTTTAAGCGACTGTTATTTGTTTCACGACTTTTCCTTTTTTTGCATGCACCTATTACTTGTTTAGAATGCTCTCTTAAACATTTTCCTACGCACATGTTTTTTTTTTACTGGAGAGCAATTTACTTCGGCAGGAATAGTTGCTGACATTTCACCTTCTCCAATTACCTCAGACTGTAACAACTCGTCAGACGAATATACAAAACGTACTCATGATACATCAAGAACGGACTGGTATATGAATGATTCGAGTATGGGCTGAGGGTGGCGGAGGTGGTAAATAAGGGAAGCCGACGTACGCAAGTTCTGTAACAAAGTACAGTCACGTGTTTCAGCTGGAATACATTATTCGCTACACTCTTAATCAGGCACGGCTTAAATTCTGGTCATGATAAGGGAACTAGAAGAATGTACAATTTCCTGGCTGTAACTAGCGCTTTAAGCGGGACGGGATTATAATAGTGTAAACAAGCAAGGAAAATTGATAACCACCGTAGCACGAAGTTACTAAAAAATCCTGATGGATTTCTCAAAGAAAGGTTCTTAGTTGTCGGAAAACTCATTCTGGTTTTTACGTGCTTCGAGTTGTTGATGAATCGGTTCTCGCGTTGCCGCCTGGCTAGCTTTATCGTTGGCTCAACTGAAAGAGCGACCGCACAGAAAAATCGTGGTTCACGGGTTTGATCCCCATACCAGGACGTCTTTTGGCAACTAAGGAACTTTCTCCAGGAGAAGTCCATATAGATTTTCCAGCGGCTTTTTGCTTCAAACGAGTGGTTACCAATCTTAACTTCTCAACCCTTAAGTCACCGTGCGGGATTTCGTAAAACTGATTTGAAAAAAGTTCTTCACTTTAACTCCATCAGAGTTAAGTATATGGAAGACTTCGTAAATACATAAACTTGTACGTATGATGTTGCTCGTCCAGAATGAATAAGCAGCCGTGGTAAATGCGATGCCGTTTTTATTCGCGAAACCAATGAGTTCGTCTCGATGTTATTTTTTCGCAATCAATATCACTTCTTGTCCGCAGGAACTCAAGGAGTTCCAGAACAACCTGCATGGTTCGCAGACAGGAAGCGTTAGCACACCCGAGTTGGTGTTGGGCATCCGATTTTCTGACTATCTGGACGAGGCGGAGGTGGCGCATCACCCGTCGGCAATAGAGGACCTGACAAGGAAAGACATATTTTGTCTGTAGACATTCGTTAACACTGACTGATTGATTTGTAAGGTTTAACGTCCCAAAACCACCATATGGTTATGAGAGACGCCGTAGTGGAGGGCTCCGGAAATTTCGACCACCTGGGGTTTTTTAACGTGCACCCAAATCTGAGCACACGGGCCTACAGCATTTTCACCACCATCAGAAATGCAGCCGCCGCAGCCGGGATTCGATCCCGTGACCTGCGGGTCAGCATACGAGTATCTTAGCCACTAGACCACCGTAGTGGGACAACACTACCAGTGTATATTTGCACACGGTGAATTAATTAATAAATAATTAAATCACGAACTTGTAATGCTACCAAATATTTATTAATTAAACATTTAAATAAACAGATTGTGAAATCAATCAAAAAAGTATTGCTGCGGCATTGCGTGGCTATGCTTCAAAACCTTGCCATAAAAAACTCTCTCTATATATATAGCCTGAGTGTCGGCCCAGCAGTATTGAGAATATTAGAAAACCTGTCAAGAAATATAAAACTAGGTTTTATGGTAATGATGTCGGATGTATCTCGATATTGCATATAAGTAAGCGGAAGTATTTGAAGTATTTGAAGCTTTTAAACACCTCCGGGAGAACGTGTGAAACACGTAATAAAATAGTGGCTGTATTCATTATTGCGGAATGTGCAGTAGTACTTTGATTTCATGGAAGTGGTATTTAATAAACGTTCTGATCAGAGAGGTAATACTACAGCACTGTAGTTCATTGTTTACTGGTAAGTTCCTTAAAAATTAGCTGGATAACCTCTCCATCCTTTCTCCTTCCTTCATACTCCTCTTTCAGAATTTATAGAGGAAACAATATAAAAAAAGCTGTCCAAAGGAAGGAAACAACACGAAAAATTAGAAACCAGACAAAGAAGGAGACATGCAGAGTGCTGACTTACAACATAAATTTTATTCTTCAAACTACGCATATATACCTATGCAGTAATTGAAAGAAGAAGAAACAACAGTGATAGTCAAAGATAGATATAAAATGAACATCTTAAAGCCGTTCTCAAAGTGCGGGCAAATAACTTCTGTTCGTGTCCTTCTTTGTCTGGCTTCTCGTTTTTCGTGCTGTTTCCTTCCAATATGTCATATATACCAACACGCTCAAGCAACAACTTTAGCTGTTTAAAGAAATGATTATACAGTAACTCTGTTGGGCAAATCTAATTTCCGCAATTTCAATAGAACGCAGTCTTCACAGAGGACAATATTATGACGTTTCAATAAAAAAAAAGCTATTTATGCTGTTTTGACTGAGTAAACACAGTTTGTACCACTTCTTGTTTTTATGATAGTCGTCAAATGACGCACAAATTTGCAGTTCCTCTTTTTCTGCGCACGTTCGTGCTTGTGGCTGTGCAAGATCTACACGCCGGCTGAATTTTCTACCTTTCAATAAAGAGTTTTTTTGGTCTCTCTCTTTAATACAGTTCTAATGACTCACTCCTCTTTTGTGTGTTGTTGAAATCTTAACTGCTTATGTGTAGTACGATAAGTTGAACCTTGCTTCTCCAAGTGAAATAATGAATGTTATTGTTTGCTTTGCAGACATCTTCCCATCAGCATTTTAGTTGTCCAAACACACATTGATCGTCGGGTGGGAAGCGTTCCCGTGATTGGCACTTTGTTGGGCAAGTTAGAAGGTACACGTGGCAAGTCCATGAACGTGCCAACGTTGGTGAGTACGCTGTTATCACGAAAGGTGTCGACGTTCAGCTTTTGCGGATGAGTGAAAACGTAGAGTATATGTAAAGTATGCCCAGCAGTACGCTGCATCAATATGTAATTGCAGCCGAGATCCTCAGTTCTGACAGCATCTTGTGATGCAGTTCTCGCTGGAAGCTTGTTGACAACACTGCATTGTGGTGAAGATGCTTGGTAGCGGCAGATTTAGGCAAAAGTAGCTTCATTCAGAGATGCTTTACGAGGTTGAAGTCACTTTTGCATTTTATTTGTTCAATCGTATACAAATACAAAGCTTCGTGGCACCATGTGATGATGTTTACCATATATTTGGAATAAGATAGGTATAGTAAAGGTGATTCCAATGTGTTTTTTAGATGCGAAACGCGCAAGAATTTGTCATTACAAAATTTTTCGAAATTCGTTCTTGCAATGTTCTCGTTTGATCATATATTTAAGAAAACATGTGCATTGATATGTAGCCCATATTTTGATTGAAAGCACAGGCGATGGGAGCGGGGTTGATATTGTTGCAACAGAGCTTGGGCGCCAGTATTTCGTTTTTTTCCCCTTTACTGCTGCGTTCACATTTCCACGAGCTGATTAGAGACGATGTTCATGATGGGTTGCCATAGCTCGGAAACGTCTGGACGAAGGACAAAATGAACGCGACTCATATATGAAATAATGTTACAAATGGGTATTTGTTATTGGGGCACATCCTTATAAACGACACCATGCGTCGGCACTATAATCTTCGGGCATTGGGATATCGTATTACCTCTGAGTGTGTAGATGTACATTTCACAAAGTGGTTCGGTTTAAGAACAACTTTGAGAATTTAGCGGCTTCAAAAGAAGCTTTTGTGACTCCCTTCAGTACTGTCCCTCACGACTAACGGTTATAATTTATGTTTGAGAAATAATTACCGTCATTACTGCAGTAAATACAAGAAATAATATTCATAATGAGCATTTATGCACTAACGCAAGTGTGTCTGATGCTTTCTTAGACCAATGCGATCTCTAGTCTCAAGGCTGCCAATATTACGGGCGACGTGAGAGTGCTGCTGTCGTTCACTATGATCGTTGGACACTTCCATCTGAACCATAGCTTTAGCCTACCCGCACGACCCTCAACCAACTGGGAAGCGATGTCGTGGACCATGGATGGTTTTCAAAAGGTACACAGCTTAATGTCAGTGAAATTTGCTGTACAAGGGCTGTAAAAGTGCTGTATAAATGATTTATAAGGGCAATACTGCATGCATTACCATAGAAGAACTGTATTTAACTGAGAAAATTGACTGAAAAGTTGTCTAAATACTGCATAAGGGCTGCATAGAAAAGCTATATGTACTGTATAAATGCTGTATGAGGGCTGTACTGCATAAGTAACGTAAATAAGCATGGATGCTTTTCAAAGCTTGGTGCTGCTTGAAACACAGCTTGGGGCTTGTAGGCGATAGTACAAAGGCTGTAGAAGTTTAGTATATGCATTTTAATGTGGCATTACTGCATAAGTTACTGTGAAAAGGACTGTATTTATACTAATGGGTCGTGTAAATACTTTATAAGGGCTGCCTAAGTACTTTATAAATACTGTGTGCGACGTTAAAATTCTTATGTTAGGGTGTTACTGCGTAAATTATTGCAGAAAGGCTGCATGCAAATGTGCATGGATAGTTTTAAAAAGGTACACAGCCTGGGGCTTGGAGAAGTTACTTTATAAGGGATGTATGAGTATACTGTATAAGGTCTACATAAGTGATCTGTAAAGACGTTGCTACATTAGTTACTCTAGAAAGGCTGCATATAACTGAGCATGTCTACTAAAGAGCTTTCATGTAGAGCCAGCCACATTAATTGACATATGCTGGTTATGGTTCCTGTAGTGTTTAATGCCATGATTAGCTGCAGTCCACACCCTGATTTTTGCTCCTGTTGCATGAATTTTTAATCAACAGCTTCCGTTGTAAACTTGCTTCGCCATCTAAAGGTTTCTAAGCGACTCTCGTATTATGCAATATGGCAGTTTTCCAAGGTTGGCGCTCACTAATGAAAACAAGTTTTTTCGTTATGAAAACGCAAAAGACACTGTTTACCACACCGCAGAGATCATTTTTCCTTAAAGCTGAAAGTTTTATCGAGGCCATGTTTTTAAAACCGGCAGACATGCAAGAACAACGCTACTTTTGATGTTGTCGGAGACGGAATTCTACGATACGAGGGAATAAAGGGCACGGAAGTCTTCTGTTTTGAAGACATCTCCACAATCACCCAAAAGGTGAGTATGCTGCAACAGGTGGGTGGTGGTCGATTCTTAACGCTCCATCCGCTGCGTGTCTCGAGTAATGTAAGACACACTGTTATTTTATTCTATTTACTCAGTTGTTGACCATGTATATTATCGTAAATGAAGGCAGCACACACACACACACACACACACACACACACACACACACACACACACACACACACACACACACACACACACACACACACACACACACACACACACACACACACACACACACACACACACACACACACACATATATATATATATATATATATATATATATATATATATATATATATATATATATATATATATATATATATATATATATATATATATATATATATATATATATATATATTGCCACGTTCCATTTCCCAAGTTTTCATTATCGTCCCAAAACACCACACGATTCTCAGCGCAAACCGCCCCTGCCGTTTTCGAGAAGGTTTCGGACTGTAGTAGATCATTTCGATAAGATCACGCCCACTGTGCGAACGGTACAGATTGTTCTGGAACCTACGCCACCGCCAGCGATAAGGCTAGAACATTCGACGGCAAGAGTATAAATGCCGACGCGCTTCGCCGCTTGTCAGTTGTTGAACGAAGGCCGATGCTCCGTTCGCCGCTATCAGTCCGAGACTGCTATCTGTGCGAGACTGCTGCTGTAATCGGACTTTCCGTTTACTGGGCACAGGTTCGCCCAAATAAACAGTTAAATCCCAACACGAAGTCTCCTGTCTTCGGCCACGTCACGACCCCGTGACATCTGGTGGAGGTGCTGCTTCGTTCATGTACCGGACGCCCCCGTCAAGCCGTGAACCCAGCCCACGTCGCGGAGAAGACACCGACGCCAACCAAGAGCAGCGAACAAGCCGCCGACAGTAAGGTCTCCCACCGGAGTACGGGCTTCTACAAGACAAGCCGCGGAAAGCCAAGGCCATGACCTCTACTGCAGCGACTATGACAACCGGAGCGTCCCAGCCCGCGATCGTCATTCATCAACCCAGGGAACCACCAACGTTTCATGGGTCATCGTTTGAAGACCCGGAAACCTGGCTAGAAACATACGACCGTGTGGCCGCCCTCAACCACTGGGACAACGAAGAAAAGCTCCGTCGTGTGTACTTCTACCTGGAAGACACCGCAAGGACCTGGCTAGAGAATCGGGAGTCCACTCTCCGAACGTGGGATGTCTTCTGCGGCGCATTTCTGCAAACGTTCGCGAGCGTCGCTCGCAAAGAGAGGGCCGCTGCTCTACTAGAGACCCGGGTTCAGCTACCAAATGAAAAGGTTGGAATTTTTACAGAGGAGATGACCCGCCTATTTCGTCACGCTGACCCAGACATGCCTGAGGAGAAGAAAGTTCGTTTCCTCATGCGAGGGGTCAAACAGGAGCTGTTCGCGGGACTAGTGAGGAATCCACCGAACACTGTCCAAGAATTTGTATCCGAGGCGACCACCATCGAAAAAACCCTGGACATGCGCACCAGACAGTACAATCGTCGCCTGACTCCAGAATGCGCTGCTGCTCAAGCCAGTGACTCCGACAACCTGCGTGAAACGATCCGAGCGATCGTGCGGGAAGAGCTGCGCAAACTGTTGCCTTCGGCGCAACCTCAAGTGGATTCGATCGCCGACATTGTGCGAGAAGAAGTTCGGCAATCGCTTCGAATTCCCCAAACACCGCTGCCCGAGCCAGAAACTATGAGCTACGCCGCTACAGTGCGCCACAACGCTCCTCCCCGTCCACGCCGAAACGCCGCCCCGTCGCACTTCCGTCGCCAGGCACCACCGCCGCCACCACCCCCACCGACGACCTACCGTTCGCCAGCGGGCCAGCGCAGTGCACCGAGGAAAACCGACGTTTGGCGCACTCCTGATCACCGCCCACTGTGGTACCACTGCGGCGAGGCCGGGCACACTTACCGCCGTTGCCAGTACCGACAGATGGGACTGCGTGGCTTCGCCGTCGATGCACCACGTCCGCAGCCAGGCGAACGGCCACGTGACATCGCCGACTACCTGACAGCAACTCAATGGACACCACGAAGTCCTTCCCGTTTGCCGTCGCCCAGCCGCCGCATGTCACCGCACCCCCGGCAGTACTCCGGCACAACGCGGGGCCGGTCTTCTAGCCCGTATCCGGGAAACTAAGGGCAGCAACCGGTGGAGGTGCGGTTGCTGTGCGACGAACTACCGAAGATCCTCCGACGACGACGACGCCGCGACGGAGCTTTCCGAACACAACGCCAACCAGGCAAAGCCCTGACTGCGAAAGCTCACTTACCGAAGGTGGCCTGACGACGCAACATGGAAGCAGCGGAACAAGCCGACGCAGCCGTGACCCGACGCCACGCCCTAACTGTAATGCGAGACGGTGAACTAGCGACCTCGACGTTCTTATCGACGGCCACAGTGTGACCGCTCTCGTCGATACTGGAGCTGACTATTCTGTCATCAGTGGGTCGTTCGCCGCGAAGTTAAAGAAAGTTAGGACAGCTTGGAAAGGCCCTGAGATCCGCACAGCTGGAGGTCATCTCGTAACGCCTGCAGGAATCTGCACAGAGAGAGTCACCATTAACGGCCGTATTTATCCTACAGACTTCGTAGTCCTACAGCGTTGCTCGAGAGATGTCATCCTTGGCATGGACTCCTTATGCCTCCATGGTGCTGTCATCAACCTAAAAACAAAGTCGATAACGTTATCCACAGAAGAAGCACTACCGCCGCGCACGCCGTCAGGACACCATGCCTTGAATGTGCTGGAAGAACAAGTCACTATTCCGCCTCGCTCAAGCATCATTATTTCAGTCGGCGCTCCTAAATCACCTGACTTGGAAGGCGTCGTTGAAGGCAGTCAGCATCTGTTGGTTACCCGAAATATTTGCGTCGCAAGAGGAATGGCATAGCTGCGGGGAGGCAAAACAACGGTTATGCTCACGAATTTCAGCAATGAGTACAAACATGTGAACAAAGGAACAATGGTCGCATACATCGAAGAAATTGTCGAAGCCACCAGTGCTTTCGCCCTCGCCGATTCTGCGGAACTTGCTCAGAGGAACCAAGCCCCTCCCATAGCTTTCGACGTCAATCCCAGACTTCCGAACGATAAGCAAGAACAGCTCAAGGCCCTGCTCCTGCAATACGAAGATTGCTTTTCGTCGTCATCGAAAATTCGGCAGACCCCAATCACGAAACATCGCATCATAACCGAAGAAAATGCCAGACCACTCCGTCAGAGTCCGTACAGGGTTTCGACGCGACAACGTGAGGCCATGAAGAGACAAGTTGATGAAATGCTTCGGGATGACATTATCCAGCCGTCCAAGAGCCCATGGGCATCCCCCGTGGTGTTAGTGAAGAAAAAGGACGGGACCCTACGTTTCTGCGTCGATTATCGCCGCCTGAACAAAATCACAAGAAAGGACGTGTATCCTCTCCCACGAATAGACGACGCACTTGATCGGCTCCATAACGCCAAGTACTTTTCGTCAATGGACCTCAAGACTGGCTATTGGCAAATCGAAGTCGACCAAAGAGACCGAGAGAAGACCGCGTTTATAACACCGGACGGCCTCTTCGAGTTTAAGGTGATGCCCTTCGGCCTTTGCTCAGCGCCTGCAACTTTTCAACGCGTTATGGATACAGTACTGGCAGGATTGAAGTGGCAGACTTGCCTTGTGTACTCGGACGACGTCGTCGTGTTTTCCTCGAGTTTCGACGAGCATCTTCGGCGCCTTGAAGCTGTACTTCAAGCCATCAAGACGTCCGGACTCACACTGAAGCCAGAAAAGTGCAGATTTGCGTATGAGGAGCTCTTGTTTCTGGGGCACGTTATCAGCAAGTCTGGAGTTCGTCCCGATCCACGGAAAACAGCCGCCATCGCCGACTTCCCGCCACCCACTGACAAGAAGGCCGTGCGCCGATTTCTGGGCCTGTGCGCCTATTATAGGCGGTTCGTGAGAAACTTCGCCCGCATCGCCGATCCTCTCACTAACCTTACCAAGGCCGACGTGGAGTTTAAGTGGGAAACGCCGCAGGAACACGCTTTCCAGGAGCTTAAACATCGCCTCCAGACGCCTCCGTTACTTGCCCATTTCGACGAATTCGCCGAGACAGAAATACATACTGACGCAAGCAGCGTAGGTCTTGGCGCCGTTCTTGTGCAGAGGGCTGACGGACTTGAAAGGGTTATTAGTTACGCCAGCCGATCGCTATCCAAAGCAGAAGCAAATTATTCCACAACAGAAAAGGAGTGCCTCGCCATCATCTGGGCTACGTCGAAATTTCGCCCCTACCTCTACGGCAGGCCCTTCAAAGTTGTGAGCGACCACCACGCCTTGTGTTGGCTAGCCACCTTGAAGGACCCTTCAGGTCGCCTCGCACGATGGAGCCTGAGACTTCAAGAATATGACATTACTGTCATTTACAAGTCCGGCAAAAACACTCCGACGCCGACTGTCTCTCTCGTGCGCCTGTCGACCAACCGCTACCAGACGACCCGGATGACGACTACTTCTTGGGAACGATAACTACAGACGACTTCGCTGAACGACAGCGGGCCAACCCGGAACTTAAGGCCCTAATAGAATACCTCGAAGGCAGGACCGCCGAAGTCCCCAAGGTATTCAAGCGCGCACTTGCGTCGTTCTTCCTACGAAACGGTCTTCTACAAAAGAAAAACTTTTCACCGCTTCGAGCCCAGTACCTCCTTGTGGTGCCTTCAGCTCTGCGACCAGAACTCCTGCAGGCCCTGCACGACGATTCGACGGCAGGGCACCTCGGTGTTTCTCGCACGCTCGCGAGGATACAAGAAAGGTACTACTGGCCACGTCTTACCACCGACGTCACTCGTTATGTGAGGACATGCCGGGACTGTCAGCGACGCAAGACACCGCCGACAAGGCCAGCGGGACTTCTGCAGCCAATTCATCCACCTTGCCGACCTTTCCAGCAGATTGGTATGGACCTACTAGGGCCGTTCCCGACGTCGGCTTTCGGAAACAAGGGGATCGTGGTAGCTACCGACTACCTCACCCGCTACGCCGAGACAAAAGCCCTGCCAAAAGGCAGTGCATCCGAGGTAGCTAAGTTCTTCGTCGAAAATATCGTCCTAGGTCACGGCGCCCCGGAGGTCCTTATCACCGACAGAGGAACGGCATTCACTACCGACTTAACTCAAGCGATCTTGGCATACAGCCAAACAAACCACCGCCGGACGACAGCGTACCACCCACAGACCAACGGCCTCACCGAGCGGCTTAACAAGACGATCGCCGACATGCTGTCAATGTACGTCGATGTCGAACACAAGACGTGGGACGCCATTCTTCCGTATGTGACCTTCGCATACAACACGGCGGTGCAGGAGACGACGCAGATATCTCCATACAAATTGGTCTACGGAAGGAGCCCGGCAACGACGCTCGATGCCATGTTACCCAACGTCACTGACGAAGAAAGCCTCGATGTGAGCGAGTACCTTGAACGTGCCAAAGAAGCCCGACAACTTGCGCGTCTTCGTATCAAGAATCAACAGACGACAGACAGCCACCGTTACAACCTTCGACGACGCTTCGTGGAATACCAGCCCGGTGAACGTGTTTGGGTGTGGACGCCGATACGCCGACGTGGACTAAGTGAAAAGCTTCTGCGACGCTACTTCGGACCGTACAGGGTGGTTCGACGTCTCGGCCCACTTGATTACGAGGTTGTCCCCGACGGCATCACGAACTCTCAACGACGTCGATCGCGACCTGAAGTCGTGCATGTCGCGCGCCTCAAGCCGTTTCATGCGCGTTAACAAACTGAAACCGTGCTTTTTTGTATTATTGTTTCATCGTAATTTATTCATTGTACTTTCTTGCATTATTATTGTACCTTCATCTTTAGTTAAAGCATCGGGACGATGCCTTTTTTCAGAGGGGGGCAATGCCACGTTCCATTTCCCAAGTTTTCATTATCGTCCCAAAACACCACACGATTCTCAGCGCAAACCGCCCCTGCAGTTTTCGAGAAGGTTTCGGACTGTAGTAGATCATTTCGATAAGATCACGCCCACTGTGCGAACGGTACAGATTGTTCTGGAACCTACGCCACCGCCAGCGATAAGGCTAGAACATTCGACGGCAAGAGTATAAATGCCGACGCGCTTCACCGCTTGTCAGTTGTTGAACGAAGGCCGACGCTCCGTTCGCCGCTATCTGTCCGAGACTGCTATCTGTGCGAGACTGCTGCTGTAATCGGACTTTCCGTATACCGGGCACAGGTTCGCCCAAATAAACAGTTAAATCCCAACACGGTCTCCTGTCTTCGGCCACGTCACGACCCCGTGACAATATATATATATATATATATATATATATATATATATATATATATATATATATATATATATATATATATATATATATATATATATATATATATATATATATATATATATATATATATATATATATATATATATATACTACTCCCACCTTTGGCCCACCCCATTCGACCCTCTATAGTGCAAACATATGCAGGACCCCTCAAGAAACTAACTCATCACGGGTGTCCCCCACAAGTAAAATAATGTTAGCGCCGCCACTGAGTTTGAACATCGAGGGGCCGCGGTTTGAACATGAAGCTGTACAAACTATTCCAAATTGCTACACCGTGCGAAAATGTTTCGAAGTAAATGGCCATGAAAAATCGTTTCGGATTCTGCAGCGACTTGACAAAAACGTTCTTGGTGCATCAGTATACGTCAGTGGCTTACGCTGACATTAACTGCTGATCGACAAATATTATGCTGCGACAGAAATAATGAAAGTTCTCGTGTGTTTTTGCAGTATATAGAAGACTTATGACTAAAAACGTGTCAAAGACGTCACTATTATAATTGATTATCGCTACAACTAGACGTTGGAACATTCTCGGACAGTACTCCTGACATGTACTACATTTGTATCTTCGATGCTTTATGAAATACACAGCGCAGGTAACTAATTATTGGGACACATGGAGGAAACACACACAGCACTACCTTGCAACAATTTGTTAGATCATTTCTTCCTCACATACATACAGGGAACAAGCCACTTAGATGCCCGTGTCAATAGTAGACGCTTCCCGGCATCTTGGAAATTAAAAGCGAATGCATTCCACCTATTCATTCAATGACATGATTAACGACGAATTGATACACTCATCACACAACCTCTGAATCTTCATGCTTCTGTTATTTCCACACATGTTTGTCCCCACGCTTGCTTACTACGCCAGTTTCTTGAAAGATTGGTTTACCCGTGCAGCCCTCGCAATGTAGAGCGGGAAGGCCTCCCTATATAGCCTTTCGTGACGTCGCTTAGCATGCTCCCCGAATCTCTCAATGATACATCGGTCAGCTGTGCCCATATAATGCTTCTCACAACTTAGCGGTATAGCCCACACTATACTAACTGAGCAATTTTGAAACTGAACTCGGTGTTTCATTATACAAGAATTTGCCTCATCCCCATCTCTGTTAGGTTAGGTTAGCCAACGCAAGCCCCGCCGCGGTGGTCTAGTGGCTAAGGTACTCGGCTGCTGACCCGCAGGGCGCGGGTTCGAATCCCGGCTGCGGCGGCTGCATTTCCGATGGAGGCGGAAATGTTGTAGGCCCGTGTGCTCAGATTTGGGTGCACGTTAAAGAACCCCAGGTGGTCTAAATTTCCGGAGCCCTCCACTACGGCGTCTCTCATAATCATATAGTGGTTTTGGGACGTTAAACCCCACATATCATTATCATTAGCCAACGCAAGGAGTCTAACTTCAGCCGAGCATGATTAGCGTCGGGATGCTTAAGCAAGGCCATTGCATCCTGATTTATTTTGTACTCGGTATGTTCGTGTAATCATTTTGCAGGAACGAGTTTAATGTCCGACAGATACTGTTTTTATGTTCTTCCTGCATCTTTTTGATGGTTGTCATCGTAAGAACACTGACGTCGTAATCGATAAACGTTGGTTTTTCGTAACGTTCACACTGTCCCACCTTAAACTAGAAACACTCAATCAAAGTAAGTGATCGTTAACATGTTTATAGTGTGTTAGAATAACTTATTGCAAATAAGTTAAGCGCTATGAAGCACCTTTGCGTTGGCTGGACTCTACACCTCTCTGCGTTTCTGCAGGTGAAGCAAGTGAACCTCGACTACAAGGTAATGCGAAGCTGGGCAGTATTCGACACGGAGTTCGAAGACTATAAGAATGTTTGTGGCAAAGGAACTTTTCACAGAATCTCCAAACTGAAAGAATATCTTCAGACACTTTTTTAGTACATTGTCAACCTCCGAAAGGGACGATGGTGTAAATACGTTCAAAATGGGAAGTCTACATATCGGAGAAAGGAGAGCGCATGCTGGTATGATTTCCAAGTGTGATTTATTTTTTACGTGCGGATTCCTTCAATGTTTACTCGCGTTTATGTGTCAGCCAAAATAGCTACAGTTACAAAGGGCCTTTTGGACTCTGGCTCAAGTGAGAATATTTTACTAAACGGCTCTCGCTATTAAACACACGCAAATCTTAAGACATGCTAGTACATTATTCAGAACTAGACAATAAAGCCAAGGAATGTATAGGCGATGGGGCTTGTAGTGATTGTAATGTAAACGTGAAGAAACAAAGTGGACGAAAACAAAAAAGAATACTTGCCACCAGCAGGGACCGAACGTGCGACTTTCGGATAACGCGTCCGATGCTCTACCAGTTGAGATATGGTGATGGTCCCCCTACTGTCTACCTATTTTAGTACTGTTACGTGCATCTTCAGTGAGACAATAAATACGGCTGTCAGTGACCCAATTAAGTTAGATTTGATAATTAACTTTTCAGGTACTGCAGCAAGTGGGCATATTTGTATTTAAAAGTTGCCCCACCGCGGTGGTCTAGTGGCTAAGGTACTCGGCTGCTGACCCGCAGGTTGCGGGATTGAATCCCGGCGGCGGTGGCTGCATTTTCGATGGAGGCGAAAATGCTGTAGGGCCGTGTGCTCAGATTTGGGTGCACGTTAAAGAACCCCAGGTGGTCGAAATTTCCGGAGCACTCTACTACGGCGTCTCTCATAATCATATGGTGGTTTTGGGACGTTAAACCCCATTGTTACAAGCTGCCACTCTAGCGTCGCCAGCGCGAAGTCGGCGACGGGAATGACAGCAGGTTGGTTCGTTCCGTACGCAAGCAGAGACAGTGAAGAGATCAGAGACGTGGGAAAACAAAACAAACTTTACTCTAGTGATATTGCAGCAACACGGGATCTAATACAACACTTCAATACAACTAACAAAATATATCGACACTTGATACAATTAAAGAAATATATAACAGAAACAATAAATCAGCTTACGAGAGAGAACTATTACAAGCTACACAAACTAACAACAATAGAACTACGGATGAGAAAGTTCGAAGATATAAACAGGTGAAGGCATACGTGTGATGACCGGCAGCGTTGTGTCCCCGACGATCGGATGCGAGAAGTCGAAGAGAGTTCTGGCACGACTGCGATGTCGGCGGTGTTGCAACGCTGGTGGCTCCGGGAGGCTAGTGCTTGCAGGTGACTTCGAGCAGGTTGAGCTAACTCGAGGCGAATTCCCGATGTCTACGTTGCAGACGTTAATATCGCGTCACAACTAGACGAACGGCTAAGTTTAGGTGGCCAGCCGATACAGAGCCACACTAAAAACTTCTAGAAGAGATGCTTGTTGATCTGTTTCTACACCATCTTGGTCAGCGACTAGTCTGCCTAGCAGGGCAAAATCCTGCGCTTAAATCCCCCTCGTGTCTCCTCGCTCTCTTCCTTGGGGACAAGAGACCTCTACCTGGGTCCAATCATGCGCGTTTAATTGATGGGAAACTCCGCCCCAAAATATTTTGACCCCACCCCTTTTTAATTGGGAGAGGGTCCTCAACTAGCGAGAGTGACAACCTGTCGGGTTGTTGTCATACGGCTTGGCCACCAGAGCGTTTCCCACGCTTTTCGCCGTGGGAACGGTCAACCATTTAGCTCTCAGCCGGCGTGTCTCGTAGTCTAATCCTTTTTCGGGGTATACCGCGGCCTTCTACGACCTTGCAGACGCCGCCACAGTTACAAAAGGATTAACCGTCGGCGGCGACGTTCTAAGAAGAGCACCCCATTTTGCACTTCTCGGCTCCCTTTCAGGCGCCGCCGTTTCTCACGGTCAGTCGGGGAGTACGGCGCCCGTTAATTGCCGTGACGCGGTGTCGCCAAAAATGGCCGTCCGTGACACCCATATATTAATCAATATCTGAATGGCTTCCAGTAGGTTAGTTAGGCTGGCTGCTGAATGATTGATGCATATTCTCTTGAAAGTGCACAAGAAAATTTTATGCGTGAAGCCTGGTGTCCCTGTCGGCCAGATGTAAGCGTCGTTTGAGAAAGCAAAGTTTCTTCAGCGTTCTACAAGTGATATATTTTACGTGGTCAGTCCAAGTTTGATTCAAATTGATAAGGACGCCGAGGTATCTAACCATTGTAACGGTGTCTACTATTATTCCATTTAGTATTTTTCTACTATTGGACAGTCTCTATGAAGGTACCTGCATGGCATCTTGTCTCTCTTGGCCGGCAAGACTGAAACTCGCCTTCGAAACACAAATGACTTCAAAGCAAGACGAATAGTTTAGATGTGGACACAGATGAGGTACTTGTTTTTCTTATTTTCGATTCCCTTTTTGTAAGCGTTTCCATTGACCTTTTTGTACAGAAACTTCCATGCATTTTCAGAAATAATCACACTAAAAAGACACAGCCCGTTCACACACGCAAACATTCCCACATACGAGCACCAAACACGGACAGCACTTACTTCAACCAAATGAACTTTCCACTAGCCCAAAAACAGGTTCTCTCACAATACACTTCCAATAAATTCTTGTACAATGGTGAATTCCACAGATAATTATTACGTACCACTATTGGAACATCATTTTCAGTAATGACTGCAAATATAACAACAGAAGCAATTGACACAAGACATCGGCATAATTTCTGCTATGAGCCGATGTATTTCTGGGATGCATCCATGACAGCTTCTGCGCTGCAAAAAAGAATGTTCAACCTTTCCTAGGTTGCATAATGTCATCGGGATCGCCACTAGGTTCCCTGTGGCGGAAGAAAAAGACGGTTGCCTCCCTTTTTTGGATGCACTTGTAAAGCGGGCCCCCACAAGTCCCATGCCCAGCCGTGGTGGTCTAGTAGCTAAGGTACTCGAATGCTGACCCGCAGGTCACGGCATCAAATCTCGGCTGCGGCGGCTGCATTTTCGATGGAGGTGAAAATGTTGTAGGCCCATGTGTTCAGATTTGGGGGTACGATAAAGAACGCCACGTGGCCGAAATTTCTGGAACCCTTCTCTACGGATTTCTCATAATTATATGGTGGTTTTGGGACGTTTGACCCCACACAATCAATCAATCAATCAATCAATCAATCAATCAATCAATCAATCAATCAATCAATCAATCAATCAGTTAAACAATCAATCACATGCCCCGTCAATGGCGCGTACCGAAAGCGAAACCACCCTTGTAGATACTTTCACTTAAGTCAGTTAATCCGGTAGCTCACAAGCTTTCAGTGGTTCGTTCTTAGGTTCAAAGAGCCTTTCGCCCCTGTGCCTATGCAAGCAGCCTGCAGGAGGAGCTCCAGATCATTGAAAGTGAGCTAATCAAGAATGAGCAGCTAAAATATTTTATGAAAAAAAAAACAACCACCAACTTCACCATGCATAACTGCAGCGTTCAGCAGTCAAGCCATGCACATTATAGAGCCAACACTCTAAGCGGACGGTGGTTCCGTGCATTCGAAGTGTGAGTGAAGTCATTGTTCTCGATTGATTGATTTGTGGGGTTTAACGTCCCAAAACCACCATTTGATTATGAGAGACGCCGTAGTGGAGGGCTCCGGAAATTTTGACCACCTGGGGTTCTTTAACGTGCACCCAAATCTGAGCACACGGGCCTACAACATTTCCGCCTCCATCGGAAATGCAGCCGCCGCAGCAAGTCATTGTTCTCGTCCTCAAAAAACGTGGTCTGCAGATCACGCATGGGCCAGCAAGCAATAGGCTTAAGTTGATTTGCTAACTGAGAAGGATCCTCTCCCTCGGCAACGTATCACTGGTGCGGTATACATCGGTATACATAAGCGGAAATTTCTGGCGGCGTCTGACGCAGCCCAAGAAGGACGTCACGAAGGAGACAAGTGCACTCACAGGGCATGCCGAGAAGAGGGGACACGAGATAAGCTAAGGCAACGCGCGCATCGTGGCCACTGAGAAGAGTTTGGCAATGAAGCTCAATTTTCAATCACTAATAATTCAGACATGCAACACAATCAGCAGTCCATCTGACCGACTAAACCACATATACTTCCGAACTTGCGCTCATGCACTCAACGCCACGTAGAAACCTGCTACTCAGTCATCATTCAATTGTAAAGAAAGTGTCCGTATGGATACCGAAACGTCTTTTTGTTTAAGGATACCTCTATTTGACCAGACGGTATTCCGCCGAACTCTTGACTATGCCTGTCATAAATTAAAAAAAAAACCCTTTCAGCAGAAATAAATTACATGCTTCTGCTCGAACACCAATACAAATACCGAAAATGTTCTTTTTTCCCCTGAGAAAATTCGAACGCGTAGCTAAACATGAAACGCTGATCGACCCCATGATGTTTTCTTGGTCGTCTGCAGTTTATGCCGTCTCTCTGTTTCTCTTTCTGTGTTCGTGAAAGAAGAGAGGAAACGAAACTGTAGGAGATATCCGTATAAAGCCGCTGGGACAAATATAACATAAACATAAGAAAAAGAGGAAAAGGTTAGGTTGGTGGTCGGTACGAGTGGAGTAAAAAAATACATCCTCGCCATGTGTGGCAAATTTACTAGCTTCCCGAAATAGCAGTTTCTTCGCCATTAATGCCACGTGTGCTGTATATTCTTGGAAGTCGTCAGATTGAGCCATTGTTCTTGCATTTGTTCGTGGTAGCCTCTCGCATTGCTTAACAGGCCAGGGCTTCGGTGGTGTGGGCGCACTGTATTTAGATTCCCACCGGTCCCCTTCCAGCTTCACGGTAATAAGTTAACTTCGTCTTCTCGGGTGTAGTATTTATCAGCTTAAGCACGTGTCTTGTGTAGGCTATTATGTTTTTTTATTACATGTACCGCTGTAATGTGCCCGACAACTCTGCCTTTTACGTGAACATGAAGCGCCGGCTCGTTAACAAGCCTTCCTACAGAAATAGTCTCGCCAAGAAAGGCTCATGTACATGTGCACAATCAAGCTCCTTCAACATACTTAACTTTGTGGATATGGTGGTTATTTTGTTTATCAATAAGAACTACGCATATAAACACTAGCACATTAAAGTTGTTTTTAATAGTAAACACTGGCAGACACCGTCAAAATCTGGGACGTAATAGCTATTAGTGCGGTAACTTCAATGTGGTGTCACCACCCATATATTTTTTTGCGTGCTTGCTCGCTAACTTACCGAGCGTCCTCTGGCAGCAAGCGAGGCAGTTTTGATTAACTGAAACAGTGATATACCAATACGTCTTGACTGATCCTTCAACCTCCCTACATATCACCTTCCTTCCGTTTCTTTTTCTCATTAAAGATAAAGTACTACATGTGGACAAGCCAACCTGTATAGTTCTAATTCATGTTAGCACGTTTTCTACGCCCTAGAGCTTGCCTCTCGGCGTAGAAGTTAATTATGAGGCTGGTCGTGTTACAGTGTCATGAATAGCTCCGCGATTGTTTCAAGTTGCTTACATAAGCCATCTGGTAAGGAGCATAATGTGGTTAATCTATGAGCATCGTATTTCCGATAACGAATAGTGCTGACCTGGAATACATTCACGACTCCCATGTGCGCAAGGATCAGAAAAAAAAAAAGAAAATAAGGAGTGCATATTAAGTAGAAACACGAACATAAATAAAAAATGACAGGCAGTAGTTAGTTTTTCAGCTGCAGGACAAAGTCTTTTGGGTTTTGCTTAACTTGCAAAAATGGGCTGCTTGCGCAAGCTATTGTATAACAAACCATTTTTCATCTCAGTAATTTGTTTTCATGACTGACAGCTGACGTAAAGCCGCTGTACGGTGCCATTTATTCATTAGAAGAAAAAAAGCAAGCTTGGAGAAAAACTGGTACGAAAATTGGCCCTTTATCTGCATGTTACACTGCAAATGTCGTCGAAAGACAATAGTATTACGTCTGGAGAGAGTGGACAAAACGTTTATTTGATGTTCTGCGTAAGAAAATTTGTGAATGGTACTCTGGAGGCGCTGCGTCAGAGTGCCTCGAGTGTGCAGAGGAGGCGAACGAGCGCATCGCGTCACATTACATGTGAGACACGAGCGCTATCTGGAAGTTATTTTGGAAAACGAAGCGCGCGGCGTGCACGCCCGTCTTGGAGGCAATAAGGTGTAGAACGCAACGCGACGGGTAGGTGCCGCCACCATGTCGTCTTAGCACAGCATTGGAAACACTTGCCTTTTTGTGCAAGCGTTGCATTATCAGCACAGTGTGATAAACACTAAGGTCCTTAGAATTACTTTTGTATGCTTTTTCTAGTATAAAGACACACATACAGAATATTGACGTGTTGTTATGGTGCCTCAGATATGTGCAATAATTGCTTTTTAATTGACAGTCGCACAAGCATGAACGCTAAAGCTTGAGCAATATTGGTGGGCGCTGCGGATGGGGTCCGCTGTTTCGGGTATTGTTTGATGTCGTTTGGGGCACCATCAATGGCGGACAAACAGACAAATGTACAGACAGACGTCAGCCCAAAATTTTTGCGCCGAAGGTCTCCAAGAAAGACTATCGTGTTTAAAAAAGGTTTCTATACAGCGCAAACGTACGCTCATGCGAACAGGCGCACACATGCGCTGGCGCATTATGGCCGATATTTATTTATTTATTTATTTATTTATTTATTTATAATTAAATAAATAATTATGGTTCGTTTGCGTTGGTACCGTATCCTCGAGGCTGAAGTACTTACTGAAACATTAAGAGGAATTGTGTATACCGTTGAAACATTGGAGAAACACCATATATTATAGCATTAAGCATATATGACAACATTACAGGACTGGCGAAGTGAAAGCTGGGTTTTCTGAGAAGGAAACTCCGTAATGCAATGCCCTCTGTTAAATTGTTGGCGTATAAGACTATTGTTAGACCAACGCTGGAGTACGCATCTATCATCTGGGATCCGCATACTAAAACTGAAATTAACAAACTTGAACGAGTACAAAGATTGGCCGCGAGGTTTATTTATTCAAATTACATGAGAACACAGTCTGTATCACTTTTGCTTGCTAGGGCTGACATTCAATCGTTAGCTACACGTAGAAAAATAGCTCGCTTAAAATTTATTTATGACCTGTATCATAAGAACTACAAGCTGGATCCCAGTGTATACCTGCGCCCCCCAGGACGAGTGTCGGCTCGTACCAATCACTCATTTTCTGTCCAAGCTTATGTACCGCGGGTGGATGTATTTAAGTTTTCGTTTCTGGTGCGATCTATTGTTGACTGGAATGCGCTTCCTCCCGAGGTACTTACAGGATGTAGATCCTCACAGGATTTTCAACGACGGCTGGACTTGTTTTTTGCCTAACATTGTTTGTGTATTGTTCACCTGTTCACCTCCCACCCCTGCTACAGCCCGCAAGGGCTAGCAGTATTGTAAATAAATAAATAAATAAATAAATAAATAAATAAATAAATAAATAAATAAATAAATAAATAAATAAATAAATAAATAAATATATACTTTACGAATAATAGATTTTAAAAGGTACTTGACATTCCCCGAACAACGTTTGCCAGGTAGTCGCTCATTTGTACAAAAAATTTGTAGAGCGATAAATTGTAAAGTTTATATAATGAGGTGACCTCTACCAAGCGTGCGCGATTAGCTCTGGTAAACTGGTGGTAAATACTAAATTCTCTCTGTGTGGACATCTCACCTGTCTCCTTGGTAACTTCAAGATTACATTCAATCCATGCTCATGAATTTGCATGTCAGTGATTATATCCGTGATAACATATTTGTACCTTTTTATGGACATCGAGCGTTGACGACAATATTCCATCGGTGCGGGGAGATTTTTAAAATAAAGTGCATCTAGCAAAGACATCATCACGCCCTCTCTACAGCACACATAATCACACACATCAACGCCTACAAAGGGCTCACATTTGTATTTGATCAGGCTGCATACCAGATTACCTGCGCCAAACTCTGTGACTGAGCATCACCTCCACACGAAAGGATAACTGCGCCTCTGGCAAGAGTCATAATGTCATATTCGTTTCTTCCTCTTGTGTCAGAAATATTAATATGATAGCGTTAAGAGCTCGTTACGCAGGAATTCCACTGTCAGCGTCGTTGGTTGTGAGCCAGAAAAAGTGCTGTCCGTGAGAGGAAACTTGAGAAGGATGTAGGATAAATAAAGAATAAGAATGTATGGTTACACCTAGAACTAAACCCAGGTCATCTGCATAGCAAAAAAGTGTTCTACCACAGATTCACGTCATTGCTCGAAACGTCCTCGAAAAAAAAAACACTGTATAATTGTCATGTAGTTGGATGAATCTCCCTAATGCCTGCAACATTACGTGGCAGAATTGTAGAATCACACCAGCTGGCAAAACGTGTGAATTGCGCTTCAATTGGGTGTTCAAAGGGTACACCTCTTACAAATAGCTGACAGGTATTTAATCTTCACCTTCATCAAAAGCATCAACAAAGTCAACAGCTGCATGGGTTCACTTGTTGCCTTACAAACGCGTAGTGGCGCTTTCTCTAATTCACAAAATCCACTGTGAGCTTTGCCAATTTGCATACTTCTGTTTTTTTTCAGAGCTACATATTGTTTATTCTGTGAAATTATTGTTAAAACAAGAGCGAAGCCGCCTCACTTGTTTAGAACGTGCAAGCAAAGAAATAAGCTAGTAATATTGTCACCCACCTGAAGCCTTTCACACGGTCCGGAGGCAGCAGGGACGCCTGGAAGAGAAATGTTGCCGAGTGTCGATGCTAATGGAAAATTTGGAATGCGATGAGAGAGAATATACACGACGATGTTTTATGGATGCCTTAGGCTCTTACATTTGAGTGCAAACACGCATCGCTTTATACAAGAATTGCCGAAAATAGGTAGTTACGAAATCTATTAAGGCACTCTGTATATTTTTTCTTTTATCATAGCGTGGTCACCATCGTCATTGTCATAAAAGAGTAAGAGAAAAAGAACGATATAGATACAGAATTTGTCTGATCGCAATATTGTTCGTTTTCACGTTTCACCGCCATAAGCACAACCCCTCTTACTTTTGTATTTAGTTTGAAGAGCCTTTGCACTTTGTTCATTCAGAACACACGTACGCATCCATTATTCTCCTTCGTCGCTGTCTGTCAGTGATAGCGGCAACAAGCAAGCTCTAATGCTTATGAGGTGATCCTTTGCCTTGACTATTATATTGCTCTTATCACGGTGCACACTACAAAGGCCATGAATAGACTGAAAGGAAAGTCTCTGCTCATCAATGCGTCGCTCGCATACGATACCACGCATGGAGCTCCACAGCGAGCGAATGAATCTCAAAGGGAGCTTTGCTATTCATCTTCCCACCTTATCTTTTCTGGCTCAATGCGGCATTTATGGCTCAGTGACATGTCAGAAGTAAATGATTTGTTTGTCATAATGTCACAGAGTTCTTCATACCGTGACAAATTCTAAAAAAAAAGAAAGAATTGAAAAATACACACGAGTAAATCTACTGAAAGCAGTGTACTTACAAAGCCGTTGGCGATGTGTTTACTAGATATACTGGCACCACACGTGCATTGCCTGTATACCTTAACTATTTCATGCACAGAACTTCATTTTGGGAGAGTTTTATTGAAAAAAAAAAGGTGAAACTTTTGGCGGAAACTGATGTTTTCACAAAAAAAAAACAAAAAAGTTCGCAATTTTAGGTCAAAAGATATGAGGTGGTCACCTAGCTGAAGCAACCACTATGCAGTTAGGGTCCACTCTACTGGTCACTTACGGTGCAAGTACAACTCCTCATTCATATAGTCATTAGCGTTAGCTGCTCGTAAAATATGCTCTCCTGCACTATCAACGTTGTAGCAATGGTGTATAGGACTCGTTCTCTAGATTTTTTGCCGACCGGTTGTGCCCCCGCGATCTCCGACGACAGCGCAGCTCTAGCCGACTGGCTCGCCCTATGCCATCTCTTGCCGCTGACAAGAGCTCTTGCTGAGTGGTGCCCCGTCCTCGGACTCCTGCGACCATGTCCATCTTTCCTATCTCCTCTTTACTTCCCTCATTTTCTGTGGTTCGTTGTCCCTACGCCTCGCTCTCTCCTTCCTCTCTTTATCTATTTACCTTTTAATCATATCCTTTTAGTCCCTCCTTTACTCCCATTCCTAGTGAGCTACTGTTGAGGTGTCGCACTCTGATGCAGACAGTTACGGGGCTCACTTTTCTCTTCTTTTCTCTTTAAGAATCACATAAGCAATGGCATATACCGGCACAGAACAGAACAAGAACAGCCTGCCCAGCATGCGGGCGTTGTCTCTTGGTTCTCTCTGTCGCAGTTGTTACAATGGCGCAGTCGTGATGCAGGGAGTCATCGTCGCTAGACGTCAACACACCTATATATATATATATTTATTTACAGATAATATGTTAATATATATATATATATATATATATATATATATATATATATATATATATATATATATATATATATATATATATATATATATATATATATATATATATATATATATATATATATATATAGCGTTTCATGCTTGGATGACGAGCTCGCGTGCAGCGAAGCGGCATTTTTTCAGGTTAAGCTGCAGGCCAGCGTTGGTCAGACAAGTCAAAACGTGCCTGAGGCGAAGGAGGTGCGTAGGAAAGTCATGGGAGAAAACCACGACATCGTCGAGATAACATAGGCACATATTCCATTTGAGGCCACGTAGCGTATTATCCATAAGACGTTCAAACGTGGCAGGTGCGTTACAAAGCCCAAAGGCACGATGTTCAATTCGTATAGTCCGTCTAGTGTAATAAATGCCATTTTTTGGCGATTGGCTTCAGCCATTGGGACCTGCCAGTAGCCAGACCACAACTCTAGCGACGAGAAGAATGCCGCTCCGTGAAGGGTGTCAATGGCGTCATCAATGCGCGGCAAAGGATATACGTCCTTGCGGGTTATCTTATTCAAACGACGATAGTCCACGCAAAATCGGATAGATCCGTCTTTCTTACGCACCAGGACGACGGGAGACGCCCAGGGACTGTGAGATGGTCGAATGACGTCTCTATGAAGCATATCTTCGACTTGATCGTTGATCACGCGGCACTCTTCAGCGGAGACACGGTATGGTCTTTGACGCAGTGGCTGGTGTAGGCTGGTGTCAACATGATGTTTGACTTGTGACGTGTGGCCCAGTTGAGGTTGCGACACATCGAAAGAACTCCTGAACTCATGCAGAAGATCCAGCAGGGCGGCATGTTCGGTGGGTGTGAGAGTGTCGGTGATGGCGCTGGAAAACGTATCATTGGACGACTCCCCGAGTGCCGACAGTAGTTTTGGGTGGTCGCAGTAGTCATCCGGGACATCAACCAAAGACGAAGGGTCGAGATCCTGCACGCGGTCGAGACATTCCCCCGCAAGCAAAGTGACAGGTGTGGAAAGCGGATTGCTTACGAACATGTTGCTTCTTCCGGCGGCAAGGTCAATTGTTGCGAAAGGCAGCGGCAAAGCTCGACGACATTTGAAGATATCGGAAGGCATAAAATGGACTGTAGCGTCAGCGTAGGCGTTGCATGAAACGGGAACAAGTGCGAAATTTCCAGGCGGAATATCGGTATCTTCATGAACGAGCAACTTCGGCGGCTGATGAAGAGCGTCCAGTAATGGGACAACACACAAGGGTGAAAACTCAACTTCGGCGCGTGCGAGGCCTATGACGGCATTATGGCGGGATAGGAAGTGCCACCCGAGGATGACGTCATGTGAACAGACAGCGAGAACAATAAACTCCACGATGTAAAGAATGCCTTCGATGGACACTCTTGCAGTGCAGGCTGCAAGAGGCGTTACTTGCTGTGCGCTTGCGGTGTGAAGCGACAGTGCCGAAAGCGGCGTCGTAACTTTGCGTAATAAACGGCAGAGATTAGCGCCAATAACAGAAACAGCGGCGCCGGTGTCCACAAGGGCGAAAGTACAATAACCTTCAACAGTTACTGCGACCACGTTAGCAGGAGAGGAGCGAGGGCTTAGACAGTTCGAAAACGGCGCAGTTCTTGCCTCTTGAACTGCGGTGCTTAGTTTTCCTGGTCGGAGGGTCCGGGCCGGCGACGCATGGGGGAGGGTGATCACCGACGAGGAGAGGGTGCGCGTTGCGGCTGGAAGTCAAGGTGGTCAGTAGGGGCATAGCGAGGTGACGAGACCGGCCCGTATTGGGCGAGGGGTTGGCTGCCGGGTTGCGACGACCGGACATAGTTGCCGAACGTCTGAGGTCGACGGCGGCAGTAGCGGGCAACGGTGTCCGGAAGTGAAGCAGGCGTAGCAAATCGGTCGGTTATCGGGCGTCCTCCAAGGATTGGCGACTGGTGCTGCCGCCCAAGGTGCAGTATAAGCAGCCGGGTGTGCGGGCTGTGAGCGCGTGGTGTAGGGAGGTTGCGCGAGCCTACGTACAGCGTCTGCATATGTGAGCGGCGTGGCTACGGGCTGCATCTCTTGCGAACAGGCGACCGGAGGAGCCACAGGCTGCGCTGCATAAGTTAGGGGCGCGGCCACAGGCTGAACGGCTGGCGGATGGGCGACAGGAGCGCCTACCGGCTGTGCGACCCGGGCAGTGACCACAGCTAGATAGAGGTGGCTCGTAGTGCGCAAGGGGAACAGCTTGTGCAACCTCTTCCGATATAGCAGTGCGAAGCGGGGCAGGTAGACGGGTGGTGGTGATTGATTGATTGATTTGTGGGGTTTAACGTCCCAAAACCACCATATGATTATGAGAGACGCCGTAGTGGAGGGCTCCGGAAATTTCGACCACCTGGGGTTCTTTAACGTGCACCCAAATCTGAGTACACGGGCCTACAACATTTCCGCCTCCATCGTAAATGCAGCCGCCACAACCGGGATTTGAACCCGCGACCTGTGGGTAAGCAGCCGAGTACCTTAGCCACTAGACCACCGTGGCGGGGCAGACGGGTGGTGGTCTCGTGAGTAAAGGGCACTAGGGAAAGTTGGCGGGCGACTTCCTCACGGACGAAGGCTCGGACTTGCTGAAGCGATGGTGAATTGTTAGGCATGGAGTCGAAACTGGACAGCGACTCACCACCAGGCTGAGGCTGCCGAGTCAGAGTGCGTTGCTTCTTCAACTCGTCGTAGCTCTGACACAAGCTGACGACTTCAGAAACTGTGCTTGGATTCCTAGCCAAGAGCATTTGAAAGCGCCATCGTCGATGCCCTTCAGGATGTGTTTGACCTTGTCCGACTCGGGCATGGTGTCATTCGCGCGTCGACAAAGGTCGACGACATCCTCAATATAGCTGGTAAAATTTTCTCCAGTCTGCTGAGAGCGGACGCGCAAGCGCTGTTCTGCTCGCTGCTTGCGGACAGCCGGCCGACCGAACACTTCGGCACATGACGTCTTGAAGACGCTCCATGTGGGAATGTTGTGTTTGTGGTTGTTAAACCACAATTCTGCGACGCCAGTGAAATAAAACATGACGTGGCCCAGCTTGTCGGCTTCATCCCACTTGTTATTGGCGCTCACCAGCTCGCAGTGCTCGAGCCAGTCTTCCACGTCGGTCCCATCCGCACCGCTGAAGACCTTGGGGTCCCGTAGCCTAGGATGGCCGGGACAGTTGAACTGGGGCGACGACGCCGATGCGTTGGCGTTGTCAGTCATGACGGGTGGTAGCGTGCGGCTTCGCAGCTCCAGGCTGTAGCGACGGGGATAAACAGCACCCTCCACCAAATGTGAAGAGGTTTATTAGTCGTTAACGACAACGGCAAGACAGCGTAATGAACCGTCCAGCAGAGACCGGCACAGCAGCGAACCGAAGCACGAGCAGAGAGAGCCTGGCGTTGGCCATGCTGCTCGCTGCAGGCAAATCTTCTTCTTCACAGTACCGTATTCCTCGACACCATACATTGCATGCCATACATATGTAGAGTGGCGTCTTTTTATGGAAATTTGAAGAAAAATGGTGACTTTTCGCGAAATTTCTCTCATCGTTAGGCGAATTTCACTCGAAAGTCAGTGGCAACCCTGGCCTACATAAGGCTTCACAATACAGCATGTAATATTGCAGTAACATTACGCGGTGAAAGCTTACATGGCCATCGGGCGTCGGAACAGGTGAATATTATAACGACTTCATTTTTCAAAGCCTGCCACCATCACAAAAGGCTCGGGTGTATTCCTTTAAAACGACGTAGAGGGTGCATAACAAGTTCAAAAACATTTCAAGTGCGCAATCGCTCGTGGTTTAAGGCATGCTACCCATTCAACAGAACGTAGCCATATGCGAAATATTCCATCTAGCAGCTTCTAAATCTTCTTTCCCCCTTTTTTCTGTGATAAACATTTTTTGAATCCAATACTTCACCGACACATGTCACTTTCAGCTTTATTGATTACATTGTAGTAACCCACAATTTAAACTTCTCGACTAACGTCATAAAAATAAAACGTGTGCACTGAGTGGTTGAATTGCACACTAGGTACATGATATCGCTAGCGTTGATCTATTAAAGGCGAAGCTTAAGGATCCCCCGTTTCATTGAAGAAGAGCATCGCTTGTGAAAAAAGAACCACAAGAATGAGTACAGTGATTGCATATGTATAGTAACATGAACTATTGAAAACAATGTTTCCCACTGTGTAATGTGAACCTACCTATCATATTCGTAAAACGAATAGAACGAAGCATTTCTTGAAATGATATTTTTGACGATGCTTCAAGGCTCGTGTTTTAAAATTGCAGAAACCAACTGCCCAACTGCCATATTGTGCTTAGTGCTTACAGTACTCTGGTAACATTGTAATGAAGTAAAAAAGGAGTAAAGGATATCAACTTACGGTACGCAATCATCAGCTAAGAAGCAAATTTTGACACTAACAAAACTTGCTGATATAATTCTGTAATCTGTTTAGCGTAACAACACAGAAAAATTTTGTTCCTTGCTCTTGTTTTGGCCTGACGTAACCGAAGCTTAGTTATAAGGGCAGGAAAAAAAAAAAAAACACGCTGAGCAGTTCTCTGGGACGTCATCTTCGAAATTATTTGGCATGCACCGAAGAGCTCATTCTGAGACCTGAAATGGGCTCAGTCAAGTCAGAAACTTTCTATAACTTGAAGAAGTCAAGCGCGTTGTTACGCAAAGCAACTGCAGTTAATGTCGGCTGAGAGTCGACTGTTCTCACGCGTTTTCATTATTTCTTTTACTTGCGATTAGTTGTGTAGCCTACTCTCTTTCATCTTTAGCTCTTAGACCGAATCTGTTCGCCCATGAAGACAGCTTATCAGCTAGAATATTTTCTCACAGTGCTGGTAAGGCCGGCTCGACGCCAGCGTTATACTAAGAAAAAAGGCGTAAGTGAAGAAAAAAAAATGAATGCTTTAAGCGCGACAGAGTTCCTCGAGTTCCCTAAATGAAGTCTGGTACAAAACATCTTTCTAACTAAGTCGTTCAGATGAGGCTTATGCACTGTTCTGTGACGTCGAGACTAGCATGAGCGGTATGCGCTCCACTAGGCAAACCTCTCCGGATTTCATTAAGAGAGGTATTCTTCATCCGTGACGTCAGTCCTGCGTGCCGAACGTTAAACATAAAAAGTAAGGAGCTACCCTCAGACGATACTTTTACTGTACTTCACCCAGTTTAAAAGATAAGCTACAACTCAAATCATAATGGTGAAAACATTATAAAATGCTGCTGCCAATGCGAATTCGATATGTCGAAAGAACATTCTAGTGTCAATGCTTCACGAGTGAGCCTAGCTGATATTAGTTAAATTGAGTTAGATTTCTCTTACAGGGTGCCAAAAAATAAAAAATATTCTCAAAAAATCTTTTTCCTCTAAGATATACTTATAACAATAAAGAAATAAACTGTTATAGATGAAAGAGCGTTAAGTACAGAGACTAGAGGTAAGAGAATAAATGCGACTTCTGAGTGAAGATGTATCTAGTCTGCTTCAGTAGAAATTTGCTTGAAACGTAAGAAAACCTGAACCAAGTGAATAGACATTCCATGGACAACCGAGAGGACGAAGTATAAAAGTCCAAACTTGCCCACAAGAAGCGAATTCACATGCTTTGTTTGCAGAGGCGATTGTGGCCGCAAAAGCCAATAACAGCTCGCCGGGGCTCATTATTTCTTTCGGGAGGATCTCGTTTTGTCACCATCGACAGGAACGGTTCTTGAAACACTGTCGTAACCCCTCGTTTCCGTGTTTTCTGGCAACTCGTTCATTTGTATGCTACGTATGTTGAGTTCCTTTATATTGTTTTTACCGAAAGAGCAAGACGGGCAGAAAAAAAAAAAACAGTCTGGTTGGGACGTCGGAATGCCGATCTAATAAAGCTATAGAGGCACCGTGGTCGGACGGGCTTCGAAGTAATGAGAAAAGAAGACGGATATTCAATGTCGACTTTGGGTAGACTTATCAGCCAGTGACAGCTTGCGTTTCAAAGCTTTCAACGTGCGAACTATGACAGTATCATTAGCGAACAAATCTGACCACGTCAAATGTGCAGTGGCTGACTGAGCCTATGGCTCATTGTTCTGCAGATAACTATGCCCACACAGTTCTGAAACAGAAAATTTGGAGGATGTTACTGACCTTCAGGAATGCGAACAGTAAATGTGCTTAAAAAAAAGAAGGCATGCATTCATTTGCCATGTAGGGCATACTTTATCGACATTGCTCGTGAATATTAGTTTTATTTATTTGTAATTAACATTCTGCCAAACTTTATATAAAATCCAGTAACACTAACACGGACCTCTGGCGATGTACCGCTCTTTGACACATATACATTTCATGCCTATATTTGGATAAATGGGCGATTCTTATTGCTGATTTGCCACAGGACACATTAAAGCCACGCTCAAACTGTTTAACGAGTTTATGGGGCCGCCCAGATGTCGTTCAGCACTACTGCATAGAAGGCCCTGCTTTTATTAGTCGTTGGCGTATTTCCTTCACCTCTATTTTCTCACTCACTCACTCACTCACTCACTCACTCACTCACTCACTCACTCACTCACTCACTCACTCACTCACTCACTCACTCAACAAACATCATTAAGGTCCTAAGGACCTGCGAAGTCGTAGTTGCGGGCTGCGCCCACAACGAAGCCGGAAGACCATGGTCCTCTGTCTCTTCTCTTATAGTAGAGCAGGACCACTCTACAGCATCACTCTTTCCGTAGCTCCCAGTGATGGAAAGCGTGATTTTTTGTCCACTTCTGTTCATTTCAACACACGTCAAAATTAGCACTTTTTATTTATATGCTTTCTATGCTCTAATTTTCTTTGATTCACTTGGTTCTTATACTTGCGCGCGATGAGGATTTTATAGCTACATTCGCCAGCGTTCGGATTTTCATTGCAACAGATGTTCTTCACAATGAGTTGGAATCTTGTATTCCATGTTTATCTACGCAAATAAAAGTGTAAATAATGTTAATGAAACAGGTGAAATGATTATGACTGCTTAACAAGCATTTTTCGTGAACATAACTTTGCAAACTTTTTCGCCAAAACGTTTGGCTGAAGTTCAGTGCACGTATTGCTGATGCTCTGTTCAGTTTTCACCGCATCAGCGCTGTTGCAAAACGGCGAACAAGCAAGCCTTGTTTTCCGCTCTGATGAAGAGCAGTGCTTATTCGGGCATTTCCGATGGAGGCGGAAATGTCGTAGGCCCGTATGCTCAGATTTGGGTGCACGTTAAAGAACCCCAGGTGGTCGAAATTTCCGGAGCCCTCCACTACGGCGTCTCTCATAATCATATGGTGGTTTTGGGACGTTAAACCCCACAAATCAATCAATCAAGCAGTGCTTATTCGCAACACAAGTAGACTGAAACACTATGCGCCGGTCGGGTTGATCTTTCTAGATTAGACGACGTCCATCTGGGAGACATGAGTTGCGTGATGCGTTAGAGGATACACTTCTTGTCATTTGTGGCTGTGATCTGTGGCAACTATCTTCGAAGAACTACAGCGCGCACTGTGCAAAGCGGCACGCGAGTGGTCGTTGTTCTCCGCAATGCTTTCTGGGACAAAATACGAGTGAAAGACTAGATGATCACAATATTTGCGTAGCCCTCACCGCCAGTATCAATTTGATCTGCTGGTATTGGAGCGCACCTCTGCTTGTAATCGGACGAACAGAATCATTAACACATCACTCGATGAGCGCTTAGCGTGGCAGGTATTCATTAGAATTATTACTGTGCGACGTTCACTAGAGGCCAGCTAGCGAGATATGTTGATCAAAATCGCGTTTCAGGGTAGAAGTCCACTTACTGGGGCAGATTTGTGCAACCTTGAGCAACTAGCAAGACATTTGAACACATGTGAGAGGCAGCAGTAGTGGGTGAAATGAAAAATACATTTCTCATCGGGGGCAACTGTCGGGTTGGCGCTAGTGCGACAAAGAAATCGACTGACCATGCCTGATTAGAATGCATTTACAAAAAATGTAGGAGATAGTTCAAGGCAGGAAATAGTACCGTGGTGGACTATTACCGACTAACACAAACTTTCATCGTAAAAGTTGTTCGTGTTTTGCTCTTATGCGTTTCTCGTAAGACCAACTCACAAAGACCCCACTTCGAAGATTCTCGAGAACAAACCTGTGAAAACCCCGCTTATGCTTCTCTTGTGAGATTACATTTTTCTTTCGCTTCATTGATTAAATTATTTAAGTGCCTTACTGCAAAATTAATTCACGAAGAAGATTGTTTGTACTGTTTTCATGAAGATGACGCTGCACGCACCTGCTCCTAGATAAATGTGTCTAGGGCGCGTAATATGAGTAATGACGCTAGTTGATTACGCGCCAAAAGCTCTTAGTGCAGTGGCCAAGAAAGGCGATGAGCTGTGAATATCTGAGAGCCTGTTCCTGAAATGAAGGGGCTCCGAATAAAGAGTGCCGAAGCCTATAATAAATTTCTGTTAAGAAATAAAACACATTTTTTTAATTATTTATGCTCATACCCACAACGCCAGCCAGGCACTACAGCGAGGGGGTTACACAGAAGATATATACATCATATATTTCAAAAACATTGACAAAAAAACAGAATGAGAACTATCATTACTATGGAGAAATAGTGGTATACATTGTTGTCAATATACATGAATGACATAGAGATCATCTAACACAGACGAAGATAGAAAAAAAAAACAACGGTGAAATTACACAGTACCGACATAAAAATACAAAAAACTATGTGCTAAGAGCTAAACACTGCATCGAATTTGACTGCAGCCGCAGACAGATTGAGATGTCAAAGAGTGGCCGCAAAAGCTTCGTTAACTAGTATGCTGACCATGTCACCAGGCAGATGATTCCATTCAGAAACTGTTTTGGGGAAAAAGTGCATTTAAAAAGATTAGTCCTGCAGCTATATTCTCTAATCTTAAGCTCATAATATATTCGTCTTGATATATACTGAGGCTGAAGAATGTAATGCACCGAGATTTATTACACTTCTGCTTTCACTGAATCTCCCCAAGTAGTGATAGATTTTCTTGAGACGTCGAAACTCCAATAATTGCTTTATTTCAGGCATAAAATGGTTGAACCGCTCTAATTCCACATGCATCGTGAATTGTTATTTAGATTGAAATATTTTTGTGTACTAAAAATTAGTACGACTATGTGATAAACAGTAGAGTTATAACTATGTGCTAAACAAATAATGATATCGTGTTCGCGTTTGCGAATCAGCTACTGCGGCCCGTACCACAGGGTTCATACCGGCACGATTCGTATAAGCACGGCCGCAGCGCTTCGCCAAGAAGCATGTACAGTTGACTGTGTCGACAAACGCATGGAGTCAAGACAACCGGAAGTAGACGGTGTTTCGAGCAGCACGTCGGCGATGACGTATATGCCGCACAATATTGGGAGGGGCTATTGTGATCTATAGGAAGGGCGCCCAGCGAGAGTGAAAAGGGGTTTTGGGAGAGGGTACCAAAGGAGTGTAGCAAAGAACAGGACAAAAGGAGTGACCACCGTGTTTCGAAAAATTCTTTTACACATCCGTGGTCATGGTACACTTGTGCACCCCCCCCCCTCCCCCTCCCAATAACTGAATTTTGACCTTGGAGTGGTTTAGGGGCCGTTTAAGTCCTTGCCAGTGTATTGTAGCTTGTAAAAGTGTCAGCGTAGCCTATGTTTTTGTACGCTTGGCGTGCCCTTTTCTTTGTTTTCAACCACAGCCCAAAAAAAAAGCTCGGCAAACAAGCTGCCTTGAAGTGAAGTATATTGGGATACGAAAACTGCTTTCTCTAATGACAGCCACTTCGTAAACACCTACAAAAAAGCTTATCAGGGCATTGAGGTGATGTAAAGGTGACAATGAGGAGGTAAGAAAAGGTTAATTAGAAATTTATATGCTTGTCGAGCGCTATAGCGTATGCGATCGTTTTCACTGTAAGCATGTTACACCATTGAAGTGTCCGTTATTTGTTGCATATATAGTTCATGAAATAAAGCATTCAATAAAGAAGGTGTAAAGACATCGTAGAAGTTCGAACCACACGCTCGTAGGAATATAGTGAAAACTCGTTAATTTGACGGGACAATAATATTGTTCGATTTAAGCTGAGTTTGAAATAACGAGCAGGTGTTAGAGAGATCGCGTCACACTGCGTAGAAAAGAAAACAAACAGAGATGACACCTCTGGACTGGTTCCCGCAAATTAGGTGATACTGCTCGTTTGCGGTAGAAATATTGTAAGTTATGTTTCTGCTCTGACAGCAAAGAGAATTTATTGGTCAGCCCATGATATGCCAGCAACGAGCAGCAACGCATTAACGGGAGCATTGAGTCCTAATGGTCAAATATACGAGTCTATATGTGCTCCAAAACACATTCATTTACATGGCAGAGTCAACGCAATTCAAGCTTAAGGTATTTCTTTCTTAGTTTATTTAAAACATTACTGAAATTGTTCAAAGGAACACGGCTAAAGGCAAACATTGCCTGCGTGGATCCGATGCCACCCATACAGCAGTATAGCAGCGGACAGACGAGATTTACAACCATAATCGCATACATAGAAATCAACCACTCTAACATGTTTTACACAGATGAAAGTAGTGCGTAGCTTGAGTTGTCATTCTGGGCGGATTTCTGCAAGGAAAGACTAAAGTCAGGGGGCTTTCAGTTTGAATTACACGTTGTAGTTAACGACCCATTCGAATCATCCAGTTTCCCCTCTAGAAATATACAGGGTTGTGCCGGTACGAGGGTGTTAGTTTTATTAATTGTGAGCTCGAATAAACAGAGTTCGAATTAACGAGCTTTTAGTGTAACTTTAGGCACTTTTACTTTGCAACATGACAGTTTTGACGAGATTCGAAACCACGTGATAGTTAAACACGTGTCAAGCTCTGCAGAGGAGCACGCTTTCCAGGTCGTTCCAATAACGCCCCTCAGTCATCCCGTTTCTTCTGCTGGCTAATCCCACGCTGTTGCTTCTGCCCTCACCCTCCCCCTTTATTCACTCTATTCGTTGGCTTGTTTGACCGACCCTATTGAAGGTACACTCGGGCAGGGCAATCTGATGTCCCATTTGTATCTTGCATCCCTGTCAAAGAGAACGATTGCCATTCCGACGCTGAAACCTGAGCTTTCCTGTCTGTACGCCAACAGTCTTAGCAAAAAAAGTTTTTAATTGCTTGTTTTTGATGCTCCTTACTAGCCACATTTAGAAGCTTCTTCAACAATTCGTAGACACGTGTGCGCTCCATACTTTTATACTTTCATCGAAGCGCGTGCTCACGTGTATAAAAAAAAAAAGGATCTTCCCTTTTGAAGAGAGTGGTGTGTCTGGCAAGCCAGAATTCGGGAAAAGAAAAAAAAAAGCAGGACAACCAACTCTGTGCAAGAGAAAAATGAATGCAGAAAGATGTTCTTTCATCGAGCCGGTGGCAAATTGGAACACGCACTGATATATTCGTTTCGTACGGAGGAAAAATAACAAAAAATAGCAGGCAGCCTGGGAAGACGCAGCTTAATGTGTGACGCAAATGTTTGTTTTTATTTCGTAAGATCATTATCGCGATGCGTTGAAATTCAAGCAATCACGACACGTGTATCACAGGAGCTGTCCGTTGACGGCGATGAACTTGATTTTGTGACACTCATATGGATTTACACTGGAATGCGCTCTGGTGTTGTTGAACAAATAACTGATAATACAACCTGACCTCGCATGTTTGACCTTGTTCATAATAGCAGCTGGCGTGCGGCAGCGAACAACCGAAAAGTGGCTTGCAAACTTGGTGGGCTGTAAATGACACTGCGCACAGCAGAGTCACTTCGGCCAGCATAGAAAAGTGAACCACTGGCGCTAAGGTGAACAGAACAGCTCATTTGTGACTGCTAGAATTCATAATACGTCAGAAATACCTTCGCGCACTATCAGAAAGAAACAGTTTGCTTCCACCTGCGCCAACGAGCGGTGCTCCTTAATACTAATCATATTTGAGGTCTTAGGTCCCAAAACCACGATATCATTATTGCCACACGTGGTCCTTTATTTTTATGTTTTATCTTTCCTCTTTCTTCCCTCTAATCTTTGTTTCCTCTGTTTCTTCTCTCCTCCCGAAAGAGTGAGCAGGCATTGTGCCCCTTCAGGTGGCAGTCGCCAGCTTGCTCTCTCCCTCTTTCCTCTGTGTCCTTGTGTATCTGTGTATGCAAATCAAATAAATTAATGAATAATACCGCCTCATTACAAGCGTATTTGCTGCTTTGCTCAAACCATGCCAAATAACTGAGAGCCATTTAGACAATCTCGGAACCTTCCGATGAGATTACGCGCACAGCGCGAATATTAGAGTTTGTTATGAAACACACGTGGCTACTGGTGATAACACTGGGATCTGAGAGGGCTCATGCGTAAATGCCGATGCGCTTCACTGCTTCACAGATTATGGACGACCGACGCTCTGTTCACCGCTATCAGGGTACAGTGTGCATTGCTTGTACGGTGACATTTCCTTTCTTGGGCCCAAGTTCCCGCAGATAAGAAGTTTCGTCTTAAACCCACCGGCTGGTGTTTTCTCCAACGTCACGACCACATGACAAAATGAGAGACGTAGTAGTGCAGGGCTCCGGAAATCGAAAGGCGACTGCCGCGCCGCGATCGTTCCGGGTTATCAGCCGAGTACCACAACCACTGCTCCACCACAGTGGGCGGGGGTCGCGCTCTCCTTGTGCCAGCAGCCACGTGCCCCCACTGACGCTTTCGAGTACGTTGAATCGAGGTTTGAACACCGTGCACGCTTGAAACCACGAAACCGTGCAGACTCAAAGAATGCCTGCTGTGGATTTGTTCTCCATACTGCGCTATGATACCCGTCTGCGACGCTTGAGTTGCGACCTCCAGAGAAGGCGCTCTGAAAAGCAGCAGAGGACCCCTTCTTCGCAGCAGCCTTCTTCACAGCGGTTTTCATCTCACAGCAAGTAAGCTTATAGCTTGCCATCAGGAGCTGTCCGAGCATCGCATGCTTTAGAAAAATTAACTGTCCTGTTTCACCTATTCACTTTCTTAAGGCTTATCGATTCACTACAACATTACGCGCAGCTAATTCTGTCGTGCGGATAGGCCCGAGATTTTGTGGGCAGCTGCGGCTGCGTCGGGTTTTCACCATGCCTGAATTCAAGTGAAAGGGCCAAGCACTGAATGGCGGCACGTGTACAGTTTAGCGAACACTCAGTCGGGCTTTTGAGACGTATGAACCCAGATAATATTAAAAAGGACACTGAAGGGGTTTTGAACTCGCGAATTCGTCTTCGCTGATTCGGTATCTGCGACATTTTACAATATATGCCTGTGAAGGTTTTTTCTTTCGCGACGATCGATTAAACAACGGCACTACAAGGGAGCAAACTTAGGCCGAGGTAACGCCTCGTGAGCGCTGGGGAGGTGGACGGTTTAGCGAGAAACGCGAAGGGGTGATTTCATAGGGAGGAACGAGCAGGATGGCTGCGCCTGTCTGTTTCGGTTTATTCCGCGGTTCTGCTGCGTCGCGAAGAAGTATCACTTGTGCCCGTTCGCAAAGATTATTAGCGATCACACTTTTTTAGATTAGAGATTTTCGCCGTCCGACATTCAGTAGTTGTCTCTGCCCTATTGAAGCAAACGAGCGATGTACTCGGGCCCTGTGCAGCATTTTCAGTGTTATTGAGGTCCCTTTCATAAGTTTTATCGGAATCTGAAGATGGCTGCATTTCAGTTAGACGAAAAGACACCAAACCCATGAGAGCAAGTGTGCTGTGCTTCAAGTACGCTCGAAGCGCGTCTCTGATGCAGCCGGTGGGATTGACAATCAAGTCGTGACTGACCAGTGATGCGCTTCCTTCCACGCCTTAGAAGGCCCTTGCCACCACCACGAGTTGCCTCCGCGAAAAGAACAAAAACTGCATGAGCAAGCTTATCGTGAAAGCATGTGTACACAAATACCCGTACCCATGATGCAAGGTCCTTCGGTGTTAAATGCTTTATTATGACTTACGACGAGACCTCGAAAATAGGTACTCTACACGACAGTCTCTTACTTATGACGCAGATAATGTACTACTTGCATTTTAATACACCATAATTGTAAGACTGACAAGAATTTTGAAACAGGGGCGCTATTGTAAACAGAACTGCAATATATCAGCCAAGCCATCTATGCCCAAGATTGCAGCGTCATTCGAAAGACATGTTACCACTGCGGCAAAAAGCAGCTGTCTCGTAACTTTTATTCTCCCACCATTGCATGCTTCTTGCCCGCTGCGAAGTGTGATACCAGTTGCGTCATTAGTACTCTACTTTGAGCAGTGAGTGATACTAGGGAGATAAACCACGAAATTGAGGGCCTATATAGTTTCTCGTTTCTGAAGAGCTTTGCTCGCACGTGGTTCTTTTTTTGTTGTGTTTTTTTTTCTCGTGGGGACAACCACATCACTTTTTTCTATGCTCGTGCAAATTAGCCGCCCTTTTTTTCGTGTTAGGCCTTACTTTTTTGTTCTTTCGTTCTTTCTCGACTAGCGTCGTTATCGTGTCAATGAGAATAGGAGCAATACGCTGGGATCTCACACGAGCGTGTCCTGTCCTGATAGAGAGTTTTTATTTTGGGCGCACAACGAGCGAGAGAAAGCAACACTGCGCATGCGCTGAATGCGTGCGTTTCCGCGCGCAAGAGAGGCGCACGCTAGATCTCGGCGCTGTCACTGCGCTCGCTACGGCCATTGCGTACCTTACCGGCGACTGTCTCGCGAGATCGCGACGGCTACGCGCGTCAACGGCATGGCTGCTGCGAAAAAAGGCCGCGCTATATACTGCAGTTCATTTTTTCGCCTATAGACGACGCAGAGCAGCACTCGACTTCAATGCTGCATGCAGCTCACGCCGATGCACACTCCACGTTTCATTTGTTGCGTACGGCAAACTAACGCTGTGCGCGACAGCCTCAGTCGTTGCGTAACGGACCCAACGCGCCGCGCGTTGTGTTCGTTAGCTGAACTGAATACTTATATCTGTTTGAAAGCCTTCGTACTAGGTTGCAGAATGGATTCTGGAAACTGAAGATACGTACGATACAAAACACAAAGTAACAAGCATCACAACTACAGAGCGAACACCGTGCGACTGAACACCACTCGCATGTGCGTTGTTTACGCTCTTTCGAGGTGATGCAAAAACTGGCATGCTCTATTTTATAGAGCATATCGCCAGGCAAATTTAGGCCTAAAGTGGTGAACCTCTGAAATTGTAAACTTGTGTGCGAGCGTTCAATAGCTTACCGCGTTACTTATGCTTGCTGCGCAATTGAAATAGTTGCGTTCGAGCAACAGGGCATAATTTTTGAAATCGAAGATACTCTCAGTTTTTTTGTTTTAATGCGCAACATGTTTTCTGATTGAGCTGATGCATCGTTTTTGATCCCGTTATTTTCTTGCTTTAAGTCGAGAGCTTTTTTTCTTTCTCGGCGTCCATCGAAGAGCTGCCTCTATACTTGAGCTTGGATGTATTGCATCGGTCGTGGCATGGTGTTAGATTATTTCGTGCTTTCTCGATAGAACTCGAAGTTTCGCAGCCTTAAATAATAATAAAAAGCACTAGGGAAAACTAAGCCTACCCTGTGACTCTTTTGCCGTGATGTCAAAGAAGAAAACAACGCTCAGTGGCAGTCAAGATATTGCGGACCACAAGAGCACGTGTCGGACAGCACCGCTGCGCCTTCTGACGGCTGCCTGCGAAGCTCAAAAGCGTGCATTCAGCACGCGCGGCTTTTTCGATCGCTCCCTTCAACAGCGTGCGCACCGGAACGCTATAGAAGCGCAATCGGTCACTCCGGCTGTTAGCGCACGAACATTATCACAAACTCTCATTTCCAAAAAAAAACTGACGCCGTATGCACATTTTAGACAGAGTGGAGCGTCTGGGACTAAGCACTGCCCGTACAAATTACGTTTTACAGCGACAGCTGTTATCAGATCACTACTCGGGACATGCGCAGTTGTCCGCCACCGGTGTCCGTAACCACATCACGTGCAATTAGAAAAAGAAGCTGGCACTAATGACACAGTGGGGCTCGAACGCGGGTCCACTGGGTGCCAGACCAATATTCTACCACTGAGCTACGCCGGTGCTTATGACTTGTTGGCAACCTTGCTTTACGTAGGCTTGATGTCGGGGGAAGTGATTCCTAAATGAAAAGAAAAGAAAAGCGAGCCCCGTAACTGCCTCTCATGGGGAGTACACCTCAACAGCAGCTGACGAAGGATGGGTGTAAGGTGGGATTAAAAGGATAGGATTAAAAGGTACAGATATAAAGAAAGAGGAAGGAGAGAGCCTGGCGCAGGGGCAGTGACATACGGAAGTAAGGAGAAAATAGGAAAGATGGACATGGTAACAGGAGTCCGACGACGGGGAACCATTTAGCGAGAGCTCGTGTCAGCGGCGGCAGGAGATGGCGTAGGGCGAGCCCAGTCGGCCAGAGCTGCGCTGTCGTCGGAGATTGTGGGGGCAAAACCGGTCGGCACGAAATCCAGAGAGCGAGTGATGTCGGGAAAGCAATCACGTTGTACGACTTATAAAGCGCTTTATAGCAGTGAAAGAACAACCAGTCGTCGCACAATGCGAATAGCGTAAGGAGTGGGCCGTCCAATGCTCCAACCAATTACATAAGCTTGTTATTGTTCCCCTAATAACTGTGGCGCATACCCACTTCAGCCATAATTCCTCATGGTTTCAGCCACTGTATGAACAATTGGCACAAAATTTCTTGTTGGTGTTCAGCGGATACGATGATTCTGAGAAGAGTGACGAAAAATGGCATAGTGAATGCCAGCCTACTACCCCAAAATTATTATTAATGCCCTAGTGGGTATCAAGCAGGTGTGCTTGCAGTAGTTACCTAATGAGTTTTTTAAAAAAGGCTCCGAAAGGTCGCTTTTCAAGTTGTTGCAGTGACTATTATGCACCTTCTGCGCAGACCTGGAGTTTTTTTCGTCACGTTAGCGTTGCTCGGTGTTTCCAAGGGGACAGCAGGAGTGACACCTTGTGCTTCTTCGGGCGTTTCGGTGCGCACGCTCTTAAAGAGTGAACGAGCAGGCTGGCAGGTAAAAAAGGGCGCGAGTGTGCAGTGCGTGTTCTCTAGCTTTCTGTTCCAGTTCCCATAATCCACAATATTTTGACTGCCACTGTACATGACTGTAACCTAAATGATTTGTTTTTGGGAACTTATACATACCAGTTAAGCACCAAAAGAGATAAAAAATTATAAATCAATTTCAGCTCACAAGAATATGTTGTTTTCTTTTCCAATATTCATCAAAACTTTTGATAGATTGAATGTATCATGGCATTGCTAGTATATATAATATAGTTTTGTTTCTTAACACATTATCTAAGAACACAAAGGCATATATCATATCAACTCGCTTTCTGCTGAAAGCCATGGAATATGGTTAGAATGAAACTGTGGCTGCTGTTTGAATAAACGAGCCACGAAGTATAAAGAATGAAATGATCTGTTCTCAAAATGGTCGCATTCATTTTTTATCTGTACTGCTTTGACGATGAGCGCTCGAAAAGAACTGACACATGAAACTTCAACAGAAAGCTTTAAAACATGGCACTTACATTGTTGCATAAAAACGCTTAGCTCAGTGTTTATAAAAGAGGCTGGCTCTGGCGCATTATTTTCTTTCAAAGTAATTTTGCAATGCTGGCTATCCATGACCTTGGTGTCATTGAAGTACCTGAATGCGACAAGGTTTCAAAAATTGTTTTAATTTCTGGGAGCTTATGCATATTAAACAAAAGAACACGATTTTACAATATCTTTTTCCAAGCTTAGATGGTAATCCTATCGTCCCTAACGAGCTGCATATCTTTCAAATGTTCTATAGCGGAATGTGGGTGTCCTTCCATTTTAAGCTGCATTCATTTGTAAAAACGCTCATGGATTTTCTCTGCGTCTAGCTTCTCAGATTTCTTCTACCATGTCAAAGTTGTCCAGTACAAGTGAATCTGTTTTTTATATTACCGAGGAATGGAATATGTAACCGGAGTCCACATTCAGATGTTCTTTGTTGATGGCAAATAAAGGAAATATAAGCTGCTTTTTTGTGAGTTTCATGTTGCTACATGTACATTTATTTTGTATTTGTTTCCAAGATATTCACGACAATGCTTATGCTTACCCTTTGCTTTTGTTCATTATTTGTTTTGTACCACTCTTTTTGTTTTAACTTTCCAGCAGTCGTTTCATAGTTTTTTCTTTATTTTCGTTGTTCCTAACTACCGTACAAAGCGTCATCAGGATTTTGTAACTAACTTTGCCTGATGAGTATTTTGTACTTTCAACCTTATAACGGCCCTTGTAAGAACCAACAACAATGACTGAGCGATTGCATTGAGTCTGGACACATCCCACACGCCAGTGGTGAAGTGTGCGCAAAGTTTGTTCCTTGAAGGAATATCTTACCCTGGCACGTAGGCAGCCCTCGTTTATAACCTAAGGTGGGCGCACATTGCGAACAGTGGTTGTTCTTCGTACGTGTGCTTTTTCTTGAATTGATGATGCTGAAAACTGTCGGCGTAAACTTGAGAATCGCGACAGGCCTGTTGTTGTGATGAAACTTCGTTCTACTGTAGTCGTTGCTGTCTGCTCCTATGAGAGAGTTCTGCGAATTGCGAACTCTGTGTATTCCATGCGGAATAAATACGAAAAATAACAGAATAACGAAAGCTAAGTTATAAGACTTGATTACCAAGAAAAGTACAATGACATAATGAATAGAAATAAAATGTGAAACAGGGAACAGCTGCTGTGCGTTTTAAAAAATATGAAGGGAAACACTAAACTGTGGTTTGTTTCTAACTGCACACTTCAGTAAATAAATTTGTAGACGGTGCTCATCTTCGACTTACGTTTTCAGCACGTGGCTCGTGGTTGAGATAAGCTCCGCCAGGAGCCGACACTATCCCAGCTGCTATCAATATTTCAATTACCTCAATGAACTAATGCTCATTGAATAAGGTGGGTTAGCAGTTAATAGGTACTTATATCAAGCCAAATAGTGATTCGATATTATGTTTTCTATACAGCTCTTAACTTTAACTAGCGCCATTTAATATTTTTGAATATATTTTTATGCATATCTATAAAACCGATGTACGACATGCTTGGATTAGAACCTTGACTGCAGTAAACATTCAACGACTTATATTAGGGGCACGCTTTTTTTTGCCTTTTTCTTGTTACAACAATTCCTATGAAAGATGGATGGAAAACGTCTTTTGTGAAACTGGTAGCCTGTCTGGGTCAATCTTTGAGGTAGTGCCCTAAATTAAAAGACCGTAACTGCGATACGAAATAACAAACGAATAATATGAGTATAGCTTCAGTCAGTTTTGAACAAGATGCATAAGTTTGTACAAAACAAAAATCGATTTGAATGAAAAAAAGAAGCTGAAATTTAAGTGCTCGTTTTTTTTAGTTTATCACAATTTTAATGAGCATTATCAGACAATAATACCCAGGAAAGCCGACTTTCCTTGGCATCGTTTTCAGTTTTGTTCTCATTATTATAAATTGACCAAGTTATAATGGCACACAGTTTGCTTATATGCGGTGTCCAGATCAGATTCCCATGAAAAAAAGGTACATCTATAAATTTAGGCAAAGACACGTTCATAACGTCAATACGGACGACAGTAACAACACACCAATTCACTTAAACACAATTTTGTGGCTTTTGTGCGTCGTTTCCAAATGCTTGCGTGCATGTATAATCAAGCAGTGACACATGGATACATTGTATCTGCCTTTTTTGTTTACAATTCCACAGACAAACTTCTTTCTATTAACCAGTTATTAAGGTAGCTTTGTGTCGCTGCTACAGCCTCGAAAACTAGACAACAAATCGCTATCTCCTGTAAGAAACGCATGCAGCTTCTGCATACTTCCGCCGTGAGATTAATTATTTAGGGCCAGCCTATTCAGTCACTCTGATTTTAATCCTCACTTGTTACTACGACTGCACGTGCTCCTAGAACGAGTTAGCAGTTAACAATCTGCATTCTTAGTAATCTGTGCTATGTGGGCGCGTTCTAGCAATAGATTAAGAAATGAGAACAATCGAGATGACACAAAATAACATGTTTAAGTGGTCGAGCTTTTTTCCTACTCTCAAGTACAATACTTAATATTTTATGCCCGCTTCGCATTAGGTCATTCAAACAAGAATCAGTGTTTGATGGAAAAGGGGGTGAGAGAAAAGGTGGATGGTGGCATCTATTTTCCCCAAAAGCGGCAGCTGGGAGAAGGGTGTCTCTAATGACTTATTTATGAAGACGAATGAAACAGCGAACGTGTCTCTACGCGTAGACACGTCTAAGAGTAATAGTAGTAGAGCACTATAGACATGTTCTAGCAGCCCTGTCTCTTGTTCTAGCGGCCCTGTCTGAGATATTTTATCGTGTGCACGGCATTGTGCCTCTACCAGGCCCGTAGTGGCAAGTGGAGAAAATAGCCCCCTGTGCACCATAATCGTGGTGGTCCAGTGGCTAAGGTACTCGGCTGCTGACACTCAGGGGGCGAGATCGAATCACGGCTGCGGTGGCTGCATTTTCAATGGAGGCGAAAATGCTGTGTAGTTCTGAGTGCTCAGATTAGGGTGCACGATAAATTACCCCAGGTGGTCAAAATTACCGGAACCCTCCACTTTCTCATAATCATATGGTGGTTTTGGGGCGTTAAACCCCGCATATCAATCAATCAGCAGAGCTCCCGCAATCCCGCTCCACTGAAATCTTTCCGGCAGATGCTCACCTGGTCCCAGACTGAGCAGGTCTTTCCATACCATGCCTTCGGAGTAAATCAGTTAGAAATCAGTCCTTGAATCTCGTCTCACGAAAGTGTCAACTCTATAAATGGGTACGTGCCACAAAAAGTGGGCGGACTGTATACTCCTCACTGATCCATTATAAAGGAATGAAACGCAACATGTACTTTATAAACTGGCTGTGAAGCCTTCCATCATTGGAACATCACAGTCCTTGTTAAAGACAAGTTCCACAAGTGGAGAACACAGAACGACAAGGCAAAGGCGGAGACCGAATTGGCTAGAGCTAAGTTCTAGCAAAGTTCAACCTGTTTTCAGCAAAGTTGTGCATAGATACAGCAATAAAGAAACATGGAACTGATCATCTTCTGAGTAAATAGTTTTGTGAGGCTTAATGCAAGCTTTGAGCAAGTTCTTTAAGTAATGATTTTAATTGAGACGAATCCTCCTCATAGAAATAACATGTAAAAAAAATTAATCGCAAAACTAAAACCACCGGGCCATCGTGGAACGCGCAGCACAGGGGTCGCAAAAGGTGGAAGAGCAATATTAAAGCATTTTCTAAATAAAATTTCTGGGTAAATGCGGCAAGCACACTTGCAGGATACCCACTCAAGTCATGATTTCGTGCTATAGGGAGGTATTCAATATGCCATATTTCGTCATTCTTCAGAGAAGCATGGTACCCATTAGACACTTGCAAGAAATTTTCTGCAACATTTTTTATGTTCCGGCTGACGACAACGAAGTATGTTGCGTGAAGCATTTATAATGGAATGTACCACTTGACGACCTCTTCGTTACACAATTTGCTTTGTGTGACGCCTGGTTCTTCCTTTGATGTTCTAAAACGCTTCATTACTCATATTAACGAGATTACTTTCCCGACATCAAGCCTCCCTAAGGCCAGTTTGCAACGGAGTTTCAAGCACCAGCATCGCTCTATGGTATACTGGGCTGGGCTCTCATTGTGTCCCCTTAGTGCTTTTAAATGCGAAGCTTTTCTTTGAGTACTCCAGGCACTTCGATCTGTCTGTCTGTCTGTGGGCGAGTATGTGCCACTGGTATGCTGGTATGTGCCCCATGTGATCGACACTATATCTACCCAAAACGGTGAGAACAGACATGGACAATTCTTACGCGTGAGCGTTAAGAAAAAGCTACATTGGCAGCGTTGACCAGACGAATGCAACGACTCAATGTCAGGCTCCCAGAAAGAATCAAACCCAAGCATTTTGCGTGGCAGTCAATTATTCTGCCACAGAGTCATGCCAGGTCTCGGAACTACTTTTCAAATAGACCCTAATGTCACGAAACGTCAATTCTGGTAGGCGCGCTGGCTATCCAATGTTATAAAAATTACATATGTACTCCCATGATGCAGCCGTCACGTCGGGTTGACGTCAATGCAGGGATCCTTCGGTGCAGGGATCCTTCGATAACCAGATCCAGCGACTTGAAGCTGCGAACTTCCCTGACAAGTTGACCGCTGTCTCCGAAGCACTTTTGCAGAAAGCGAAAAAGTCAAGGTACTAGAGCTGCCACAAAGAAACAAAAAAACCGAAATCATAAGACCCGCAGGGATTTCTCATGTTAATAGGGTCTCCAACAATGTGAAAAACGCAGGGGCCTGTACGGGGTACTCATCGCCTTTTCCGCGCCCGTAAAACTGGCTTAGTTGTGCCCGAGATATGCTCGGGAGTAGGCGAGACGGCAGGAATGCGGCAAGAAACATGGCACGACTTACAGGAAAGGCGAGGTGCATGAAATTCCTCTATCTAGTAGCAACTTGTACGTTGGGCAGACCAGGTACTCTATTAAGGAGCCAGAGAACATGAAATAAATATAATGAAGGATTACTTGGCGCATTTGCCTATACACATTGCAAAATTTACAAGTGTCGACCACGTTTTAAAGAGATCAAGATCCTAGGCAGGTATAAAACTGCGCTTGAGTTGATGGAAGCCTATGGCATTGATTTGATACGTGTGGTTTAATGTCCCAAAATATCATATAAATATTTGAGACGCCGTAGTGGAGGACTCCGGAAAATTCAACCACCTGGGATTCTATTACGTGCACCCAAATCTGAGCACACGGGCCTACATTTCCGCCTCCATCGGAAATGCAGCCGCCTCAGACGGGATTCGATCCCGCGACCTGCGGGTCAACAACTGAGTACCTTAGCCACTAGACCACCGCGGCGGGGCAAGCAGAATTGTGTTGAGAAAGAGATTGCTCGATAGCTGATAGCGTAAAGCTGTGTGAAAACTGCACATATCTGTATGTTGTGTACTTCTGGATTTGCGCTCATTATATTTAGTTCGAAGTGCCGCCTGTTCTTGTTGTTCTGTGTTTCTTTACTCTGTGTTTGCGTTATTTCGCGGCTAAAGTATGTCGTTAAGCAAGTACCAACTAGGCCAACAAACAGTCTTGATTAACGTCAATTGTAGTTAAGTGCCACCAGCTGAAGTTGATTTAGGTAGCAGTGTTCAGGGGTATACCGTTCACACAAGCTGCACACACCAGCTTACCGCTTGCGGTGTTGCTAATATCCATCTTGCTGTTGGCATCGTTACGCAGCTGGAAATAACTAGTTATATAAAACATATGCAGCTGTTAAACGGGTGTAGATATTGCCGCGACAGGTTGGCCATGTTCAAGTAGCCCGCCGCTATCATCGTAGCACGAGCACCAGGCAAGACCCAGCTGGCCACGCGTTCGTGCGCTCGGGCTACGAGGAAGAGAAAGACAGTTGGATCTGTGCCACTCTGCTACTCGGATTTCGACGACCATAGTCATTAGATTCGTGGGCACAAGTTCGCCCTAATAAAGACTTGTTTTTTTAGCCTGTCTGCCTCGGCATTGCTACAATATAGTTAGCGCCACTTGGTGAGGTTTCGCTCAGTAAAATTACAGCTGAGTCACCTTCCATGCGCATGCTTCGCATAACATCCGTTCCCAAGGTATGTGGGATCTCCCGAATTTTTGTTTTTATTTATTATTTTATTTTGCGTGATAGTAGTTGGACACCGGTGGCAGCTGACAACTACGGTGCACAAGACCCATGTTGAGATCTCTTATCTAGATTTCGCTGTAAAGCTATAATAAAACTACCAATGAAATAGTATTGAAATAGTGGCGCACATTGACGTATTGCAGTTTTCGATTTTCGCCGAAAATAATTCCAGAAATATAGGTGCTTTCCCTAAGGCACCCCGCAAGTGGTTCAATGAGGGACACCTGTGCCAACGACTACTTCTAGAGATGTCCATTTGTTCTTTACTTTTCATGTCGTACCTTTGTGCAACGTTCAACCTCTCGCTTTAAACGCCTTTACCTTGGTTTTAATAAAACATCATGAAATCTTTCGGATGAGTTATTGATTGACCTTGTCTCTCGTTTGTAAGGTTGCAGATGTCAACTTCTCGTTATAGGAATGCTAGCTCTTGTGGAAGAGACCATGTGAATTCCTTTATTTCACGGAAACCATTCGACTTGAGCTGAATACTATTCAGCGCGTCGGGTTATAGAAAACTAAAGCCTTACATAGTTATGGTGCGACCGACTTTTCTTTAGCTCATGACTTTGCCGTAAAAATTAATGTGCCCAAGTTTCATGCTGGTATTATTACATTGTGAGGTCTATGATATGCATAATGCAAATTGATACGTGTTCATTTTCAAATGCACGGAAATGTAGCTAACTTAGACTAAGTCTTGATGTAGCGGATTTGTAAACGGTCCAAAAATGTTGCTTCAAATATCTTTTGTCATTCAAAAAATATACTGTGGTTTTCTGAGAATTTCACGTGTGTTTGCGTGCACCAAAGTAATATCGACCCGCCAGCTTTATCGACCAAGCGGGACTACAAACAGATGAAGTATTACTCCACAATACTCCGCAAGTTTTGTTGGAATACGTTTTTTTTTTCTTTAAAAAGGTCGCTGCGTGCATATGACGGTCATGGGTGCGGAAAAAAACGGTAGTGGGTGTGAACTGGGAAAACGGATCTCGCGTGAACGTGACGAGACAAAAACTACAGACCCAAAGCACTGGCTTTATATATATTTACTAGAACTCAAGCAGAAACAAAAGTTGGTGGGCTGGGAACACGCACGCAAGCTCGCGCGATAATCATAGAGAAAGAAGAAGACAAGAGCGGACACTCCGCAAAACCTGGCCTCAGGAAGTGCGTCACGACTACGTAACAAACTAGTGCTCTCACCAAACGTCAGAGGGCGCAAGCGCGAAAAAAAAAACAGGTATAATCAATGCAACAGAATCGTTTTTACAAAATAATATTTATACGCCCAAATTTGGTATGTTCTTTATACATAAAAACAATTTATTCAACACACCTCACGCGATTATTTTTCTTCAGCCGTACTGTCATGAACACCATCTACCCAGCGACAAGCCCATGCATGACTGACAGCGAGAAGCTTTTGTCACTTTCGTCAACGTCGGCTGCGTCGGCGTTTTCGTGCGTGAGATAACAGGTGAGGCACGTTTTCAAGCGAAGCTTGTTGAATGACATGTTGTTGGTCTTGTTGGGTCATTTTTTAAGAAAACGGTTACACTTGCGCGAATAAGACACCATGCAACAAACATAGAAAGATGCACACACACACGTTGCGCTCCGAGTGTGCGAGTTTGTTTCTTACGTGGCGTCTCATTCACGCAGTTGTAACCTTTTTCTGAAGCTTGTAAGGACTGGGAGGTTCGCTAAAAAGAAAGTTTGTGGCTCTATGCGGCGGCTAGACGGGAACATTGTGCAACGTATGCAGTATAGCAAAGGCGGCACGGCGTCAAGCCGAGGCGACGCGTGCTGCGTCTGCCGCGGACGCGAGCGTCTGTGCGCTGAGCGTAGCTGGGCAGCTAGGTCATAGGCTCGGTGCAAAATATTGAGAAGCATTCGCTGGGCCTCGCATGCTTCACGAAGCGTTTCCCGAAGGCTCGGAACACGAATAATTCTTGGTGTGCCGGAGGCAAATCTGGACTAGCCAAGTTGCCATCATATTCGTTTTTTCGCTAGCCTTGTGCCACTAGTGCAAGCTGCTCACAAATTTTTTTGACGTTTCCAATATCATTTTACCGCATAAATTTCAACTACGATTTTTCTTCCCAAGGTACTGCTGATACTGCGTACGTACGAAGGTGTTCTAAAGTTCCCAGGCCGCGATACCTTTGCATTACAAGGGATAGCGGCCTGGAAACTTCTGAAGATCTTTGTACGTGGTCTTGACGTATATCTTTGCAAGTCAGAGTTTTATGGGTCAGAGATGTATCACTGGTTTTGTATTGTGCATCGATTAGCTAATCATTCAAAGGGGTTTGTCGGTACAATTATGACGTGCACATATCTTTTTCGTAATTTGACAGCGAAGCATCCACTTACTAACATTTTCAGACCGCGCTGACGCCATGCCGTCAGGCGGTTCAAGCTACGGCAGCTACTGCTGTGTATCGTGGTGCTTCAACAATGGCAGAACCCACAAGAAGCCTGGGACGAGTTTCTTCCGCATACCACGGGACGGCTGGTGTGTTAAAGCTTTTGTATGATTTGCATGTCTTTAGGCTTACTGTTCGTACTTGCTCAGTGAGGGTAACAATAAAAAATCACTATTCAAGCACTTCCCCTTTCAGCTGATAGTTCATTGCCAATGCAGGATGAAAGCAGGGATGCAGTATGCTGGACGCGATGATCTCCTTAGTAAGCCGGCCAGCCTATTGTACGCAACGTACAGGGTTTGTAGCGACCATTTTACTGCTTAAAGTTTCATGGACCCTGGGCACACAAGGCTTACAAGAATGGCTGTTCCCAGTGTGCAACCAGCTGCACCATGTAAGTGATTGACTGAAACTCAAATATGTGCAATAGCAGCCACTTGTATTGAATCAGTGGCGACAGTTAATCGCGAAGATCTTTGTAGCCGATGGAGAAGCCTCACTATAGAAGTAACACTTGGAAAGTCTTAAATTTTGTGAATTGTGGGCTATTACCTTCCTAACAGCAGCTTTACATTTCTGTCGTTTTTTGATGCTCTTGACCTGCGCAACTTGTTTTAAAAGACTTTAAAGGGCTATTTCACGTTATTTTCAAGCCTGAGTGCACATGTACGTATACCTTTCATCAGTGAAAGCTGCCACTGTTGATAATTTCAAAAGTCACAAATTACTTGTTTCCTACTTGGTGCCTTCTCTTTTCTTCCACGTTCGACCAATTTATGCGTTTGAAAGAGCTGTTTAAGTTTCTCCATGCTACAAGCTTTGTAACTTGTACCAACTGCACATATATGCAGGTTCTCTGAGCGTCGCTTCAAGTAGTGACTGTGACATGGCTGCAGAAGCTGCACTGCAAGGTGCGGATGAGCTTCAGTTTGTGTTATTTTAAGCCTCTTACTGATACATTGTCGTAATTTCTTTTCTTCAGGACCTGCGGTAGAGGCTTCAAAAAGCGGCTCCCACACATTGAGGTGCCCCGATGAACAGGGTGCGTTCAGTGTCGCGATTTCTTTTTTGTACCGAAATTTACTGTTGACCAAACCTCTGCAGGTGGCAGCTCCCTTGTAGCTGGTGAAAGAATTTCCGCTGACTTCGTCTTGCTGGAGAAAACCTTAACCAGTCAGCTGTCACAAAAGGAACTTGTGTGACCGGTAAGTTGTATGTTCACTTCAACACCAGAGTGGATTGATATAGAGTCTTCCGCAGGCCGCTCGCAAGATTGTTCCGACAGCACTGTCCGAGGCACTGAACAAGCTTCACAAAACCCTCCAGAAGACGTCTCCGCCAACAGCTCCACGCCTGAGTGCCCTAGAGAAAATGGTGACTATGCTTTTATTGCAGCTGTTTTTAAAGTGCTATCTTATGTTTAGGACATTCTGAGGAAACTATCCTCAAAAGGACACTACGTGTGCACTTACAAAATGTAAGGGTGGGCTCTCAGTAATTATTTTTTTTTGTGCATTGTCAACATTGTGAATGGTTTGTTTTTAGGTAGTGGAATCGAAAACTTTGCACCACAGAAAGTTGTGCATCTTGGGTCTGAAAGAGCGAGGAAAGTGCTCGTATGGGATTAGTTGTTCTTCGCTTTTACATCCATTTTTTTGTTTATTGCAGTGCGTTCCTGTGTGCCAGCGACAATGTCTCCATCAATGAAGTACAAGCAAACCATTAAACATCTGCAAGCCAAAGTAGCTGCACAGCGGAAAACTATCAAAAGACTGCGGTGACAGCCTCACCAAGCACCGTCATCGACTTCAAAGGCCCTTGAAGTTATCCGACCGCACGTCACCGAGGAGGTTTTTAAACTTCTTTCTGCACATGTTCGCTTGAGGCCCAAACGCAAGGGCAAGTGGTTTCCTGTGTGGTTCAAGAAATTTGCTCTTCACTTAAACTTCCGAGGTCCGCGAGCATACCGATTTCTGGCTCCATATTTTTCTTTGCCTTCCCGGCGTTCGTTAAGGAGGTGGCTAGCTAATGTAAATATGGCTCCAGGCATAATTCCAGGAATCCTTTCTTCCATTGCAAGAAATACTCAAGCTTGGAATGAACGGGACCGAGTGTGCGCTTTAGTTTTCGACGAAATAGCACTCAAAAAGAATTTGTACGATGATGCTGCAAGAGACGTTGTCCAGGGTTTTACAGATGATGGCACTCATCGCACTTCAACCATCGCTGATCGAGCACTGGTTTTTCTTCTTGTTGGCGTTTCGAGAAAGTGGGTTCAACTGGTTGCTTTTACTATAGGGCACACATCAACATTATCATCTGTTATGCATAACTTGCTGGTGTCACTCATTTTGGAGCTTAGGAGCATTAATATTGCAGTGAAAGCAGTCATTTGTGACCAGGGCAGTTCAAATGTAAGTCTCGCTAACCAACTAAGAGTGCCTGTAGCAAATCCTTTTTTTTTTTGAAGTTAATGGCGAGCGGGTATATTACATTTTTGATGTTCCGCATTTAATTAAAACAACGCGCAATAATGTCCAAGCACACAAGTTATACATTGGGGATGACATCGTTAACTGGTCGCACATTGTAAGCCTTTACCAATCCTCACATGAGTTGCGGTTGCGATTGGCTCCAAAGTTGACTGAACGACACGTTCATCAGAAACTTTTTTCTAATATGAAGGTCAGCAGAGCAACTCAGGTCCTCAGTGCATCAGTTTCGATTGCTATCACGGCATTGGTGTATGCGAAGGTGCTGCCTGCCTCGGCCATCACTACAGCTCAATTTTGTGATCGTATGGACAGGATTTTCGATGCCTTGAACAGCTCGAGTAAAAAAAGAACTTCGCGAAAGCTGCGGCATGCAATCATAAAAAATGATTCAGAGCTGATTGACTTCCTCCGAGGCCAGCTTCCCTGGATTGCATCATGGCAGTTTGTTGGCAGACGTCAACCACAAACTATCGTGGGTTGGCAAATTACAATTCAGGCAATTTGTCAACTATGGGACGACCTCTCCAAAAATTACAATTTTGAATACCTGTTAACACGCAGGCTTCAACACGATCCTCTGGAGAACATATTTGGCCACATTAGGCAAAAACAGGGTTGCAACACCAACCCCAATGTAGCACAATTTATTTGTGGCCTGAAGCACATCTGTATAAAAAAACTCTTCAAGCTGTCAGAGTACGGAAATGTCGAGGATGATGAATGTGACCTCCTCCAGGAGCAGCTCTCACCATTCTCCCTCACCAGTGCGTCTCTTGTGGATAATGAGGAGTGTGCACAGCCACAGCCTGACGACTTTCCGGCTCTAGACGATCTCTCTGAACTTGCGACAAACGTTCACTCCCATATTATCGATGACTCCGCTGCATATTATGTAGCTGGTTTTCTCATCAAACACTTCCTTCGGAATGCATGTGACGGTTGCAGTTGCCCACAGTTACTGAAAGACGACAGTGAGACGCTTAAGGGTACCCACCAGCATTTCACAATGCTCAAAGCATACGACGTTTCCAGCAAACTTTTTGGGAATCTCACTGTGCCATCAGAAGCAGCTTTTGCATACGTACAACAACTTGAATCTCACTTTCTTGCCATAATTGAGGCCACTGCACATCACCTGAAAGTGTGCGATGTTTTGTATCATCATCTGTCAAGTGTTGGCGATTTTCATTTCTGCTCTGCTGGGTGTCGCGCGAAGTTTCTGAAAATGTTTTTCCGGGTTCGTTTATGTTGGCATGTGCGTTTTGTGAACCGAAACTTAGATAGGGTTAGGTTCCAGTCTTCAATCTCGGGCATACAGCTTGACAAGTTCAAAGGTTAGCAATTAGCGGCGGGTTTACACTAAATTATTCGAGTTGAGCCGAATCCTGCAATAGCTTTGTTATGTTATTACTTCGTTACAGCAGACTTCATTATGGTCTTATATGCTTATATTCAGCTCAACTGGACTAGCCACTCCTTCGATGCATACATTGTTTAGGTTACCCGCTATGAAGAGTAGGGACACTGTGTATTCGCTCGAAGTGATTTGCATAACCTTAAAAAGAATGTTGGGTATCCTGTCTGTATTTTTGTAGCAAATGCGGGCGAACTGTACACTTTACTGTGGCTCGCATGGTCACTGTGTATGCTTTATCTCTCCAGCTCAAGTAATATATCGATAACAAAACCGCTTGTTGAAATGTCTTCGAGCGGGTAAGGAACACAGTATGAAGTGGGCACGGTTCACGTTATCACGCTTTTCGTATTTTAGCTTCTCATCAACCTCCTCATCTCGCCCATCAAAATTTTCTAAAGAATACCCAAACTTGTAGCGTTTGATGGGGCTGCGGACGCTGCCATTTTATTTTTATATAGCTTGCGAGTGATAACGTACGATGTAGGGCCTTTGTGAAAAATAATGAGCCAAAGTGGTTTCCTTCTGCTATTTATTAGCCCTGTAATACTGCTCTCGTAGCACCAATTAAGGTCCACAATTCTGAATAAAGTGATGACTACAATCTATTTTAGCTCACAAGCATCACAGCAACACCCAGACGCAAATCACTTGGGATCTTAAGTTTTTGATGAAGGCGACGCATAAGAAGAGCCACAACACCTGCCAGTGTTGTAGCATAAAGTTTGTCTTTCATATAGTGAGCAAGCTGCAAAGCCCTACCTTTCTGAGGACAAGCAGGCATCAAGTCTGCTTTTTTTTTCATTTTGAACTAGCTGTTCTTAAGCACAGCCAGCCTACTGCACCTTTGCCTTTCTGCTATATTGTGTCGTGTGGTTTCTGTGTGCTCTTTTTTTATATGCATTATTTCGTTTAACCCCCGGCGTGATTCGCGACTTCATTGCTGTGTATATGTCACTTCTTCCCTCTTCATCAGCATTGTGCGCTGTGTTTTTGCCATAGATCCTTACTTACCCACTGGCCCGGTGTGTCATACTTCACCAGCTTCTCGGCTTCTGCCAACTCTAGCGATGTGTGCGTTGTCTGTGTTCTCTCTGTATTTGTTACAATTTATTTGTAAGGCGAGATGCATTTGTTGTCTACCTTTGTCATATTGTGCTTTTCATATTCTCAGACTCTACTTTGCCTTTGAATAAAACATTACGGATACTCTGTCTCTTTGACTGATATATACATTGATCACTCGTTCCAAAAGAAAAACACAAGCGCGATGAATAAAACCGTAGTGAATTATCATTACCTGCATCTCTTTTTATTATAACTTAATCGAAATAAAAATTACGTCACGACCGATTCGCACGAACCACTGAACAAAACAAAACAGGGAATCGCTAAATCAAAACGACCTACAAAAACTATCCATTTGGGCGATGAATAGTGGTCTGAAATCATGAACTTTCGTCATAGCCAAACGTCGGTTATGCAAAGTAATTCAAAATTTGCGCCAGTGAAACCGAAACAGGAAGTGCACGCCACTTGCTCTCACCAACCACTAGGTGTGCTAGGGTCGATTGGGCCGCTGGGGTCTACGGGAGTGTCCACTCTTAACCTTTATTTCTCTATGCGATAATGGAAGAAAGCCGACAAAGGGAGAGAGCAGGGAGGCTAACCAGAAAGGCATCCGGTTGGCTGCCCTACACTGCGGTGTTAGAGAAGGGGGACAGAAATACGAGAAAGAGGAGAGAAAGAAGAAATAATGGAAAAGAGGAGAGTGAGGCAGTAAATTCACTGCGGCGTGATAATCGTGTCTAAGCTGAGAACCAGCTGCCTTGATGTCTTCGTGAATATTTCTCAGTATTTACGCTACGCTTTCATATGGAGAAATGGTCACGAAAGAGCTTTTCTCTTAGAAATGACGGCGTCCGCGTCAGTGTTGGTGTGGTTGGTTGTGAGTGAATATTCATTTTTGTTCACTAACGAAAAATCAAGAATGCTGCGAATATAATAAATAAAAAAATACATTGTCTCCAGCTAAAGAGAACCATGTGTATATTCGAAGCAGCAGACGTTAACGTTTGCACCGACGGCAGCGTTGACGCTGGCGCTCATCACGGCGTTGCGCAGGAGAGTAACCTGGGAAGGCGCAAAGCACGCCTGGATGGACCGGTGTTTCCTACTGAAACATGCCAATCGTTGCTAATGGTCAATGAGAGACAGAATACGTCCATAAGTCAGAGACCTGTAGTCCATTTTTGGTTAACGCGCATGCCGCGAATTTATATTGTTCAACAACGCCCAGGAGAAATCTCCCACCGGCACTACCTTGGAGGTCAAGATACAGTGCCTCTATATACGGGATGGCCAGTGAAGGGTTGTGAAGCGACAGTAGCCGGTGTTTTAAGTGTGAATACACTTTATAAGCGACCCCAAACCATCCACCGCCGTCGGCGGCGTCCGCAGTCTTCTCTCTATCTTTAAAAGAAAGAGGACTTGGCGGGCCGCAGCGCGATGCTCTACCGAATAAGCCATGGACGCGACGCTGATAGTCCCCCTCCCCCTTCGCTCGCTCCTCCGCTCTCCTCGCTCGCTGCAGCTGCGCGCGCACCCCTCTCTCTCGCGCGTCCGCCTTCTCTCTCAGTCTCCCGTCGAGAGCGGGTCGTGCGATGGATGTCCCGGAGGCAACGCTACCATCTGGATATAAGGCGCGTTACTGACACCGATATCAGCGTCGCCAACGGATTTTAACTTTACTCCCCCTCATAGCATCACCCCGTGCATTCGCACTTAACCATGTTCACCCTCGGGGAAATGCTTGGGAGTTTTTTTTTCTGTCAAGAGACTCGCTATAAGACACTGCCTGCGCCGGAGGTGCGTGGCCAGAGAGAGGGAGGGGACGCTCATGCGCTATGGTTCTGTAAACCAACGCCGACTAAATTTCAAGACCGAAAGGCTGCCGCAGTGACGTCAGAGGGGGGGGGGCAGTTACGCCGCGAACGCGGCGGAAAGCCTGTGTTTCGTTCACGTTTTAGGAGAACCAACGCTCCCGCTCTCGCAGCTGCTGCGGCTTGATTGGGCCGAATAAAAGATGTGGAAAAAAGTCTGCTCAGTTGGGCAACTGGGCCCCCAACCTCTGACGTCACTGTGGCAGCCTTTCGGCCTTGAAATTTAGTCGGCGTTGTGTAAACGCCGCTGGGCGAGATGTCTACAAGAGAGAGAGAGAGAGAGAGAGAGGGAGTGAGTGTAGGCTAGCAGATGCTGCCTGCATCAGCGTTGCAAGGCGAGAGTGGCAAGCGTAGGAGAATAGGAGGGGATGCGCATGCGCAATGGGGGAGTTAACGCCGCTGAGAGAGATGCCTAGGGGAGAGATAGAAGGAAACAAGCGTAGGAGAGGCGAGAATGGGAGAGTTTAGGGCTGGTTACACCGCTCACTAAAATGACCTCGACCATAAGACGCTTCGCATCTAAAATCTTCGGATCTAGAGAAAATTGAACCCAGGCCTTCTGGGTGGCAAGTGGGTGTTACACCACAGAGCCACGTCATTGATTGACACTACTTGAACACACGCACACACAATTTTCGTGGTATACCATAAACTGGCAACCAAAATGTTCAGTACAAAACAGTACGTTTCATGCAGCATCTCAAAGAAATGCATAAACACGCCTTTTCCTTCAGCTAATGTCTCGTTCCGCGAGCATGTCTGAGTGCATATTTTCATCGTATACATAGAGCAGGTGTTTCATTTGCCTCGCTCTAAAAGAGCATCACTCCGATGCCACAGCTGGGCCATGTCGCTTCGTACAATGAACAGTAGCTCGCAGAGTCACTCTTACGTACGGCGTTATGTGCACTACGTGCACGACTAGGTCCGTGAGAGCTATACCTTGTACTGAGGCGGCTTTTTCGGGTGACCTAATATAACTTGGTGATCGCTGCACTCGACAATGTCCCAAGTATCTTCTCATCAACTTCTCGCATAGTCCCGGTACTTGCCCAGCGTCCACACCCCTACAGGTCTATGGCGTAGATTATAGAGACCTGTGCTGGGCTCTTGTTGCTATATTTGCACACGAGCGAGCTGCTTGGCTTCTTCCACGCATTGATTAAATGCGTCGGCGTTCTGGGGGGGGGGGAACTATCGTGTTTTCAGCCTTATAAGCAAGATGGTGCGACGAGCGCACGGCGGCTTTCATCTCTCACGCGTACTTTGGCCCCACGAAAAGGTGGGGAGTTGACGACCTTTCGCGCGCCCTTATTTCGCGGTAGGAGGCGGGGAGCATTGTACGTCTTGGCTGGCTTAAGCTTTACCTGGAACGATTCTGTTGTTACCGGGCGCACAAAGGTCACTGCAATCATTCTGAAAAGCACACCCTTTTCGCAAACGGAGACTGTGCAACGATTGCAGTGACCTTTGTGCGCCCTGTAACTACAACAGAAACATTCCAGTGAAAGCACAACGCCAGCCAAGACGTACGGTCGTCTCTACCGCGAAATAAGGGTGCACGAGTGAGCGTCGACCCCCACCCCTCTCCGCGAGGAAAAGTGTGAGCTCATTGCGCCATGTCACCCCTTTGTGTGTGTGTGCCAGAGTATCAAGGATCATCATCATCATCACTGGTAATGCTGAAAACACGATAGTTCCCCGGAGATATCCATCATCAGCTGTAAGTGGTAGATATAAATAGCTTTCCGTTTCAACGTTGAACGAAGGGCTCTTTCGTGACTCAGTCGCCAACGCCTTACACTCAAAAGCAAAAGGTCGGACGTTCGATTCTGCATGCCGGAGTCTTTCTGAATTATTTTTCTTTCTTGCGTTTTCAAACACGCACACAAAGATATATATATATATATATATATATATATATATATATATATATATATATATATATATATATATATATATATATATATATATATATATATATATACGTTGAATGACGTTGACGCCGGCGGGAATATCAGGCCGATAGTGTCTATATCATTGCTATCGATATAAAATACCACAGGGCTTTTTAGGCTGTCGATAGATGTGGATGGTGCTGTAATAACACGTGCACAGAAAGTGGGTGACCATCCAGTCGCCGCAATGCATTGGCAAGTACTTGTCTAACTAACCAAAGTGAGGACAGCGACCCAGCAGGTGTTTGCTATTTTCATTGGTGCCGCAAACATCGCATGCCGCACTATCAGTCGGTCTTATTAACGAGGTTTGCGCTTTAGTGAGAGTAACTTTCAGCCAAAGGCGATAGAGAAGCGAAGCTTCACGCTGATGTAGGCCGGGTGGAGGGCGGAGTTGTAGTGGGTCAAGTTCATGTAGTCTGGTACATTGTATGCTTGGTGTCTTCCACTCAGTCAGTGTGAGACAGCTGGCCAGTTGACGAATTTGCCTCGCAGCGTCCACTCTAAGAAATCGTAATTGGAACGCTGTATGCTTCGTGATATGACACGCGAACAGCATTACCTGCGGAAGCGTTTCTGCTGATACCACAATGCCCAGGTAACCACTAAAAGACGATGTCGTGGCCTTTTTGTATGAAAAAAAAATTGCCCGCAGCTTCCCTCGGGGGAACACTGAGGAGGATGCGGAGCATATAATTGGTTAACGGGGTGTTAAAGTGCGACTTACTTGGGTCGATGGCTAAATCGGTTAACGTGGTTGTGAAATGGGGTGTTAAATTGCGACTTACTTGGGTCGATGGCTAAATTGGTTAACGTGGTTGTAGGAGGGGGTGTTAAATGAGTGAACACGTACACACGTATGCGAAAGGGCGGCGCTGGTCGAAGGGACGTCGATCATTGTGTTTGTGGATTCGTTGGAATTCACTTCACCGCGACCTTGGACGTCGACGCGCCGTACAAACCAACCGACGAGCGGCAACTGAGCGAGCGAGCGCCGACCTTGAGTATATATACAGCGCGACGGCGCATGCACTGTCAGCTGTCGAATGTTCGAGAAGGGGGAGAAGCGCAACGGCGCATGCGCGCGCGTCAGCTGCCGATGTTCTCGAAGCGCGACGGCGCATGCGCGCGCGTCAGCTGCCGATGTTCTCGAAGCGTGACGGCGCATGCGCGCTACATTATACAGCTAGCGAATGTTCGTGAAGAGGAGAAGCGCACGCGGTGTGTAGAGGTGGAAGGGTGCACAGATGGTGGAGGAGTGAAGCGCGCGCGGTGTGTAGAGGAGGAAGGGATGCACAGATGGTGGAAGAAGGAGGAGGAAGCTTGCGGACGGCGCCGCACTACAAGCCTCGAGTATTAGATGCTCCGCATCTAAAAGTGAAGTTTCACGATTTTAAATGTCTACTGGTCGTGTCATTCGGGTCGGAGAACTGACCGCAGGCACTGTAACAACGGTTCTGAGTCAGAAAACACAGCTAATTTATTTTGTATTTATTCCAAATTGATGCGTTCCAGTGCACTACGCAGAGCCGGGAGTTCTGCCACTGTGGAAGTCATCACATGGGAAGTCTTAAAACGCAGTTACCCCTTGTGATGGTATAACCACTGCACCACCAGAACTTGATGACGTAGTCGAGCCATCCATGCAAATGTGCACGGGCTTACTACATAGTTCAGGTCCAGTGGGAATAGTGACATTGAAGGTCGACGACAAAGCAAAGCCCTAAGGTCTACAATGTCTTCGTTGAGGTCACCGACTAGTGTAATGTGATTGTGCTTGTAGGTGTTTTATATTGTTCCGTTACAATTATGACTGATGTTAGTCCATTTTTAAACTCCTTTTTTGTCTCGCACAGGCACACGTTACCCTAGCGTTGCCGTATATATTGTAACCGTGGCAACAGACCCGGCGGACAAGCCTCGCATTAAGGTGATTCGCTCCTAAAAGCAGACCGCCTCCTCTGCTGTGCATGTCTGAGTATTTTTTGTCTCGGCGTAGCGAGTAAAGAAGCCGGTCACCATAATAACCCAGTAGTTACCCGCACTAGACGTAAAAAGTGATCCGAATGGTCCATTCGCATCTGGTCAAACGGTGCTCGTGGGAGCCAGATCCACCTATGTTTGTGCAAAAACCTCTGCTTGTGAAAATGTACATGGTATAATATGTGAGCTAATGTTGATTTTGAAAGTTAATAAGCATGTAATGGTTATAGCTGCTCGGGTACAATGAATCTGACGCACGCATCCACTGTCTAATGTCGGTGAAGGAGACGTAAACAATTGATTACATAAAACATCGAACTTTAACACATGAAAACCAGTTTCTCGCACACACACGCAAATAACGCTAAGATGCACAGTTGTTTATTTCACTTTAATTAGGTAAGACTTTCATTTAGTTATTTTGCAGAAGACATCAAAACAAGAAATTCAATTTCACTTTCTTGGCACCCTCGTCATAACCATGCTTTGATGTCACCTAAAATCTTGCGCTAAAAGAAACCAGCTGGGCTACGAATAAAAATGGAACAAATATAACAAATATTTAAGAATAAAGCTTTTATAAATACACAAGACAGGCAACATATGCCGATGTAGCCCGTTTGCGCTATCGGGTAGTGTGTGCCATATCGTATGCGACAGCCCACTTTTGTGTATCTACTAATACGCCTGAGAGTCTGGGACAAACAGATACCTCCCAGCGGACACGTAGTCGCGTTTCTACACGGCAACTGCATTAGATGGGGAATTAATCACTGGCGCTGAAGTACGGAGTTCCTCCGACAAAGGTGCCACAGTACACTCATTATTGTGCTCGCCATCTGTACCTCCTTGGTAAATTTTGCGTGTCAAGGCTTGAACCGTGTCCTTCCAATGCACTTCATGTGCCATATCTATTGTAGTGAGTATTTTTTAGTTACGTATAGCTTTTTCATGCATTGATTTATAATTATGTGTCATTTTGTTCTTCCCTTGTTCGTATTGCCCTGCTATCAGCCTTATAAAAGGGGATTTTTGTCTTGCTTCACTACATCGCCATAATTTTAACGCGATAGTGTTAAAGAGCTCTTTTAGCAGAAAGAAAGAGAGAGAGAGAGAGAGACAAGAAAAATACCAGAAAGTTAAGGAGGTTAACTAGACTAATTAACCTGTGTAAGTTAATTTCTGTGTAGGTGTAGCTGTCGTTGGTTTTGAGCAATAAACACTCTAGGCGATTGAAAAATAAAAACATACAAACAAATTAAAATGAAATAAAAATCTTATGTTCGAGTGTTGATGATTGATTTGTGGGGTTTAACGTCCCAAAACCACCATATGATTATGAGAGACGCCGTAGTGGAGGGCTCCGGAAGTTTCGACCACCTGGGGTTCTTTAACGTGCACCCAAATCTGAGCACACGGGCCTACAACATTTCCGCCTCCATCGGAAATGCAGCCGCCGCAGCCGGGAATCGAACCCGCGACCTGCGGGTCAGCAGCCGAGTACCTTAGCCACTAGACCACCGCGGCGGGGCAATGTTCGAGTGTGAATTGAACCCAGGCGGCCTGCGTGACATGCAGTTTTAGTAAAAGCAGGGTTTATCTTATAATGGCATCGAACCACACAAGCACACACACGATGGACGACCCATTACAAAGCACTCGGATACATTTTATAATCATAAGCTGCTAAAGAAGAAATTTTTTTTCTGTTAATAAAAAAAACTTAGTTGTGAGTTAAGTGCTGTCCTGTCTATTTTTAGTTTTCTGGCCTCGTTTCACGTGTGCACAAAGAGCCTTTGTTTTAAACATGAATGTATTAAGGCGTAGGGATGATTCAAGCTTGCACGAGCGGAAGTTGCTTTTAGGCCACAGTGTATCGCTGCCAAAGAGTGTGCAGTACTGGTTTCATACGTAAATACCTAAGCGCGTCAAAGTCCAGTCGCACAGTCGTTCCACGATACACGCAAATAATTTGCTGCCACATGGGCACGCACAGCAGAAAGCCAGAAATAAGCACGTGGATTTTACGCCCATGGGCTTTCGCATGCCTAAACAAACGAGTAAAAACAGCGCATTGCATTCGCCCGATAGAGAGAACCTATCTCAGCTCATCATCAGCAAAATCAATGCTCGTCCGTGAGGACTATGCCGTCGCACCGACGCAAGCTGGGAGTAAGTATGCGACGCCCTCTCGAATGAAAAACGAAGACCTTGTAAACCTAAGGGGGTTCAGACATCTCTCACTCTGTTGGGGAGTGCAGTTGTCACGTGTCATCGTGCACGTGTCATCGCCCAGAATAATTCAACCTGGGATTCAGACGGAATAGAAAAAATCATTTTACGTGATGTTAATCTGTGGTATTAAAAACTGTAGTAGCAGTAGCAGCAGCGGTATTAGTGGTTGCATTAGCAATGAGAGTGGTGGTGGTGGTAGTAGTGGGCCTTAGTGTTCACTCATCCATAAGTGGATGCTTGCATCGTAGTTGTTTCTTTTGGGCTAACAATATACCATCCGACAACACTTGCCACATGCGATCCTACATTACTCCTAACGAAGATGGCACAGATGATGCGGGTTCGTGTTCCTGACATTTCAACTTAGATTAAAAAAAGTAGACTTATATTAAGCCGCCACAGCAGGCTCGTAGCCAGGGAGGTACCCTACAGGCCCCCTTCATCGTTTGTTTTGCCGATAAAAAATAATGAGATAGGTCTGTTTCTAGAATAGCCAAAGCCTTCAGCAAAGGTAAAGCCTCACGAAAAAAAAATATTGCTACGGGTCTGCGTCACGGGTGAACCCCTTGTAGCCTTGGCGTCATAAGAACCCGTCACCCAATCAAAATTGCAGTGGTCTAGTGGTTATGGCACTTGACTACTGACTTCGAGGTCGCGGAATGGAAACCCGGCGGTAGCAGACGCATCTTCATCGAGGAAAATGGCTGGAGACCCGTGTGCTTGGATTCAGGGAGATTTTGAGAGATAGAACAGGAAAGAGAGTAAAGGCAATGATGTTAAGCACTCTAAAAAAACTGCCAGCTGCCACTGGAGATGGCCATCGAAATCTAGAGAAAAATGGAGCGCAAGAGGGAGAGGGAAGCAGACACACTGTATCGCCCTCAAGATATAGACAGACATTGGTGTATAACAGCTGACGTTAGTTAGAGCAAGTTTGTGATTCTAGAATTTGAACTAGTGATTGTATTTAAATGCACGTTAAAGAACCAAATGTGCTCAAGTTCAGAGAGTCCTGTATGTACGGTGACTATCATAAATATACCAGGCTTTTGGGAGTGGAACCCTAACAACTACTGTCATATTTACCAATTAGTGGGCGTCAAATATTTTTATCATCACTGCTCTTGCTTTTGCGTGTAAATTGTGCGATAATAAATTTCACTTCTGCAACCGAAAAAACTTTCCTTAGTAGAAATAAGTAAAGCTGTATGTATTCTGTCATTATATGAGGCTTTCTGGTATGGTCAGTGCCAGTCTCACGCACCAATATGCCCCATTTAGACCGTTAAAAGACGCTTTAAAGCACCTTTCTCTCCACGGAATTAAAGTTTTCACATTGTGCACAGTGTCATGTATCTTTGCGCAAGCACAATATTATACGCTGAAGTCATCAATTTCACCGTAATGTGTTGCTCCGAATCGCGGGGGAGAAATTTTATATTAAACTGCGCAATTGCAGAATCAGTTTGGTATTGCACGAGGGCAGCCACGCCACGCCGCTTAAATTTCACGGTTTCCAATTTAGCGTCCTGAACACACCTAGTTCGGGCAATAGTTTTGCTAAGAAAGAGAAACAAACTGTCAAAACATAAAGGCAATCGAGCAAAGCAAAACGCGTACAGCAGTTCTGTCCAGATGCATTCTCTTTCCAACGTAGCAATCTGTGAAATTTGGCTCTTGCGAAACACCTTATAACACGATTATTTACGGCGGCCAGGGGAACCAAACTAAATTATTTCTTGAGGAGTCGCAAAGCTTTAAAGCTCTACCCGTGTCAATTCCCTTCTTTCCTGTGACCTGGCATAAACTGTCGCTGAAGACTGCTTACTTTGTTTTTAAAGAGAAATCATTTGAGATGGTAGTATTTTTATTTTTGAAGTAAGGTGATTTTGCGAAATCAAATGTCTTTTTCAGCGTGTATGAAGTGTGAACGTTGTGAAAGACTTCACAGCCGTATAATTAATGAGTTAGGATATGTTAGAATCCTTATTTTGCACTGCGATGCAGCAAGCGACTTCACAGCAATGTTTATAGCAATGCTTATAGCGAGCGATGTAACAAGCGAGGTTTATTACAGCATGCGGACATGCAGCTGGAAACTTTTTTCCTTCAACAGCTTGTGCCGTGTTTGAAATTTGTGACAATGCGCGCGCACTACAGCAAGTAAAACCGAAGAGAATTGGGGGCTGCGCCTGCTGCGAAAGACACCTGACGCATTCATAGAGGGCGACGACGCATTTCCAATAGCACGTGATGTAAACAAAACTACTGTTTGTTGCAACCATTGCAGACAACGCTCTCTTTTTATTAACGGTGCAATCAGATAGTGCCCGCACAGTTCAGGTGTGCCGAATAAAAACGAAACCGAAAAATGTTTGCGGCAGCCAAGAACGTAATCGCGGATGGCGACCGCACCTTTCTGAGCAGCCTCTCTCCACAAGGGATCAAACACGGTGGCAAACACAAATAATAAGAGTTCTGGCCTGCCTGTCGTTGCCGGACGGTCCACGAATGGCGATGAAGACTGCGCCACATCGTTTCGGTTGTCCACAAATGTTGTTTTCACTATTTATCGTCGCTTGTTTGCAATGATTCGTGCTTAGCGCACTCCGAGGGTCGTGCGAAATAACCAATCCTTATAACTAACGAAGGTCAGATTAACGAACTTTTACTGTAATAAAGTGATAGTGTTCAAAAGCCCATGTTGCAGCGCGACGCTAACCACAATGCGACAGAGCAGCCCTTCTCCAAAATATTAACAGCCAGCCATTTATATACGTACACCATGCCATCGACCATACCATGCAGAATGCGCTGGTTCTCGTCCGATCACCAAAGCTAAGTAGCATTGGGTTCAGTCGGTACTTCGGAGATATTAGTGTACACCATGTGCAGCTGACGATCCTAAGAGCACGGCAACTTCAGCGCGTTTCCGTCATCAGTCGCGAGGTGGCGCACGTCGTGCCGCGCCCCCTTGCGTGTCACTGTTCGGGCGAGCCTCTACATGGCGAGGTCGCAGTGTTCTCTAGCGTAGTAGGTACGCGCGCATGCTTTTGTCTGAATTCGGGTGCTTTGTACTTCTTGTGCTTGCACCGCAAGTGTGCTAGGAAGTTACAGTAGTTAAAGAGAGCCCGAACGTCATTTGCCTTGCTGCCGCAGCCGCGTTTACGAGAAGAGTGCGCTGCTCACACACGTAGTAAAAAGTGTGACCGTTGTTTGCACTCGTCCTGTGTACACCTGCCCGTTGATTTAGTGCGTCTTTCTCTCTGTTTGAGCAGCGCGCTTCAATGTCAAGCTGTGACAGCTGCTTCTCCGCGCTCGTCCTGTGTATGCTCATTCCGCGCGTGCTTTTTGCATGAGGTGTGCGCTGCAAGTTTCGAGTTGCTTGCCGTTCCTTGCGTCACATTGTAATTTCTTACTGCGGCATTAATTATTTCGCCCTTGTGGCGAAACAATGCCCAATGAATGATCAACTAGCTCAGCAGGACACGTTTCACTTTCGCATTATACTCATTCCTAAAAGATGGATCAACCCCGCTTTTTTTATAACCCTGTGCTACGAAGGCAGTGCACGATGCATTCGCTTGCTTTTATAGGCGTTTCACCCCCTTGCAAACTTTCTCGAAGCCGATATTCCACGCCCTGGTCAGCTGTTGTATTCCCGCGCCAGTGCCCCGTGAAGCTCGCCACGCTCTCCGTGACAGTGCGGTTGTACTGCACGCTACAAAAAAAAGTACCTGGCTTCGGTCAATACCATCCGATCCTGCCACTCTTACAGCTCAGCACTCTCTTCATTGTGAAACGTGCCAAGTACGTAGAAAAGTGAACCGACATTGTTTCTGGTTCCCGCTCCACCGGTTTGCGCGTATGTACAATAAGTTTCGGCAGGCCGTAAAAGAGCTGCCATTACTATGCGTTTGGAAGAAAAGGTGAAACGGAGAGACAAATACAAAAGCGAAACTTCGAGGACATTAGCCGGTCGATGCCGCTTTCGCATGTGCTGCCGCTCGTAAAGATAGCGCTATGGCTTGGTAATCTAACACCCGAATCAACTCTGGGACGTTATTGTGTTTGATTCAGAGGAGACGCAGTTGCGCAGTCGGCCGACACCCGAGTACTCTTTCGGCTCTCCTGCGTCTGTTCTAAATTTTTTATTGGTCCTCACAAACAAAAGGTGGAGATGATTCTCGTTTTATGACGCAGACATCGTAGGCCTGTCACGTGGTATCACACAAACCCTTGTCACATTTTACTAAGCATTTTTTTATCCACAGAGAGATTTCTAAACGTGGCCCCGCCGCGGTGGTCTAGTGGCTAAGGCACTCGGCTGCTGACCCGCAGGTCGCGGGTTCGTATCCCGGCTGCGGCGGCTGCATTTCCGATGGAGGCGGAAATGTTGTAGGCCCGTGTGCTCAGATTTGGGTGCACGTTAAAGAACCCCAGGTGGTCAAAATTTCCGGAGCCCTCCACTACGGCGTCTCTCATAATCATATGGTGGTTTTGGGACGTTAAACCCTACAAATCAATCAAGATTTCTAAACGTGAAAATCCCAACTTGTTTAATCGGTACCCGTAGTAAATTTGTCATTTTTGCCATTTTGGACATTTGTGCCGTTGACTTTGCCATTTTCGACACTGTGACAGGGCTGTTCTTTCATGTGAGTTTTCTGAGAGATCGACATAGCATGAACTTACTGCACGGCAGTGCTTGCCTTTTTAGCGTTAATTTTCGCGTTTATTCACCCTTTGCTGTCAGACATGACCTATCACTTAAAAACAGTAGAAGTGCACTGAAAATGAACACACAAAGGCGGCTTACAGACTCACAGCCCTATGTGTGTGAGCCTTCTTTTTGTCTTCAATTTCAGTGCGTTTTTGCCGTTTTTAAACGTTGAATAGCAACGTGCCCTGATGTCTGCCATGACCTATAAGTGCAAGAAAGACGTCTGAGCCTGCTGGAATATTAGCATTTTGTTTTAACTTGTTTCACGAACTTTACAAAAGCAGCAGATAACGCTTCTCCTGGCATGCAACATAGTCTTAAATTTGTTTCCTTGATCCTCGTAAAATATTTCCAGCTTTAAGAACGAAATATTTATCGTAATATAGATTCTATCTCTGCAATTTGACAGCCCTTATGTTCTCACATCTTTAAAAACGGAAGGTGATAAGGTAACAGAGCCTAGGTTACTTGACGTGAAAGTCTTGTTGTTTTTCTTTAAAACATTGTCTGTTAAATCTCTTGAAGTCTAATAAAACGTGGGGAATTTTTAAGAGAACGTTACCACCCTGTAACTTCTTTGAGATAATAAAATGATTCGAATAGCACACGAAAGCAAGAATAAATGATCCACAATCGCAGTCCGGGCTGCTTGCGGCCCTGAATAACTGTCACGTTTTCTGAGAACAGACAACGAAAGTAAAGGAATGTCATTAATAGTAATTGTAATGTACATTCACATTAGAGTTACTTCTGATAACGTCTCCTATACTTTCCTTGGTATAATTGTAAGATTGTTCTCAGCAATATTGTGCCTAACAAAGATAAGTGAACTCTCGAATTTCCGCTTTTCTCCTTCGCTCTTACGTTTAAAATGCACGTACATACCCCATAATGTATACCGACAGTGGAATTGACAACGCAGTAGCTCAGTTGTTAGAGAATTGAACCTATGTGTGTGTACTTAGGCAGAAGAGCACCATTGACAAAACAGATTCACACTTTTATATACTGACTAATGGCCAAGTGATCAGCGACACTCTCTTATTCTGAAGTGGCTGCAAGACTCGACAGGCAACGTAACGTAGAGAAACATCGTACAGCAGATATACTCCTAACATGGCGTAGTACGTTTTGCCGTGACATCTGGTATGTACGTAGCCTTTGCCTCATTTTCTCTCTACGAGGTCCCATCACACTTCAGATGCGTCACCATTGTGAGCGCTGCTTGATTACTGTTCTTCCTCGTAGGCCAGCGAGTTGCAGCAAGGGAGACACAGAACCACTTCGGCCCGTCATGGCCAGAAAATGGAGCTTTTCTCCGCCTCCTTTATAAAAGCATCCGGCTGTACCTGCATAACAATAGACATTGCTGCAATGCAGAATCATCATCTCAGTCCGTTCGTTTCTTCCGGCTCTTCGAAGCTACAAACCCTCGACGTCATTGCTTGCGTTTGTATAGGCGTACTGTTTTTATGACATGTAAGCCAGCAGTGTCTTTCTTTCTATGAGAACTGCTCACGCAGAACGGATTGCTTTGCACCGAAATTCACAGTGCCTGTGTGCTTTCTACGTGAAATATTGCTGCACGGCGCACCAGTATAACATCAACGTTGGGTGGAGCGTAGGAAGCTTGCAAATGATATAAAAATACCGTTGGTAAAACTGATTCATACTTCTATACGCTGGCCAATGACCCATTGATCAGGTCCCTGGCGCTTCCATTTGTTTTCATATATAGTCCACCCTTCGATGTTTACACTATGTACATCATCTTTTTCGTTTTTTTCATTTTTCTGCTTTCCATTGCATCCAAATTTGTTGTAGTGACGTACATTCCCCGCGGAATCCTACGTAATGACAAAGCAATGTAGGCTGGTTCTCATATCATGTGTGCGGCAAACGCTACACGTTATACTATATTAATTGAGCAAATATGTAGTAACTCGGTTGTTGCCGGTGCTTGTCTTTGATGGTATTAATAAAATAGCTACATGGTAGTTCTATGGTAATATTGTGGTAATATGAAGACATGAATGAGCTGATGTGGCATCGCCATATCGATTCGCGGCTGTTGAAGACCTGTTCTGGTGCATTGGAGAATAAAAATACGTGCTTTCTTTATTTAGAGGTAAAGACCATTACTCACAATTACCAGCCTCACTGCACTCGTAGCACGGCAAAGGCTTCTCCTATGTTCCGCCAATCAATCCGGTTCTCTACTTGTAGCTACCCTATTGTGGCCACAAACTTCTGAATCTCACCCGCCCACCTAAGTTTCTGTTTGCTCCTGACGCGTTGGACTTCTTCTGGATTTTAGTCGATGACACTTAATTACCCCTAGCGGTGACCTCGTCCCCGTTTCCTTCTCGATTTCAACTTGATTTCGGGTACGCGCCACAGGAGTTGGGTAAGCCCCACAAAAAACAAAACAAAAACAACGGACTTATACAGAGAGATAGAAAGAAACAAAGGGAATGATAGAAAGGGAAATTAAGATAGAGAGCGTGACACAGAAAACATATTAGACAGAGAAAGAAATAAATACAAGGAAACAGACACGAAGAAGGAAGTACAGAAAACGGATAGAAACAGAATGGTATGGAAAAAACTTTTTGTTCTGCAGGACACGGTTAGCGCGTAGAGGTAGTCTCCCACGTAGGGACCGACAGGGAATACCTGGTGGCCGCTTCGTGTGCCTGCTGGATCGCTGGTCGGCGAGAAATGAGCTTCTCAGGGACCTTTCCCACTTATTTGAGGTTGAGTCGAAAAAATAAAGAAGAACAATGAGAAGAACGGCCACGATGCTGCGCTTTTTCTTCAGACTCGGCCCTTATAGTGTGAAGCTGCCATAACTTTCTTTCATTTGTTGATAATTTTTTATGCCAAATAGGCAGAGAACATGTCCCATTTTTATCAAATGTAAGTAAAAATGTAATCAGTAAAATTTTCGAAATTCATCTCTTGGAGTGAGTTATTGCAATACTATAATTAGCAGTTCGAAAAAGTTTTCACTACATTGCTCATCAGCGTAAAAACTAATTTATTTACTGTATTTTGACTACTACCAAGTGTAGTTCCTAGCAATGTTCTGTCCGCATTGTTAATATGGCATAGGTACGCAAACTTACTCAAACTCCACGTGGAAGCGCACGCTCAAAGAAATGCGAGAGGTGCCAAACATAGTTTCCTAAAATTAGCTAGAGGGGACTCTGGCGCTGTCATCGTTCAGCGACCATGGGAATGATGGGTAGTACACACATTTGCCTAGTCTTCGTACTTGCGGGTGGCGAATCGTACTTGCGGCTTCGTTTATTGCTGTCTTTCGGTTTTGTTTTGAAAGAAGATTCAACCTTTTTGAACTTCGTGGCCCGATTTGGAAAGGTAAGTTTAAAAGAATAAGATGGTGAAGCGCAACTGCTGAACATTTGCTAATATTTGTTTCGTAAGAAAACAGTTCCAAGTCACACTAACACACATGGATCCTAAAGCAGGTCAGAAGTACGAATATTAGACAAATGTGTGTACTAACAATCATTACCATGCTCGCTGAAGCGCCATGCGTTGCAGCTCCCATAGACATTAGCGCCAGAGTTCCCTCTAGTGTATAATGGGAAACTCTATGGCGCCAAACGCTAGAGTTCGTTGCACCATCTTGCTGCTGATGACAAAAACGCGGTGAAGTTAAGGAGCCCCGAGGACTGCCAATGATGTATATAAACGGCTCTCCGTTAGCAAGATCGACAAAGTATGCTCAATGGCTTAGCGTGGACTTAACAGTAATTTTTTTTCAAAGTTCTCTGCAATATGTCCTAGAAAAAAAGCCCCGCTCCAGCAATCTACAGACACGTGTTAAACTGTTTGCAATTTAGTATATATGAGTTACAATATGTGCCGCATTGGACAAATAATCCCATATCCTGCAACCATCTTTTAGCTGGTAAGGTACCAGTGTGTAACTCGGAGCGAAAACGTTTGACCCCTGGTGCTACAAGCATTCTTTTAACACGTTGAAGAACATCCTGTTCTGGACCTGCAAAAATGCGGATGTAGAATTGCGATCTTTGAGACAATATTTTTGCGAATCAGTGTGCCATTTTCTTGAAGTGCTGAAAGAGCAAGAGGATGTACCAGGGTGGATTGTGCGCATCGAACCATTGTTACGAATGTCAAAGTACTTATCAATAGTCAGCTCGGAGCTTACGATTCTTCATTGAATTTTGTCACTGTATTTTGTGAGACACTTGTATTTTGTCGAACATGTGCAATGTAAACAGTCTTGACATGCAAGGCAATAAATAAATAAAGAGAGACGTGGCTGTGTGGGACAACACCCGCTTGCCACGCAAGCGACCCGGATTCGATCCCCACTCATACCCAAAAGTTTTTATCTTATTTGCACATTTATAAATTTTTTGCTTACGCAATGCTGATTTTTCGCTTACAGCCAACGACGCTGGAATTTATGCAATAGGAGATATTTAGTGCTATGGCGTAATTGTGGGAGAGAGATTACGAAAACAAAAATATCGAGTGTTTGTGGAGCTTTGTGCATGTGCGCCGGTAGCCCGGTTGGTAGAGCGTCGGGAACACGCATATCATCACAGGCCCTGAGGTCAAGAGTTCGTTTACGAGAGGCGATTTTTTTTTTTACTGTGCTGCATTGGCTGGAGCTTGTTCGTTCGTAGTTAACTTTGCTTTGAGCAGTGGAACTTAAAAAGAGAAACAAAGAGAGGCAGCAGACAAGGATACCGTTGTCCTTGTCCATCGTCTTTTTTTTTTCTTTTGGCCCTCGTTAGTAGTGCTGCTCAAACCGATGTTCTTTCTCGTGAATTTTTTCGTTCTTTCTCATCCACGAGTGTGCATTTTACCAACGCCATATTAATGATGAAAATGCCATTGAGGTCTTGCTGGACTCGGCATAAAGCACTTTGAGTTAAAAAAAAAGCACTTAGGCTTTTGTAGATTGTTTTTCTCGCGAAACATGGCCGACTTATTTTGCGGCTGCACATAAGTGAGCCCTAAGCTCGACAAGTCGCACTCTTAATTTCTTAGGGAGTCAGCCATCAGTCCGTCTAATCTTATTACTATCCCCTGGAGTACAAAAAAAAAAACAATATTCCGACGTCATGGTCATTCTCTACGTAGTAAAAAAAGTATGATCTCCCACTTTTAAGTTTCTCCGCTATTTCCTAAGTACATCTGACTTCTGCTAATTAGGCACCTCGTAATCGGCTTTTAGACTTAATTCAGTTAGGCATGAGGGCCTGAATTTCGCACATACTTTTGTTCTTGCTTGGATGGAAATATTTTCTCTGCTTCAACCAAATGCACAGAGCAGTTTACATAGCGTTCGTCGGCAGAATAATTGTAAATGTTCTTCAAAGGAATTAGTTTTAATGGATGGCGTGCATTTATTCACAATATTTTGTAAGAAGAACTGTCTGTATGTTAAGTTAGACAAACTTTCAGAAGAATTTAGAAAGTCTTTTTTAAGTTGCATTTATGTACGTACAAAACACTCCGAGTTATTGTCGCGTTTTTTTGCTCCTTTCATCGAATGTTATGCTTAGTGTCATATTGTGTCAATAAGGGTCGAGTAGAATGGAACGCATTCTTATCGCAGGACACCTTGCAACTTACGCATACAGCTGAAACTAGCTCTAACGAAGGGACTCCGAATTATAATACTGAAATGAGGAAGTTGGTAAAATTGAAATGTATTTTGAGGCTCATCAAAATCTAAAACTTCAATATTGCAGCAACCCAAACTACCAGGTAATTCATCTTGCCACCAGCCTACCTCTGTTCATGTGAAAAGTGCGCACATGTAGCCCCTACATAGGGGCCCATATCCGAGCGATGGACACCAGGAACACGCTTGTGTGACGCAATCACCAACGAATGATGCGCTTGGCGTGCGGATGAAGTGATTGTGTAAGCAGGTGGCACCACGGAATTGCGAGGAGATTATTAGCTTTATGAAATCATGAAAAAAAAAACCAACGCAGAGCGCTGCACATTTCGTAAGAGCGCTGCCAACGTATACACAGTGCATTGCCCCATGCATGGGCGTGTCGTGCAGCCTGGTCAACTAAAGCTGGAGCCGTGAGGGTGGCGTCTAGACGACCTAGTACGATGGTGTTAGAGGAAACACTCGAAGAAACACCCGTCTCTAAAAAAACTAGGTGGAAATCATTCTTTTCTTGGTGCTTATAAAAACAGTTCGTTAAATCAGTTTTGGCACACAAGACAATGCGTTAATTCATGTTGGTGATCCCACTGTGCCTTATGTGTTTTTGATGGGCCATCCAGATTTGTTCGTTTGATCAGAAACTACGTAAAATTAAATTTCGGTCCACCGCGGTGGAGTAGCGGTTAAGGTGCTCAGCTGCGGACCCGAAGGGTGCGGGTTCGATCCTGGCCGCGGAGGTCGTATTTTTGCGGAGGCGGAAGGATGAAGCCTCATCTACTGTGCGATGTCTGTGAACGTTAAAGAACACGAGATACCGGACCGTCAAAATTTATGGAGCCCTCCACTACAGTGTCTCTTATAGTTATACCATGGTTTCGCGACGTAAACCGCCACATAATATTATTGAAAGCTGGTTTCCCTAGATGAAGTCCTAAATGTATATAGGTAACGGAAGCAACCAAAACAAAAACTTCTATTGTCTTTGGAGACTGTGTTCATCACTGCACAATTTTTTGCAAGCATACAGTTCACAAAATTTTTTTTAAATATTTGACTGCTCTCATAAGTAACTCAGCGGTTACTATTATCATATCACTGCTGTGTATCTTGTCGTGTTGACTCAGTTTTGATTGAGTGTGTTCAAGTGTAGAATTATGTTTTAGACACATTTCTTATAGCCTACGCGTGATGTTTACCATATTGTGTGGAAACCTTGTTGTGTAACTCATCACTATGTATATGTTCTATAAAGTCATTTTCACACACTTGCATCATGCAGGGAACTATGTGTTGTGCTGATTAAATTCTTGAATTCGCACTCATCATTTTTCATGCCTACTTTTGTCCCGGTATTTTGTGCACTCAACCTCATTTACTACACCCTAAACTAACCCGCACAAATCGCCAGTCTTCGTCAAGCAGTTCTCCCTGCTTTTAGCCCTACTAACCTTCCAGCAGTCTTCCGCCCGCTACATGAAAAAAAATATTACTTGATTAGAACTCATCCATTGCCTCGACTATACACACGCACACACATGCATGGACACGCATCGCACAGTGCCCTCTTCGCCACTGCCCTCTTTCCACGCGCCCTCACCAGTTATAGATCTGGCTGCAGAGGAGGTTTCCAGACCACTAAGGGGCACCTATACGCATGGTGTCATGCGAAACTTGTGTTGGTACTACACTTAGTTACGAAATCTTATTTTTTTCGTGAATGAATAAGCTGTAATACCACTTGCGTAGCCTCCTAACATCAACTCTGACACTTGGACTGTTTTTGCGAGGATCTAAAAAGCACTGAATGTGCATACCAAAAAGCAAACGGAATAGGTCCCGCTGGATTGAATTGGAGCAGCGATTACAATGAAGAATCTGAGGATCGTTAATCATCTAGCACTGGCGAAGTTAGGACATGCCGACTTCCGCGTTTGCGCAGCACAAGGGAGCAATACTCTGACTCAGGCAATGCCATTGGAGAGGGGCGCGAATGAGGCAGCACCGAGACGTAGAAGCTGTGTCTCCGAGGAAACGCAAATTACGCAGAAACACGAACGAAAGCTTCCAATCTTTCAAACGAAGCGCGCAAGTGAGAAAATCGCAGGAATCGAAGCTCTCGACGGAATTCTGCGCAATAAAAAAAGATGAAGCACTTTCAAGTACAGCTTCATGATTCTTTCTCGGCTTACTCGAGCCTCTTCACATGGAAGGGAATGTGGCACTTGAACAATAACTTGCCGTAGAGAAATTTACAAGAACAACGAAACGAGAATAATGAAACAGCACGCTCTGCACTTGCTAGAAGTGTTTCGCGCTTAAAGCTATCGTCAAAACATTACTAACCGTTATTTATAAAAAAGTGAGTCGGGGCTAATCACCAGGATTTAAGCGAATATTCGCACTGGCACGTGTTTGTCCGCCATCAGCCGCGTCATGACTCGATCAACATGTTCAAACCCGTGCGTGATTTAGTGCGAGTTTCTTCTTCTCAAGCTTTGCGATTCTTCTTGAAACAAGGATTTCTTGCACATAAAAAAAAAACTGCCCATGGCCATTTGATCACGTTGTGGGAGCGCCACAAGCTGGTTTTGAAAAAAAAAATAGAGCGAGAGTTTTTTACTGAAAGTAAATGTTCTCTTCAGGTTGACATCATTTATTCGTTTATCTATGAACTTTTTGTACAGTACAAGAAGATGTGGCGTAGTTATGCATCGTATGCTCACTAACTACCAAGACTCTATTTAAAATTTTAAGCAAAAGTATTTCCACATAAACGTAAAACACAAGAGCTAGGTTAGCAGTTCGATGTTGCTTTCATAACTTCCAATGTGGCCTTTCTGACATATGTCATTCTTACATATTACATTGGGATATGTCATACTCGAAGGGGATAAATAGCGAACCTTTATGAATTCATTTTGGAGCTTATTTTTTAATAACAACGCCAACGACAACAACACTGTGCCACGAACAGTCCACACACCAACGGGATCTCCTGGAGTTTTTAAACAACCGTTAGTTTTTCTCTACTCTGTTTTACTTTCTTTCCTGTATGAGCGAAAAATTGAGTTCATATAACAGGCGCCGAACGCAGAGCACTTTTTCCATTCGATTTGTTTGGTGTTTTCCAAGCATACGATTTTATGGGGTGCACAATTGGGCTGTAATCACACATTATACGATATAAAAAGAGACTGCCAGGGCTGTTATTGTATTCATGCGGTGCCTGGCGCTCCATAAATGTTAAAAGTACGGGCTAATGGACAACTACACGCAGCGTAGGCCTCGCCAAAAACGCTGGGCTTAGCTCGACCAGCTGCTCAGTTCCCGGCGCTGAGAGTAAGCCTCTTTTCTTTATATGCGTGACATTCGTTTCGAGAAAATTGACGTAAGAATAATAATAAAAACAATTCAATGACACTCAAGGAAAGCAAAGAAGATAAAGGAAAAACCACGTGAGAGAGCGCAGGGCTTTATTGGAGGTACCAGAAGGTATCATCTCTCCTTATCGCTAGTATCGTGTTTAGAATCACAGACGCATAGATCAAGTAGATAGAAGAGGAAAAGAAACAAAAAATGCTTCTGCAACAACAGTGGACACGTTTGATTACACCACTTGATCATGCTAAGAAGTACCTGAAATTCATATAATTGTGATGATTGTGCGCGCTCTATTGTATATTGCTGCCAAACTTTATTTTAAAAAGGAGCTGAGAGTTAACAATATTGTCAGTATGCAGATTCTGCCTGGTCTTTTTTAAAAAAATGTCACAGCTTTGCCACAGAGGCTACGTAATGAACGCGATAGCAACAAATTGGAAGGTCACGCGCAGAATGGCAAGCAGATAGAAACGTGACCAGCGTTTCTCAATCATAAATGACGCACGAAACGTACTCACAGGTACAGATAAACGTGAACAAGCGTTTCCGTTGTTACTTCGTTGTGTCTGAAAAACGCACCTTTTTCGCAAACGGAGACTGGGCAACGATTGCAGTGACCTTTGTGCGACGGTAACTATAACAGAATGATTCCAGTGGAAGCCCAACGACAGCCAAGACGTACGATACGATCCACCGCAAGATAAAAGCGCGCGAGAGAGCATCCATTCCCCTCCTCTCCGCGGGCCAAACTAGATGAGAACGCGCGCCGCAACGTCGTGACGATGTGGCGACGCGCGCTCATTGCGCCATCTTGCTGATAACGCTGAAAACACGATAGTTCCTTCCAGAGATGCCCGTTAACAGCGGTAAGTCGTAGACATAAATAGCTTGCTGTTTGAACGTAATAGGAGTTGCTCCTCGGTGGCTCAGTGGTTAACGCCTCGCATTCCGGACTCAGAGGTTCCATGTTCGATTTGGTGTGCGGGAGTCTTTTTCTTGATTATTTTTGTTTCTTGTGTTTAGATATATATGGATATGTATACATATACGGAGAGTGACAGCAACACCAACGCCGGCGGCGAATACAGCAGAGAGTGTCCATATAACTGCTATCGCAAAAAAGGAAAAGTACGTGACATACAAGTGACAAAACTAATCTTTTTTAAAGAAACAAAAAAAGCTTGGTGGGAGGAAGTACAAGGCTGTAATAAAATTTAAAAAGGTTGTTGTGCTCACTAATTTTCAAACTACAGCCATTGTATCGCGTTTTTTAGTGTTTTTTGCCCCCCCCCCCCCCCCAAAAGAGGGGACACTTGCTGTCACGTGTAATGTAGTATGTTTTTTTCTTGTTTTCCTTTTGGTGCCGTTCAGATGGATACAATTTCGTATCTTGTGCGTAGAGAAAGTCTCGCTGTGTTTCGGTCTTATCCCTGCTGAAAATATGATGTTTAATAGCTTTTTTTTCTTACCCTTAAAATAAAGTCGCGATTGAAATTCATGAAATAAGTGTACCCGCTATTCCTCCAGGAAAGATTTGGGTAGCCCCGAGAGAAGCGAAAATGGAATATTCGATTGTAGTACTCTGTGCATTTTGAACGCTTCCAATTACGCGAATAGCGCTGGTGGGAGAGCTGCGAAACAAAAGAAAGAAGATAATTTTGGACACCTTGTTCCGTATCTATTTTTTCTTCTCTGTGTTGAAAAAGACCGTGGGGACGGGCAATAGGTGCAGAAGACGCAGGGGCATTAAAACGTCGCGCACATCAGAATTGCACACAGCCTTGCGAGGTTACCTTCAAGGCGGCTGTCGCACGCACTGTTTAAGCAAGGTTTTTTATTTATTTAAAACGCATATTACATATGATGCATCTTTAAAGTAAACATATCTCAGCGTGCCACGTATATTCATATATAGCGAATTGATTGGCCCATTTATTCCCCCTTTGTTTCATCCATCTTTCACTCTTCGATGCTTAACGCAGCCTTTATTCATATACCATAAAACAAAAACTCGCATTCACAAATTTTTTTTTCACGCCTAATAAACCTGTGTAACACAGCCCCCTTCTCTTTACCTTGACACGAATACTTGGTATCGTCGAACTTTTTCTGAAGAACAGGTAAATGCATCACATGCGAGTAAGACAATGATTTCTATGTATTTTGATGTGACTGAATGATATTGCAGAAATTGCATAGAACTTCGTAGCTTCGATTTTATTGCAGGATTAACTGTTCCAGAAGACGTAGTGCAGCGGCTCCACGCATTGGCGACGTGTATGACATCATGAAACGGCAGCGCACCAAACACAGAGGAATGAAGGTACAGGAAACACAACGCTAGCTCACAACTGAATATTTTTTTTACAGAAACGACACTTTTGAGAACAGCCGTAAGTGCCCTGCATGATGAAGCTAAATGAGTGAACGAATCATTGCGCATCAGCCGAATACCAAGTGAGCAAAAAAAAAAAATATTGCAGATCAAAGTCACATGTACAGGTTTAAGAATTCTTAGTCTCAGTTAAGCAAGATTCCTGATAATTCATTGATGAATGAACTAGATTGATTACTAATGTGGTGAGCCTTGCTTAAATCTCTAACAAACTGATTCTTATGTCTTTTTAAGATAATTACCTCGTTACATTTTGGTTCGCCCCACACCTGTTAACATGCGAAACCAAAAGAGCACTCGTTATGGTGTTCGATGAGTGCTCATGTTTTTTCAACTTGATGCTCACCTATCTATCGAGTTGTCCATATTGATGTTTGTTCTTTTTCTTTCTACCTAATCTTCACACATACGCCCGTTTAACATGGGTGGTGTTAGGCCAGATAAACGGGCAGTTGTGTGAACGTTAGGCTTGAAGAACACGAACACTCATTGAACACCTATCATAGAACGCTCGCTATCATAGAAATCGAATGTCGTCGCAGTTCTGTGTGGTGATGTGTACTGTTTCGTTTATATTATGTATTTTTGCCAGAAGTAATATCATGATCAAGACACCCGATAAACAACTCTTTTCTGGCGTGCTCAAGATGATGTGCATGTGTGTTTTGCGTGAGTTGTGCAAAGCTGCGTCAATATACGACGATAACAGCAAACGACAGAACAGTCCCGTAAAGTACCCTGCGCTTAAAACGCTTCTCCCCCCCCCCCCAAAAAAAAAAGAAAATACCTAAGTGACGATATTACACGATATTACAACAAACAGACTGGTTACGACGGTAACGTAATATGTAGGCCAATTCGATTCAAAACTTGCATTAAATCCCAGTATGGCCTAAATAATAAAACAAACCTGCTACATTGTATGGAAGTGCGAGAATTGGAAGAGAGATGGAGTCAGCTTACTTTCAAGTTAGGAATTTACAGCCTAAACATGATTTTATCATTCGAACATTTCATCTATATGGCAGCGTTTTCTCCAAGCTCTTTCAAATATGTCGCTGACGAAGGTACGAAGAATAAATGAAAAAGAGGTGGCACTTGGAATTTTATTACAAGGCACACCGCTTTCGATTTCCGCTTCAGTCAAAACTCGTTTGCATATTGCGTTCAAAGCGCACGTTAACCACTTCACGAATAAACCGCATTATCTGGCCCGGGTAGGAGCACCTTGAACTTTTTATAAAGGCGCACACAATGAAAGAAAGGAGGGATGGGGCTCGTTTAAGGCCTTTCGTGCCAGAAGAAGTACGTGCAATGCCTCTACGCTCAGAGAACAGACGTCACTGACATGGTGCATTGTTCAACCCGCCTGCGAACGATCTGTCTCATGTCCTCAGCCTGACAGGGTTAGCGCGTTGTCAAACATCGACAAAATTTTCGGTTTGATTCGCTTATTATTTTTACTCCCGCTGTCAGCGCCGCTCTAATACCTCCTACTTATACTTGCATAATGCAGCATGTTCTGTCGTCCTGCCCCTTCCCCCGCCTTCGCCTCTGTTTTTGTCCAGCACCGCTGATGGTAAGAGAGCCCGAAATTAAATTCGTAAGAAAAAAAAAAAAACTAACGAGAAGGTGCCGACGAATAATTGCTTTTGGCACGTTCGCCTTTCACTTTTTTCTCTCTTGGTTTTTACAGCGCGTTTGCTGACACATTTCTTGTGACTGAAGTTTCAGCGCCTGCAGTCGTTATGCTTTGCTTGTCGCCGCGGTCGGGAGCCCCCCACTCTACGGGCTTGTGGCTGCTGGAGATGCCTAGAAGCTGACGAAATGATTAAAACATAGCTGCTTCATCTCTAAACAGATGGTGCTGTCTTAGAGCGAAGCTTCCGCAGCCATTATCTCCTCCCTTTCTATTTTTTATCACTTGTCTTTCCTTTGTAGCTTCTCGCGTTCGCGTTTTCTTTCCTATTTTTTCTACTCCGTAAGACACGATGATGACAGTTATTGTACCATTTGCCGCTTGTCACCCGGAATTCGCAATTTTCTTATATTGGCAATTTTTGTTCCGGGAACTCAAGAGAATTCGATATGAGGACGTCTTGAATTGCAAGAATGGCCATCGCGAAAATTTTGCGATAAAAAGAGAATTGATGTAATGAAAAATAGTTTTGATATACGCCACTCTTTTAAACAATATGGCTTCTTCTGAAGCTTCCAACTGTCTGTCGGTGCTTCGGGGACAAAGCTATGCCCGGGTCATGGTGTAGGATACAAAATGTGTCTTACACTATGACCCAGAATGTGTGCTCGGTTGAGTTTGTTATCAATGAAATTAGCTTGTGTTAGCATGGTACATATGAAACGAAAAAGCGGGAAAGATGACAAAAACGTCGAGAAAGGTAGTTGTCTGTGTCCTTCCTCTTTTTTCTTTTCATGTGTGCCACGCTGACACAAGCTAAGTCCATGACCCAGGGTTATCATCTCATTCAAAGAATAGACGGAGTTTATGACACTTTTTTACCTTATTTCTTCGTTTCGTGTTTGTCCTTTGATGTACATTTGTTTGTGAATGTTGTATGTACACATTCAATAAAGAAAGAAAAAAAATGATTCTGCTTGCGATGGTTGAATAAGTAAGCTGGGTAGACTGAAAAGTACCCATGAACTTTGCGTGATGTTATTGCCGTCGCGAGGCTTTCTACGTTGATATCACCGATTGACACGTTTCAATGCCATACTGCACTCTATGTTTCGTCTCTGATCGCCGCCGCGTCTGTCGCGACCAGTGGTTTTCAAATGGGGTTTTACGCTTCACTGCTATGTTATGGACTCCACCTTTTTCTTTCTCTCACTGCGAGCGGTCTCTCGCCTACTCCAACGGCTCACAAGGCTCGCCTAAAATTCATGACTAAGAAAAGCTATTAGAGGCAAAAGAGCGTAACGGAGATGGGGGTGTTATTGCTTCTGTGAGAGAGTAACTGGCTTGCCACAACCTTCGTTTCCTTGGGGAGCAACGGAATGGCTTGTCCCCTATGAGAGTTACTCCCTTGTAACACGAAATGTTAATCCCCTTTGTTCCTCCCCAAGGATAAAATGATACTTCCACTATGGTTGCTTCTGAACGACCAACCGTTGGTTTTTGCAGTTTTGAGGATAATCAATTTCTGAGGAGCAACTGCTTATGCATAAGTGAGAACCTGATGGAGAAATCGTTTAGACCACCATAGATAATTGCCAGCATTGACACCACAATAACCACCATGATGCGGTGCTTATCATGAATAGATGGATGCGAAACTCGATTTCATGTCCTAAGGTGCGCGATTAAACGCGCATCAGAAAAAAAAAATAGTGTGGGAGAAAGCATGCCGCACTTTTCTTGCGACAAGGGAATTGAAAGGACTCAGTGCAGGCTGCACCTGTTGCGCTGTCAAATCTGGGGTAAGCATTTATTCGTACACGAAGACTGTAAGAAATACGCAGAGAAAGTAATGAGGCTGGACATGCGTAGCGCGTCACAATATACCTGCATTATACGTAACGTGTTGTCTCTTTGCTACTATATGTCAATATTTTTCAATGACTCAGTCGATAGGATGCGCTCTGTTTATTGGTTTCTTTCTTCGTCCCTGTTTTTTTGCTCTAAATTGTAATATAATGCTGTTGTCTCTAGTGACTTCTTATTATTTATTTTGCTGTTTTATTATGCGCAGGGGTTCAAATTAGCAGCCGTCCTACATGCGTCCACTGACATACACCGATTTTGCAGTAACGACGCGAAATGCAGTCGCAGATAAGAGTGTAAGAACCGCTAGTGCTTGTAGAGACAAGCGTAATCAAACCTAAGCTTCTTTGCTCACCATGTTGAGTGCAGTTATTATCACCATTACCGACACCATTAGGATCATTACAAAAAAGCAGCCACTTCATTTATCTTGCGTTGGAGCTATTTTCGACATCGATTTAATATTGTTTTTCAACTGGGAACGCTGCGTATGATTTAACTCATTGCAATATGAGGCTTTCTATAACTAAAGTTGCATTCCCCCATCAATAATTCACAGACAGTATGGGAGATTGTAGAAGAATCAAAGAAGTTGAGGCGGTTGTAAGAAGTGTGCTCTGGTTCTTTTATGGACTAAACCAAATATCTTATAGCTACTTAGCTATTAAATTCAAAACATTTCTAAGCGAACTATTGTGACTTAGAGTGTATCCATCTACGGTAAAAAAATGGCAGAAAATCCACGGGGTGAATAATTGAGAGTGGGGCGAAGCATCCGTCCGTCCATTCGTTCCTGCTTCCTTCCGTCCATGCGTCTGTCTGTGTGACCGACCGTGCATCCATCCGCCCATCCGTGCGTGCGTCTCTTCGTGCGTCCGCACGTCCATCAGTGCGTCCGTCACTGCGTTCGTCCATGCATTCGCACCTGCATCCGTCCATGCGTCCATCCGTGCGTCCGTCCATGCATCTGTCTGTGTGTGCGTTCGTCCATCTAGTCAACACTCCATGTACCCCCATCTCGCATCTTTTCATCATATATTCCGCATATAGAAGCATCGCCATCCAGGACTAAATGAGATGTGGCACAAGCACGCTTTTTTACGGCTTGCGCTTCGTGTCTACTTCCCACCTTTAACCGCCTCGAGTTCATGGTATATACTAGTTCACTGCATTCATAGCACTGTGGCCCAACGCTCGCTAAACCTTTTTAAAACCAAGGAGGTTACGCCCAGCGAGTATAACGTAGCGACCCTTTCTTGGCAGATAGTGCTCAATGTACATGCCAATCGCTGCTAATGGGGAATGAGAGACAGGAGAATTCAGCTTTTTGTTAACGCGCATGCTGCGAATTTTTTATTGCTCAACAACGCACAGGAGAAGCGTCCCACCGGCACCACCTTGCAGGTCAAAGCGTAGGACATGTGACGTACTACGACGAGGAACGAACGGGTGCCGCTTCAAGGAGCTTCGCCCCTAAAAGTTCGGCGGTACGATTACGGTTTGTTGGACCCGGCCAGGGCTGATTGGTCTGAATTGTGAAAAAGTACGGTTGTCGCAAACCGATTTTCATCTCATGTACCGCGCAAGTACCAACATGTGCTGCCGGGGTTGTGGCGGAAGAAGCCACACGTGCGTGCAGACGCGAGAACCTTAGCGCAGATAAGGCCGCCGCGCCACTCCTTTGTCAGAATGAACCATCAGCGACGCGCCGTAGTCTCTGAGATTCTGCATGCGAGCCTTCGAAGACAGAACGTGCCTTCGTGAGCCCTTGCACTTAGATTACCGATGGCGTTGGCGTCGTTCTCTCTCTCTCTCTCTCTCTCTCTCTCTCTCTCTCTCTCTCACTCTGTTTCTTTCTTCTCACGCCTCGACACGTTCTGCAGTCTTTTTACAGTGCTTACACAAGCCTCGGATGAAGCTCTGACTCAGATGAAGCTGTGACGCAGACTCGGATGAAGCTGTGAGTTCGAATGAGTCCGGCTCGGGGAAAGACTGGCGAGTCTAAAATCGAGTGAGCCCCAAGTGCGAAATATAATTCCTGAGTGAGTCTGAGTGGGCTCCACCTCTATTTGCCAACCTATGGCCCTTTCTACTCGTTTTCAGCATTACAACTAGCGTCATATTGGCTTAGGTTTGTACTTAGGCTTTTTTACAGATGCCTCAATAATGTGCTACCTCATATCCGTTGATCCGAGGCTTGAGTTAGGGGAGAGGGGCGCCATGAGGTTTCTTCGCAAACTCTTCCAGGGGAATTTCTTAATAAAAACAAAAATTGGCAGATCCCACGTACAGTGGGAATCAAGGATATGCGTAGCACGAATGAATAAGGTTGATCTGTCACTTCAAAATGACCAAAACCTTAAGAGGCGCATGGATCACAGTGAACAAAAGTAAAAATGTTATGTGCACTCACGTATCTAGATAAGATGCAAGTATTTTGTTTATAGTCACGTAACGACGGCACACCTAACGTTTGCGATACCAGCCCCAGTTGTGGTAGGCATACAATTTTTTTCCTTAATTCATGAGCGAGGGTCTCGTACTAGCAGACCTAGTGCCTTTATGTTGTGCACGAGGTATTATTGGTCAGCCGCCAGCTCACAATAGGTTCACGTTCTAAGTGATGCCAAACAGTCTCATGAAGAGTGTGTCACACTCGTCGCCATGGCTACCGGTGGCGGTGACTGACACTTCCACGTTTAAATTCACATATAAACCCAATAAACTGGCTTGGGGGGGATAGCCACCGTGGTAGCTCAGTTGGTAGAGCATCAAACGCGTTATTCTAAAGTGGCAGGTTCGGTTCCTGCCCCCGGCAAGCTATCTTTTTGCCAACTTTTTTTCTTCACATGTAAACTACAATTGGGTATAATAACTTATCCTGTACTTTCCTCGTTATCATTGTCTATTAGATCTCAGTATGATTATATATAAATAAATAAATAAATAAATAAATATATATATATATATATATATATATATATATATATATATATATATATATATATATATATATATATATATATATATATATATATATATATATAATACGGGAAAGAAGTGTATAGCTAAGGGCTCGTTTATCCGTGTTTTGACACAATTTTAATGAGATCTAACAGACAGTAATGCCAAGGAATGTATAGGGGAAATTATTAGAACAAATGGAATGTAAATAAGAAGAAAGAAAAGTGGATGACCAATAACCAGCCTTCAGCAGGGCTGGTTATTTTTTCACCCACTTTTCTTTCTTCTTATTTACATTTCATTTGTTATAATAACTTCCCCCATACATTCCTTGGCATTACTATATATATATATATATATATATATATATATATATATATATATATATATATATATATATATATATATATATATATATATATATATATATATATATATATATATATATATATATATATATATATGCTCGCGGCTGTTTCAATATCTTGATGTACAACAAAAATTGATACTGCGTGATGTGAGTGTACTACAAAGACAAATTACAGGCGGCAACATGACAGTCATGACATGCATTACGTTTGCAGCATGATTTCATTTTTGGCGTCTTGTTCGCATTGCAGTGATTCCCAGTGTACGTGAGGGCTGCGGGTTTTTTCAAACTTGTTTTCAACAATCTATTTTAAACACGTACTAAGAACACGGCCATTTGCGACTCTGGCGATGTTTGCGGGTGAAGATGGAAAACAAAACTCCCTCTGTCCACTGGAAAAGAAAAGGTGTATACAAAAGGAAACTAGTGGAGGCTACAATGGCCACAAAATCTGACCAAGTGTAGGGCTTTGCAGAGATCGTAAATATTGTAAAATAGCAATAGAAAAAAAAACGATAAGTTGTGCATCAGTGGAAGCGCAAGGTATAGTGTGAGAAAAACCGGCAATACGGGAGGTGTCGGACAGGCGTAATCTACCGGAGCATTGGCACGAACATCCAGAATGGTGAAGCGAGTGATCAAGCCAAGACGGGCTGAAGACGTGGTAGAAGATAGTGTCACGCTGCCAAAAGGAAAGAGAGAGAACAGCGCGGTGTATAATACATAAAAGGAAAACTCTAATTCCTGGAGGAACACCACTCAGTACAGGCTTAGATGGCTGAATCTCCTGAGAAAGATATGCCGCCGCGTCAGTTCAAGAGAGGCCCCCAGCCGTGCTCCTCGACTTTGTTGCTTCTCTTTCGAAGTGCTTGCCACTTGATTTCCTCGTGTCTTTTCTTGACGGCAGGGAATTGAACTTGAGCTTTCACCAAAGTCGATGTTAACAAAAAGAAAAAAAAGAACGCTTCACGAACAATCAATTCTGGCTGCGACATCGACACTTATTCATGTGCTTGAAGAACTTTTCATTTCGCGCTTCGGAATGTCTGGTCTCGAGCCTGAAGCAAATGTCCCATTTATAAATCTACGGATTCGTTCACACCTATAAGTGCATCGAATTTCCTCTCATTTCCACGTTTTGCATCCCAGCATGCATCACAGTAGTTATTCTCTTTTCGCACACTTTTTAGGAGACGATCAATGCAGTGTCTATTATGTTCGCTTTCCTCGACTGCACGTTTCCTTCAATCTGTCGGTAAGGAACGGAATTCCAAAACAGTTTCATGTTCTTGCTTGACTAGATACAGTAACAGCCGAGCTGAGACCTTCCTACTTTTTTTAATCTTTCTATCGTATAAAAGCTTTCGCAGGCTTTAATTAAAGCTTCAAATGAGCAAATTTGTTGTTGGCTAGGGTATATACACTTGCTAGGTACTTAACTTGCAGTTTAATATATTTGGTGATTTTCCACACACAAATGTTTGCCGCTTTCCGCTCACTTATTACTATGACTCTGAAACGTTACAGCACATAGAAAACCGATTTGTCGCAAAGAAATATGGACTTCCCGTCACTTCACTGCGTTGTCCCTAAACCTGCAACTTTTCTTGAACGCGTTGAAGTCCACACGACTTTCGCTGCATAAAATCTTATATACCCTCGTGTAGGCCTTTAGTTCTTTACGTTTAACTGATCTAGATTTTTAAGCGCAAACATCAATTCGCAGTAGTGACACCAGAGGAAGTAGCAGGGTTCTTGTTGCCGAAGCTGCCATTGTGTTGGAAGCACAAGAGCTCTACGCCCGCTAGGAAAGTTAAATTAAAGTTGAAGTAAGAAATAAAACTCGAATTGAACCGAATAAACTGTTCCTCTCCGTGAGGTGGTATAAGCGACGAAAAGCCAATAACCGGTCGCTTGAGGCGTTTCCTCTTGAGAAGTTCCCAAGTCATCATTTTTCGTGACCACCAAGTTGACGCGGAAATGAGTCTTGACGGGCAGTCTGTCTCAGTCATATCTGTCGCCTCGTCGGACCAACAAAAAAAGAAATAAAATCAGTTGTGCGATGTTCACACCCTGCTCTTATAAGTCTTTTTTAAACACGCTTCGGCGGGACAAGTGCAGAAAGAGTAACAAATAGATCGAATGAAGGGAAACGAAATAGATGCTCACGAAGATAGGATGCTGTACGGGAAGATACCCGCCGAAGAAAAGTTTGCCGCACTGTTCAGCTAAACTCTAGAGTGAGAATGATCACCGCTACTCGAGTGCCGCTCACGCCTTTTTTTACCGCGTCAGAGGCAATGGCGACCAATGAAACGAGAGTGACGAGAAAGGCAGACATGGGTGTGCCGAGGGCAGGATGTCTTTGGCATGTTACTGTACTTTCTCGGGATATAAAAAATTGCAAGAAGATAGGTAGATAGATAGCTAGATAGATAGGTAGATAGATAGATAAGTAGATAAGTAGCTAGATATATAAATACATAAGTAGATAGATAGATAAGTAGATGGATAGATAGATAAGCAGATGGATAGATAGATAAGTAGATGGATAGATGGATAAGTAGATGGATAGATGGATAAGTCGACGGATAGATATGTAAGTAGATAGATAGATAGAAAAAAAGAAAGAAAAAAGAAGGAAAAGAAAGAAACGGTCAAAGTGCCTGCATTCTGCTAAGAAATAGGCAAAGGGAGAAATTTGGCCTTCTTGGAAAGACGTTAGCCAATATTGAGCGGAAAGTTGCACAAGGGCGAAAAGGGAGGGCACAACACGTGCGCTTATTGCCCAACCGCTAGAAATACTTCGCATTTAAAGGGACACTAAAGAAAGAAACTATTTTTTTGCATATTAGTGAAACACAACTTCCCAATCCCGAAAACACCACTTTTACTTCAAGACGACGCTTGGTAAGCGAGAAAAGATAATGCAGGGAGCCTACATGTAGGCGTCGTGAGGAGGCGCACACATTAAGGCTCCCTAATAAAATGTGTGCGGAGACGCCACCTTCGAATTTCCACTCGAGACACTATATGACGCAGAAGATTTTGAAGACTTCTACTGGACCCCACGTGGCTTGTTATCGATAAAAGTGAAACGGCTTTTCATCTGTGGGTGCGATAGACCTAGCGAACGAAGTTTTAGAAAATTTCTTCGAGACAATGTCGCAAAATAAAAAAAGGCATTTTACAGTTGTGACTCTATGCGCGGAGCATTCGGTGCGAAATATAAGAATGAAACTTCAGTATTTATTCTCTCCACTAATAATGAACTTAGAAAAGTAAAACTTGCGGCATAGAAGTTCTCATACTGCTGTTTATCCATCTAACTAAACTAAGTCAGGGTTACTCTTTAGTGTCCCTTTAAAACACGCTGTACATTGACATTCTAACATTTACATAACATTCTTTTGCTCGACATTCCTTGTTGTTTTATGGCGGGTGCACGTTAAAGAACCCCACGTGGTCAAAATTTCCTGACCCCTTCACTACGGCGTCTCTCATAATCATATGGTGGTTTTGGGACGTTAAACCTCACAAATAAATCAATCAATGAGTTGTTTTATGGCATCAATGTGTTGTATGACTTCTCCCAGAATAGTTCTCGAAGCATCATATCCACGAGCGAAATGCCGTGAAAGCGAAATGCAGTCGCAGTGCTGTGATGAATTCCTGATGATTTAAATGTGATATATGACTCACTAGTTGAAAATGACCAAAGGAAAACACTAGACGGCATTAGATTCGGGACCGAGAACGCAAACACAGTTACAAAATATGCAATTCTCAAAAGTAGTTCTTTACCGTCAAACTTTCGTCTATTCAGAGCAAATTGACACAATACGAGAATAAAAGAGAATACAAGTATATTTCACAGAAACAAAGTTGAAAGACAACAATGGTCTGCCATCTCTATTAGCACGTACGTTTCTAATATTTTCAATAAACCAGCCCTAAAATGGGGACATTTGTGTTGATATGAGACCGTATTTTTATATCGGTGAAGGAAAAAAAAAGAGCACGACTTATTCCAATCGTTCCTTAATACAGCTACTGACTGATCGACATTTTCTGAAGCAGCATGCCGATGAGTATGTCGCAAGCGGATTGTTTCCTCCTGGCATTCGTGGTCGTGGATTAAGTCGTCGTGACGGCAGAGACCTGTTATGTATGGCCCTGTGTCATTGCACAAACGATTATACCGTCAGGGACAGTCGGACATGTTCGTCGTGCGGCTCCTGTGAGACACTAAGACACGTCATTTTAGAGTGTCCTATATTCGTTGGGGAGCGAGCGCAGTACTGAAAAAGGACTATTAACTGATTGGACTTAGGTGAACGACCATTGACGATTGCTTGTTCCCAGGAGGATGTGCTTCTAGGCGTGACTTGACTCATGGAGCCTTTTTCCCTTTCTTAAAGAAAACTGACTTGGCGTCGCGTTTATAGACATTTCTCACGTGACAATTTTTTATTGGCGTTTGTGTTTTTTCTTCATTTTTTTATCTCATCTCTCTCCTTACTCCCTCTTTTCCCCTAAACCTCTCCTTCCCGAAGGAGAAGGCAGTCGTTGTGTCCTTATAGGGGGCAGTTGTCAGTCTGTTCTCTCCCTTTATCCTCTGTATTCGTGTTTCCATGTAACCAAATAAATAAATAAATAAATAAATAAATAAATAAATAAATAAATAAATACAGCTACCTTTTATTTTACTTGTCTATTTGTAAAGAACGCTTCTGTAAAAAATGGCTTTTGTTGGTAGGAAATTCAGTCATAATAAATTTTGAATCATGAGGTGCGTATCATATTTCAGGCACTCGAAGCTCCAACACTCATTCGCTCGTAAAGAAGCCAATTGAACATTTTTTGCCGACACCCTGCTTTTGAAAAGACACGAGGCTTTATTATCGAGATGCTGCATCCTAACAAAACCATGGTGCACCGATGTCTTTCACGTAATGCTCGTCGGATCGACTGCTGTAGCGAACATTTTGAGATGCATTCAAGGTGCTGGTAGGAGGGCATCTACGCCCCTTTTATCGTGGCAGTGTTATTGACCAATGCGCGTAAGAACGCATCGAACTCGGACTTATTTTGCGCTGAACGATAGTTGACCGGTGAATGAACAGCTGTCCCTTCCGCTTCATCTGTTTTCCGTATTGACTTCCCGGCCACGGGTTTAAAGGACTCAAATGACGTTCAGCTGTTTGTGTGTGTGTGTTTTATTAGGCCTGCATGGCGTCATATAGCAACGTGATGCTCTATTTTCGCGCAAACATTGACGCCAAACAAACTTGAATTGAAGATTCACCTAAAATATGCACGAGAATATTTGTCTCCTCAGCTTGCCAAAGTGTACCATAAAATGCTGCCGAATAAGCAGTAAGGAATCGTTCTGGGTGAAATCAAATAAATATGCAAGTCAGTTCCGTTATCATTTCAGTACGCAGGGTGAGATCGACCGAATGAAAGTTGTTTATTTTAAAATTGCTAAGCTGAATGAAATCTTCATAGTTAGTTTTTTTATAGTGAAGAACTTTTTGCGGTATTTCTTTTTTTCGTAGTGTCTGACTGCCCGGGATGACCCACAATGCGAAGTGCGTTAAATGTTTTCGTAAGAGTGGTGCGAGTTGCTCCTTGCTTTACGTTATACTCGTAAAGCTTCGCTTTGTGACCTGACAAGGAGCGAGGTTACCAAACTGATTACTTCATTAGAGCTCGTTTCTTGGTGTTGAACATCATACTTGACGCTCGTGTGTCAGCATCGAGTCATCTTTGCAGTGGTGGCTTTCGTTTTGCAACGATTTTTCTCAGAGATACTTTTTCATTTGGAAGTACGTTCCATTTGTATTACAGGCATGTGTGTTTGTGTAGGTTCGAGTAATTTTCTGTAACGCATAAGTGTATTCAGCACATGCAGCTTTACGTGTTTTCGTCGCCTGTGGCGGCATGCATCTTAAACTTTTTTAGGAATTAAAGCAATCACTGGTACGCACTAAAGTGTCTAGTAGGTGAAGAAGAGCCTTAGAATGGATGAAGATATTGCCCCATTTCCGACGTGTGCACACGGTACCTCAAAGCACAGGCTTCGCACGACAAACTTGACGCAAATGCCACACTTTCTTGTCGTGGTAACACGTGCAATAAGAAAAGTCATGCGGATTTTTTTCTCTTGCACGGTCGACTACACAAGCAGGAGGCGCCCACTAGCGTGCTTCGGCACGTGGGGTACATAGGCGCAAAAAATATGAAATATTAAAGCATAACTTGCCCACCATGCTTCTACTAAGTACCGCTTAGCTTCTCCCTCCCAACTAAAGAGTGTGAATGACGCTTTTTTCTCTAAAAGCTCACCCCCCCCCCCCCCCGCCTCCCATCCCATTTCCACACATCTGTTCATGATCCATTCGAAAGCGCGAAGAGCTTGGCGCGTTTTGACCATAATCATTTCAGGTGATCCCCCGCCCGTGTTGCATGGTTCCTCTTCGATAAGGCAGTGTGTATAATCCACTCTTCGGAATGAACACCTATCGCAACGTTTCGGGAAATGACGCTGTCATTGGTCGTGAGCGCGGAACTATGGTTGCCGTCATGCTGCCGACAACCAGTTCATCTCTAGAATGGCGGCACCGCTACATTCCTTCTTGAGCCTCAATTTACGTTTACTTTTTATTATTTGTGTGAATGGCCGTAAGGGGGCAGTGAGCCCAGAATGATACACGAAGACCATCAGAACGCGGCCCACCGATAAGTAGAGCGCTGGCCGAGAAATGAAGCTCCATCGATTGCCACCGCGGCGGGTGAACTCTCGCGTGTACGCGGTCCCGTATTTGGCGCCTTTGTCGTTTGCACAGCGAATTTCTGTCGTGACGAACTCCCACACACTGACCACGTAGTTAAGGATGTGTCGTTAGAGGAAAAAAAAAAGCCAATCAGCACTCTCACAGAATGACACCCGCTACGAGTGCCTACTCAGTAAAGAGTGCTTTCGTCACGCTTCGTTAACTGGCTCACTGAGAGATGCATAATAAATGCTCTACTGCATAATGGTTAGAAAGCTTACCGTTAAGTCCAAACCTATGTACCTGCCACAGTGTTTGACAGACTGGCTTAATAAAGATAAATAGCAGCGTGCCGCCTGATTAATTATGATACGCTTCCGAAAGAACAAAACAACCTGCATTGTTGGCATTGGTGGGGTAAAATGAGACAAAGCAAAACGCAACACTTTGATTTCGCCGGTTTCTGCAGCTAATACAAAACTACTTTTCTTTGTTTCTCTTATCGAGCAAGAAGTGCTGGTTGTGTACTTTTTCATGTGTAAAAGTTGATGATTGCTAACAGCGCCCGCGCGGGAAAAAAAGGCGCGGCTGGTGTAAGTGTGTTCGTGACCAGTCAGAAAGGGGCGAAATTCTGCTCGGCAAGGCCTTCATATCCGTGCATGCGTTAGTACAGCAACACAAACGTTTATTTTTTTTCATTATACTACGAGCTACATAACACCAAAAGTTTAGTTAATTTGGTGCCTGAGGACAAATCGAATTTTTTTTAATTCTGGCATGTGATAGAGGCAAAATGCGACAAAAAGTATAGAATTCTTTTAGAGAGTGTTTTATATTTTAGCCATTAAATTACACTCGTTACTTATTATCTTCTTTGTTTAGGAGGGTACGCACATACAAGAGATAATTGTACAGAACTTTCTGGGAGGAAAACGACACGAAACAAAGCACTGATTGCCGTCCAGTACATGACTCCCTCCATTAGCGCTGCATCGAGGTTTCCCGTGTTCTCAAGGATGCTCTCGATAGATTCATAAAAGATGGCAGAACATCTAAGTCAAGTCTTTCACAAACACGTCTTGGAATTGAGTTTTAATGACGTTTCTCCATTACCCTAATGGAACAACAACAACAAAAAAAGCAAACGCTAGAAAATCTGAATTTCGCACAGCTTTAAATTAATTGCCTCACAAATACTGGCGGACGAATTTTAGAGCCATACCTGAGCTGTTCTGTATCGAAATAATAAAAAGATGTAGAGTATAGATACGTCAAAACAAATCTAGCTTGCTATTGTAAAATAATAAAGTGAGGTACAAGCGTTCAACAAAAGACCACAATAACACAAAAACTGGCGGTGTTTTATCTGCAAGGAGTTTCGGAGCAACACAACACTGCATTCTGTCTAAGTTCAATGCGTGCAGTCGAAGTTTCGGGCTTTTTAAGACTGCATAAGGGCCCACAGAGTAACATTCAAATCTTTCTACTGCAAAAGCTGAGAGAATGAACTTTTTTCACACTGTCTCGTTTTGCCCCACGCAGCGTCTCATTTTCCTCCGCAGGTTCGGGCAAAATGAGACATCCGGGGCATTATTTATTTATCCTTGAAATAATATTTTGAAACGGTGGCAACATGGCAATATTTATATAGCACTTACCTTGTACCCAAAGAAAAGTTTCTGCGTTGATGTTTGATTGTAAGGAGTGAAATAAAAATGAATATTCACCACTGCAAATATTTGTTGCATTTTACTCCACCCTAACCCACATACGCGTAATGCAGAAAGGCTGAATTTAATGATGGATAAATTAAGCTGCCTTGGCAAAAAAAAACAAACACCGCTCATGTACTAAGTACAAATGCTTATTAGCTGCCCTGAATTCATTCACAACTGTTGGTTACATGTCTGTCTTTCTGAATGAGTAGAGACCGGGTTATAGGCGAATGCCTATTTTGTTTCTTGCATTTTTATGCTGCCACTTCGATACATGTACAATGATTAGAGCTTAATAAGAGATTTTATATTGCTTTTATAGTGCTTATAAATGCCTATTTTTGACGCCTGTGCCTATAAGTGCCAAATTTTAAAATCGGTGCCTATATGAACGCTATTTAACCTTAATTTTTGCTTTCGAGAACAGTTGGACACTCGTATTCATGTTACCGCGCAAAACTGAGCTTTCGAAACTCTGTATGACCCTTCAAACATTTGAAAAAAAAAATGTTAGCATTGCTACGTCATTCGTGTCTACACATAGCAGCCACATATGCACCGTGTGCTACTTTTTCTTCTTTTTTTTTTGCTTTTTCCTGTAAAGTTTCCACAATGAAATATCCAGCCAGTCTCATTCTCAGGGAAGAATATGAAACATACCGTTAACGATGTTTTCAGATCCAGGAAGCAGAGATAAAGCTGCTGTGTCGTGTGCAAGATACCAGTGTTCAGAGAGCCCAAGAGGATTGTTTTGTGTTCTACAACAAACAGTGACTTAACGGGCTGAATGGTAACAGCCGCAGCCTTAGTGGGCCGGGATCTTCTGCAAAGATTACGTCTCAAATGCTTCCCCAAGTTCCAAGTGAAAGAAGCAAAAGCTGAAAGAGCGACTACTTTGTAGTCCGCGACACTACTGCAGCGTGCGTGAAGCTTTTCGCCGAGGGAACTAGGCTGCTGAAAGGCTTACCGGCCCGAATACACCACAGTGACAGAGCCAGCACCATAACTGTGAGGCAAGTTGTATTTGCATTTCGCGGTAAAGTACTGAAAGAGCGGGACATGCTACTTTCAGAGGACTCTTATTTTCGTACCTTATTCAGAATCGACTGCACTCAGTTTCAGTGCTGAAAAAGACTGAGCTTTTTCAGTGACCTTGAAAATGACCATGAAATCTGTGTGCGAAGTGGAACAATGTTAACCTACCATTACGGATGACATCTTTAGTAATCTCGGCGTGGGGCAGAAAATGAGTTCGGGATCTCCCTGAATCTTAGTCAAATCACTCTCGCGATGGCTCTAAAATCTTGGCGTTCATTAATGCCTATTAGCGGACTATTATTTCACAACCGCTTACTATATAAAATAGCCGAGGCACCGGCTGTATTTCAACGATACACAGGGGTGGGGGAGGGGCTCAAAGGTTGTTCGCAGCGCTTACCTCCATATTAAGTCAAGGTATGGGGCCGACATTGCACCTTCTCAAACTCTTAGGTGACTAGGGTTGGGGAAGTTGCCCTCTGATCTTGGCTGTGTGCACACGTATGACCAGAATAGTAACGAAGACGCGTTGCCTCGCATGACTGCACTTCATGCTGACAAGTCTGAATTTCCTGAGTCACCGTGACCTAACTTAGTCACCGTATCGATTCAGATGGGGTTGCATGCGTATCAGCTACGGCAAGTTTGCCTAACATAAATTGAACTATCAACTTGTATGCAAACTATCAACTTGTATGCAATTAAAGACTGTTTTAGTTATTTGAAAGTGTGTTCACTCTGAGTAACTGTGAATATTTCACTTTGCTAACTGGCGACTTTTACTGTGTAATCCTAGTGCTCGCAGGAATCACAACAGCCACAGAGACGGGAACGGCGAAGTTCTAACTAGTATTGCAGATAATGCAGGACTGATTGACATCGGTACATTGCGTCAAGCAGCTGCATATAGTCTACTTCAGGGAAGCTATTCTGCTCGCCTTGATCGAATTTACGACCCGCAGGTCGCGGGATCAAATCCCGGCTGTGGCGGCTGCATTTCCGATGAAGGTGGAAATGTTGTAGCCCGGTGTACTCAGATTTGGGTGCACGTTAAAGAACCCCAGGTGGTCAAAATTTCCGGAGCCCTCCACTACGGCGTCTCTCATAATCATATATGGTGGTTTTGGGACGTTAAACCCCACAAATCAATCAAAACCCCACATATCAATCAATTGATCGAATTTACGGGTTCTCATCGCTTCTTTCTCGGCACCTTTCCTTTAGCACTGAGCCAGTTTTGTTTTCCTATCACGGAATTGTTATCGCGAAATTGGTGCGAACCGTCGAACTCACTTGCGACAGCCACGTGTCTTTTTGCAAATACAGTGAAAATAACCTTCATGTTTTACAAACAGACACGCCGTGTATACATGCTTCAAAATGCAACATGAAATATTACAGTAATATTGCGTCGCGCAAGCGTAAAATGCCATCGGGTGTCAGAACATGCCATTATCATAATGACTTCATTGTTTAAAGCCAGTCACCCGCTACACAAGGCACACACGTTTCGGCGTTTATTACACGCAGTAGGTGCTTAACAAGTTCGAAAGGAAATGACGCACTAGGGACAAGATATCGCTATCACGTTGAACAATTAAAGGTGAAGCATGAAGGCAATCTCCTGCAATATTTCAAAGTCAATGAATCTCAATGAAAATCACTGGGTTCATTCGTTTGCATGTTTGCACAATTCATACTAAATTGCTGGCTTTATTGTTTCGTAGACTATTTAAAATGAATCTTATTGCTTGCCTCCATACGCTCATTTCACTTTACAGAATTAAGGACAACATGTGTGTGTGACGTTGATTTTGCAAAGTGGGAGAGACGGAACTGATGTGCCACTTCAGTGTGTGCTTGTATACTGTGTATTGTTGGGTTTGGCTGGCGCTTCCTTGGTTCAGTGCACCATTTCCTTTTCTCTGTTGGTGGGTGTGTGATTAGCGGCAAGTTGTGTTGCGTTCTAGGCCACACACTATTCGCCATATAAACACCATAACAGCGTAAGCAGTTTGGCTGATCGCCGCAAGCGCCAACTTAGACGGCCTGGACAAGTAATGCCATCTGGCTGCGTTAAGCGCAGCCATGCAGGTTCTGGCAAAGTATGATGTCATACGTGGAAGCGCACTCGATTGGGTTACGGTTTCGGTATTGCGGTCTTTTGCTAATTAAAAAAACTGGTCCCGCATTTGCATGGTACACTGAAATGTCGTCGAAAGCCCCGCCGTGGTGGTCTAGTGGCTTAAGTACTCGGCTGCTGACCCGCAGGTCGCGGGATCGAATCCTGGCTGCGGTGGCTGCATTTCCGATGGAGGCGGAGACAGACCAAAATTTTTGCCTTGAAGGTTCTCAGGAAAGACTATCGTCTCTAAAAAAATATTTTCGGATTTTGTGTGCAATTCAGCTGTCGGGCACGTGACAAGAGTGTCCAAGGAACATAAAAGCACCATTACCTTTACACTGTCAAAAATCCCGGGAGCTGGCCTGTAGGGATGCCCCTACTTTTTGTTTTATGACACAGTGGCAAGGAGATTTTCATAGACGGAGCTCAGGGCTGCATAAGCAACCACTACACACACACACGCACAATATATATATATATATATATATATATATATATATATATATATATATATATATATATATATATATATATATATATAACGCGTTCGAATATATATATATATATATATATATATAACGCCTTCGAATAACGCGTTCGATGCTCTAACCACTGAGCTATCACAGCGGCCTTCCCTCCATCCACTTTCTTGGGTTTATATGTGAATTTATATGTGAATAGGGAAAGAAGTTTATACCTAAGGGCTCGTTCTTCCGCGTTTTGACACAATATTAATGAGATCTAACAGACAATAATGCCAAGTAATGTATAGGGGATGTTATTAGAACAAATGGAATGTAAATAAGAAGACAGAAAAGTGGGTGAGAAAATGACTAGCCGTGAGCTGGAATCGAACCTACGACCTTCGAATAACGCGTTCGATGCTCTAACCACTGAGCTATCACAGCGGCCTGCCCTCCATCCACTTTTTGGGGTTTATATATGAATTCATATATATATATATATATATATATATATATATATATATATATATATATATATATATATATATATATATATATATATATATATATATATATATATATATATATATATATATATATATATATATATATACCCAGCATCTCCACCACGTATGACGTCTGGGTTGAGACAGCGTTTATTCAGCCCAAGGGCTCAGTAACGAACGGGCAGTCTGAGACCGAGCGTGCACACACCCGATGATGATTGTGGTGACCCCAGTGAAGATGAGGACAGGGACCCAGACGGATGATGATTATGATAATGCATATATATATATATGAGAAGCGCATAATGAATGCCCACACTAAATATGTATATATATGTCACTTCTACGCAAATGAAGCTGGTAGTAAGTTCTTTCCCATGATCTTCTTAGACGGTGACTTCGTCCCAACAAATTCAAACCCGTTAAAGCTGTCCCGTGTTTTGAGTATATTATTACTTATAAGTTTGCGACTATGGTAAACTTTTATTCTTCTTGCATGACAAAACTAACTGCAAAAAAAGTAAGTGCTTTTGGCAGGGCACAATTCGGAAAATTTTTGGAAATAACAGGTTGGAAAACAATTTTACGCGCGGGTTTGCTAGCAGCTTTTAAGAATTTTTCGGTAAAAATCAAGATGATAAAGCGATGTTTCGAGGCTGAAGGACTCGCCTTCCATTTACATCAGGAGTGAGACGATGCAATCAATATAATTCATACGTCACCCTTATAGCGGACACACGTGCGGAAATGCCATAAATTATTCATTCCTTTTCATTGTGAATGATCCCTTAACATCACCAGCGAGACTAACGCAGAAAAAGCGAAAATAGCTTTCAGGTACACATTTTACTTCACCGTATATTTTTGTGACTCGCAAATAAAACTAAACAGCTAAAAACCCTATTATATTCACTTTGGTATAATGCTTAGATGGTTGCGGCTTCTCCGTGAGCACAGTCTCAAACCGCGATGAAGACTCCAGACGCAATAATAACGTTCTGAAAAAGTAGCGGTGCGTACCCAGATGTTACAAGCCGATGTGAAAGCACTCGTCACCACAAAACTGTGTCGTCATCCATTTGTAAAGGTGTCACAGCGTAGCCAGCGAGGGCTCGCAACAAAGGAGCCTCTCGCCGGCTTTTAATCTCTTCGCGAATATATTCCCGTCAGGCAAAGGCCATTGGCACAATGCACCGCAGAACTTAAGCGTCGAGTGTGCGTTCCCACACCCTCCCCCTGTATATATGCATGAAGCATTCCTGCAATGTGACGCATCACAACCGCAGGATTAGAATTAAAACGAACGAGTGATGCCCTAGACGCGTCTAGCTCTCGCTCTTTTCGGATAAGCGCCATTAACGTTATTACCTTGCACGCCACACGAGGACGTTTTATTAAGACCCACGCATGAACTTTATTCCGTGGCGTCTCTTTATTTTGTGGTGTTGCTTTTCTAACGGTACAGGACGAGAGTACCGGACGTCTCCCAAATGGGGTTCCAGCATCCCGCGGTTTATTCTACTTCATGGTGATCTCCCTCGAGGCAGATAGCGTCATTTGTCACGCGGCCGCAGTGAACACTTTTGGGAGAGAGCGTCAACCCATTTTCCTTTCCGCTCAAAAGAGAAAGGTAGGAAAGAATGAGACATGAGTTACTGGCAACAATGATAGCCAGTTTATACGATCATGTGGCCGAGCCTAAATGAAATCTACCCAGCGCTACACAGCGCGCGCCATAATGTAGTTTGTACACTAAAGTTTGATAAGTAGTCGTTTGTAAGCGTTTTCAATAAAGTTCTTTGTCTGTCCCAATAAAGCTCATTGTCTGTCTGTGTCTGTCTGTCTGTCTGTCTGTCTGTCTGTCTGTCTGTCTGTCTGTCTGTCTGTCTGTAAGCGTTTGCGTAACGAGTCGTAACACCTGACTGTATATCGAGCGTTCAAGAAAGTTCTTGCTAGCGAGCACAAACTGTGCGTATCACATGACCAGGCTCTCTATACATTGTCCACGAATGGAGTGCTCCGATCCTGGAAGTACGATTCCATTCTTCATACAAAGCATTCTCATAACGGCGCGCATTTCTTAACCATACCCTACTTATTAAAAAATATTATGTCTTAAGGGCAGGTTCCATGTACAAAAACGATTCATCACAAAACGAAGAAATTATCTAAAAGTGTCATGTCTCTCGCTGTGATGTAATTCCTCGGCATTGCTTCGTATAGACCATTTTAATGAAGAAAAACAGCATAGTCTTGAACCGGTGTGTTTTCTGCTCTCTCCCTGTCTCCTGACACTCGCTTGCTGGATTCCGTGCTAAGCGATTGTGTCGCCCGCGATTTCCGATGCCTCTCGCCGATCGGCTGGCCGGCCGTCTGCGATCTCCTGACACCATGTAGCTCTCTCCGAGTGTTGCCCCGTCTTCAGACTCCTCCCCCATCTTCCCTATCTTATCTCTCTCCTTTCTGTCGCTCCTGTATTGTAAGTGCTTCCTCTTCTTTATCTATCTATTATTATTTCCATCTTCCCTCTCCAATCCCCTACAAGGCACAAGGTCCAATCCCCTCCAATCCCTACAAGGTTATTAATTAGGCAGACAAAAATTAGTTGCCCTTTTCTTTTCTCAAGAACCACTCATTCACTCCTTCTCTATCCCCACCGCTTATCCGACCGCCCCAGCCCTGCCGTTGGTGTGTGGTGATTCGCGCGGTTTGCATTGCGCGGCGCATAAGAGGTCTATGTGTTTTTTTTTCGATGGGCTAAAGCAAATGTGGGGCCGAAAATCAAACTGTTGGACCAGAACAGGTCGACAATCTACCACTTCGCTCTGTTTAGTGGTGTGTACCATCAGAAGCGTGGAAGACATGGCAGCCGAGACATGCTAAGTGCTCCTTGCTTCTTAGTGACCCCGTCGTGCGCCTTCTTCTCCAACAAATTGTTTATTATATGCAGTGTCTGCACTTGTGACCATTTTTCATCACACTAGTTGTGATACTGCTTGGGCGCTGGTGCACTTTATCGTCTGCACCAAAGAGGAGCCGTGTAAAAGCTGTGGGTTAATACAGAATACTATTTCCCATGAATTCTCGTGTAACACTCACGTTTTTCATTTCCATTGCATGCAACCGCACATGAGTTACTACACCTGTGGATAGTGAATTACAAGTGCGTGCAATTTAGAGATTATCGAATTAACACTTTTAATCCACATACGACATAAGTCTCCCGCATTGACGCAGGAACGCGCCTCTAGCATCACTTTGACCCCACGTTGTTTCTCGACTTGTTAATTTTCTGACGGTAACTGGGCAGCGTTATGACCACCGCATTTTTTTTGTGGTAACATGGGTGTCATTAACAATCGACCCATGTTCGTTGAAGCTAGCTCATTACTTGAACCCATGTGATCGTCGTGATTCTTAAGTGTTCGTCAAAAAACAAACTGACAACAATGTCACCAAACAAACAGACGTACTTTCGGCGCATGGCCAGTGGTGGCTGCTCACGCCGAAGCGAACTTACGTCATTCCGTGCTTCCAGATGCGCAACATGCCATAATTTCATTTCCTGGTTTTGCTGCTTCTGCGCTTAAGCTTGAGTTCACCCGTCATACATCCATTACTTAATTTGCGCGACGGCAAGCGGACACAAACTTTTAACTACTACGACAAACCGAATCGACACATGACTTCATTTGTTCTCTGAACTTTGTACTGCGACATTCCAATCGGAACCAGGTGATCTGTTTTCAAACATAGATCTATGCCTCTTTTCCGTATGCTATAAAGCATAGCGCAGATCGAATCGCAAACAGTTCCGTAACAGTCGAAGACGTCACTCGACATATTTTAAATGTCTGCTCTATTGTCAAGTGTGGAATCGCAAAAGCTGAAGAGGAGGAATTCGTATGATAAGAACCACCTGTATACACTAGAATATACTGCAGATATAGAAAATAAATCGGAATTAGTGTCAGATACTGCTCAACTCTCACGAACACGTCCCTTTTAGACAATAATTTTTCGACCGACAACTGTATTTTTGTTCTTGGGAGCATCCAAGGAAGGAAATTAATTTATACTGTTTCTCATATTTCGGTATTAATGCTTTATGCTCCTCAACAATGTTGTCAGAAAAAGTTGGCATTGACAGCATTCATCCAACGATCCAATACAATAAATATGCAATAAGGCATGCAATAATTATGATGGTCTCAGCGGAGAATTCTGCGTGGCAATCAAGTATTCTACCATAAAGGCACGCAAGATCTTGGAACTAGTTTTGGAATAGACCCCCCTAATGTTTGTGAAACATCAATTGTGGTGGCAGGGCTCACTATATAACTTTAAAAACATTACACATGCACACATATGATACAGCCATTACTTCGGGTTAATGTCAATTGGAGTTGTGTCATCCGCTGAAATTTTACATTTATGTAGTAGTGTCCAGGGCTACCATCGTCACGAGCATCCGCACTTCATATCAGCTTAACGCTTCTGATGTTGCTAATACTCGTGTCCCTGTTGACATCAATGCGCAAGTGCAAACAACTGTTTGTGTAAACATTTGAAACTGTTCAACATACGTAGAAAGGTGCAACATTTGTACTTAAATTTAGCATGATTTCATGACGCGTCGCTCAATAAAAAAATTCCCTCCGCATGCTTCGCATAACGTCGATTCCCAGGTACGCGGGATCTGCCAAACTTTTCCATTTTGTACTCTGCTCATTTGTAGTAGCCTTGCGTACGGTCGATTTGCTGTTCAATGGAGACACAGAAGAAAAGTTGCTTTCTGCTTCTTACTGTTTTACTCGAACCATGACATGAAAAATTACCTAGGGTGACATACGAAGGGCGCTGAAAGAAGCAGTGTCCGAGATGCCGCATTGCTATGACTGATGTTTGTGAAAAAAACGACTCTGCGCTTTTGAAAGCTCTGATGCATGACAAGGAAAACGTGAAAAATACACCGACGTCGGAAAAAGATTTATCAGGTCGCCTGTGTATGTCTCGCTAACACAAAAAAGAATCGGGAATCCAATTTCACCAACGAGCACCGTCACCAACTAGCTCTTTTCGCAGCGATTTTCAGCTTTCGTTTCTTGCCCCACTGCGGTGGTCTAGTAGCTAAGGTACTCGGCTGCTGAAGCTCAGATCTCCGGATCAAAAGTGTTTCAGGGCCCCTTTAAAGAACCCCAGTTGGTGGAAAATTCCAGAGCCCTCCACTACGGCATCTCTCATAATTGTATAGTGGCTTTGGAACGTTAAATCCAAAGGATTATTATTAATTACTATTCAGTGCTGTCACACATGCGTGATGGAAGTCTGATTATGTTACACATCTATCGTGAAATGACTGATCGTGGACATTTTTATTTTGTTTAGATGCGTTAGTTTGAACGTCTTGTTTGTTTTTTTATTATAGGATTAGAGCAAGGAACGCAACCACATCGGAGCAAGCGAAGTGCCAAAATGCCAGCTAGCATAATTTTTTTAGCGTTATCGTGCGTGCACTAAGCTTCTCATCCAATCTAGGGTGTAATGCTCATTCTATTGATGTCAAATATTCGATAATGCGTTTTTTTATTACGTGTGGGCTTTTAAAAGAAGCCAAGGAAAAATATTACTTTCTATGATTATTTAATAATTTAATTGCTATGAAGTGCAGAGAAACGCCGATGCGCAGTCCGCTGCCTTCGTTTGGGCTTCTACATGTGTATAGTCGTAAGGCAAAAAGACAGGTTTACAAAAAAAAAAAAAGTCTTAGGTGAGGTCTCATACTTGCGTGCTGTGCTCAGCAACGCGCAGGTAAGCTACGACACGTACGCGTTACGACGCGTGAGCACGTGGCTCACCCTCTCTCTGGTACTATTCTCTCCCGCGGGAATAGAAGAGGGAGCGTATAGGGAGTGGGCACGCTACGCGCTGACGCTTTGCAGTGCGTGCGTGTGGTCAGGGCTTAACACCATCATGTGCGTTACTGCATAAATTCGGCATACTTATCAGATGAATAGGATGTGTACGTGACAGTGGCCACTCACTCACTCACTCACTCACTCACTCACTCACTCACTCACTCACTCACTCACTCACTCACTCACTCACTCGGACATTCGCTCGGACACGGACATGCACTCGCAAGGACAGAGAAAAAAAACAACTATCGCGACTTTTGAAAAAAAAAAGCTTGTTAACGCCATAACTTATCTACCATAAGTAAGACCGTCAGTGTTCCCTCGATTGTGAAAGCATTTCCAACGTGCGTGCTACTGCTATTAGTGAAAAACCCCTTGAATACTTATGCTGCCAACATGTAATAGTAGTGTCAAGTCGCAACGAAGCGTGGGCGAAGAACTCTACTATTTTGTTATTTTCGGGATCGCTGCTTGTGTGGGAGCTTTCCGTAGGCCGCGCTTTAGGATAATCAAGCCGTGCAGCGCTAGGTACCTATCAAATAAATAAAGCAATGTTTTGGAGAGCTACGTGGTTTCGGATATAGCTGACAATTCGCTGCAACCTTGGATGTGGCATTTGCGGCTTTTCAAAGCTTACGAGGAACAGGTAAATCGAATTGATCTGCGTCTGAAGAACCTTCAGAATTTGGTTCTGACTAGCCGGCATGACGCCCAACTCAAGCGCAGTACATCTTTAGAGAAGACGATTTTCAAAGAGGCGAGCTAACTGTGTTCATACTGGTGCGAAAGCTGAGAATCAGGTGACATGAAACAAATAAAAATCTTTTTTCCACCCTCAAGAAAGCATCCCTGTTTTCGTTGCTGCTTGGTGCGTTTACTTTGCGCAAATGAGGAAGACAAAGACTGCTGAGATCGAGCTCTTTGATGTAGCGCTCTCATCTTGCTCTTGTCTAACAAAGATCAAAAGGATTACGTACGGCATTCAGAAGCCAAAATGTAATCATGTCTTGATGAATATGCAAAACAATTTTGAAGTAACAGATTTCGATGGCCTTTGTTCTGGTGTCTTTGATGTTGCAAGAAATTGCGATTGTGAATTTGAAACAATTTATTACAATGATGATCACATTGCATAGTCTGTGTGGAGATATCAAGCGACACAGTTTTGAGAGCTGCGTGCACATTAGAAAAACCACCAGACTGCAGTTAATAATGGCTTTGGATGTGAAACACTGGAATTTTGGTGGTAGTTGTGCTTTAGAAACAATCTTTTCTAAACCTGCTCTGGAAACCTTAAGAAAATATATAAAAAAGGAGCGTAACCCTGTCACTGCGTAAAATATGCGCAGTTACAACGAAACGTACTTGAACTGAAACGTAGGACATTGATAGATAGATATATGGGGTTTAACGTCCCAAAACCACCATATGATAATGGGAAACGCCGAAGTGGAGGGCTCAGGAAATGTCGACCACCTAGGGTTCTTTAACGTGCACCCAAATCTGAGCACACGAGCCTACAACATTTCCGCCTTCATTAGAAATGCAGCCGCCGCAGCCAGGATTCGATCCCGCGACCTGTGGGTCAGCAGCCGTGTACCTTAGCCACTAGAACACCATGGCGGGGCAAACGTAGGACATTGATAAATTTGCCTATAGTTTCCTATACATGAGACTCTTATTGCACAAATTAAAAATCGTGTGTCCAGTTCGCAGTCTTTCTGTGTTTTGCATATATGCTTCAACACCTGTTTTGACAAAAACTTGTGCGAATGATCTGCCAGATTGAATAGCTGTGATAATTTTATCTGAAAGCTGTTGTAGATGATTCATCCGGGTCAAAAACGTTCATGTATTTTTTTTTGCATGAGGATAATGTTTATGGGTAATATTAACTTCAAAATGACTCGCCATATTGTGCTAATAAGGGCAAAGCTAAACAACTCCGGATGGTCTTTATGAAAGCACAGCCAAAATAAACATGGAAGCTTTGTCTTCAGGCCATCTGAGGTTAAAATTGAACCGTCGATACCGAATGTGCTATGCTTTCGATTATGCTTTAGATTAAAATAACCATACCCCGCAGATTACAATGTGGTACGGGGGATGGTGTTGCTTGCGGGTTAATGAAAAGAAGTAATATAGCTTACAGAAATTCCATTTTTAACAATGAAGCTATTTTAGGGTTGAAGTAAGTTGACAAAGCCTACACAAAAGCTCAGGCATGTATGCGCCACAAGATAATATCTGGGGCTTTATGTCACAAAACCACGAAATGATTATGAGAGAGGCTATAGGACAGGGCTCCAGAAAACTCTTATCGCTTAGTGTTATTTAACATGCACTCGCATCGCACAGTACGCGGGCTTATGCTATTTCGCTTCTATCGAGATGCAACCTTCACGACCGGAAATGAACCCGAGACCCACGGGTCCCCAGCCGAGCACCCTAGCCACTGTTCCACGGTGGTGGTCGTGCCGCAAGAATCGATCAAAGTGTCACTACCGATCCCAGCAGCTGGGGGGAAATCGAAGACATTAGGCCGAGAGAGCGAAATGGAGAGTGATAGGGTAAGGGTCTGGAGTCTTGGTGGAAGAGATTAAACCCTGGTGCAGTGGTGCTCAACCATGGATCTGTCGGGGATCTCCTATGGACTGGTGGAAGGGATGGGGGACCTCTTGCAGCGGAGGGGGAAGAGAGAGGGGGGTGTACGTAGATAAATCAACACAACTGCAGCGTGAAACAGGTGCCTTTTATTGTTGTCGAAAACATCAAACAAACGCGCTACATCCCTTCATTTTGGACAGTGCATCAATGCGTGGCACAGTCTCGCTTCAATAAAATTGCGTGTGAGGGTTTCGCGGATCATAGAAATGGCTTCGCGGAGCCCCTCAGGGTCCGCGGATTCCCATTTGAGAACCACTGGCCTAGTGAAACGAGGGAGTGATGATGCAAGGAGCCTGAAAGCAGGAGGATGGTGGTGGTGGTGGTGGTATAGTGGTTAGAAGAGGAGAAACGCACCTAATTATGCATCCTGGTAGGCAGCACGACGCAGTGCTAGGGTGGGAAGCGTTAAGTGAGAACTCTGCTCAGGCAAGTGGAGAGGAAGGAGGTAAGGAGGAGAACATAAAGAAACGAAACAGAATAAATATTCGAGGTGGGATTCCAGCTCACCAGCCTTTGAAGGAAAGTGGCGAAACAACTTGGCTATCCAGGCGGGTTAGCTGAACAAGCATATATGAGAAACATATGATTGCGTTACTATGGGAGAGAGAGAACAATAAAAATACAGAAGGAAAGAGAATGCTTGAAAGGGCAACAGTGAGAAAGAGACAAAAAGCAGATCACAGCCAGGCAAACGGTGTGGTGTCCGAACTACGGCTGTTAGCCGGCTTTCGGCTGAAAGTGGGACGAACCACTGTTGCACAAACAGTTTGGCGGGGCAATGGGAGGCATTGAGGCACGGCGTGCCCCGAAATCGGGACACGCCGTGCCTCAATTGGAACGTCGAGTTGCCTTAAATAGATATATTTACGCTGACATTATTCTTATTTTCAACACAACTGTTGTGGGGGTGTATGAAAAATCACATTTAGAATTAGCTTTGATTATTCTAGCTTTTTTACCTTACTTTATTCTTAGTAGGTGTAGGAAGCCCCAAAACTTGTAAATACCAAATCATAATTTGTTGCCATCGTTATCTACCAGCAATGAGTTTCAGACATTGTAAGAGCTTGTACTTAGAAAATCATGCACATAGCTTCTACCACTACACGCAAAGCAGTCCTGTACAGAGAAAAATACCTAAAGCACCTTGTAACATTCTCGCAAAAGCTACAGAAAATTACTAGCCTTGGCGAGACGTTCGGCATTGCATACGTTGACTTCGTGCACCACACACTGTCGCCATCGCTGGCCCGTGTGCTGCCGGATGCATGGAGAATAGTTTTTCATTATACGAAGAAGCCCCGATCTCAATAAATGCAAACTCAAGCGCACTTCCTTGCTCGGGGCATCCCATTCGCGCTTCGCCACTCAGGCTGATTGTACGGGTGGCTGCCATCTGTGCTGCACTTGATGCACCTGGGCACGTATTGAGCTAATGGCATGCTTTCCCACAGGACGAAAAGAATACGAAACAAAGCAAGCGCGAGGCCTTAATGTAAATCGGAGACGTTGACCCGGCTAGGAACTTGGGTCGCCAGTGTATCGCGCAGGGAAGGCAGGAGGCAGCAACAGCGGTGAGCGCATCATCATCGCTAGTGGCTTTCTTGATGGTCTGCAAGCCGTGCGTCGATGGCCTGGCGCTTCCACTCATAAATTGATCAGCGTATCGCCACCATTGCTGTCGCACAGTGGACACGTCGCTTTCGCGGGTGCGAGAGCTGCGCAGTGGAGGGCTTTCTCCTGGAGTGCACCTTCAGAGACCTATGCAAGTTTTCCAAGGACACTATAGCTTTTCTGGAAATTCTGTCATGGGTTAGAGTCACGTCCTAATTTGATTACGGTGTTACGAAAAGATGTGATGCCTTTCTGGCTTTAGGCTAGAGTGGATTAAACCTTATTTTGGTATTTATGCTCTCGCGAACGTTCGTCTACATAGAAGTGTGACAGCTTGGGCTAGTTGGTATGGCATGACGGTAGTTATTGCGCGAGAACAAAACGACGACACAGAGACAAGAAGGACACGAAAGACACGAGCGCAAACTTCCAACTGAGTTTATTGCGCAGAGCACGAAAATATATAGAGGAGACAGTGACCATGGCACAAGAGCAGAACATGAGTAAGAAAACCAAAAACAAACAACACAAATACAAAGGCACTGAAAAACAGCAAAGAAAAATCTAGAAGAAACCGAACCAGAAAGGTAAAGCTACCTGCCCGCACCGAATCCTTCGCGGAACCTGCGTTCCTTCTCGGACTAAGCCACGGAGGGCTTGCTAATCCAAGGCACCTGTTCGCGTTACCTGCCCGCACCGAATCCTTCGAGGAACCTGCGGTGCGGGCAGGTAACGCGAACAGGTGCCTTGGATTAGCAAGCCCTCCGTGGCTTAGTCCGAGAAGGAACGCAGGTTCCGCGAAGGATTCGGTGCGGGCAGGTAGCTTTACCTTTCTGGTTCGGTTTCTTCTAGATTTTTCTTTGCTGTTTTTCAGTGCCTTTGTATTTGTGTTGTTTGTTTTTGGTTTTCTTACTCATGTTCTGCTCTTGTGCCATGGTCACTGTCTCCTCTATATATTTTCGTGCTCTGCGCAATAAACTCAGTTGGAAGTTTGCGCTCGTGTCTTTCGTGTCCTTCTTGTCTCTGTGTCGTCGTTTTGTTCTCGCGCAATAACTACCGTCATACCGTTCGTCTACAGTGTAGTCGGGATTTTCAGGTCAGTGTTGCTATATATGCCTAAATATAAGCCAGTGAACAACTATCACAAACGGTCGGTCGGTCGGTCGGTCGGTCGGTCGGTCGGTTGGTCGGTCGGTTGGTCGGTCGGTCGGTCGGTCGGTCCTGCTTCTGCTTGCAATATGAATGGTGAGGAAAAAAGCCACTGAAAGACGGCCTTCACATTTGACCCATAGCGCTTTAATATATGAAAATACTTGAACACCAGGTCGCGAAAGATTGGATGCCAGAAAGATTGTGAAGAAAATATTTGAGTCGTACAGAAGAAACGTGCATTCACGGGCACTCAAGCGAAGCACGATCATTTAGCAGGAAGAGATTGAAAACGCGCCGATCATTTTCATGCGAAGATCGTGCGATGGCACCGTCGGGGCGACTATTGCCACAGGAACTGCAGCGTTCCTGAAGCGATATATTCATTGTCTTCGTGATTCCTTAGAATAATGGACATAAATTGTTAATTTATGTATAGGTTCATTACATAAAAAACAGACAACTGTCTAGAATACCAATATCGCGAAGAATGAATTCAAGTGCATCAGGCAGTACGGGAAGTTTCACAAGCCCTCTATACTGGTATTGTTCTAACTTTTGTTCGCCGTTAGATATCAAGGACGAGAACTTACATGAAGGTCTCATCACCGGCACTTAAGCAGGACGAGCTAAGAGAAGCTATCAGTTATCTTATTCGTGATCATTTATGGGTTTTTAAGGTGCGCGGCTAGTTCTTGAAACTGCCATTTCTCTCAAATTAAATGGCCACAACGGCCTATTGTCGTTTTTGAAGACTTTATTGGTTATTTCTGTCACTTTAGATGTCATTTGTTTTTCTTATTCAGATATCTAGGCAGTCCCAAAATTCTAAAGCAGCAATGACGAAGTAGTTAGACGACTTAGAATACTATGGTTTTTAAGTGACCGTTGTTTACCTCAATTGTTAACGTTTTACTTGGTTTAGAGCATTCTGTTTTAAAGTCGCCTTCATTACTTACCTCCCTATTAACATTTTACCTGACTTAGAGACCTACCAAGTACTTACGCACTTACTGTAACTTAATGTACTATAATATAACTCAGATAACTTGATCATCAGCCCGTCTGTATTCAAGCGAACTGCGAAGAAAGTGCTTGGGCCAGGTGACGTGATGCGTAGGGTTGCTAACTGGTGCTCAGTTTGAATATTCAAGACGGTTTTCGTTAGAAACAAAGAAGAGCCACGGATGGCGTAGAGCATAGAATTGTAACGAAGCTGTGATGTGGACATGGCCGGTCATACGATGCTCCTTTAGTCGTTATTTTGGGCACTTTCCTGTCTGCGCGACGTAGCATCTGCTACTTTTGTTTTGCTTTGCGTATGAGGTGATCGTCCTGCAGATCACGTGTGTCTTCGTCGTCCACGCGTTTTCCCGCGTTAAACCACCAGCAGTCTTTAACAGTGGTGCCGCAGTGGCGATGCAATGAGCGAGCAATCACTGCAGAAGTTAACAAAGCCAACCAGTCTGATGATGCAAGACCCACTTTAACAAGAAGACGTCGGAAAGAAGAGCGGCATAGGGGTCTACTTGCACTGGCCGAGTGACGCTGGTGATGGCCTCCGTCAGGATACTCGCCGTCCATAGTGATACCGAATAATATTATATGCAATCATTAGTTCCACGGTGCGAGTTATCTATTCATAGGTAAAGCTAAATAAAGAAGTAGGTTCCTATGCCTGCGACAGCCATCATGTTTTACCACTTACGTTAATCTAACGGCTAAAATTTTGCTACAGCCCCCTTATATCTCAACCCCAGTGCGCCACGGAACACAAGCCAAACAAACAAAAGCTCAAGATATGTCTAGCATGGACGCCAGTCATGCTTGGTCAAGGTATTTTCCCTCGTGCGTAATTGTGTGCACTTTGCGCATATCATTTTCACCTCTCAAGAACGAACCAATATTCCCCGAAATATGATGTTTTGTAGCAATTTACTCTGCTCACCTCCATCAGTACGCATTGCGATGAATCGATTTGACGTCGACCGCGATGTATACTTCGGACTGCGGTAAACCTACAATGCAAAGTGCTCTGAATAAATAAGTCTCTTTTGCACATCAGACGGCAAGTGCAGGCTTACAAACCAACCCTATAGTTGTTATAACGTCTGAAGTAAACTGTCCTAGTTACCCTTTGTAGGCTTTCTTGAGTGATTGCTGTGTTCTCTGATCGTACTTTCTGTCCTTCCCCAATCTCTACTTTATTACTCTTCCCTTTATCTCTCTCTCTTTCTTGTTTGTATGGTATACGTGGGCAGGTACAGCCGAAAGAGGTTTTGAAGTTTGAGCATGTCACGTAGAACGCAACAGGATTCATTCGGAGGGCACGTCCCTGATAGTACAGCGCGTCTATCCCTCCGAATCACCGACAATTCGGTCAGTGCCATGCCTTAGTTTTCTTCTTCTTCTTCTGTTCTCTCTCGCACGCTTCCAATCACAGCGCGTAGTGACGTGAGGGGCTTGCATCAGGCCTCCTGTGTGTTCGCTCCGCTCGCTACGGTGCGCAGAGGTGCATGGATGTCGCGTAGAGGCCCACCGAAAGAAAGAGTAAAGCTTAATAAAAATAAAAGTATGGGGCATTGCTTTCTTAAGCAAGTGGGCACTGTGGGCTTAGCTGCCGGCTATTGCTGACCCGAAGAATTGGGGCCTCGGGTAGCGTAAAGGCCTTGGCTATCGGTTATATCGGGGCAGCGAGCGTGCAAAGGAGGCCCGGTTTCACTCGTGCGCGTGGGAATTATCCGAAAATCATAAATATGCACGCCGTACACCGTCGTCATCGCGAAGCGGCTCTGTGTATTCGAAGGGCAGTCACGTAAAGCAGCCGAGGAGTGACGGGCAATCACACGGGTTCCGTGTCCTTGTGGAAATGAAGGTTGCGAGTTTCCGAGGAAACGCAAGGAGCTCAGGCCTCCCAGGAGGGAAGAAGCTTCCCGGACGAGCGATGGTCCCGAGTGGTGTAGCCCTGTATGCGAGAACTCTCTCCGGCGGGGCTCAGGGCTTTTCTGCTCTTTTGGTTTCACAATCAATTACAAGTGCCCTTCCAATACCCAGCGCTGATGGAACTTCCGTGTTGGTTACTTTTTATACGTAACTTTGTATTTGTGCTTGTTTGGGTATTTTTCCGTGTGTATTTTATACATATCAGGAATGACTCAGGTAATGAAGTTTGTAAACTTAAATTACCAAACAGCTTAACCAAACTAATAACGATGCATGTTCACTTTTCGTTTCGTCCGTCGAGTTGTAGCGGTTACGGTGCTGCCCTGCTGACCCACACGTCCCTGGTTCGAGGTGAAGCTCATTGTTAATGGTGAAGTTTAAGGGTACCCCAACTTTGTTACTTAATGCAAGGCTGCTTTGTTGAAGTACCTAATTAGGCTCAGTCGCCAATGCACAGTCGCTCTCACATTTGTACAGCGAATTTAAACAATGGTAAGTCAAACTTCATGCATTGAGGTCAAATCTATCAAGCGTGGGCCGGATCAACATGGCTGATTAGTGAGGAATTCTCGATTACATCCGTGTAACAACTTTACTGAATGTATTGAAACGCCAATAATATAATTATATCCTGATTTACGCAGTAACTAGTCTGTTATATTATGTTTGTATCGACATGGAGCGTAGGCAGGCTACCCCGCCCGCCAAGTGCGTGGGAAGAATCTTAGCATGGAGCACACCCAACAAAAATGTCATGGTGCCTTCTCATCAACGCAAGTTATCACATGCGTTAGCATCTGCTGACAAATTACACCTCGTTGGGTCGTATAACATATCATATGCACCACATTGTATGGCTGCTACCGATGTGCCATGTTCGCAACATGCATGAGGCGGTGGGGTGATTGAATTCATGAGCTGATGGCAACCGCAGCTGGCTTGCCATCGCTGCATGTAACCCTCGCAAGTGAGGATTTCCACTCCTCGGGTTATGGTCGTGATGCAATAAAGTTTTGCTTATCTTATATAGACATTATTATCTTCATATTGCTATACTGCCTGTGTAGACATCTAAGAGAATATGGAAGCTTGACGAAATGATCAATTTCAGGACACGGCAAGTCATTTGACCAAATGTTTCGGCAAGCAGTCTTGTCTTCGACAAAGTTGCAGTTCAAGCCTGCAAGAGCAAACTCCACTTGCCCAAAGCTCTGGCTCCAGCAACCATCCATGCCACTCAAAATGTGTTATGTTTACTACCCTTGTGGCAGTTTATTACAGTACGCATATAGATCTATTTACGCTTTATAGAAGCTTGCTTGAGCTTCATTCAGCTTGTTCATTGTGCCATTAAGAAGAACACTTCTGAAGTTCTGAAATGTATTCAAGAAACGGCAAGGCAATTTCACACGACTGCGTTAAAGAACATCAGCTTCAACACAAATGAGAACTCGCTGCGAGATTTGTCTATTTTGTATGATTCCTTCTTCTCTGTTTCACAGCCGTGTCGTTCAGAACGGCGTACTCTGGAGTATTATTGATGAAATGCAAGTGAAGCCGTGACATTTGATTTGAAAAATGAGCCATATAAACGAGCTGCTAACATCGTTGCCCACCTTAAGCACTTCATATAGAGGTAGCAGGAACATCTCCAACAGAAATGATGCAGCTTGTCGAAGTTAATAGAGGAAGAAGAAGGACTTGAGAAAGGATGTGCAACACATTCTTTAGTAATGCGTTAGGTTCCTACATATAGGTGCCATCGGGTGATACATAAATTGATGAAAAAAGCTTCTACGAAATGAAAGCATGCAGTGGGCATATTTTCTCTTTCATCACAGTGTCGTCAAAAAGAGAGGTACAGAACTCTGTAATGCCACTATTGTTTTATTTTTCAATCCGTCGATCTAAGTAAGATGAGTTCCCCTCTTTCGTATTTAGTCTGAAGAACTTCCGACTTTCGTTCATTCAGAACAAATATGCCCATCCCTAATTTTCTTTCGCCACTCTCTGCCAGTGATGGAGGAAAGAAGCAAGTTGTAGATTTCATCACTCGAGCAGAAACTATGGATTTTCATCCTAAGGGTGTGGTGGCGATCGGTCAAGCATGCGCTATCGCGGGAGACGTCACACGACCGCTCGAATACGCTTTACGTGCTGGGATCTCAACGCGAAGAGACTGTGCGAAAACCGCAGCTCACCCTGGCGCGTTCATGTTCTGTTTCAGCAGCCTTTTGTAGTGTTATGCGAGATCGGATTCAAAAGAGATAACGGCCAGTCTTACCTCGTAAAACATTACGATTTTCTCTACCACATTCAGTGCTTCGCCCTTGTGGTTAAACTGATTTTTCTTTGTTTCTTTGTCGTTTCTGTGCATTGGAATAAGCAGGGAGAGAAGCTCTCTTCCACCCTCTCTAATCGTCGGTTTTGCATGTTTTGCATACGCGCACACATACAGACTCACGCATAAACCAGCATAAATGGTAATTGAAACACCCTTCCCCCTTTACATGTCTTTACGCCTCGCGCAATAACTTCTGAGCTCTCCTATACCTTTCTCCCCATTTCTCCACCAAAGTGTCGCTGTTATCGTGTCCTCTTGAGAGACACAGGCTGCTTCAATTACCTCCACTGTTCACCTTATTCCATGTCAAGAATCTCTATCCAATACCCCCCGCTACACTAGATTATTGCACTATATTGAATTACTCCAAATAATGTCTCCTATACCTACTTGGGCTTCACCGTTCATTGTTATCGTTAGGAAGTGTCTAACAAAAAAAACGCTCTCGATTCATTACAATGTACGTTTGTACCTTGAGGATATAATAACAAACAAACAAACATACAAACGGACTTTGACCGACCGACCGACTGACTGACTGCAACTCCCGTAAACTTGCCTGCGAGCATTGAGCAACATGGAAAATTTGTTCTTACACACAAGTAGTTGAATTACTCTGTCCCATTTTTGATTATCTGCTTATTAGCTTTCTGCTTATTCTCGCGATCCATTAGCCGTAACATCGAGCGCCTATTTTTGTCCCTGCTTAGGTTCTTGCGCAGAGAACAGCGTCCAGTGTATTTATTTTGCTCATCAGGAAGGCTTGCGTCGAGTTGGGCACACGTAGCCAATCCCCTAATTTTGAAGTTCCTTGTGTGGAGAAAGCGTACGTGCCCTGAAGATGTGGATACGTTGAATACACTGTTCGAAGCATGAAGGAGAGACGTGCCCCTGAATGAACGGTATTTGCCCCTTCGATGAGCGACTGAGTAGACCACTGATGGCTTCTCCCGCGGCGCCTTTGTCATTCGTGCCTGAGGTACATCTAATCCAGAGCGAGGGCGTGGTGAGCTCTGTCGGTTGCACCACCTGCCAGAGCCCGTCGGTGTGTAAGGTGGCGCCTTCAGTACAGTTAACACTCCTGCAAGACCCCTCCCTTACATTGCTTCCATTATTATCTCCGAGTGACCCTCGCCTATCGTGGGACAGTATCTGCGTTATTTTTCTCTCACTGCTGTAGTGGTGCTGACACCCCCTGTAGAGTTGTTTGCGCTGCGTTGCGCAGGTGTCTCGCCCAAAATCCGCATTACGGGTTACAACCTCCAGGCTGTAGGTGGCGTTGTGTTCACGAGCGGTGATCACCACTTTCATCATCATGGCTGGTAGAGTGGTAGCGCCGGCGGTGACCCCTGGCGGAAGGCAAGCCTGGGTGGTGGGCGAGAGTTGAGCGAGTCTCTTTTGCGCGTGGCGGTTGCCGCGAACGGTTGTGTCTAGCGTGGGTCCCCGGTGCGTGGCACTGCAGGCGGCGTGTCGGGGGCCCTCGTGGTAAGTCAAGCGTTGGCGACGCTGTCTTGGGTGTGTTATTGTGTTGTCATGTTATTGGGTGTTTGTCGTGTTATTGTGTTGGTCATGGAGTGTATGTTAATATTGTGTACGGATGTCCTAGCGTATTGACAACGATTGATGTATCAATTTGGTGGACGATATCGTAGTTCTAAGTTGGTTAAATAAATGTGTGTATTGTTTGGTTTGTTCCGACCGTGCCTGCTGTGTCCGTTTACTCCGAGAGCGTGGTGGTGGTGATTACAACCCCCCGATTCTACACTGGTCTTCAGCATATCTGATGCGGTAGCTTAGAGACTTAGCTGTCGCCCTTCTAAGCTCGATGACGCAGTTTTCTTGTCTAGCCATTTGAGCCGCATTTAGATGGGAGCGAAAGGTGGTGCGAAGTTCTAGCAGATCCCACGCATTGTGAGAATTTCATGTGAATTAGTAGAAAGTCAGCCCTTATGCCGCAGTTTTTGTATTTCTTTAGTCCAAGTGTTGCAAGGTAGACCGATGACGTTGCCTTGTACTAGTGTGTATATTGTCAGTTTAAGAGGTACGTTGACCCGACTGGTGTGTAAAGGGTGGATGCTTATTGCCCCACGCAATTTCGGAACTCCTATTATTACGAAAACGGCACCTTTATTGAAAAGAAGAGTAAGTAGCGTTTGTTGGCTTATTGCTGCGGTAAATAGCGACGGTATAGTATAGTTTGCTGAGTCATAGGAGCGTGTTGCAACGTGTATGGTGCCACACGTGACTAAAAGAAAACTTTCACGACTTAGACAACGGGCATGCCTTGTTATTAACCGGTCAGTATAGTTAGTAACACACTCATACCTTTTATGGTAGTTTAGCATACACAAAGTCAAGGAGGTGATCACGAGAGCTCACTGACGAAGGGGGCTGGGTCGATAGATGGAGACAAAGTTGATTTAGTCAGAAAATAAGGGCTACACATTTATGATAATTGCTAGGTCTTCTCAATGGCGAGCCTCTTAGTCATATCGTGGCTCTGGCTAGTAATATTGTCAGAAAGCGACAACAACGTCCCCGGCTCCGACGAAGGTCCATGAATAGTGTTGCCAAATCTGGACCATACCGTAATATAGCTGACCAGCTCACTTCTCTTTCCCGGCTGCTACTACCACTGCCTCCACCCTGACCACCGCCAACCAACGCGCTATTTTTAGAGAACCCAAAGGACGCATATGGGAGGAAGGTGGCGGTGGATGTCGAGTTGCCGTCCTTAACACCATGGAACGCCCTTAAAAAGACGACACAAGATTCGACTAAGAATCTCCGCGATGAAGAACTACGTGTCATTGCTGTGTTGAGGTCGTTGATAAGCAAAATGTGGACACTCCTCACTTCATTGACAACACCATCAGCTTGAAGCGCACGACAAGTTCTGGACACCTTGCGACCAGTCCTTGCAAGCCTTCTTTCACATCATGGATTGCAGTGCATATCTAAGACAGCTGTACCCGACACGGTAGTCTAGTGGCTAAGGCTGACGCGCAGGTCGCAGGATCGCATCCCGTCTGCACCGCTCGTATTTTCAATGAAGGTGATAGTGCTTGAGGCACATTCACTTAGATTTAGATGCACGTTAAAGAACACCAGGTGGTTGAAACTTTTGGAGGCCTTCACTACGAAGTCTCTCATAATCCTATGCTGATTTTAGACCATTGAACTCAAATAATGAACTATCTAAGAGTGTCGAAGTCGACCCACACTCTGTGTCGATTCAGTTTATTATGGCTTTCTGGACATGCGTGGTACACCCTGCTATGCGTGCTAGTGTATTACTCTACCCATTTTTTCTCCTCGCCCTTTTTCTCCTCTTTCCCCCTTTCTTCATGTGTGGCAGCAAAACAGATTACACCTTCTTAACTTTCCGGCCTTTCTTTTGCTTTTCTCTCTCTTTTTTTATGAAACTTTAGCAAATGAGCTAACTTTCACTACGCTGAACTGAGGGCAAATCTTGAGCTTGGCGTAACATGAAGCTTACATTTGGTGTACGGCTGATGATACTAGGTCTTCCATAGGTGTGCTTTGCAATAGAATAAGTTATACTGTACACTGATTAACATGGTGTTTTTGAAGCTGTATTATTTTCTCTCAGCAGCTTAGTGCTTTGTCCATAGCTACAACATTTGGGTTGTCGGATCGCGTCTCGGCTTCACACCTTCTACCACACTTTATTTCGGTTATGACTACCTCTTATGCATTTTGAAAGTCCGCTTTGCTCACCCCTGCGCATGGTCACAAACCAGTTACTCAAATGACATTATATATTCTCATTTTCCCCTATTTTCATATACTTTTCTTAATGAAATACTCAATTTTAATGACAGAAGTTCAGAAATAATTGCACTTGATACATTATAAAACAGCAACTGAAGCTCAGTAACTGATGCTAGATTGTGGCATTGTTGCCAATGAGCTCTTCTTCAGTACCGCCCCCAGAAAAAAAAAACTATTGTCACAAAAGTAGGGCTAATGTGATTTCTCATCCGATCAATTCAAATATGGCCGTTTTCTTCCTCTCTTTCAAGATCAAATTGATTTTTAGGTAACCATTGACTTCCATGGTAACAACTGGCATGAAAATAAAGTCAAGTTTATGCACAAATAATAAATGCAGAAAGAATCAAACAGGCAAATATTATGCTGAATTCGTCGAAGGGACACGGGTCGAATGGCTGCAGTTCTTGTTAGATTTAAAATGAAATAAAAAAACATGCACAAATGCTTGTTATAGGCCATTTTTTGTGTGTGAACCAATCGTTAAAAAAGGCAGCGAAGTGGATGTTCGGGTGCTTGTTCTCTAGCGGCGTTTGTGCTCGGCGCTTCTTTGTGTCCTTCGCTATATCATGCCTCGAAAAGAGTGTTTTCTCATTAAGATACTCCCAATCGCAACTTCAGAGCACCCGTATTTCTATGCCCCTCTTGTCCTCTTTGTGGATGCTGCTTGTAGATTAAATTGGTGATCCTAGAGCAGCTTAATGAGTTGGCTCTTCTCGTGGAATTGAAGTTTTGTTAATGTAGCTTTTAACAAGAAACTGTTTTACGCCGGTCATGAGTCATGAATACGATGATGTGAAATATGTATGAAGAGACAAAAAATATAATTAGAAAGACTGGAAAGGAAAGGTGCGGTGTCACGGGTATCGAACCCACGACCCCTCGATACACAGTGCGCGGTGCTAGACTCGGTCACAAAGCGCAAGCTATTCTGCATACTAAGGGCAAGTTATTTATATGCAGCTTTTACCACCTGAAATACGCGGAGCTTCGAAGCACTTAAGCGTGTTCTCGTAATCGCCGGTCAGATGGCGTGAACGGAATGCTTTGGCGGTCTTTACCCGCTCGTCGCGAAGCGCGTGCTTTGCTTTACAGGTTGCGGTCACCCGTGCGCTGTAAAAGAGTGGAGGTGTTGCATGCCACCGGTGACGAACAGTTGTAAAGACTCGGATGTACGGCGGGCTTCTTTACGGTAGCTGGCCCCCAACCGTCGTCCGCATAGCCGATGTTTGCCAGTGAGCAGGCGCGTGTTCTTTGTGACAGAACGAAGGTTTATTGACATGATGGAAGAGAAAATATTATACAGAGATTCAGCTTATGTACAAAATGTCTTTGGCTTTTGTAGCCTGTCGATTCCTTACATGGCCGTCCGAAAAAGGCGGTGACCATTGTTGCCACGAATCAAGTGACGTTAAGTCTCAGTGATCCACCCTCCAGAAAGGGTGCAGATATTGGACCACTCAGCTGATGAGGAACACGGGCGCAAATGTTCAATGGGTAACACGAGCGCGCCACACAATATAGGTTTTTAGTTTGACGTTTTGTGGTCCGCCCCGCTCCGGTAGCACCCGCGAAACCGCAGCGGAGCGGCGGCTGAATTTTCTCTTTTAGTTATTCGTTGCCGGCAGCGAAGCAGACCTTTCGCAGTTGCAGCGCCCTCTGGTCGTTTTCATCGTCGGTAAACAAAATAAAGAACAGTTTTTTTCACGTATACAAAGCAAAACAATAATGTATAAATTATCTTTTCATGAAGTATTTATAAATACGCTTTCAATGTATTAACCGTCTCTTTTTTTGACAAAGAAGCAAGCTCTGACTTGATAGTAGCCGCACTCAAAAGCCAGCAAGGTTCCGTTCCAGATCCATTGCAAGCATTCACTGTGTGTTGTTTGCGCTTTTGACGCGTGTGTGGTGGCGGCGTTTTTATTTTCACCGTTGAAACTGTGTTTGCATAACCATTTATGCCTCCGACAAGTGTGCTAGAGGACCCATTTTCGATGGGTTTCTTAAAGTGGTCCGAATCGAGGACTTATTGTGCCCTGAAGTCTTCCAATACACTCGGTGAGACCCGCTGTTGTTTTTTTTTTGACGGCCCCATGTCGTTTGCCTTCCGTGGCATAGTTCTGGGGGCATAATCGACCTCCCTCATGAGGTCCGATACATCTTGAACCAGCTGCTCCCGCTCTCCATATTGTTCTTCGGTGCCGGACCTACAGAGCAATCAAGCACGTTGCGCTGCGACTGTTTCATCTGCAGCACTTGAACAGCGTTTATTAATAAAGTAAGCAAGCACTCACTTCCTCAGGTTCACTGTGTCCTGCTGTCGGAAATAGCCGAAGAGGAGGTCCACTCGCTATTTGGTGCCGCGAATTGTGAGCTCGCGATTTACCGCTCTCATGACGTTTCGCAGCATGTCTTCCCACGCGGCGGGATTGCTGAAGGGATCAGCACACACCACTTCTTTCAACAGGCACAAATCTTCATCGATGCGAAATCGTTTTCGCGGCTTGCGCTGGGCAGGTGACGACCAAGCTGCAGCACTCGCGGAAAGCGTACCATCTCCAGAGGCAGCCATCTTATAATGAGCAAAGTTGCTGCACGTACGAGAGAGGGCGCGCGCGTTGTCCCCCTTCCGCTTGCAAAAACGGTAGCGACGCACCGCGCTCCGCTTAGGCTGCTCGTAAGCGGACCGTATTCCCCGCTCCGGTAACCCGCTTAAGGCCTTAGCGGAGGGCGCATGCGCACTCGCGTTCCCGCTCCGCTTAGCTGCTATGCGGAGCGTAAAAACGTCAAACTAAACACCTCTAATGTCACACCCGGCCCACGCGTTGAAGACTTCGCAGGGCGAGGGGTAGAGTCCGGTGAAGAGGGAAAGAAGAGCTCTTTTGGGGAGAAGATGGCCGCTGACACGAACGTCAGCAGCGGTCAATGGCTGCGTTCTGCTACAGTTTACCAGAAGTTTCTCGAGCGCTGCAGTCCAGGTGCTCGATCCCTGAGAACTGCTACTGCGACGCCTTCCCACGCTTCCAAACTGTTGGTCCTTTGTCACGACCTCACGTAGGCGCCAATGGCTGCATGGAGAGGCTGACTTCATGAGAACTGCAACAGTGACGCCGTCTCACGCTGTCCGACCCCACTTAACAAAGCATTATTCACAAAGCTTTCGTCAAGTTCCTCATAACCCGGCCGCAACAGACTGCCAGGCCCACCTGCAGGACAGCGTCGTGCTTTTCGCTTCTGACTGGGCGCCGATATCAGGGTGAAAGCCGCCTCGCAGATCGGCTCACGCACAATGGCGCCTGCTAAGACGAACTGCCGGGCCAAACGTAACAGCGCGTGCAGTTGTCTCGTTAAACGGGGGGGGGGGGGGCTTTGCATGTCTTGTGCATTGTGCTTCATGCATCTTGTGATGCATGAAGTAACATAGCGCAGGAATGTCGCTTCGCTCGAGGCTGCGGCTGCGTTCGCGTAAGGAGCCCGCTGCTAAAACACAAATAACTGCGACCGTAGTTAGTTCGCGATCTTCCTGCGAATAGTAATTGTACATTTGTTTTATGTGTCCGAGTTTGAGCGACGCGCTTCAATTTCCCAGCTGTCAATGTTCGTGCTCATGCACTGCGGGTTATCTTTTTTCGACCTTTGTGCTTGAGCTGAGCGCCGCGAGCTTCAAGCTATTCTTGGCATTACATTCCAATATGTTGCTATCGTAGTCATCGCTTCACCAATGCGGTGAAATGTGACTTTTATATGGGCTTGTTGATGTCATCTTAGCTCAGAATTACTTATATGCTATGTCCAGATACACATTAAGAACCTCAGGTACTACAACGGTTCAATCGTGATCATGGGCGTTACTCACCGGGATCGAGATGTGCCACTATTGGCGTCAACGTAGGTGCATCGTCATGAAACGGTGCTTAATCTGCCAAACATTAATAGGCATTGCACTAGCTATCATATATGGATGCATATTAAATGCTCTACTTCCTCTATGAGGTAAAGTTTCACTGAGGAAAGTTGGCGACAGACTAAGGTTGGCGATTGAACGCAGTGCGCTGTTTTGACAAAGTCACAGCTCATTATAAATTTCTCATGAGCGACTACGCTTACAAAATAAGTCATGTGAGGGACAAGTATAGACTTCTAGACTTGCACTCACGAGGAGATTTCTTTACTGACCCGTTTGGTATCAGCTGACACCAATTTTTTCACGCGTATGAGCCAGGATATATCTCGCGGCGATTTCTGGTGATCCCTGATGAAGTACTGTTTTGTACCTTGAACTTCTTTATTGGGGTGGTCAGAGCAAATGTCGATTGGGGTGAAACGTGACCCGAGAAAATTGATGTTGTGTGAAACATGGCGAGCCAGAAAAGTGTGTGTTTCGTTTGTCTTCACTGCTCTGGGGGTAATAAAAGCCAGAAAGAAGGCTTTAGATACAGGTTCACTCTGCACATAGATCGATATAGTGCACCATTCATAAAAACAGAAAAAAAGGGAGGCGTAGTGCCAGGCTCAATCTCAACTTACCCTCGGACACTGATCGATAAGACGTCAATACCAGGCCCATGGAGGGCCTACAGTGGTTCTCTGGCACTTGCAACCTGAAGGACAAATGTGCCAAACGATCCTATGTTCCAGTCGCAGTGACACCAACTAAGAGTTATAATACCCTGGTCGCCCTATGTCTTACTGAAACTCTGCTGTTTTTTTGGGGAACGCAGAACCTCGACAAGTATTGTGTGGAACTGCTTAGGGACACTTGGGTTAGTTCACTTACACGTGACGTTGTAGAAAATTATGTGTAAAAAAGAGTACGGTGACGTTCTGCAAAAAATTCGAGACTGTGTGCAATCATGTCCCAGGCTAGATGGCCTGCGCGAGGTCATAGACACGAAATAAAAGTTTATCCGCGTTAAGTATGGTTGACAAACACATCAAAAGCGTGAACGGCGTTCAATGCTTGGAAGAGAAGCAGCAGCTGAATATGGAGTGAAGCGTGACTACCCTTCCGCTGCCGGAATCGTTTTTTGATATGCGATGATCGCTTGCTTTGTACCTTACTTCACACTTCATCTTAGCAACTGCTTCTTGTTCTGTTGGGGAAACACATACAAACACTGCTATTCAGCGATGATTTATAACACAGGTTCAGAAGTAGTTTGGCATATGTTGTCCAGAAACTTTCATAGAGAGACGAGTACAAAGTTAATTGCGATAGAGCTGTCGTGCTCCGCATATTCATTTGCCGCATCGCACATGAGCTACTATGTTTATGACGCAGCTATTCATGGAATGCTGTTAGACTATGTTATTTGTTTATTGCGCACGGTATCGCAAAAGGACTAAGGCTGTTAACGTGCTCTTTATAAAGGGCAAGGATACAGAATGCTGAGTACTTGAATTCATGAACGCCAATGTTTTCGTTTTTATATTCAATGATGTCCTATGAGGCAGCAAGAGAGTTGAATTGAATGTAAAATCTAGCCAGATAGTTGTATTCGCTACAGGATAGTTTGCATGCAGTGACCAATCTACAAAATACACGCTGTAAATTTATGATCTTTCTGTCGATTATTAAGCAGAATGCGTTACACGTGCCATCGAACTAGAAACTTACCCGTCGGTGGCGTCGGCGTCGAAGACGTAAGCACGAGTGACACGAAAAATCCTTATCATGTGATGACGTCCTAATGTGACGTCCTTCTGACACCAGATATAAAAACTTGCGACCTCCCCCTGACGCTACATTGAAGTCGCCATGGTATCACCCAACGTGACGTCACAAGATCTCATTATCACATGGCACCAGCGCTTAGTACGATTGTCGAAGTAGTGTAAAAACCAAGTATCTGCAGAAAGCTTTCGGAGGAAAACGGCAAAATCAGTACATCAACTGAGAAGAAAAAGGAGGTAATTGTTTTTGCATTTGAGTTATTTTACGTGGTACTGTAAGGGGGCATGCAAATTTTTTAACAATCTGGAGACATGTGGTACACAAACATATAAACAAGCAAAATGCTTGTGACTGCCAATTCACCAGCTCCTTGCTATTTCTGCGTGCGCCACTCGCTCTCCGTCGTGTTCTGGTGCCGATGCCAGCATAGACCTCCATGCGCCCCCACCAGGAAAAGCGGTGTCCATGGAAGTTGGCTCCAGGAAGTGCATTGGGCTCCCCAGTGCTGCGGACATGTAGTGAGGGCACCAGTGTCTACTCGCTCAGCCACGAGGAATGGTCCGATGATCAACTCGTAGAATGCCGTAAAGTGAAGCGTAGAATCACTTGCTACTCCCTGTTTTCAGGAGAGTCAACTCTGAAATCTACACCGAAGACCACACTCACTACTCCGACAGCCCGAACTGCCCTACAACTGCTGGAGGTTCTTAATTCAATGTTTTCAATGCTTCAGGAATATGCACAATCCGCCCAAGGCCCGTTTAAAGGCCGCATTATCTCAGTCGCATGTCAGAACGCTGCAGTCATGTAGGTCACAAAAGCTCCGGTCTCCCTGACTGTACTGATCTCTACGTGCAGTGCTCTTCTTCTCTCTCCTTTTTCTCTTTCTGATACCCATTACCTCATCCCCAGTGCAGGATAGCCAAGCAGACACTCGATTGGATAAACTCCCTCTTTTCCTCTCTTAACGGTTCATGCCGCGGAGACTGCATTTCGAAGAGAACAATGTCCAGGAATGAATGAAATGAACTTTATTTCGACCAGGCTTTTTGTACTTCAGCCCTAAGGCTGGTGGCATCCTCAGTCCAGGTAGCCTTGGCTCGCTGCCGTCTCTCGAGCCCGGTTCACCAGTCATAGCTGGTCGTTAGGGTCTTGTCTCACCAGCAGAACATCCGTATAATTGTACTAATGCACCCAACAAGAAAACCAAGTTGACCACAGTTAATGCGCAGTCCTCCACTATGGCACGCCGCATGACTATACATAATCTATTTGGCGCTTGAAATCGCATAATGATATCTAAGAGGCCTTTTGACAGATAACGCAAAAATATACTTCAACGCCATCGTACCAGCGAATAAGAGAGTGCCATATTTGGGAACTCGAGGGCTAAACATTGATTGAGAAGATCTTGGACGTGGAGCAATTCGGGAAGCTTTGACCAAATCTTACAAAGCATGCACAATGAAGCACGGACCCGTCGCCGCTTGCTTGGCTACTTGTTTCTTTACATATTTATCTATAGAGGGGGGCGGTGCTCTTTGCTTATCTGTCATGTTTTCTTTCACTAGCCTCCTATTTTTTCTTCTCACATTCTGCCTAGTTCTTTCTTTTTTTTCCTCTTTCTACATTTTTTTCTCTTTGTTTCATAACTTTTTTGTCGCTTTGTCTTTGTTTCTGGCTTATTTATTCTTACTATCTTCTTCCTCTCTTTCTTTTTTTTCTTTCTTTCATACTCTAAATTTCTCTCTCTCTCTCTGTTTTTTTTTCTTTTCTGCGTTTATTCCCATCCGTCACTATTTGTCTCATTCGTTATACGTTATATTTTACTCTCCTCCTTATTCATTCTCTAATTATTCCTTTTTTTCTTCTCCTCACACCTCACAATTTCTGCCAGCTCGCTATACAATGCTCTGGTAGTAACTATGGTTGCGCAACCAACTAGCCCTGCAGCATGTTTTATTGAACGATACTCTATTTTGCCAGCGTGCCTGGAAAGCGAAGTGCTTAAGACACCCGACTTCCGATCACGGGTTCGAATCCCGCCGCCTCATGAGTTTTCCCCCAAGATTTTCTTTCCGTATATTCCTCCTTTCTTTCTGCCTCTCGCTTTTTTATTTCTGTTTTAACGCTCCTCCTCACCCTAACATCTCTCCTTAGCTTTGGGCTTCCACCTTGTTATACACTGGAAAAATCGGCGAACGTGTTCGGGAATGACGCAGGAGACAATAGGAGGAGACAGAGAGGAAGAGGAGGGGACGTACCGGTTCATGACAGCGACAATTTAGACTCGCAACGTTTTACACCAAGCTAATCAAGCTTAGCTGTTAAGATAAAATATATCATGCAAAGCTGAAAAGAAAATTCAATGAACCGCCAGACGTCACTACTTCTAGATACTAACATAGTTTTAGATTTGTGAGCTTTCATTAGTTACAAATACTACGGAGCACCTCTAAGCTTTAGTTATTTTGTTGCCGCAGTAGTGGAAAAGGCTGAATGCACAGGAACTGTCTTATTATTGTGTGGACCATTGGAGGACTCACGGTCGAGGTATAGGGTATGGGGAAGCGAATACTTACAGACAACCATAAGCGTGCGCAGGGTTCCTCTTCAAGAAGAGGGGGGGGGGGGGGCGGGGCTGATTACTGTGCTCCCGTACTTATTGTTTTATTTTGTTTATTTAATGATACTGCAGGCAAGCTGGGCCCAGACAGAAGCGGGTTTACAAGAAACAAAAAAGGACAGCACAGAAATAATTTATAACAATACTAGCCCGCAATCAATACACTTGTTTTGCTATAAAGCAATTTTTAACAAAGAAATGGGAGACACAAACAATAAAATACTCGCACAATAAGTTCCACAACAGTATGAGTCATTCCATCTTCAACATGACAGCTGTTAAAGGGCCGAATCTAAATTGTCTGCCTCGCAAACAAACTTGGGCGAACCATTACAATCCGAAACACTGCGGGGGAAAAACTGTTTAAACGCCTCTGTTTTGACAAAAGTGTTGAAAGGTGTTTTTGGGAGTATTGTTTGTTGTTCTGGATGCAGTGTCTGTCAAATATGAAGGTGCAGACATACTAAGCTTCCCGTTTAAAATATTACGCACTAATTTAAGTAGACTGATGTTTCTGCGGACTGCTAGCTGATGGGGGGATAATATAAACTTCACTGAGTGTATTTGGGTAATCTAGTCTTTTGTATTTATTATATATAAATTTGATGCGTTTATTTTTCAGCGCTTCTAAGCTCTCTGTATTCTTTTTCGCGTATGGATCTCATACCACGGAGGCATACTTCAATTTAGACATGATAATAGCATTATACGGTTGAAGTTCAACATTCACAGATGCTTTTGCAAGCTTAAAAAAAATGGTTCCCGAAAAGCAGAAGTGCAGATTGACGAAATGTGTTCCTGCCAAGTCACGTCACTTAAAATGGTGATCCCCAAATGCCTATATTGCATGTGAATGTATGGGAGCCAACTTTGCGTCTCGTTTCCCAAATTGCAGTGCCCCCTCCCCTCCCGTGCGCTCGGGAGGTGGAGGTCCAAGTGTGGGGCTGACTGTGCTCCCCCCCCCCTATTCTCCGCTTGCACTCGCTTATGCGAATAACGACCACCATGGGAGCCCAAATTTGCCACGTTATTCCGATTCTTGATCAGTAAACATCCGGAAGTAGTCATTTTCCAGATGAAAATAGAATGACTCATGAAAATGTAAATGAAAATACTCGGCAATTTCCACGCCTTGTCGGGTTCGGTTTCATGCGAACCAGTCAGCAGTTAATTGTGTATGTTGCATTTATTTTGCCTTAAGCCAAGTGTTACTAAGAGGAGCGACATGTATGTCTCATTCTAACGGTTGTGCTATCATCGTAAGCTTACGAGCTACATTTGATTTGTGGGGTTTAACGTCATAAAACCATCATATGATTATGAGAGACGCCGTAGTGAAGGGATTCGAAAATTTTGACCACCTGGAGTTCATTAACGTGCACCCAAATCTGAGTACACAGGCCTACATTTCCGCCTCCATCGGAAATGCAGCCGCCACAGCCGGAATATGATCCCGCGACCTGCGGGTCAGCAGCCGAGTACCTTAGCCACTAGACCTACGAGCTACATTTAATAGAAAAAGATTAGCACAAGAAACCAGTGATCGGATCGGTAAAATTGTGACACGCTGCGCTAGGCACGCTGTGCTTACTAGAGTGAGTGTCAAGCACATTCTTTCATTTTTCTTTTCTCAATCGGAACAATAATAACAAGAAAGATGCACTATATTTCTAGCCTGAGCTTTTATTTTACATTTGTAAAAACACAGAATGAATAGCTTCAGGGCAAATATTCAGTATCTTGAAATTATGTTCCATCAGTTTGACGCATGTAGAGATACTTTTCCGCATGGGGCGTCTGAAACGGTAAGGAAAAAATATATATCGTGGAGAGAAGGTGCTTTGGTGCACCCCACACCTTTTCCTTAACGCCTCGGCTGGTTGCGTATTCGATTCGAGCCGATGCTGCTAGTCCGTTTTTCACCGTGTTCGATTATCCACTTATGGTACGGACAATACGATTCTCTTTTGACTCAAGCTCTGCACGTTTAGAAGCGAAAAATTGTAGCGAAAATTAACCCCACACAAATTGAGGCTTGAGATCATTTGCTTGCCGCTCTAAATCCTTAGAATCATTACAGAAAATGGTTTTTCACTATGCTTAGAAAATGTTACTGAGCGTGACGGGGTGCTAGCAATGACTGCTACTTTTTATCCCTCACAATAGAGCTGCAGTAAATCAGTTCTCGCAACTTCATACATCTCATGGAGGTAAAAAACGTCCTAGTGTTTCAAGCCTACTACGATGAGATAAGTTCTTCTCGCTTCTACAACTCCACTTCTTTTTTCGGTATACGTAAAGCGAGTTTATTGCTCCGCGTGAAAAATCGGACCAAAATCACGATAATTTGAGTAAAGAAGTTCGCAAGACAGTTCAGTTTGAGGTTTTTCTACGCTGACATCATAAACTTAGCACGTGTTTAAGATCTGCTGTGTCACCACATTGACGACTGCTGCATCGGGCTGATTGCTAATGCAGACGCCGAAATCATGAGCCCCGAGAACGTCGGCACATAGAGGATTTGGTTTATTATATTGTTCGTCGTCTTCTATCGTGTCTGCCAGTCTCGCTTGGAAAATTCATTATTAATTTGCCCAACGAACTGCGTCGGTGGCCAGCGCACACCGAAAAGAAACTTGAGATAACACCCGTGAACCGATTCAAGCTTACAGTTATTATCACTAGCTGTCTACTGCAAAGATAAACCGATAGTGTGTATGAAAATACAGATTACAAGCTCCTGTTTAAGACTTTGTGACTAATACGCCAAATTCGGAAGCCGAAGAAACTTGCTTTGACAATGCAGACGAAAAGAATTGCCATACCTAGCCAGACTTGGTGGCATCTTACTAAAACCCTACAGAAGTTCTCATATGTTGCTTCACAATAAAAGGTGGAGCCTTAAAGATTTCTAGTAGACACGCGATGAAATTGCTACATATACATGAAGAAAAACCACTAATGAATCAGTGAGAAATTACAGCAAAAATATAAATGATCGAAAACTTATCTACTGAACCATCAAGTATAGAGATTCGCGAGTGTTATGGCCTAAAGATTATTTCGCAGAGGATGAAAAAATCGCAGCATATCTATGAAGTGAATGATGTTGAGCGGGGAGAAGCGTTCGTCCATGCATTCGTTCGTCCATGCATCCGTCCATGCGTCCGTCAGTCTGTCTGTGTGGACGGATGGACAGAGGCACGGGGCATGGATGGACGGGCAGAAGCACAGACAGACTGATGGATGCATGGATGGACGCATGGATGGACAGACGGAAGTTAGAACGAGTGGGCGAATGGAAGCATGGACGGACGGACGCACGGACAGACAGACAGGCGGACGGACGGACGGACGGACAGATAGATGGACGAAGAGAAGCACGGACGGATGGACGGAAGCACGGGTGGACGGACAGACGAAAGCATGCACGTACAGCCAAGCGGAGTGACGCATGAACGGATAGACAGACGGAGGGAAGCATGAACGGATGGATGGACGTGCGAATAGACGGACGACTGGATGGTCGGACACACGGATGGACAGACGTATGCCTCCCCCCACTCATCATCATTCACTCCTTGAATATGCCATGAAAACCACTAACGCCACCTAGTTATAATAATCCCGAGGGCCTAAACACACAACGCTATCTATTGCGCAAGTGATAAACTAGAGGTGGCTACATACGGAAGAGGGAACGATCTATGGCCCAAAGAGCTTTGCCCCTAAAATGAGGAAGAGCCTTGGTCTGCTCATTTGGCTTGATAAAGCGTTCTT